>NC_067399.1:425018349-425697516 GCF_016432865.1 Antechinus flavipes
CAACAAGATCCATGATTACACAAAAGAAATCAACTTAAGAATTCATTAAGGAAAATGTATATAGATTAAAAATGTCTACTACTATGTAAATAAGAATGTTTAAGTTAGGTCCTCACTTCATTGAGTTTGTATATACCAGACACTACAAATGAGTAATTCAGAATTAAATATGAAAAAAAAAGATGGTTATATCATATTTGGAAATTGTACAGTAATTTTAAAGATCCTACATTGTCTTCTAGCACAAAACCCTTTTCTCCCCTTCCAACACAAATGTTCTCCAGCAATTTTGTGGGGTGAGTGAAATATAGTCTTTGAAGAATCAGTTTTAGGGAATCCAAAGAACAGAAAAATTCATTGTGCAAGGAGGATTTCACTGAGCAGACAACTAGGTAACACAAAGGATAGAATGATAAATCTAGAGTTGGAAAGACTTGAATTCAAATGTAACTTCAATTATTTGCTAGTTCTATAAGCCTAGGCAAGTCAATTCACTTCTATTTTAAAATGGAGATAAATAGCACTTTCCATCTGAGTTGTTATAAGAATCAGTCACACAATAAACATTTATTAAATGCCTGCTGAAAACTTACTATAAATTGATAATGGGTTAATGTTGGGAATATATATATATATATATATATTTAAAGACCTTGCCTTCAAGGAGATTAAAAACCTGATGAGAGAAGATAACAATAAAAGGAAGCTGAGAAGGGGATGTGGGGGAAGGTACTAAAGTCCCAAGTAGGATAGTCACATGGGAAAGAAGAGATAGCTAACCTGAGTACTCTCTCTCTCTCTCTCTCTCTCTCTCTTTTTTAAAATAGCTTTTTATTTACAACTTATATGCATGGGTAATTTTACAGCATTGACAATTGCCAAATCTTTTGTTCCAATTTTTGCCCTCCTTCCCTCCACCCCCTCCCCTAGATGGCAGGATGACCAATACATGTTAAATATGTTAAAGTATAAATTAAATACAAAATGAATAGACATGTCCAAACTGTTATTTTGCTGTACAAAAAGAATTGGACTCTGAAATAAGTGTACAATTAGCCTGTGAAGGAAATAAAAAATGCAGGTGGGCAAAAATATAGGGAATGGGCATTCTATGTAATGGTTCTTAGTTAGCTCCCAGAGTTCTTTCACTGGGTGTAGCTGGTTCAGTTCATTACTGCTCCATTGGAACTAATTTGGTTCATCTCATTGCTGAGAATGGCCAGGTCCATCAGAATTGGTCATCATATAGTATTGTTGTTGAAGTATATAATAATCTCCTGGTCCTGCTCATTTCACTCAATATCAGTTCATGTAAGTCTCTCCAGGCCTTTCTGAAATCATCCTGTTGGTCATTTCTTACCGAACAATAATATTCCATAATATTCATATACCACAATTTATTCAGCCATTCTCCAATTGATGGGCATCTACTCAGTTTCCAGTTTCTGGCCACTACAAAAAGGGCTGCTACAAACATTCGTGCACATACAGGTCCCTTTCCCTTCTTTATGATCTCTTTGGGAATATAAGCCCAGTAGAAATACTGCTGGATCAAAGGGTTTATCAAAGCACAGTTTGATGACTTTTTGAGTATAGTTCCAAATTGCTCTCCAGAATGGTTGGATGTATTCACAATTTCACCAATAATGTATCAGTGTCCCTGTTTTCCCACAGCCCTCCAACATTCCGCATTATTTTCCCTTGTCATTCTAGCCAATCTGACAGGTGTGTAGTGTTATCTCAGAGTTGTCTTGATTTGCATTTCTCTGATTAATAATGACTTGGAGCATTTTTTCATATGGCTAGAAATAGTTTCGATTTCTTCATCTGAAAATTGTCTGTTCATATCCTTTGACTATCTATCAATTGGAGAATGGCTTGATTTCTTATAAATTAGTTAATTAATTCTCTATATATTTTGGAAATGAGGCCTTTATCAGAACCTTTGACTGTAAAAATATTTTCCCAGTTTATTGCTTCCCTTCTAATCTTGTCTGCATTAGTTTTGTTTGTACAAAAACTTTTCAATTTGATATAATCAAAATTTTCTATTTTGTGATCAGTAATGATCTCTAGTTCTTCTTTGGTCATAAATTCCTTCCTCTTCCACAGGTCTGAGAGGTAAACTATCCTGTGTTCCCTAGGTCATGAATCCATTTTGATGGGGGCTCTCTTTTAATGAAGGTTTGGAGAAGAGCTCTCCAGTACAGAAGTCACTAGGAAAGCAGGTAATGAGGTTTGAATATCAAGGCCAGTGTGATCTGTTGTGATCCTATAGTTCCTAGTGAAATCTGAAGAGGTATAGTTAAGATGACCAGCTTGGAAGCTCTCCCAAAGCTAATATTACAAATATCTATATCTAACATCTATATATGTGCATGTGTGTATTTTTGTATACATACACATATGTATATATAAGAAGAAAAAGGGGAGAGGGAGAGAAGTGGGAAGAAAGGAAGAGAGGAAGAGAGTAAAAATGAAATAATGGGAAGCATAACACCTAGGGAAATTAGGAAAAGCTTTGAATACAAAGGAGCATAGCTGAGTTTTCGAGTGTCTTATTATTTTTTTTGAACAGAAAAACACCAGAGGGCTTATTTTCAGGGGAGGGCTTTTTAATGAACATTGACAGCAATTTTAATAAAAAAAAAAAAAGAGTTCTTCTTTTATCCTCTATCATGCCCCCTCACTCCCGCTTACATACGAGGTTTTTATGTTGTCCTGCCTCAGCTCTCCTCCGCAGCACTGCTCTCAATGGCGCCAACAAGCAAATCACTGGGGAAGAACAGGATGACGCGCTCACTGCTGCAGCTCAGATTAGATACAGCTCAGAGCATGGTGTGCGTTTCACCGGGGGGGGTGGGGAGGGGTGGGAGGAATGGGGGACGGTGCATACAGAGGGTACCGTAAGGTAATGTGTAGCGCAGGGGATCACCTTCACTACAGTAGCAATCTCAATAGGGCTTATTTTTGGGGGAGGGCTTATTTTAAAGGAATCTTACACAGTAAGGGGAGGGCTTATTTTCGGGATAGGTCTTATTCTCGGGGAAACACAGTAGTGGTAGTAGTGTTATTATTATTGTTGTATAGGAGGAAATAATAATCCATGCAAAGGAAAAGAAACTAAAGATGAAATGTCTTATGTGGGTGGGAAGACCAGTTTGGATGGAAGAGTATGGGAGCAGGAAGGAGTGTGAAATCAATCGAGAAAGATAAATGGGAGTCAAATTGTGAAAGGCTTTAAAAGCCAGAGGATTTTGTGACCTAGAGGCAATAAGGAACCACTGAAGCTTCTTGAGCAAGAGTGACAGGATCAAACAATGGAAAAAAATGAGAAATCCCCCTTGCCCCAGCCTTTCAATTTAGCAGCACAAAGATGGAAACAAAATAACTTGAATAATACAGTATTTCAAGTATGATCTCCACAGACTTCCCAAACAAGGAATAACTCCAAAAGATTATAAATTGCCCTAACATAGAGACTTCCCAAATGAAAAACAAATTAGATGTCCCCCATATAACCCCCATCCACCTTCATCTTCTCTATAGGCCTCAGGATCAGATTTTCACTATTGATCAGAGAAATGAAAATTAAGACAACTCTGAGATACTATTACACACCTCTCAGATTGCCTAAAATGACAGGAAAAGATAATTATGAATGTTGGAGGGGATGTGGGAAAACTGGGACACTGATACATTTTTGGTGGAATTGTGAACAGATCCAACCATTATGGAAAGCAATCTGGAACTACATTCAAAAAGTTATCAAACTGCGTACCCTTTGATCCAGCAGTGTTTCTACTGAGGTTGTATCCCAAAGAGATCTTAAAGGAAGGAAAGGGACCTAAAAATGTTTGTGGCAGCCCTTTTTGTAGTGGCAAGAAACTGGAAACTAGTGGATCCCTATCAATTGGACAATGATGAATAAGTTATGAGATGACTGATGCCAGTTCCAATGATTTTGTGACAAAGACAGCCATCTTCACCCAGAGAGATAATTGTGGGAACTGAATGTGGATCACAACATAACATTCTCAGTCTTTTTGTTGTTCATTTGCTTTCTGTTTTCTTACTTATTTATTTTCCTTTTTGATTAGATTTTTCTTGTGCAGCAAGAGCATTGTATAAATATGTTTACACATATTGGATTTAACATATATATTTAACATGTTTAACATATATTGGATTGCTTGCCATCTAGGGGAGGGGTGGAGGGAAGAAAGGGAAAAATCTGAAACACAAGGGTATACGAGGGTCAATGTTGATAAATTATCTGTGCATATATTTTAAAAATAAAAAGCTTTAAAAATTAAAAAATAAAAAGAATCATAGATTTTGAGCTGGAAAGCACCTTAAAAGTCATATAATTGAATGTTTTTATCTTACAGATGGGAAATTAAATGACTTGCCCAAAGACATATAATGGAAGAACAAGGATTTGAATCTATTATCTATGATTCTCGAGCTAGCATCATTCAAGTTACCCTGCCTAGCTAACAAATGAAACATCTTTCTCTTTTTCAGAGCCAATTACTTAATAAAATTAAGACTCATAGAAGTAGAAATGACGTAGAAAAATCTTAAGGCCTCTACCTTGGGCCAAATAAATACCTAAATCATAATGGTTCAGAGTAGTCCATCTAATCTCTGTAAGAAAATCTTCAGGGACCATCCCAAGAAATTCACCATTAAGTTATCCCCTTCAGTGCCTCAAATGCTGTCTTTTGTTATGTCCAAACAGGACAGTTTAAAGCTATCTTACTGAGAATTTTTTTTAATAGTACCTTTTCTAGAATCGTCCATTATATTTTCTCAACACAAAAGCCAAGCTATTTCACATATTGTCTTATTTGTTCCCTTAGGAATTGGAGAAAGTAAAACAGCACTTAAACCTTTTCTCCTGCTGGCTCAACAAATATAAAAACACTTCCCTTTCTTTATAGGATTTCTTTTTTTCCCATCATATTTTTCATCTTTGGAGGTTCCTTGGGTCCTCTTCAGTTTTTCAGTTATAGTGACTAAGATTTCCCAGATACTCAAGCTATAGTATTCTCATGACTTACCTCTCCACTTCACCTAATTCTTTATTCTTTGTGATTGCCAGCATCTACACATTCATAAACTCTGAAATTCCTTTGGTTATTCATAATCTTCTAAAATTCTATCCTTTCCTATGTCTTACTATCCATAATCCTCTCCATCCTTCTAAAACCTCTGTCTCTTTAAATCTTTCCTAAGCCTATCCCTACACTTACTGCATTCTCCTCCCTTCCCCATCTTGACCCTTTGACAAACCAGGTCAACATAGAATGTATCATTCTATAGATTCAAGTGTTTTGTCCTATAATCAATCATGACTTGCCAAATTCCAGCTAAACTCTTACATCTATATTCTTTGCTCTAATTTTTTTTTTTTTTTTGAGGTGAGGAAGGGGAGGAAAAGAGAGGGGAAGACAGAGATAGAGAAAGTTGTCATGTTCAACTCTGTGATAATTGAGTGTTTTGCCATTTCCTTCTCCAGCTTATTTTACAGATGAGGAAACTGAGGCAAAGAGGGTTAAGTGACTTGTCCAGGGTCATATAGCTACTAAAAGTCTAAGGCCAGATTTAAACACAGGTCCTCCTGACTCTATCCACTGTGCCAGCTAGCTGTTCCCTTTGCTCCAATTCTCATTTTGCTGAATCGAGCTAGAGGAAAAAAATGAATCTATAATAACACTTTCAGTAGATGGCCTCATCACATATTTTGTTAAAAAGAAAATAAGGCTATTTGCTTAAAACTCCCTCTTCATCTCACTCAAATATCTTCTTCTATCTCCTCCTTCATTCCCGTGATGGCCATAAACCCTGAAACATACACAATCAATCTCATTTTCTATCTCCCCTATATTATCACTGTTCTAATCATCAGTGTCTCCCTATCCACTGGCTCTCTAATACCCACAAACACACCCACGACACTTCCAGTCTTCAATTTCTTTGTTGACCATCCACTATCATCCTACATATCCTCACCTTGGTTAAAATCTCCAGCAAAAATTTTACATAAGTGTTTCTTCTTCCTCTAATGTCACTTTTCTAAATCCTCTACCAACTTCACTATTCAATTGAAACTTATCTCTTATGCTAGATCTAATGACATTTTCTGTCCTTATCCTTTTTAATGGACCCTTCTGTAATACATCTATCCATTTACCTACCTAATCATAACCATCCTTTGATGTTTTTTGCTGAGATTGGTTTTTAGAACGCTTATCCCATATAGATGGGATTTACTTTCCCCCATCTAGATGAGATTTACTCCAGAGATAAATCACTCTATCTAGATCCTGCTATTTTGCTTTGTTGTTTTTTTACTTGACAAAAGGCCATTCTTTCCTCCACCCCTTCTTTTTTTTTTCTCTAGGAGCTCAGTACTTGAGCCAGTCTTTTCCATCTCAAGTGCACCTCTCTTATTCTTCTTAGTTTAACCACCTCAGTTTCCACGTTCTACACCTTCATTCTAACTGCAGATTGTCCGAGTTCATCATCTACAAATCTTCCACTCCCACTGTCCATAATTCTGACATTGATCTAATTTGGTCATAACCTCCTGGCCATCCATGTTGCCCTGTGCTGTGATCCTTAATAAGCATATTCTGTCTAAATTTCTAGACACTACTCCTGCTCTGGCTTCTTTTTCCTTTTCTAATGTTACCTAATAATTAACTAGGGCAATGGTACATTCTCCTTATATCCTTGAATCCTTCATCTTATCACCATTCACCATGTACCAAGGGCCAACTTTTCTTGCCTCTCCCTACTCACATGCTTCTGAATGCAGATAGATCAAAGTCACACAACCACAAATTGTGGTGGACCTAATGGCTCTCACTGCTGCATGTCTATACTTTTATTCTTAGATTGGCTATCTTACTCCCCTCAGCATTCCAAACCTTTTCTTTCCTCAAGCAATCTCTGCCACTTCTTCCCCTTCATCTTCTTGCCAAAGGATGTAGCCAAATAACTCACTGAAAAAGATGAGACCATCTGTCCCAAGCTCCCTCTTATCTCAACTTTACATTCCAAATCATCAATCCTACCCTCTTCTCACCCTTTTCCTTTGCTCCAATTTTAGAGAAAGAAGTCCTTGCAAATGTTGACATCTCTATCTCTGTGTACCCTTGGCTCCCAATCCCATTTCCTCAGAGAGCTTCTAATTTTCAATCTACCTCTCTACTACATATAAACATGCTGAGATTTCTTTCCTATCATATATATTACTTGTTCCTACCATCTTAAGATTCTACACATCTTCTATCTACACTTGTCTCCATTTTCTCACTTCATTCCTACTTCTCCAACCTCATACTCTTTCAACTCACCACTTACTTGAAATTGTTTTTTCCAAGGTTATCAAAACCCCATGACCTTCCCAGCTTTATTACATATTACTCAACCTTTATATACTCCAAACTTCATTCCAACTTTTTTATTCTGTATTTGTGTTTTAACTTTTTTCTGGATATGCTGTGTGTCAATAGACTAAGCTCCTTGAGGATAAGAATTGTTCCATTTTTTGTTTCTGTATACTGAGTGTCTTCTACATTATCTGGCACATGGCAAGTACTTATATGCTTGTTAGAACTAAAATGGCTGAAAGCTTTGTCCACCGGTACCCAGAACCTAGATATGATTCCTAGTTCAATGTATTTTCCTTTGTGGCTTTTTTTTTAAGTTCATGTCATTTTTGCTTTTACTGAACTTTATATCCAAGGCCATTTACTCTAGAATATTTTTAAAGGCAAATTTATTGATTCTTTATCATCAAATGTAATGGGCTGAGGCCCGAGTTGATGCACCAAGGACCCAAGCACATGAGACTAAATAGTAATTGGACTATACTCTAAATATATATGCTTGGAGAAAGAATGGCCCCACCTACTCTTTGTGCAAGTCCTGATGTGTTGTATAGGAAATGACGTTATAGGTTATAGGTGGAGGCAAGGGATTGGAAAGGGAAGTGGAAGGAGAGACTGCTGGCTGGCGATTTGACACAATGGTCACATTGCTATCCCGACCGCCCTTCACCTCCAATCCCCCTCTGCTAGCTGGCTTCCTGTCTGCCCATATTGCTATCCCAATCCTTCTTTATCTCTTCACTAAAAGAGGGAAGATTTTTCCCTTAACTTGAATTCCTGACTCCGGCTGATTTTAAATACGCGGTCATCACAATGAAAAGAATTAGTATTTGCCAACAAAGCAAATAATCACAACATACCCTGCAGTCCAAAAAAATTTGGTGTAACTGACGTTCTGAGTCCTTGTGTTAAAAAAGCTTTGTGTTTTGTTCAAAGAGGAGGCCCTTAGGTTCCCTCCCAGAGCTGGTCAACTCTTTAATTTCCACATAATTTTGCCTGGTTACAGGAAATTAGAAAAAAGTCATTCTTGGTTGTAAGAAGTAGGGCACAGCCCTACTGACATCCTGACAACAAAGATGGTAAAGGAGAAAAGACTAAAATAAGAGCATATTGGAGCTACCCTGGAGTTCCTGGGTATTCTAGATAAGAAATGTACATTAAGATACCTCAAAAGGCCATTAAAAAGTTAGATTGCTCAGACTACACAAGTTAGAAAGGCAGGAAAATGATATTATTTCAGAAAGATTTCCTTTCATAATGATTACATTTAGAAAGCTAACCAACTTTTAGTTGAAAAATCTGGCTGTTCCTCAATATAAAATAGGGTTTTAATGTTCTAAATAGTCTAAGGTAGGGAGCACAGAGAATGCTGGCCCAGAGTCATAAGAATCTGAGTTCAAATCCAGCCTTAGACAATTATTAGTTGTATAACCCTGGGAAGGCCAGTTAACCCTATTTGCCTCAGTTGCAAGATGAGCTGCAGAAGGAAATGGCAAAAACATTTGCCATCTGTGCAGTATCTCTGCCAAGAAAACCTCAAAAATGGGGACATGCAGAACTAGATGTGACTGAATGATGTACCAAAGTTGCATGACTGGTAAATAAAATTTCTTGATTAGTCATAGCTGGGGATGTAAAAACTACCTGAATATGCTTCAGAGGAGGTGTTCTTAACCTGGGATCCAAGCAAGGAATAAAGAAAACAAAAGTTTTTTTTTTTTTTTTAAACTTCAAAATGAAATTTAGCTCTTATCTCCATTCCTTAAAATGCATGATTCTGCTAAAACCAGATTGTCTGAGGGGACGATCATATAAAAATGGTTAAGAACTCCTGTCTGAAAGGATGATTCAAATAAATCCTGATGATTCATTACCATGAGCCACAATATCTGTTCTTGATACACAAAAGCCGAATGGGCTCCAGCTGGCTCTTCCATACCTGCCTTTATGGAAGTCTTTCATAGTGATGAGATCAAAAAGTTCAATTTTCACTGAAATCAAAATGACACAAAGAGCACTGAAAGGTGCCCGTTTTATATTTCATCCCATAACTCTAAAATATTCCGAGGAAGCAATCTTGCACATGGGAGAAGGCAGCCTTGCCAAGGAGTGGTTTGGGATAGCCTAACCCCAAAACCCACAAAGTTCACATCAGCTTTCTAGCTAATACCTTTCAAGACATGCAACTGTATCACAGGCATAGCATAGCTCTTCTATACTGAAAGCACTTGACCTTCCACCTCATTTTACAATGCAGATGTTTAAGAAAAAAAACCTATGAGCCTCAGTCGCATGTCACTGAATTATTGATAACATATTACAGTATTTCTTTAAACAAATTCCTTAACAGAGTAGTAGATAAGGAATGTTTTATTTTAAGATTATTAGCTTCAAATTAGTATCTGAAGTAACAAATGCATGAAGCCAAATTAGATGTAATGCAAAACGCCTATACTTTTTTGGATATTAGTTAGCAATTTTCTGGACAAAGGTCAAACTTTTTTTTATTAAGCACATTCCACAGTACAAAGCTTTAGGTCATGAACAATATCTGTACAATTTAACAGTTTCAATAAGCTGTTCAGACACAAACTTATTTCAAACAGATAATTGGCAAACATAATTAATTACAAGTTAGAAGTAGACTATCCCAGTGCTTTAAAACATTAATATAGCAGAAATGTACAATTGCTCAATTATGGTCAGCAAAACCAAAATCCAGAGTGCAGCCAGGAATTGCTACTGTGAATCCCCGAAGTCAGATTCCTTGGGTGCCAAAGATAAAGTCCACTGCTGTGGTTTAATAAGCACAATCCAAAAGTTGTGTGCACGTTCAAACACCATGATCTCCCAAGGAAAATGAGGAACTTCCATTGTACACATGCATAAAAAAGGACACTGCTCTCTGAGAAACAATTTGCCATTTTCTTCTGGGCTGCAAAAGCATCTTTTCTTAGCCAGTTTAATATTAAAGCTATAAGATGAAAAGGGTTAAAAAGTAAGCCACTTTCACGAACTACTGTCAAGCTTACAAAACTGTGACCTTATTTCTGCACTTTGAGGTTCTAACAGCTCAAAGAAAGAAATCACTTGTAACATATAGGAGGAAATTTTAACTGAAGGAAAAAAATAAGAAACTACACATTGATCCCAACACTTTTCTCGATGCAAAAGATAAAATATAGCAAAGCAATCTGCCCTTTGGTAGTATCTGTGTGTGCTTTCGCTGGGAAGAGGTTTGATCCACAAGAGGATACCACTGCTAGCATGCTTGTTCACTGCATTTTAATATTAATTTATTGGTCCTTTAAATACCATGGACATTCCTGAATTAAAACAAATGTCAAAGGATAAATAAAACATAACATTGTACATGGAGAAAAAAAAAGATTGCCAGCCGACACCCCAGTGCCGATATGATCTCCACAGATAATCAATGTGACAATGGCATTCACACCTACTTGAATTTTAGTGCATTTGGAAGCTAAGAGTAACAAAACAAAATCATTTGTTGAAAACTGCATATCACATGAAGCAAATCAAGAGAAATGACATTTGTGAGTAATCCCTTCCCACAGAAGCATGCCACAAAGTACATGAGAATGCAAATGTAAGACAAGGAAGCCTTGTAACCTAAGCTGGAGGCCCCCAAAGAGGCCTTCTGTCCAAGGAGATGTCCGATAACAAAAGCTACAGAGGAAGCACACATACCAGCACGCTCACCAAGCACTGACCTGGGACAAGGGCCTGAAAACTAGACGGAGTCTAGACCCAGATAGAGACATGGGAGCAACAGAGTCTCCTCTTGATAGAGCTACTACTTCAATTCAGATAAAATAAAATTAAAATATTAATACATTTAAATTTTGACTCAGGACATCGTTCAATTGTGGAGCCAAGTAAATGCTACCAAAAAAAGCTAACCTGTAAGTACTTTAGAATACCATTAAGAAAACAAAACAAAAAAATATTTTAAAAGGTATGTCTATTGTACATACTGCAGAACAGAAACAAAACGTTTTTAATTTTTTTAAGCTTAGAAATTACATTTTTAAAACATAGTTCCCATAAAAAAAAAAAATCTTATGAATACTGCACGGAGGATTCTGGATAATCCACATGAGCCCCTTGGGTGCCAGTCATTGAGAATATCCCGTGGCTAAGTGCTAATACAGTCTGCATTAGTGTCTCGGGATCAGGAGGCCCTCACTCCACACACCTTGAGGTTAAACTGTTATGTACATTCTATCTACATGCTGATACAGTATTTTAAATTAAGAGGCAAGCACTCATGGAAAGGTAGGACTATATCAAATATCAGTAAAACAGAGGAAAGGAGGAGAGAGCCATTAATAAAAGAAAAGCCAGTGCCATGTTACCAATTGGCAGATAATATCTGGTTTACAATTCTTTAAATTAAAAGAAATAAGTGGGGCAGAAATAAAGTAAAATCCAAAAATATTATTAAACAATCCAGAAATGTTTCCAAAGTCCAACACACTCCTTATAAAACAAGTTCTCAATGGAGGATAGCTCGTACAGTCAAAAGGAGGATGCCGGCTTCTGAAAGGAACAATGTACATTCTGGGCATGTGTTTGGCACCCAAATTTCATCGGAGAATATGATGTTGTTCTTTAAAGTCAGACCAAAGTGCAAAGCAATATAAATTAGGCCAAGTCTTTTCTTGAATTTTCATTTACTTCTGTAAAACAGATTGTAAATTCAGTTTATATGAAAAATTTACAGTTGAAGCATTAGGTTTTTTCATGGCAGGGAAGGACAGGCTTTTTCTTATCTACTTGAAGTTGACGTGACCATCATAAAGGCCTCCAAGTAAACAGTCAGGAGTCAGAGATCGCAAGAAAAATGAGAATTTAGAGTTGTGCTGCTTTGCATCTACACAGCATCTAGAACCAATTCCAACTTCATACTCAGCTGTGAATGAACACCTGTGGGCATGTGAGAGCTGTGTAGCCAGTAGTTCAAGACTATGGAACCCTGAAAAAAAAAAAAAAAAAAGAAAAGAAAAACAGATGTGTTAGATGTTGTTGATATTTACCTTCATGCTACCATAATTGCCACCATCAAAATAAAAAACTTCTTTTAAGCATGATCTGACGGATCAAATATTCAGGGGAAAAGGACAACACCTTATATAGAGTACTAGAATTGCAGTCAGGAAGAAAGACCCGAGTTCAAATCCTGCCTTTTGATATTTGATAGCTATGTGACCCTGAGTGGGGCTCACTTTTTTCATCTGTAAAAACAAAGTAATTGCAGCTATTAATCAGGTGAGGATCAACAGAGAAAGCAAAGCCCTTGGTAAACTTCAAAGTACCATATAAAAGCTGGTCATTTATTCTATATGAAGAGTGTCAATGTACAAAGACTACTTATACCACAAAAACTTGTCTACAATACAACTACAGTATTTAATCTTTCTTCTACAACTCTCAGAAAGCTTTTAAAGACCAAAAAATGCCCCCGGCCACACAGAATCACAGAAGCCAAGTAAGAAGGGAGATCTCAAAGGTCATCTAATTCAACCTGAACCTCACCTACAAGCTTTCTGAAAGCTGCAGACTTCAAGGAGTGGGAAAGTATTTCTGAGGAAGTTTTCATTGATATAAGTTTTAATTACCAATGAACTGCAAAAATACAGAAATGGCAACTGCTATGGAATTTCTGCTAAGAGAATGCAAACACCAAGAATTTACTATATTTAAAAATTTCATTGGAAAAAGCAAAAAATGGTATCTGGGAAAAAGACCTAGTTTTTTGCTCAACTCTGACATCAATTTATTGAGCGACTTTGGGCAATTTATTGGACTTCAATTTCTCTGTATAAAAAATGAGGCAAATCAGAATCGATGATCTCTAGTTTCTTCTAATCCTAAAATTCCCCGATCAAATTTTGTCTTTAATGTACTGGAATGAGCCTCCTGAAAAATCTAAATGTGTACCATAATTTCATAGGAAATTTTAAACCCTTAATTACAGACAAGCTACCCTTTTCCTTTAGGAAAACGAGTCTATGATTTAAAAAAAATATGAACTCAGCCCATCAAGTCTTTATTGATCCCCTTTATTGATTCCTTTTATGTCTCCTAGCAAAGCTAGCCTTGAAGATTGTGACCCACACAAGGTTTAAGGGACTAATGGGTACTTCATAGGAAACCAGAATGAGAAGCAATGGCCTTCAGAAGTTTCCAGCCTTACCATAATGGAACAAAAAAGGTAGACTAAATAAGAGGCATTTGAATAGGGCCTCAAGGGATTAGCAGTTTTGACAAGTAGAGATGCACTTCAAAAAGGAAACATGGATATGTGGAAAGAACTGAACTGAGAACCTGGGCTTTAATCCTGATTCTGGCACCAACATTAGGCAAAATCATCCCACTTATGTGATCATCAAATTCTTCTGAAAAAGGTTGGGGTAACTCCCAGCTCTCATACAGAATGTGTTATAACTCATGCTAATTCTCTGTAATCCTTTGTGCTAGCTAGAAATCCTATTCACACCACCTTGGCAATGAAGAATCCCAAAATTCTTCTAATTACTGATGTGATGTTTGATCTGTATGATTTTGTTCTAATGTGTGAGTATGGCAGGGAATTGGGGGGAGCAGTTGGGGGAAGGAGGATTAGGGAAAGATGCTCACAAGCAGCATGGTTAATGATCTCAGAAACCTGGGCTTCAATTTGAGCTCTGGCATTTACTAGATTTACAAAATCTTGGGTTATTCACTTACACCACTCTGAGTATGACTTTCTCTTCTGTAAGATAGGGATTAAAAATACTTATATTACCTACTTCTCAGAGTTGTAGTGAGGGAAATGATTTGTAAATCCCTACATTAAGGAAATTAGAATCATTATATTAACAAAGACATGTCATGTTGGTTTCACTATAATCAAAAACTATATTAAGCTTAAAATTTCTAGAATCCAGGCAACCATAAAGCCTAATAATTAGAATCATTCTACTATACAATGATAGGGTTATGTCAAGGTTATGAAAGTTGATCCTGGGACACCTGTAATTCATCTTTCAAACTGTTAAGGCAACTTATGCTGCTTATGTCAAAGTAAACCATAATACATACAAGTAAACAAGGACATGCTACTCTGGATGAAAGGAAATTTTATGTGTTCCTTTGTTTAGAACCTATGCAAAAATACAAAAGTATGCAATACTTTAGTAACTTACAATTTAAAAGACAAAATGTATAACACTATTATCCATTAAATGACCCTCCTTTGTATCTGACTGGTCTGCTAAGATGCCTTCAAAATGTACTAAAAATATATAGTAAAAGAAGACTTAAGATTTTTTAATAATCATGCAAAATGGAGAAATAAAAACAACCACCCGGGAGCATTTTCTCCCAGAGACAAATGAGCATTAACAAAGAATTGAATAAATCTAATTCCTACACTTCCTACATTTCCTGAGCAAAAAACTTGCCTTACTAAATTTTAGCTGGGAGATTTTTTTTTTAAAACAGTGAAAGCATCTTTAAGAGTGGGTTTTTTCTTGTACTACTTAGATCTTAGCATATCATATGGTAACAATTTTTGTCATGTTAGAATAAATGAAAAGAATTCAAAAAAAGGCAATAAAATCCTTGTAGCTAACTGCCAGGGCTGTCAAAAGCAATTTGCTTTGAAGAAACAAACACATTTGGAACCTTGTAAAAGAGGTTCATTGCTTGTGTTAGGTCTTTAGGACCCACCACCTGAAAGAGCAGATAACATTTTCCACTGATTTACAATTTATCGTCATTACAAAACACTGTAGGGAGTGATCTTTACAGAGATGTTTTTAGACTCCTTGAATGGGGATGGAGTGGGGTGTAAGGAGAGGAACACTCATACATACATACACACACCCTTAGATAATCACATAGAAAGAAGTAGTTGTTATCACACACATCAACTACAGGAATCCTTTCTGTAGTTGTTTTTTTTTTTTTTAAATAAGCCAGGAAACTATTCAAACATACATCGAATTTGTGACATTTTATTAGAGAAAAATTTGCATTGCAGCAGAAATTTTTTTTTCCAAGTCTCAAATTTATTTGAACTTTGTGCTTTCCCAAGGTGAGAGCTTTAAGAATAACTACAGACAAGGTACACTTAACATTTGCGTGTGCATGTCCATGGCTATACATTTCTACTACTTTAGTTGTTGGTTTTCTTTCTTAACATTTGTGGGGTTCATCTACCCCATTTGAAGTCAGGCTTCCTAATGTCAGTGATGGAAATCTTGGATTTTGAATTAGTTTAAGGTGAACCACAATCCAAGGACAGGCGATTGTAAAAAATAATTCCCATTAAAGATGGCATAAATTTTGGTCAGTATCCAAGTAGAGTATCATGAAGCTAGAATTTGGAAAAGTTACTGTATATTTGGCAAATTCAAAGAAATCTGACAGTAATTAGCATAGCATTCTCCCTATTAGTCTTTTTGGTCTTGATAAGAGGCAGAGTATTCTATTCTCTTATCTTTTAGCATAGAACTTATCTATTATCATATTTAAATGAGGTATGAAGAGTGACTTTTGACTGCTGCTATTACACTTTTCAAAGGGAATTTTATATGCCATGAGACCATGCCCTGGAGGACTTTTGAAAGTCAATGCCTGCCCCATCCCTCACATTCCTTTCCATCTCTTCCTGTGTGTGTCTGTCTGTCTCTGTCTCTCTCCTGTTTTTGGAAAAGAAGAGGCAAATCAGATGGAGTCCTATGACTCCATGTAAAATCTCACTTTAAGACTTACCAGATGAAATATATAGAAAACAAGCTTAGAATGCTCATCCTCTTTTCTGTCTACTCTCTTCCCTGGCTTCTTTTAAGTTCCAAATAAGATGTCACCTTTTACAAGAAACCTTCCCTCAATTCCTCATAATTCTAATGCTTTCCTTCTGTAAATTATTTTCTACTTTTTGTGTATATAGTAGACATTGTATTTATACTTTGCAAGTTGCCTCCCTACTTTAGAAATGAAGGTTCCTTGAAGGCAGGAACTGTCTTTTATCTCTTTTTATATCCAGAGCTTAGACCAATGCCCAACATATAGTAGACACTTAATAAATGCTTACCGACTTTCTACCAAAAAAAAAAAAAAAAAAAAAAAAGAGAAAAAAAAGAGAAAAAACATATAAAGGAACATACATGTATAGTATCCCACTATTGCAATACTCTTTGAAGGTACATGCTTTTGTGTGCACAGTGCATAGGCCAAATACACAGTAAGGGCTTAATAAATACATTCAAAGGGAATGAAAGAAAAGACAAGGGAAACTCAAAGGAGAATTCAAATGTGGTCTGTTCCTGAGTCCTCTAATAGTGACTAGAAAGAGATTTAAAGAATAGGACCTGCTAATGATGAATCAAATTGTATAACTTCATATTTAAAATATCTGAATCACTATAATCCAGTAACAAATGGTAAATACACAGATGAGAATGATAAACAAAAAGTTATACCTGATGTGGGTAAAAGTGCAGACTGTTATCTGGAGATGTAAGTGTATGTTCTAGAGGGAGAACGAGTCTCATTCTGGGCACTGGGGGGCACATTTAGGAAATCCCAAATCAGAATAGTGTCATCATGGGAGCTACTGATGATTTGAAATTCATCAAACTGCAATCGAAACACTCGTCCAGAATGTTCCTGTAAAATCAAACAGGTTCATTAATGAAGATCTAAATTTTCTGGAATTTTCTATGGCTTTTAGCACAAGGACACATAGCTGGTTTTTTTTTTGTTTTGTTTTTTTGTTTTGTTTTTTTTTTTTTTTTAAAAAGGACTGTAGGTCAAGAGTATCAGACTAGATGAGAACTACTTAAACTGAGCTCAATAGACGTCCATGGAAGATTAACATCTTTATTTCAATATAACTAATTTTTAAAAAAAATAATGCTAAAAGTTTTATCATAGTCACCTAAAACAATTATCATGAGAAGGGATCCCTAGGCTTCACTTGAGTGCCAAAGGACCCATGACACAAAATTAGGTGAAAACTTTACTGCAGAAGCCATCATTTGGTTCTTTGTTCTCCATTCCAAGAGTACATTTCTCCAATTTACTCCACAGCTTTATATTTGTGTCCTATATCTTTAGGTTGGAAGTAGGCATTCTGAAATAGGCCAGGAAACTGCCCCTGAGTTCAAAGAACCATTTATAGTTATTAAATTCCAACTCCAGGATCAATATACTTTTGGAAAAAGGCTTACAAGAACAGAGACAATAAGTTCTCCCTAATTTGGGCTAACAAAAATTCATTTGAAGGTACTTTGAGGCACAAAAGATTTGAACTTTAACTTCTGATGTAAATTCACCTGCAAACAGACATGTTTCTGTATATGGCTTCAATACATACAAGTAAAAATATACATACCACTAAGGTACGCAAACATAATGTGCTTGCTGGTGCCCGGGGGTCAAGAGCAGCTTGCAAATCCCAAACCTTAATTTTTCTATAACATAAAAATAATATGAGTTAAGATTTCACTGAGTGGAAAAAAAACAGAACAAAATGATAGGAAATAAATAAAACTGATTTTGATTCAATGTTCATTCTTTCCACTTGGTAAATATACATTTTGTACTATATGAATTTAATACATTTTACTGTGGATGCATGTCATTTCTCTATCCTGCTCTCTTCTCCTTCCCCCCTAATTAAGCTCAAGGGATCACCCTTATCCATTTTATTTTAGCAACACAACACATTGGTGTTGTGTGTGAAAATAAAAAATAAATCTTCTGATTTTTACTGGTCTTTTTCTCTTAGCCTTCTTACTAAAATTTTACCCTGGAGAGTATGGACTATAGAGATGACATATAGTAGCAATAGTTGCCCTATAAGTTGAAAGACATCTAAGTTTAATTTGGGTTCTACAGGCTCTAATGATGTTATTCTGCCACCCACAGGCCTTCTGGATGGAGAAATGTTATTGGAGTATAAGGAAGAAAAATCACTACCCGGAATTTCCAGTTCCAATATTTCTTGTAGTTATAAGGTCACCACTAATATAATTTTAACAATATAGTCATTTGTTTTAAACACATACCCATCATAGGCTCCGCTCACAATCCTCTTGTTATCAAATCTGATGCAGCGGACTAATTCTTCATGTCCTTCTAATACCCTTAAACAGGCACCGCACTCAATATCCCATAACCTTAAATAAGAAATAGAGCATCCTTATGCAAGTGATACCTCATTGCCATCTTGAAATACATGGTTGCAATATACAACACAGACATGGAATAGCTTATGGAATGTTTTAGTTATGAGAACTTGTATTACAGAGGCTCCAAAGGGTGCATAATACATGTAATACAAAACTCCCCCCCATAATGGTTTCCACATTCCTGACAAGGCTTGCAGGTGAAGTCTTTTCCTTGACCTGGACTATGGAATAAGTTTGTTTCTCAGTCAGCGAGAGGAATCTATCAGTTATGCAATGACTTGGGAGATTTAAATGCAGAGGGTGAATCTATACCTTTATTTTTAATCTGATTTTCCTAACAAATGCTGGTGCTAAAAGGATTTGTATTCTTCTAACTTACTTCCAACAATGAAAAAAGAGGGAAATAAAAGACCAAGAACATAGAACATATCTCAACTTTGTAGTCAACTTTGACACACCACTATTTCAGACCTACACCTTTATTATATCTGCAAACAAAAGTTGTTAGCATTCTAATATGCAATAGTTTCTCAGATCTATTCTGAATAAGCAACAACTCAGCCCTAATTGGACTTTAATTGTACTAACAAAACAGTCAGACAAATTATTTCTAACATTTATCCACTGCTAATAGTGACCTATATCATATCCTCAATGAAAGTAATTTAATTTTAGAATCTATTGTAAAGCAAAAAATACAGAAGAACAAAAACCTAAATACACCCCCTCCGCTCCTCCCCCCAATCTTGGAAGTATTTTGGATATAAATAAAATATCTAAAACTATGATAAAATTATCATATGATAAAACTCAAACTATGAACTGGTAGAGAAACATTTTCCACTCACCTTATGGTATTGTCTGAGGATCCACTCACAACAAGTCGATCCCTATACTGAAGGCAGGCAATGCCACGCTTGTGCCCATTCAGAGTACGAACAAATTCACAGGTACTTGTGCTCCAGACCTGCAGGACAAATTGTACATTTTAATAACTGAATACAAAAAATAGATTTTACAGTACTTGATTCTCATGTCTTTCCTCCAAAGGCTAACTGATCTCAGAGGTATGTGGTTCCTTTTTTACATGTGGGTCCCACCCTTTCTTGTCTCTCCTGTCACTATATCTGCCCTTTCTTCTCAATGACTCATAACCCTATTTATGTAAAATAATTTGTAATTTATTAAGTCATTTGCATAAAATATTCACACAAACTACTTAAACTGAAGAGAGAAATGAGGGACACAAAGTAACCAAGCTGTTCAAGGCCACTTTACTTGCCCCACATTCCCATCTTTTACTCAGCTAAGTGTTTACAGCTCTGTTAGATTTGTTAGATTTTATTATGTATGAATATATCTATATTATGTATCTGTGTGTATACATCTTTGTTGTCTATGCATTGCATCACACACACACACATATACATACACACCCACCCACCCATACCCTCTCCTACCCTTATACCCAGCAGGTCATATTTTCAATACAATTTGTAATTTAACTTATGTCACACTTTTCCATCCCTCTTGCCTAGACTCTAAGAGCTCAGACAGTGAATAACCAGAAGGGGGCACTCTGAGGATACTGAAAGAGGTTTTCTGATGTAGTTAATTCCATCCTGGCATAAAAATCCCATCTTCCACTATGCTCCTAGTTCCTGAACAATAAATATGAAAGTAAATCAAGATTTTTCTTCCCATAAACTTACTTTAATGGTCCTGTCACCAGAAGCAGAGACAATATACTTGTCATCAAAGTCAACCACATTAACAGCTGCTCGATGGCCAACCAATACACGTCGAAGCGTGATGTCGGTGGGTGACGCCATGTCCCACACAGCAATGGACCTATCCTTTGAACAAGTCACCATTAAGCCATTGCTAAAACGCAGGTGAAGGACTGCCTCATTGTGGTGGATCAACGTATTCAAAACTTCTCCTGTGTTCACATCCCAAACTCTAAAGCAAGAGAAAAGTATGATTTAAATTCGGGAAAAATTTTTTTCTTCATGCTGTGGACCTATCAGTATCAACAAATTCAAGTAAATGCAAGAAAATAGGTATTTTCTATTTTTAAAAAGTTGTGCTGATTTTTGTTTTTATGAGTTATTTCCCCAAATTCTAACTAGTCCAATTTCCTAATACAACCCTATTTCCCTTTTTTTTTTTTTGGGGGGGGGGGGAGGGGGGAGGAGAAGGTTGAGTAAAAACAGATACAGTGGCCAAATTTGACAGCACACAGAGGACTGCTTGCTCATGGCTCAAGGATTTTTCTGTGTACTTCAACAATCAAATTGAAAACAAATCACATTATTCCTACTTGCCAAACTGAATGATGGAAGAGACAGAAAGCAGGCCTAAAGTTCTTTAAACCACAGACATTTTTCAACTGACTTGATTTCCTCAAAAGTACAAATTTTGGAAATTGAGATCCTATGCTATTTTATCCAACATTTTATTCTCCCCCAATATTCCTGACACCCCAGTGCTTGGCAGCTCATTTGGCATGGCTCTTAAATTACCTTTTTTTCTGCTCTGCTAGAGTAGGGAGGAAGTTTTAATTAAGATTTTTAAATCTTACAGAAACCACATGACCATCTTAAAAATAAGGAAAATAAGTCCTTCAAAAAGGAAGTGACTTTTCTAAAGTCACACAAATGCGACAAATCTAGATTTAAGACTCAGGTCAGCTCTAATGGTAATTGCCTCCCTGACTCAACCAGGGACTCAGGCCACAAGATGGCAAAAGACAAAGTTACCACTAGACCTCAGTTTATCTGCCAAGTAAACCATGAAAGGTGTATCAGGCAGTAGCAGATATAGCTGAAGGCATGAGAAAGACAATGTCAGATTTTTAGTAGAGAGAAGAGAAAGCATCATGGAGAAAGAAGATAGGACGACATTCAATAGAATCAGGATAAAAAAGTTACCTTAAGTCCAGTCCTAAAAGGGAGGGAAGGGGCAAGGAAGCAAGATACTTTCTCAGATATGTTGGCTGGCTCAGCTGGGATCTCACTGTGCTCACCTCACTGTGGAGTCTGAGGAGCCAGTCACAATAACCCTCTCATCATACTGCAGACAAAGGACTGAACCTGTGTGTCCTGTTAATATTTTCAAACATTCCAAACTGGTTTTATCCCAAATCTGTTGAAACACAAGGTCAATCATGCAAAAATGTTAGTGGATCACTTTCTCAACAATGCAATTGCTTCACTTACTTGATCTTCTAACCACAGCAAAGATAAGCACTTGTATTACTATATCAGTTAAGAAATGGCAGGAGAGTTACATACCAATAATTCCAAGAGTACTGTTGACTTTTTGTCAAATGACTAGCAATCCAGTTTTTCTTTTTAATGAATTGGGCACCTTGCCTTTGTAACTCTTGTACCAACACCAAAGTCAAGAGGCCATCTAGTCTTTATAAGGAATCAACTAGTGAGCCAAAAAGCCAAATATTTAATACGAAGCAATCATGAATATCAAAGGAAATACAAGTCACTAATTGCAAAATGAGACTTGAATTAGGTCAAATCTATACTAGGGAAATCAATGTCAGTTTTATGTACTTAAAAGTGAATTGAAATTCTAGACTCATCCCAATAGCAATTTATGCTTACTAAGAATGATAGAAAAGCTTAAATCTGACATTTTCTTTGTATTTGACAATGGAATTTGAAGCAGGGGGAAAGGGACAGAGGGGATATTTCTGTGTCTGCATGTCTGTCTTTGAAAGTGAGATGGCAAAGCTACACAAAGGTCTGGAAAAGTAACAGAAAAAGTACATGTGTTCAGTCAGATAAAAGGCTGCCAGGGATAAATAGGACAGAGTGGTCATCACATGAAACTAAATCAATAATTGCAATTTTTAAAAGACCCAATGCGCTCACCTTAATAGAGTTATCCCGTAAGCCACTGATGATCTTTTCATCGTCATACTGTAAACAGTAGACACCTTTACTATTTTCAGAGCGGCATTGAATTCTCTGCAAGTTATGCCTTCCGCACCTCCAATTAGATTCTATAGTCTAGGGGAAAAAAGGTAAACAATTTTCTAGGTTACGAACAATTATCTATGAGCAAATTCATGAAAACTGTTAGGCTCTATTTTTCACCAAGCTAGCAACTATCAAAAGATTTGATAGATCTTCATTTTCTAGATGAGAAAAAATGGTCCTGAGAATCTAATACAATTAAAATAATAATCTTTGTATGTACATCCATACATAGATACACACATATGAAACAGATGTTTGACCAATAGGTAATAAAGCATGATAAGACTCAAATATATCCAAAATACATGTGAGCGTCCCTACCTTTGAGTGAATTGGATATGTGAAAGATAAGTAGTGATGCCAGATAGCTTCTGATAAATGAAGTTTATTATGCAGGCAACCGGGACCCACAGGTTTTTGAGAAAGGTAATGATACAATGAACAAACCATGTCTAAAATTAATCTAAACCGGATGATTTTTAAGGATCAAAGAGCATATAAAGTTGTTCTCTCAAGAAAACTTAAGTCTAATCCAGTAGGCCTTGAAACCATGACTATAAACAAGAACTAAAGCTCTATTTTGACTATCGCTGAAAGAATTACTAAGAACTAGCTTAATTGTGCTAATTACAGTTTGCTGGGATAGGAATATACTACACAAGCTGAGATCTCTTCCAATTGAAGCACTATCACAAATAGAAGGAACTAACACAGAAAGCTCTGAATTAGTGGTTTTGTTGATATCTTTTGGTCCATCTGTAGTTACTCATATTTTACAATCCATAGGGAAATCTTCTGAACATTGAAACCAATCCCTACACTTGAGAGAGGGCTTACCAGCAAGGAACAGATAAAAGGATATAATGCAGTAAGAGATCAAGATGAGGAAATTAAGTAAATTCCTATATTCTCTCGAGTCAAAGCATCAAAGAACAATTTTGTCATTTAAAGTGATTTCCCAGAATGAATACATTCACATGCAAATCTAAGTAAAAATGTACTCCTAAAGCTGAGTAGAAATGATTCATAAATTACTTGCTGTTTGTGATTCTCCCCATCTCTGCTACCTTCCATTAGTGCAGAAAACTGAGGTCTGACCAGATAAACAATTTCTATGTGGGTTGAAGCCATTTATGGCTTTTTAAATTTTTACAAACTAAAACCAGTACTTGGAGATAATGGAGACAGGTGTGATAAATAATACATTCTATGTCCAGCATTCAAAACAGAAGGGTTACTGCATTCTAATCTAGATGCCCTCCAAAGTTTCTTAGTATAAAGTCCCCGAGGTTCCTGGTATCACAAGGACCCTTGTGTCATTGATATCGATGAATGTAGTTGACAGCTGTGTCCTCCATATCTTAAGGCAAATACTGGGGAAAGGATATAATTTCTTTCTGTCACTAAACTAAACTATAAAGGGCACAAATCCCTACAAAATCTTTTACAAGAAACTCAAGTAAAAGAAAATAATGGGAAAGGAAAGGAATAGAGAGAAAATTTTAACCAACTCAAATTTGAAAAAAGAAGACTGCTTGTCCATTGAGATGATATTAAGTCCTTAATTCTCAAGGTTTTCAAGAAAAGGACAGGCAATCAACTATCATAGTCCTAAAGTAGTACCAGCACAGGGAGAGAACAGATGAACTCTTTAGGGGTCATGCCAACATCAGAAAATGGATCAATTTTTAAAAAATTTGTAAAAAGTTTTTTCATAAAATATTTTCCATAAAAACTGTACTTTCAATAAATAGTGAGGAATTAGATGGATAATCATTAAAAAAAAAAAAAAAAAAAAAGCTATTCCTATTTCCCTGGATCCTCATTTTAATGGATTGGGTCCTTTAAGTATTAGTCTTATCTTCAACTGATCAAGGAACGTGACAATACAGAAGTCTCTAACAGATAACTAGTGACAGACACGATCCTCTTGCAACTTTCAATGACCAATAAGAATCCTGTTTCCATGTTAATAACCATATTGTCAGTATTTTGACTTTTCTCAGGTAAGAGGATGTACCTGCAACATAGCTGAAAGGATTTTATTAGATGATAAGAGACTATAACAGTCAAAGGACTTACACTTTTAGATCCTCCATGTCATATGCTGGCAGAACACATTAGTACATAAAACTTGAAAGCCAATGACTATTTTTCACCAGATGAACTGAATGTAAAAAAGCAAACAATTCCAAAAGTTCTCAGGCATCTACTATTCTCTAATCTATGTATCTGTTAGGTTAACATTCAAACTAAAAAAGTATACTAATGAATGCCTAATCTACCTGATCTTTTCCTTCCTTGGCGACAATTGGCCAAAAATAAGAAATCGAGACAAAACTGTCCACATTAAGTGGCCAGATACACAGACAATACCAACCACAGAGAACATCAGAGTATTTCCATAAGAAGTATGGGCTTTAAATGGAAATGTCATCTAAGCCTGAAAAGAATTAAATAACAGGTCTCTCACACACACATAGGCACATTGTAATACTGTGGACACCTGACATTTTGCTTAGGTATAATGTGGTGTGGCTACTGTGGGAGAGTATTTCATGTTTTTGAGAACTTGTAAAATCCCCTTCCCTGTGCAAATTTTCAAAATACTGGGAAATAAGCCATGATACACAGAATATACAGCAGCATTTAAATTGGCAACAGAGTGAAAACAGATGTGTGAGTATGGAGAAATAACATTATTTTTAGAAGCCTAAATACAGCTGAGTGGGTGGGCAACTTTCAGCATTTTCTAACCAGGACAATGTTAATACCAAATTTGTAAACCACAAAAAAGCTCCCCACTTTCACCATATAAAATGTGGTTTACTGAAAGGTGCAAAGCAATGCACTAATATTTCACCTGTGGTCTATTTTAAGGACAAAATTTCAAATTGTTAACTAATCTGGACAAAAAAAGTGGAGAGCAAGGACAAGAAAGAAAAATTAGAGAAGATTGAGTCTTATCCCAAAAAAGAAAAGAAAAAATTAAGTTCAGGAGCTCATTAACTAGTGTGGGTTATATTAAGAGCCAAAACTTCCTGTAGAATGTTCAAAGAAAAATGATCCCAAGGAAGAAAATGGCTGTTATCTTCAAGGAAGGTCCAAAGGCATTTGGAAAAATTCATTAAGAATTTTTGGTTGAAAAGTTATCAATAGTCAATTTTTTATTTTAGGATTATAGAATAACAGAGTTGCAAAGAGCTTTAGTGATCCATTTCCCAAATAAATGAGTTAGTCAAAATACCAGCCTTCTACTGTATCTTTAAAAGTAAATTGGTTTCCACTGGGTGGACATAAGGGTAATTCCAGAGCTAAGATTTGCCATTTTCTGCTTTTCAGAAAGCCAAACTTATGACACTTCTCCTTCCTCCCTCACCATAATGAATTAAGATGAAAGTCAACATAAGGCAAATATACAATCAAAATAAACAATATAAAACAGAATGAAAAAAAATGAAGGGAACTAAATCAAAATGTTTCTACATTTTCTGTTTTTTTTTTTTTCCTCCCTGATTATTCTTTTCTGTTTGAACTAAAACTTAGTTGGCTCATTTAAATACAAACCTCTTATTTAAATAAGGCTTAAGGAAGCTAAAAATTTCATACTGCTTAGAAAAAGACACACTACAATTATCGGTAGGAAATATTGTCAACTCCCAAAGTTTTTATCTCTCCATTTCTTGTGCATTAATTGATTTTGAAAAACAGTCAAATAATGGCTATTGGAAAGTGGTTCTCAAGAGTTTCAGTCTGTCTCCGAATCTCCCTGTCTCTCATACACATTTATGTGTATACGTATATACCAAATATCACACATACCCAAATGTACCTTGTCTTAGTAAAATAGTTAATAAGGACAACTCTACCTTCCTTGTGCCACAAATAAAGAGCATTATATGTATAGACTCTAAGAAACCAAAACACAGAAATTATCAGTAATTCTCTAAACCACCTGGAGTCACTTTGTGGACCACCAATGGTTGTCCCCCAGACTATACTTTAACAACCATGGGATTAGACCACCATGCTGGTCTGGAGTTCTGCACAAAAAGAAAATAAGTCAAAATGGGCTCTATCCATAGCTTAGTCTCCTCTCATATCTTGAAACTGTTTCCTCTAGTAACTATGAAATGCTATTTCATGGCTCATGAGCTATGCTCATGCAACGAGCTATCAGAGCCAATGATGTTTGTCAATCTTATTTACACGCAAAAATGGGATGGCCCTATGTTGTACATGGAGTGAGAGATTTTAAATAACTGTCAAATTTCCAAGCCAGTCTAAAGATTTTCCAAAGAACTTCTACAGTGATTACCTTTGACCATCACTTGTTTTCAAATCATCACATTATGATAAAAGTTAAAGTTAAATGAAAACTGGAAAAACCTCACGAAGACTGCTTAAGGAAACAGCATTCTTCTTAATTTTTTTTTTTTTTTTTTTTTGCCGAGGCAATTGTTTAAAAAAAAAAAAAAAAAAAAAGGCAAAAGTTAAGTGACTTGCCTAGGGTCACACAGCTAGGAAGTGTTAAGTGTTTGAGGCCAGATTTGAACTCAGGTCCTCCTTACTTAGGCTGGTGCTCTATCCACTGTGCCACCTAGCTGTCCCTAGGAAATGGCATTCTACAAGGGCAAGAAATGTTTCTAATGATTGTGCTTAGATTACCTAGAAGGAAAATGGCTGTCATTTCCTGGTAGAAAAGAGGAATCTGCTGAATTAACCAAAGATGAAAAGTTATTATTCATATCTTGGCTAATATTGTTGGTGCTTCTTTCTTAGATTTGACCCTGGAATCAAATGAATTAATTCTTAAAACTATTACTGGCAAGGTAAAGGTTTATAAACATTTCACCACTATTTAAAGCTTATTTTATACTTGAGCATTAAAGTGGCAAAATATTCAAGAGAAGGATTCATATCTTAAATAATTTTATTTCAGGCGCATTCATATTTACCGCAATGGAATGATTCCATTAGTTCACATCTGCCTTAAAAACCTCAAAAATACACGTTATTCTATTAATGAATTTTGGCCTAATAATTTTTATGTCCATCACCTGGGTGAGAGGATTACTTCACATTTAGGAAACTGAGTATAACTTTATGGGTGATACTGCATTGCCTGACTAAAGCCAACCTTTTTTGCCAGGGAGGAAATGCTCAAAGAACCCTGACCTGCCAAGAACACATGTGAATGAGTTAATGAGAAAAGGCTGTACACTTCTTTCCCCGTTCAAGGAAACCAGCTAAATAATAAAAACCTACCTAATTAGAACACATGAGCAATATCAAACGTCTTCAATGTTTCATGTCAAGTTTACAAAGTCTTACCACTTTGGATAAATTATGCTCAATAACTGGAAAGGTCTATGTGTTACAAGCACTCTTTAAAACCCACTTTGCAATAGTTTGGAATCACATTTGAGTTATTTCCATGAGAAAAAAAAAGAGAGAAATTTAAAGAAGCTGTGACTTTTTCCTCTGGCTCATGAAAAACCACTCCATTACATGAATGGCTTGGAAATTTTAAATTATGTTCTTACCTAGAAAAGGCACACCCGGGAAAATCTGATTTTGTGGAACATTACCAAATGTGAAGAAACAGTTGATTTTGTAAAGCTTGTCCACAGCTTATGAAAGCAAAATCAAAAACCACTTTATGTTACAGAAATGCTAAATTATTTATTACAAAAGAGATGCCCCTTTGAGGAATGGTGACATGCCACAGTATGTACTTGATTATTTGATTTACTGAAAAGCTTGAATAAGCTAGCTGCATTCTCCATAATTGTAATATAATACAATAAAGGAATAAAAAACCACCTAAATACTAATAGCCCATACAGCAGGAAAATAAACAACACAGAATTACCTCTATATCCTGGATAATCTTTGGGTACAGTGACCTATAAAATGAATTGGGAGGGCCATCTGTGGGTCTATTTTTAAACAGGTACTGATCCCTAGAAAACAAAATAGATGTTACTTTTTTGCATAAATATTACAAAGTTAACATGAAGTATTACAAAATTTATATAATAAAGTCACAAAGTTTCATTTATATTGATATTAGCATTATTATAAAAAGTTACCATATTATTCTATTAATTCCAAAGCAGGATAAAAAAAACCCCAACAACAACTTGGTAACGAACCCCATGAAAAAATTCCTCTTCCTTTTATCTAAGTGTACCTATTCTACAAATGCAATGATCAAAATTGGTGCTCTAATTACCTTTTTAAATGGAGACAATAAAAAGAACTGCACAGATTAAGAGAGCCTGGCTACTAATTTAGAGCCAGTGCTTTTTGTGCTTAACTGGGAAAAGGATTTGAAATTCACTGATAAACCCAAAGCCTCATGCAAACTAAATAATTTCTCCCTCCACACCTGTTCCCACAATCCTCCTCCTCCTTCTGGCCCAATTTTGAACTACAAGCAACAAGTTAAAAATATATTGATCTAGCTTCTGCTTCTTTGTCCTAACTCACAGGAAATGGTGAAAACATAACATGCAGTGTCAGTAAAGAACTAAGTAACTGAAACTTGGCTCTTTCATTAGAAAAAGCAAATGAATAAAATTGATGAAAATATACTCAAACCCAGGCATCACCTTTGTTAATTAACAATTTTAAACTAATTTTAGAGATATTTTCTTTGAAAGTAATACGTAGGCAATGTGTGCTCAGGATTTAAACAGCTCTTGTTGCAGAAAAACTTACCATGCTCTTCTTTCTGAAAGGCCTTTCCAGAGTGGATCAGTCCGTACCATCCTTTCAATCAATTTCTTCCAAAGCATTCCTTCAGAGATCACACGCTGCCATTCTTTACATACCAATTCTGCTGCACACAGAGATCTAGCATCCAGGTAAGAAAGGATGTTTTCTGCTATGTGATCTAAGCCTTGCTCTACAGGGGATGGGGGGAAGGAGAGGAGATGAGAAAACAGGAGAGAAAGGCATAAATGACAGTGAAATAAATGGAGGGTTTTTTGTAATGATGAATAAAAACTTGAAAGTACTAGTCATGTTCCCATAATGAAAAAGGAATTTATAAATCAGGATCTGATTACAAAGGAGGAACAATACCAGAAACCTATTATGGTGCTGATGGGGTAAGGAAGTTAAGGATTAAAGGTTAAGGGACTGCTACATGAGTGAGCATAAAGCTCCAAGAAGTGTTCATTCACTATTTACCACATTCTCAAATGTTTTTTGACTGCTTAATTGTGTCAGATAGTCAATAAACCTTTAAGATGCGATGGCTACCCTCAGCGTTTTAAATCTACGTAGAGAGAAGGAATCAAAGGAAAATTTAAAGATCTGTGAGTAGCTGGTTCGCTACATTGCATAAACAACTGTATACAATTACACAAATTTGTACTAGCAGCTGTGTTGTTCTATCAAATTTTTTCTACTTCATAAAGAATTTTTTTTTTTTTTTTTGCGCCTTTCCTAGTGCCTCAGTATTTAGGAAGGTAAGATTTGACAGCAAGTTCCATACCAAGTACTTTCTTAAAGAGCTAAGTTTGTGTTTGATTATGCCCATCATTTATTTCCTTCACTACTGTGTGCATATTATTATGGCAAGCACTTCCTGCTATATTGATGATTCTTTCCTTTATGGCAAGAGCCAAGTCTGGGCAGAAGTTCCCCTGCACTAGCAGTTCTAAAAGTGTGTTTTGGAGGTGCACAAGGTCAAAACTATTTTTATAATAATACAATAACAGCAGTGACCCACATAACAAGAAGCTCTTGAGATTGTGATGGGGAGAATTCTTAATAACTTGTAAGGGTGCAAAGGGATTCAAAATATTTGAGAGGTGCTACTCTAAAAACAGATCTCATTAGTGAAGGCCAGGCAGTGGGAAGTTCTTTTTTCTCTTGACTTCTCTTCTTATTCTCCTTTCTTGCTACAGACTATTCTAGAACTTATCCAAGCTTCTAGGGTTGATCACAAGGCTTGAAGAGTTGTTTCACCTATTTAAATTCCTTCTAAGTAAAAAGGAAGACCAATAGGTAGGTGTATACCCCACCCCCCAATCTGAACTACTAATATAAATAAGAATCCCTGTACCTTATTAGCTGTACTTTTGTGTTACCCTTTTACCCTGCACTAAACTTTTTAAAAAAAAATATGTTGTCTTTCCAATTTAAAGAATGAGCTTCTTGAATTCAGAGATCTTCTAGCTTTTAGTATTTTAATCCTCAAAGATTAGTAAAACTATAAAGAAGACCAAGATGTCATAGTTGAAATCCTTCAATAGCTCTTCTACCTTGCCTCACTCCCAATTTAATTTGGATTAGTAAAAGTACTGCTCAAAACCTCTAACTTGGGAGGTGTGCTTTTATCTCATTCTTGCTCCCCTCTCTCTTTTTTATCATAAATGCTTTACACTATGGCAAACCAGAAATGTGAGGTAGGAAATTTTTCTCTTGAAAATGACTGTATTCAAAACTGATCTCAGACACTTAAACACTTTCTAGCTGTGTGATTAATCCTGGGGGCAAGTCACTTAATCCCAATTGCTTCAGGAAATCGAAAACGAAACAAAAACAAATGGCTTTCTCTTTCATTATGATGCATTTTCTGTGTCCCACATCTCTTTTTTGTGCCCAATATTCTGCAAATAAAAGCTAAAGGTCCAGAAAAGAAAAACCCATACTTTTACACCATTCATGCTAACAATGGTCATGATATTGCTATTTAGTCCCTACTATGTTCTAAGCACCAAAGATACAAACGTTAAAGACAGTCCTTGCTTTTCAAAGAATCTAATAAAGGGAGAAGTGGAGAAGTCACATGTAAATAATCATACAAAAAAGCTACACACCACCTCTGAAAATACATGAACTGGACATTTACTTGAGAGCATATGGAAAAATAATAAGGCTTCATTGCTAAGGGAATCAGTGACATTTTTTCCCTGACAAATCTGTTGTTTTTCCAGCTTTCATAAACTACATTTAATTTGCAGTCATCTAATACCTATACAGACTCACCAAAAGTTTGACTGTCTCCCTTGAGACATAAATTAACTTTATGAAGTTGTATAATATATTGCATAAAAACCTTTTTGAGATAAAAGAAAACCTCCTTAGAGCAAGGAGTCAAACGAATAGATAAGTACTACCTTTTACTGCATTTGCAACTAATGGAGTTTGCGTCCCTTCATATGTGAACAAAATATTTATATTTGATGTAGGATAGAAACCAACCAGTCCCTAAGTAGAATAGCTGTTCCACAAGTCATCTTGGAAAATCTTCAAGGCCCATTGTTCTAACCAGAGGGGCCTGAGAGTATGGCATTCACTGTGTTCTCTTGGATTCATTGTGTCTTGTAGAGTGGGGTTGTGCCCCAGGTGGGCAGTGCCCAATTTGCCTGTAAAAAAAACCCTTTGAGGTGCTAAAATTAAGCACTTTCCTAAGTAACAACATCTGGCACTTATTACTGTGTCATTCTTTTTTCCCCCCAAGGCAGCAAGATGACAGCATCATGGTCTGGGAAAATGAGGCAGTAATACCATGTAAGATGCTGAAGAAGTGCTGCTGTTGTTGATTACTGGCACCAGATGAAAGTTTGGAAGAATTTCAATAATAAATTAAAACAATTAAAATGCAAAGATTTCAAAGCTTAATATGTAAATAACATGGTCAAAATGAAACTCAAATGGGTAATGTCAGTTCAATGCCCTTGACTAAAGCTAGGTATAAAGCAGCTTAGATCATACAATTACCAAAAAAATTATTTTAGAAACACATTTCAAAGAACTTTGGTGGAGTGCTACGCTGCAGCAAGTGGCTTCAAAGACATCCTGCCCTATGCCCGAGTCCCCCCTCTTTCTCAGACATTTTAAAAGGCTTCTTGGTGTAGTCATCTTGCTGTGAAATTCAAAACTGAGAACACTCTAAACTTTACATAAATGTGTTCAAATAGCAACCTTCTATTGTTAGATCCATCTAAACCTGGAATAAATTAATCCAAGAATTAAGGCAAAGGTACTCATGCCAAAAACCTCACCATTTCTATCAAATAACAAGTACAAATGGTTGAGAATCATCATCGAAAACACACTAACATACCTCTCTGAAGCTGCAATAAATCAGCATGGAAAATACTAGGCAAGCAATTACAAACAGCCTAGCAATAAATCTCATTACCTTGGGAGAACCAGGTGTTTCTTTCTTCCACTAACTGGCCCTCGACCCTGCCTTCTCTACTCACTGCTCTAACTCTTCCTTCCCCCGTTCCCTCATCTCTTAAGCAGAGCCCTGACGTCTGCTTTATATCTCTCCTCTGAGTTCAGGCAGATGCCCAAGACAGTGGCTAGGTGGGACAGAAATTTTAAGATCCTGATTTTATTGATATACCTTTGCTGATATACCCATATTGAGTAATTTGTGAGGAAAACCTTATCACCTCTATTTAAAGTATAATCTGCCTCAATTTCATATGGCACACATTTTTCTTCTTTTCTAACAGTTCTTGCTAACCACAAACTTAGCTTGCAGAAATTGACATTGCAGACTAAACATTTACCATGATTTTAAGAAAAGCATACCATAATTATCACTTTTCCACCAAACCAAAAGGGAGCCAGAGACCACAAACATTTTCCATTTTCCCTGTACTGACAGGTATGATATTCAGACTGAGCATTAAGAAGCCAAAGCTATGAAGATCATTTATATAAAATTAATAGTTTTCACAATAAAAAGTCTAGGCTTCATATCCATTTCAATAAACTTTAAATTCAAGATTGAGATCGTCAGTAAAATCTAACAATCACAGTGGGATAAAGATTAGCAAATCCCCCAACACAATGTTAAACACAAATATGAACATACACACATTTTCCCTCCCTAATATTTTTAAGGCACAGTCTTGTACCAGGGCCAAAAATGAACTAAAGAAATAATGCTAGTTTTAATCCAAGTCTACTAGACACTAACATGATCAACTTGGCCAGTTTGTCCTCCACAATTAGATACATATGTGCACTATATATATTGATATACATATATCTTCAGATCAAATACTATTAAAACAAATACCATTACAACAAAAACATCTGCATAATGAAAAGATTTCCAATCCTTATCCAAAGGATCACTTATTTCCCATATTCAACACCACAAAATTCCAGCCCAACAAAAGAATTTGGATAGTGTCATGTAGTGACTTGAATAACCTGACCTGTGTGCAATGACATTTACTATATGTATATACATAACCACAGGTTCACCAGTCCTGTGTCTTAGATTTAACAATCCCTGAGACAAGGGGAGAAGGGACCACCTCAAAACCTATACTCTTCACACACTAGGCTAACCCCAATACTGCCACCACGTGGAGGCAATATTCTGCTTTTTTTTTTTTTTGCAAAGTGGGAAAAAGCACAACTTTCAATAACAGTCTCTTTTGGTATCAAATTCAACCCAACTCTACATTCTACTTACAAATGTGTATGTTGGGGAATGGAAGAGGTGGGGTAGGGAGGAGAGAGAAATAGGGGAAGGGATAAATACTTCACACTGAAATCTGTTAGGATAAAAGGTTTATTAATCCAAGAGCCAGCATTATTATCATCAGGCAAGCCAGAGTTAGGATCTGCAGACCAACTTAGAGTTAGTGGTCCCAGTGACCAAAGAGTTGACTACCCAATCTTCCAGGTGGATTCTAAAATATAACCCAGTTCTGTTGGGAAAGCAAAACTAGCCATAATAACAGGTACTTTACTGCCAACCTTTAATCAAAAGAACCTTACTCAAAGTGGATTTAATGAGGCAAAAAAAGGTGCTAGGAATTAAGTGTAAACAAATTTACTGTTGCCCTCATCAAGGAAGCTCTTGAATTTTTGCATGGAAATAAGCATTTTAAACTTTGGGATCACTGAGCAAGTGACTAAAACTTGATGTGAAACCTTGACTTTTTGAAACTTGATGAGAAACACAACTTTTAAATCCAAATTCTAATATAATTCATCTGGAGACATCAAGATGTGTGCATGTGTGCCTGTCTTCATTGATATGGAAAACATTTCCCAATGCATATTTGCAATCTACACAGTATAATCTATACTTAATTTTCAGAGAACCGCCTGGGGCCTTGTGAGGTTATATGATTTGCTCATAATTAAAAGCTGCCAGTATGGTCAGAGATGCTTGGTGGCACAAGAATGCCAGGTCTAGAGTCAGGAAGACTTACCTTCCCAAGATCAAAGCTGATATCAGATACTTACTGGCTGGCCGGCTGGCCCTGGACAAGTCACTTAATCTTGGTCGTCCCAACTGTCCTCATTTGTAAAATGAACTTGAGAAAGAAATGGCCAACCACTTTTTTATTTTGCCAAGAAAACCCCCAAGAGTTGGATACAACAAATAATTACTAAATATTTCAGGGGTCAGATATATTGGCATACAATATTCAGTTAATCACAGATAAAATTACCTAAAAGACACTACTCTCACATATCATAAATGCAAATGACATTAAAACAACTGGGAAAGTTTTTTTTTTTTTTTTTTAAAAACACTAACACACTCCGGTTCTTCAAAAGACAAATATATATATTTACCTGGTAAAGCAGTGATGAAGTCCCGCTGCAACATGGGCTTCAGGTAAGAGTTAATATGTCCATGCTGATAATGACACATTCGTGAAATCAGATGCTCCACAAATTCTACCTGATCTGATTCAGACCACTGGTCAAAATACTTAATACACAAGTCCTTTTCTTTTTGGTAATTTCCTTCAGATGGTCGCTTCCTGGAGACTATCACAGATGATGTTCCATTACTTATCTAGTTTAGAAAAACAAAAATTATGATGAGTGAACTGCTGGTTAAGTTTAAAAAAACTTTTCTAATATGATCTAAATTATTTCTATGAACAAGCAAACACATATATCCATAAGCCTCAACTTACTAAATGAATAGTGTATCCCAAAGCTTGTAAGGTAAACCTGTACATCCAGAGCTAAAATACCAAGAATACTATCTTAAATGCCAAGTAGGAGTAAGTCAGAAGTCCCAGCCCACTAGCAGATTATAAGTCCCAGCCCACTAGCAGATTATATTTTAAATGGGAAAAAAGGGGAAAACAATAGACAGGGGAGTGGTAGCCAGGCAGAGGTACTTAGGGGACCAAAGAAGAATCTATCAACAAACTTGGAAGATTAACAGAGCCTAAGGGAGGGGTGAGAAAGGTGTGTTAGTGGGTGGAGAGGCAGGGTTAGAAGTGGCTGGAAAGGAGGTGTTGGTAAAGTCAAGCATAAAGTAGGGCTTTCCTGAAAATATTCTGGGATAAAAGTGGGATATCAAGAGAAGAAATAAGATCTTCCTCATTTTTAATTAAAAAAAAAAGTGTCATGATAGTGTAATAAATTAAATTACATATGACTTAAGAACTCAATTTTAAATAATAAACCTCAAAATGCTGACATGGGAAGCAGATGCAATCGTTGTAGTTGGTTGTGAAATAATTTCAAGGTGGATTATGGCAGTAAGGATGAAAAGGAAGTTTATATTATCTCATCAAAATCAGAATTGAAAAAGGAGAAAATTCAATTCCAACTCCAATTCATTTTCTAATTATGGTTAATCAGCCTCATTGTAAACACTGGGAGCTTAAAAATCTCCCACTATTCTTTTGGCTAGAAAGCTTCCCAGAAAGGGGAAAGGGAAGAACGACAAAAATCCTCTAATTTGAAGTCCCAATCCTTGAGGAATGTCTAGGTTGAGAGGAAAACTGAAAAATAGCATCTCACAGAGAATGATATGATATAAATCCAAGATCAGATTGGTCATTTGAGAATTAAAAGTTAGGTATCTGAAAATCAAGCTATGGATGTATAAAGAGATCTAAAATAGTTAAATACCAATTCAGAAACAGGTAGGTAGTACAATGGTTGGAACATTGCAACTAGAGTTACTAAGATCTAAGTTCAAATTAAGCTTCAGACACACTAGCTGTGTAACCCTAGGCAAATCACACTCAGTTTCCTCACCTGTAAAACAAATACCTGCCCTCAGCAGGATGAGAAGCAGATGCCATGCTATACATATAAAGTTCTTAGCACACTGCTGGGCATATAAATTACATAAACTGGTTCAGAGAAACCTGAATTCAAAATTTCCTTAAAGAGTTATAAGTTATGTGATCCAGACAAATAAGATATTGTTAGGATAAAATGGGTAATGCAGACAAAGACCTTTGCAAAATCTTTAAAAAGCACTATATAAAATGCTAGCCATTATATTATTAAGTGCTTTGCCAAGATTACAAAAACAGCAGTGACAAGAGATTCAAATTTGGTTCCAAATCTAGGTGCCTTTTCACTAAACCTCAGTTTTTCAAAATGACTCTCTCTCTTCTGCCTCCCCCCCTTATCTTTCTTATGTATATCTGACCACTCCTTAGTCTCCATTGATTAATTTTTAACAATAGCTTATTTTCTTTATTAGGTAATTGTTTGGGTCCAGATTGATTCAAGTTGAATGTAAATAAATAGCAATCATTTAGGCCTCCACCAGAAGCCCTGAGGGTCTTCCTTCTCAGATATGGATTTTTTTAAAAAAACCTTGTAAGAGAGGAGATTCTTTGCCTCAGTCAAACTGAGACCTGTTGAAGACCTTAGTTTAAAGGGCCAAGGTTTTCCACTGCACCCAGGGCCATCTCCAAGTACTCTACTGGTCCCAGATAGCTCTGGAAGGCAAAGTGAAGCAGGTGACCTAGCACAGCCCTCCCTCACTTATATCCAATTCACTTGTGTGTCCTGGCATCATCTCCCTGATGTCAAGGGCCTTTTCAAAAACAAAGAACAAACAAGAACAACAATTGTGCCATTTCTAACCTCACATTCTTTTACTTCCAATTCCTCCTCCACCAGGCCACAACTACCCACTTTATCACCTTTTCTCTTAAATGAACAATAGCTTCCTATTTAGTTCTCCTGCCCCAAGTCTCTCCTATCTCTATTCCATCCTATACACTGCTGCCAGAGGAATTGTCCTTAAATCTATGCACCATGTGACTTTCCCTCCTAAACCAATTCCAGTGGCTCTCTGTTGCTTTTAAGATAAAGTGGAGACTCCTCTGGTTTAGCTTTTAAAGCCTTCACAATCTAGCCTCTACCTATCGTCCAACCATACTGGACATCTATGTCTGTGATCCAGTCAAAAAAGGGCTTCTCTGTTCACACAGAGAAGACTCCAATTTCTATCTTTCTGCCTCTACTCTGGAAGATCCACTTGACTAGAAAAGCTCTATTTCACTCTATTCTTTTAAGATGCATGTTCTACATGAAGTCTCTCTTACTACTTCTTGCCACCCCCAACCTACTGCCAAATAGGTACTACTCCCTACCCCCAAACTATTTTGAGTGACTTCTACCCAATCCCTATAATTTTAAAATTATACACACATACATAAATATATGCATCACACACGTGTGTACATGTATGCAATATGTTTATCCTGTGCATATTTATGTATTAAAACCCTTTTGAATTGGGGTACATTCCTTGTGCCTGGTACTTAATAAATGCTGGCTGAATTTTAGTACTAAAATAATTTAAAATATTTTTGTATTTAGGTATCAAAATAATGGTCAAATTCATAAACAGATGGAACTTTCAAACTGTTAACTGTTTGAATCTTTTTGAACTTTTGTCTGGAAATATAGATACAATATTATTTCCAAACATTAAAAAAAAAAATTCTGTGAGTCAACTGCTTTTCTATAAGTATACTACTTACCCTTCTCCCCTTCCCTTGTGTTTCAATTATTTATATCAGAAGAGGATGAGGAGGAACAATTTTATAGAGTTCTAGAGTTTTCCCTTAGGTATTAATATCAAATTAATTTTAATCATGGCTAGAGATATCCTAAATCTTAAGAGATCTTAAATGTCTAAAGTTTTCACAAGTCTTATCTTCTTGTTTCTACTAAAGAGGAATGCTCTTAAAACAAACCAGGGAAGTAAAGAGATTCACAGACTTATATTGATAAATGTATACACCTAGATTTATAATCATGAGTTTCCATCTGATATCTAATGTAGTAATCTCCAATAAATGCAAAATGAACAGGAAATACATGAATTTGAATATCAGTCCCCGGCACCTACCAGCTAAATAACTTAAAACAATTCCCTGAATCTGGCTTTCTCCATTTGCAAAATGGGAACAATACATGACATTAACCTACCTCACAAAGTTGTTGTAATTCCGAAAGTGGTACATTTTTATGAATTATTTTTCATCATCATTATTTGGTTATCTCAAGAAACAGGTTTGGCTGTGTGAGAAAACATCTCTCAATACAGAATTTACAGAATTATGGAATATACGAGTTTATGGAATATGGAATTTATCACAGAGACACGAATACTCTATTACATCTATAGGTTTTATTTTTCTTGGATGAAGGAAAGACTTGGAAATACAAGGCACCACCAGAGGGTAGCATGGAGCTTTTGTGTGGTGAACTCAATTTCAGAAAACCCATTTTCTTAATAATCACTTAAATCTTATACTTTTAGTACATGTTTTTTATTATTTATTATCAGCTATTTGACTAGCTGAATTCAGATTAATTTTTGACCATGTATGAAAGGATACGACAAGATCACTTATTGTCCTCTGTGCCCCTGAGATTACACTATGATCTTTCTAATTTATTTCTAATCTATTACTCTCATTTACTTCCTACACTTTTATACAAATTTTGTATACATATACCTAAGCCCTTTCTACTCACTTTTACAAAATCCCTTTGGATTTAAAAAAAAAAAGTTACATTGCTACAAATCTGCTCTCATTTAAATTTCCACATTTGTACAGAACTGGGGACAGCTAGTTGGCACAGTGGATAGAACACCAGACCAGAAGTCAGAAAGAGCCTCCAGACATTTAACACTTCCTAGCTATGTGACCCTGAGCAAATCACTGGGCAAAAACCAAACACCAAAAACCAAAAAGTTGTAGTGAATAGTTAGTTGTTGCTAATATATGTGATGAAGGCTATGTTTATGTGAATAAACATGAGCATGGTCTAGGAAGCCTCACTCACATTGGGGTCAGAAACCTCTTTAGCCCAGAATCATCACCAGAGAAATGTCCAGGAGCATAATAGGCACAAAGAAGGAACAAGAAGAAAAGTATAAAAAGAAAGAGGATGAGGATCATAAGGGAAGAAGACAAAAGGAGAAACAGAGTGCTAAGTCAATGGCCAAGCTTTACTTTAAATAATCAATTTCAATAGCATGTGAGTCTGCATTTGATTTTAACAAAATTTATGAGGGACTGAAAGAAAGAGAATACACTGGATAGTTTCTTGGCAGAGTACAATATAGAGAATAAAAGCAAATAATAATAATAATAAATAAAAATAAAGGAGGACCAATTCAATTTACTATCTCATCTAAAAGTATTGCTCCTACCTGCCATAGTGTATTTTTCTTTGGGGACTCATCTTCATTCTGATCCTCCATAACTGATGTGTTCTATGGGAAAAAAAGGTTATTTTGATTATACTGATTTTTTTCAATTTCTAGACAACTACTCAAATCTAGTTATTAATTAGGAAAAAAAAAACCCACAACTAAAGTCAACAAGCATTTCTACGTATCTTCCCCCAAAACATAAAGACATCCAACTTGCCATTGCATATTCAGGTTGCAGCTAACACATGCCATCTAGCTTAGGGGTGGAGGAGGTGGGCAAGTTTGGGAGGCATGCTGATCTTTTTCATCATTCCTGGATTAGTAAATAGTTTTATCACCAAAACAAGCACACATTTCATTGCAGCTCTTTTCAAGGCTGAGCATGCTCAGTTGAGAATTGAATTGATAAAAGGAGCTAGCCTTTCCTTAATCACAAATGAATGCCTCTATTTCTGAGAGAAATCCTCAGTGTTTTCCAGATTTTTATAAGCAGCAGTTAGATGACTCAATGGATAAAGTCCTTCCTGGATTTGACTCCTACCTCAGACTATTGATTGTATAAGTCTGGGAAAAAGTCATTTAAGTTCTTAGCCTCAGTAAAATGAGTATAATAATAGCAACTATTTCAATGGCAAGTTATAAAGTTTAAGGTAAAAATAATAAACAGTAATTTTAGAAAACAAATTCATTTTTGCATATTATCTATGACTTCTGACCTATCTAAATATATCTCCCAAAGAATTAGAAATGACAGTGCATTTAGGAGCTCTTTTTTGTTCAGTCTTGCTTCCCCAGAATATTACCACAGTGTAGGGTCCAAATTCTTTTGTGTTGTCTAACAAACACTGGGAAAAGAAGGGACTCATGGCATAGATGGGGGTAAGTTCATTTTCCTCAGTGGGAGGAGAGTCATCTATTTGCAACAAATAATATTAGTTCTATAAAGAAATATTATATAGTTGTGATAAGGCCCTTAAAATCATTAGGGTTGGAAAGGACTTGAATATGGAATAATGGAAGATGGGATAGACATAGATCTTCTTAGGTTATGAAGTTATTAACTAGGTTATCTAATTCAAGGGCCTTGAAATGGCATAAGATGTGTCTACTTTCTTTCTTCTCAGTCTTATTCCAGCTCTTCCAAAGTTACTAGCCATCAAACTCCAAAGTCTTCTCTCCATCCTCATTCTCCTTGACCTCTTTATAGCAGTTGACACTATAAATCACTCTCTTGATACAGTCTTCTCTCTAGGTTTTTGGGCCACTATTCTCTCCTACTTCTACTCCTGCCTAATGTGAGAGCTCTTTCTCAGTTTTCTGATCATGATCTTCATCTAAATCATATTCTCTAACCAAAGATGTCCTTCAAGGTTCTGTCCTTGGGCTTCTCTGCTTCTCCCTGGAATAATCATTAGGTAATCTTATCAGCTCCCTTATCATCTTCCATTTAATCACTATATCTATGCTGATTATTCTCAAATTTATCTATCCAGCACCAATTGATGCTGACATCCAATCTCCCTCCTACAATTCTTTCAGACATCTTGAACTGGATGTCTAGTTAACATCTTAAACTCAACATGTCCAAAACAGAACTCATATCTTTCTTGCAAACCCTACTCACTTTCTACTTCTTCTATTAAGGTGGAGGGTGTTATCATCCTCCCAGTCCCTCAAGCTCATATTATTTACCCACTACTTCCTCCCCCCCTCCCCCATTCCCCAGCCCCCATCATGTTCAATCTGTTGTGGATTTCAACTTTGCAACATCTTTAGAATACTCTCCTTCTCTCTCCAGAGACACTGATGCAAGCCCTCTCACAATCACCCCTGGGACTACTGCAAGCCTGATGATGACTGTCTCCCTCAAGTCCCCACTCCAATCAATCCATTCTCCACACAGCCAAAGTGATTTTCCTAAATTGTAGGTATGATCATGTCACCTTCCTAAGTCAATAAGCTCTAGTGACTTCCTATCATCTCTCCAGATCAAATACAAAGTACTCTGCATGGCAGTCAAAGCCTTTTATAACCTAGTACACCTTCCTACCTTTCCATTTTTTCTTATATCTAACTCCTTCACTTTGGGAATTCCAGTGCACCTGCTTCTTTGCTGTTCCAAAAAGATGACAATTTCTTTGCTCTGTCAATTTTTTTCTGGCTGGTGCTTCTCATTCTTTATTTCTGCTTATAACCTTCCCTAGCTTCCTGTAAGCCTCAACTAAATCCTCTCTTTTATAGGACAGGAAACCTTTCCAACTTGTCTTAATCCAAGTGTCTTTCCTTTCCTAATGATAATTTCCTATTTATTCTGTATATAGTTTGCTTTGTATATATTTGTCTGCATGTTATCTCCCCAATTAGACTGTAAACTCAGTCTTTTGCCTCATTTTGTAGCCCCAGTGTTCAGCACAGTAGGTGCTCCATAAATATTTATTGAGCCAAAAACAAATAATATAACAGAACATAGATAATGTTAATATGTGGTTCTCTAGGTCAGTATGCATCCTGCATACTGCAACCTGTATGTAGAGGTCTCTATTTTTACTTAAGTTTGACAACACATCTAATTCAATCTCCTGTGCAATGAATCCCAATCACCATGTTCAAGGTAACCCTTGAATCCCTTCCATTCAACCGTTCCTTAACTGAAGCTTATACAGCCTGTTATTTTTTCTTTCTAAAAAATTCAATACTGACCAAAGGGAACTTTAGTAAAGGAGAAGGCAAATCATATTTTTAAAGAAGGGGAAGGAAATAAACATAGCATCTACTCTGGGCCAGGCACTGTGCTAAACACCTTTTCATTTATTTTCATTTCAAAAAAATATTTCATTTAATCCTTACAATAACCCTTCAAAGTAAGTGCTATATTTATCCTCATTTAACAGTTGAGGTCACAGCTAGCAAGAGACCCAAATTTGAACTGGAGTCTGACATCAGATCCAGCAAGCATTTTATCCACTGTACTACCTAGCTATCATTAGTATTATGTGTAATAGCCATTTACAGAGAAAATGATGCCCTTTCAGCTCTAAAAGGCCTTAATTCTATGGCCTATATACATGATTTAAACTAAAGCAAGAGTTCTGGAAACAAAAGGATGTATATCTGAATCTTTGTACTACACTGTCCTATCAAACATCATGGCAAGATGCCAATGCTTAGAAATTAACATATGGTATTATCCTATCTTGATGGATTTGTGGTGACAATATTCTATCATTCAATTTCCTTTCCTTTACATTCCTATTCTATGCTAAGGACATCTTTAGTTATTTTCCACAAATGATATTTTCCACTGGGTTCCATCAAAACATCCAATATTTACTTTTGCCTGCCAGTTACCTTCTCACCATCTGCCTTGCTAGGATGTGAAATGCGCTTCCTCTTATACTATTACTCCTTTCCAGTTCTAATCTTAATCCAAACAATTTGGGCACTGCTCCAGGAAAGACAATCTATTCCCTACAGATCCACTCATGATCTCAAAACTTTGTAGATAGAAGTGCTTAAACTCCTTTTTCTATCAACATATTATTAAATGATAAAATGAATTACATAGAATTACAAAGGAAACCAAAGTTTGTTTTTTTCTCACCCAAGAGCAGAGTCCCCTAGATATCTATACGTGGAAGCCAAATTAAGAACTGTTTTAAACCAAAATGCCCTTTGCCTTTCTCTGGCCACAACGACTCTGTCTCTTGTTTCTCTTTGGACGAGATAAGGTGAGATCTTTCAAGACAGTTGTGAAAATCGAGTAAGGCTTCATCTATTTCAGAGTTTGGGTAGACCTGAAGGATTTTAAGCATTGAGTCAAGGGCATACTTAAATCCCCTTCCTGCTACCCTCCTATGACATCAGTGTCTCCCTGTTTCAGTCAAATATGGGCAACTATGTACTTATTGGTCAAGTTCAATTTCTTGGCTAGTTTAGAATGCAAGATCCTCAGCCAATAAGGATGAGAGTCAGTGGTCACCTATTTGCATTAGGGATTAAAAATGTTGGTGCTTCCTCCCTTCCATTGTTTGCTCCATGGGTGGGATGCCCTTCTCGAGAGAATGCATAATAAATTTTGCTTTGCTTCTAGAGCCCCCTCGCCATTTCTGAACCACACACTTTTATTAGAATGTAAGCTTCTTGAGGAAATTGCCTTGCTTTTCAGTATTGCTTTGGATATATTAAGTGCTTTTTTTTTTTTTTTTAAATTCAACCTAGAAATCACAAAAATCTTGACAATACCATTTTCTCTTAAAAGGACTTCCAATAAACTGCAAGACAGGACTAGAGCCTCATTCCAGTATTTTACAAGATACTGCCAAAAAATAGTTTTGTGGAATATAGGACATGAAACTTGAATTCTTGTGGGGTATTTCTGAAAAAGCAGACAGGGACTCCTCAGTGAATAAAGGAAAAGGAAAAACTTCTATCCTAGTTCTCACTCTTCAGAAGAGCCATTCATTATTTATTTCTATATCCTTCCAACTCCATTTATCTCCGAAGGCTTAGTAATTAAAAGTTAAAAGAAATTTCAACTGTACTTAATTAAATTCTATTTTATAGAGAAATATACCATTCACACTCCTTTGGCTTTTTTTTTTTTTTTTTTGGAGGCAATTGGGATTAAGTGACTTGCCCAGAGTCACACAGCTAAGAAGTGTCAAGTGTCTGAGACCAGATTTGAATTCAGGTCCTCCTCTTGACTTCACAGGCTGGTACTCTATCCACTGCTTTACCTTAGCTACTTTTGGCTTATTTTAACAAGCCTTTCTAGCAGGTTTGCAAAGAGAAAAACTATGCCTCTTTCAGCAGAATTGCTGTCTTCAACAATCAGGCCACAATATACACCCAACTCTTATTTTAGGTAAGTATTGGGAGGAAAAGAGGAAATTATAATGGAAAATATGGTAAGCTACTTTTCTATCTACACAGGTTAACTTTATCAGCTTGAAATACAATGAGAAGAGGGAAATGAGAATGATACAGTTCTCTTTTGCAAGCCAATTTGGGATAATCATGATTTTTAATCCTCAAAGACACAAGGAGGCAAAATGTCAAGCCTCTAAATTAGATAAGCAAAGATGCTGAAACTCCCAAGGAATTAAGAAACTCCCTCACTTAAAAATGCCTCTAAAGAAGGAGAGGCCCAGCTTGGTCACTATAACTTTTGGGAAGGGCAAGTTCTTTGAAATTAAAGTAGCTTACTTTCACTCTCCTCAACTGCCTTCTCTGAATATCTACCAGAAGAAAAACAAACGAAAAAAAAAAGGTCAAAAGTGAAATCTATCCATTTTTCTACTACAATAAAAGATTTAATATAAGAAAATATAGCTGTTTTAAGAGCCCTTGATTCAGAATTCAGAAGGATTCAGAAGACAGATTCCAATCCTGGCTTTACCTTCCATTTTTATTAGCCAATGGCCACAGAACTTTGGATATTGACACATTTTCTTTACATCTGTTTTCTCAGCTCTGAAAAAAAGATAGTATAACCTGGCCCACCTATTTTTACAAGGTTGTTATAAAGATAAAAAGAAAAAATGAAAGTGAAGTTTTTTAAAACTGTCAAATACTACATGTAAATAATCTAAATTGGAGCTACAAGGTATTAATACTAGTGGGAAAAATGCTCCTCATTTTTCACTATTCTCCCAAATCATTCTCTGGTACTCTTCAAAAGATGACTGCATGATGGCATGTTAGAAGCAAATATGATATCATAATTGCTTTGGATTGCAGTGCCTTGGGTAAAACTTGGATGCCTCTAATTTCTGTAAAAATACCATTTACATCACAGAAATTATAAATTCATTTAACCAAGTAGAACTACAATGACAGGAAGATAGCCTTTATAGCTCTATAGCACTCCTGTTTCTAGAACCTTTTTTCCCCTCCTGAGGCAATTGGAGTTAAGTGACTTGCCCAGGGTCACACAGCTAGGACACATTGTACCTGAGACTGGATTTGAACTCGGGTCCTTCTGACTTCAGGGCTGGTGTTCTATCTACTGCGCCACCTAGCTGCCCCCTGTATCTAGAATCTTATCTTGTCATTTCGTTATGTATTTTCTGATGATTTAAAAAAAAGAAATGCTGGTCTAAATTTCTAAGATAGGACGTGAACTATACTGTGTGTATACTTCTAATTTGGTATTGATGCTAGGCTTATTCTCAAGATAGATTTCCCTACCATCCAAAAGTAGTATCAGTAGCAGCAGTTATTTTCTTCCCAAGGATAGCATTCTGCAGAATGTCACTTCCAAGGTGACCCAAGTTTTTCTGCGAGTTAGGCAAGCCATTTAGCAAAGTAATGGATACTACATTTTTTTGTGCTCAGCTAGTTTAAATAGAGTATAGTGCTGGTTGGCTTTGTTTAAAAAAAAAAAAAAATCTCGATAAGATTGGCCAACTAACTTGCAAATAAGTACCAGTAATATGGAGAGGATCTAGAAAAGGGTCAGGGAATTATTAGGCACTAATAAAAACAAGGATGGGCATATTAAGAATGGCCAAACTTAATTGTTCTTATTATTGATATATACTAAATATATGTGTATATATATTCAAAAATGAATGCAATTTTTCTAGTGACTTCAAACAACCAAAAGATGAATGTGTTCTCATTTTTAAAAAATTCATAAAACTTTTTGTCTAGGAAAGAGTTAAGATAGTAGCCCCATGGCATGAGGGTACAATTTCCACAGTAATTAATATGTCTTGTATAAAATCTGTCAGCATTTTTTTTTTTTTTTTTGGTATCACTTCCCTAACTGAAAGATCCTTTCTCCATTGCTGGCCATCACATTTCAGTTGTAGCTCCTAGAAGATTATTGCTTTTCCTTTCTCTTATATACCAATATAAGCACAGGCCTGTAATATCATATTTCACCAGCAGGTGCCACCATCTATCAAACTGATGCATTAAGTCAAAAATTCCTAAACTCAAAAGTATATAAAAAGAATTCGTTCCTTAGCTCCGAATTTGTAATCAGAGCTACAAATTTAAAGGTCTGTGTTTTGAGGATGGGCTGAAAAGGCACGGCCAAGTGCCTATGCTCATCTTCTGGATGTGCATGTGAGAGGTCAATGGAACAGAAGAGTCACCCTCCCCTCACCAAAAAAACAAAAAAACAAACAAACAAACAAACAAAAAAAAACACTACAAGAAGATATAGTGTGAATTCACCTGGTTTCTTTAAAATAGAAAAGGAAACAGTCTGGCCTTATCAAAAGCCTAGTTATTTGAGTCAATTCAATTAATAACATTCAATAAGCTCAGCATTGGAAATACAAGAAAAAATAGTCAGATTTTTCTCTCAAGGATCTTATTGTCCATTGGCAAAACATGTCCATAAATGAGTAAACCACAGATTAGGGTGTTTTGGAGAGACCAAAAATTCCCAAAGATGGGAATAAGGGAAGGGATAAAAATTAAAGGAATGGGGATAAGGCTAAGACTAATTTACAAAGAGGATGCCGCCTGAAAGAGAATAGGTAATTTTGGGGAGAAGCAGCATGTCAGGATTGTATGGATGGATAATGGTAGATCCTGTCACACCATAGAAAGCCCAGTTTGGCTGGAATGTAAAGTTAATGAAGAGAAGTTTTAATGAGGTTAGAAAGGTCGATTGAAGGGACTCAAGTTTGTGGTAAAAGAATTTAGATTTTATCTCTGAGGTTCGAAGAGTGCCCCTATTTTGAGCAAGGAAATATACCTTACCACGATTCTCTTAGCAGTTATGTGAAGATCAAATTGGAGAGGATAAAGACATACAATAGAGAGAAGAATTAGGAAGCTATTATAGTTATAAATGGGCTTGCATATGGGTCATTGTGATTTATTATCAGTAAGTGTTTGATGTGTTGATTTTATATACCTATATACCTTGGGGTCATGTATAAATTTCTTGGGCAAAAAGGGTTCAAAAATGGAAATAAGAAGCCCTAGTCTAGACAAATAATGATGAGGGCTAGTATAGCTAATTCACAATGAGGGGAGGTGTTGGGGTTTGAGAAGAAATTTAGGTGAGTTGTCCATCAAGGTATCTAGCCCTCATGCTAGATACATATATTTGAGTCAACTGAGTAAAGATAATTAAGATGAAAATGTGGATGGTAGAAACCAAAGAAGAGAGTATAGAGGTTATCTATAGGAAGAAACCCAAATAAAAATATTTTAATGATTACTGAAAATAGCAAATAAAGTGCCCAAATAAGGGTAAACACTGGTGTTTTTGAAAGATAATACTACTGAAGAATCAGAAAAATAGCAAGTACATTTAATACCACTGCTTAACATTCCCAGGACAACAGAAAACAAAGGAGAAGCAACTTGGAAAGTGCATTATATTTATAATCTGACCACCTAGGATAAAATCCCATCTTTACAATTAATTGCCTGAGTTAAATTAACATCTCTAGGTTTCAGTTACATCATGTGTAAAATGAAAAGACTGGAGGAAGAACAGTGGACCAACTAAATTCTTCTACATCTAAAGCTATGATGCTACAATCTTGACAAAAGTCAAGCAGTAAAATCTTTTCATTATACGGATGAGGAAGCAGGTCCCAAAAAGTTCAGTGTTTTGGCTAAAGTCACACAACAACTCAGTGACACAAATAATCTAGGTATCCTGTCCTCCAAAATCCAATGTTCTTTCTACCCTTTCACAGTAAATACAAAAATTATTTATAGAAGTCCCAAGAAACAAGAACAATCTTTCATTTGAATAAATTTAGGAAGCCCAAAAATGCTGGTCGCATCATACAAATAATCTGAACATACACTTTCTTTTCATTCCCAGTAATGATTAGGGGAGGGGAGAAGAATAGAGTGGGATATTTTAGTATCCTTTCCTTTCTATCCTTTAGATAATTCATGTGAGTCACTAGTGAACATCTGTAAATATATTAGGCACATCTTTAGCGTTAAAAAATGGAGAAAATTTCAAAAAGCAATACTAAAATTTTGTTGGCAGTTGCAAACCTATTTGTGATTCATCAAATATGACCTGCCTAAGGAAAATTACTGAGGAGAAATTACTTTCTCACCTCTTTATCCACCAGGTATCAACTATTCTTTATTCCAATTCAGATCACTTGTAAAATGACTTCCAAAAAATTGCTTTCACTTAGGCAGATAAAAAGTTAGCTAGCTGTTAGGTACTCTAAGGGGAACAGGACCTGGAAGCCATGGAGACAGATGTTTCTGGGATTCCAATTCAATTTATTCCCAATCAACAAAACTTTAGAATATGTTTCCATATAGAAATGATGTTATAAATAGTGGCTAGAAATACAATCTTAATCCTCATAAGGATTCCCTGACTCAAGTTGGTGGGTTTTTTGTTTGTTTGTTTTTTTGGGGGGAGGGTAATAATAATGTCAGATCACAACCATTAAATCCAAAATGCTGCTTTAATTTATTTAGCTGATGCATTTATAATAACATGAATCCTACGGAATTAACTATTCTGGTAAAATTAGCTGGCCTAACATCCTGTTTCTGTGAGGAGAGATTATTATTGGGGTGTGTCTACTTGAAATAGGACTTTAGGGACTATATGTATAAGGAATACATAGGCATTTAATGGAATACCTGAAAAAAATTATCACCACATATATAAAATATTGTTTTTAAAGGAAAATATATTCTAAATTCCACATAACTGACTCAAAACTTTTAGAGCTAAGCTTTTAATAAGTTAGGATACATTTATCAATTGAAATATTATTATACCTTTATATACCATATAAAGACCATTATATCTCCATTTCCTAACACAACATCTGGCATATGATAAATGCTTGCAGGTAGATTAATAGTTATTATATTACATATGCAAAATACTAATATTCAAACAATTAAAGCAATAAAATAATTTACATTTATGCCAACTAATCCTCCCCAAGGAGACATTTATTTTGCCTCTTATAATAAATATGTACATAAGTGAAACATCATTTTCTTGCAAATGGATTATTTTTTCATTCTTCTAAAGATAAGTCTCAGAGTCCTTGGTCTAAAATGAGAATACAATTCTTTGAAATGTTCATAGTCCTGCAATAAAGGGCAGTATGGAAAGCAAATAGGTGCCCATCAGTCTTTTTTTTTTTTTTTTTTCCTGAGCTAGTTGGGATTAAATGACTTGCCCAGGGTCACACAGCTAGGAAGTGTTAAGTGTCTGAGACCAGATTTGAACTCAGGTCCTCCTGACTTCAGGGCTGGTGCTCTATCCACTGCGCCACCTAGCTGCCCCGTGCCCATCAGTCTTAAAGCAATTATTTCTTCTCATCCTTGAGATCACATTGCTTTAATTTAGAATTCTTAAGAATACAGCTAAATTTTTCTTCCTCACATATCCTCCTTTAGGAAAAAGAAAATCAATACTATTTCCCATGGGGGGAAAAAAACTATTTCTAATATTGTGCAGAATAAATACCTTAATAAGGTACAGAATCAAAATACATACTCAAGGGATATTTGAATCTTCCATTCTAAAAAATTCATTCCAGATGGTATACAGATGATTAAAATGCATTTCAAAATTTTTTACAATGCTAATCTTCATGATCACTATTCTTCGTGTTACAAGGGCTCATATATGTACAATACTATGTTGTACATTGGAGAGAAAAGTAAAATAAGCAGCAAATAATCATGGTCGTTAATAAAAATATACTAAGTTATCTCTTAACAGCAAACTGCTGTTCAGCTATGTATGGAACATGAGACTTTGCCAAGTCACTGGGAGGGTAGGGGGAGGGAGAATAAACTAGGAAGGGTGAGCAATACTACCAGTACCCAACTACCCATGATTTTGTGTAGAAAGTGAACTCTGAGGAAATCTTGAAAGGAGGACAGGCAGAATGCTTATTGGACGGTAAGGATTTGAAACTGTGTTGCAAGTTGAGTCCAATGAAAGAACCTAACAGATGAAAGAGTTCTTAGATTTAAATGTAAATGGAGCAAGGATGGAATTATGGACTATTTAGGCAGAAAAAACAAAACGCTGGGCTGTGTGTGTGTGGGGGTGGGTGGGGGGTGTCAGTAGTATCTTCTATTCCAGATCTCAGAGCAGTAGTGGGATAAGCAGATCAGATGACTTGGATCAAGTGACTTGGTTGGACATTAATATAGAGAGGAAGGGAGAAGGACAATTGCCTAAAGAGCAGCTAATTAGCTCCGGACTGTAAACTGAGGGAATATGCAGATCGCAGATCAGCATATGACCTAGTTTGGCCATGATAGAAACAGACCTTTAAAAATATAAACAAAAGGCACCATTTAATTTTTTTTTTTTTTAATGTCAGTGGCTCCCTAATGCTAAAATCCTCAGCCTGGCATTGAAAAGCCCTCCATAACCTAGCTCCCACATTGTTATTTCCAGTCTTATTTTACATAAAGTCCCTTCATCCACTCCAAGTTCTGGTCAAATGAGCCTACTAACTGTTACCTATATACACTATTCCACCATCCATGTGCCTTTGTTGAATGAATTGGAGCCAGGACTTGGGGCCATAAAGAAATGCAGATTGCAATCAATCAATCAATCAATCAATCAATAATAATAAAAGAAATGCAGATTTTGAGTGTAAGTCAACATTGTAAATTGAGTTAGTATATGCCTACAGTAACATAATAGCACTTTAAACTCATATCTGGGAACCTCTTCCAGACAGAGATACTCTTCAGTGTAGGTCAAGAATACCTAAGAAGGTCAAGTATGTTTTCATGGCACAAAACTGCATGGGGAACTCCAATGAAAACTTTAAACACATCTTAGCAACTGGATCCTATTTGAATTATACTTTTTACTTGAATTGTGTGGGCTAACTTCTCAATTTGGCATTGTTCAGTTAGAAGGAGAGTTCACAGAATTATTTAGAAAAGCTGAACTAACAATGCATTATGCATAATGTATATGATATAGTCAAGTTTCATGCATGAAGCAAGTCTTTGGCCCCATTTATTTCTTGATTGAAACCATATTTTCCAATGGATTTTAGCTGCTTTCCCCTGGGCCTACCTTCACTTTGAAGTTGCAGAATATGTCAAGGTAGAATTCCACTCAATTTGAAGACCCTTATCAAATCTAGATGGCATTTTCTACATCTTCATCCTCTGCAATAGATGTTGGTGTCTAAGCTGGTAGGTTTTGCTTTTCCATGTCAAAAGCATTTTAAAAAACTGGGAAAAGGGGCTTCTAGCATATTGTGTATATTTTCTTTGGAAGACTTACAAAAAAACCTGATAGACAAGATATTCAGATTTGAAATGGTTTGGATGAGTAATGACCTATACTGGAAGAAGAAGTAACAATAATATTGACTTGGATTTATATAAAGCTTTAAAGGTTACATTGTGCTTTCCTCCCAAAAGCCTTATTAAGGTAGCCTGAGTAGTATTATCCTCATTTTACAGATGAAGAAACTGGCAGTCATAGAAGTTAAGCCCAAGGTCCAATGACTAAAGAGCCAAGATTTCAGTCCAAGACTCCTGCCTCTTAAGTATAAACATTCTTTCTACTAGGTCTCAAGTACTCACCTACCACGTGGACGTGGTAAAATAGGTTCAGTGAAAAGAAATATGCTGCTTCACTGTCAGATGATGGCTAAGACATGCCCTTCCCCTTCCACTTCACATTCTCCCCATCCCCCTTCATGACAAAGGCTCTTCTTGATCATGTTGGGGGTTCTCATCTTTAGCCATGGAATTATGCCCTTGGTGCCATAAACAACTGAACCTTATGGCCCAGTTGATTAATATACTTGGTCCTTCATAGAATACACCTGGCAGCTGTATGATCTATGTATGATCCACTTTACTTCTCACTTGACTCATTTATCAGGAAGGCTAATGATGTTTGTGCTACCAGCCCTAAGTGTTGTTAGGAGGATAAAGTGATAATGATGTATGTGAGGAAACTGCCATATTAGTATCAGCTGAAGGAACTAGGAATGTTTATCTAGTTAAGAGAAGATGATGGAAGAGAGATGAGGTATGGAACAGCTGGCTTCAAGTATTTAAAGGGTTTTCTCATGTGGAAAGTAGGGTTAGGTTTGTTCCACTTGGCCCCTGAAAGCAGATTTATGAGCAACAAGTGGACGTTGTAATATAACAAATCTAGGTTTGATGAAAGGAAGACGAGAGCTATCCACAAGTGGAGTGAGCTGCTATGACGGTAGCATTTGACCTCTTATTATATATGTGACAGAGAGGGAATTCTTGTTCAGGGTGGGTTGAACAAGATAAATAAATCTACAGAATTTACAGAATTCTGAGCTAATTAAGTAAAGCAAAAACTATTGACCATCCATGTGTGATGAGTTGTTCTTAAAGCAAGGATTGTAATTGTAAACAAGGTTCTGAGTTAAGGATGCTTTATATAAAAGTCAAAACCTGGCCAAAAATGTCCCAATCACTCCAAAACACATTAGCCTGCCACTATCTACCTCAAAGGATTACTGGGAAGAAAAAGGGGGAAGAAGGAATTATTTGTAAACCTGAAGGACACTGACAATTTTTTTTGTAGAATCATTTTCAGTCACATCTATTCTCTGTAATCTCATTTAAGGTTTTCTTGGCAAAGTTGAGGAAACTGAGACAAACAGGATTAAATTACTTGCTTAGAGTCACAAAGATAGTAAGAGTCTGAGGTTGGATTTGAAGTCACAAAGATGAGTCTTCCTAACTCCAGGCTTCAAACTGTCCAACACGCCATCTAGTTGCCCCATTGATAATCAGAGGACTGTTCAAAATGAATAAGATTCCTTTCAAGGCAGTGTGCTCTCCATTACTTTAGTATTCAAACAGGTTTGATGATTAGCTGATGAATTAGATGATTAGGGATATTATAGAGAGGAATATTTCTGAATGGGGTAGGAGAATGAGAGAAATAGAGATACTTGAGTTAGAAGGGACCTTTGGATGTCATCTAGCCCAAAGTTCCTTCCAACTCAAATATCTATTTCTGTCATTCTGGTTCCCTGTTTCTTCTATACTGTACTGTCTCTCTTTTTTACTTCCAAGCCTTATGAAAAATCTGAAATTGTGTGATAAAATTATATCATCTGGTATTTTGACTCAGGAGGGAAAAGGACCCATATGTACCAAAAAAATTTGTAGGAGCTCTTTTTGTGGTAACAAAGAATTGGAAAAGGAGTGGATGCCCATCAATTGGGGAATGGCTGAACAAGTTGTAGTATGTGAAGATAATGAATATTATTGTTGTAGTAAAAAAAATTGTGAACAAGTTGATTATAGAAAGGCCTGGAAAGATTTATGTGAACCGATGATGAGTGCAACAAGCAGAACCAGGAATACTATTGTACACAATAATAGCAAGAATGTGTGATGATCAACTATGAAAGGCTTGGTTCTTCTTTTCAGTAGTTCAGTGATCCAAAGCAATCCCAATAAACAGGAAATGCCATCTGCATCCAGAAAAAGAACTAAAACTGAATGCAAATCAACATGTGCTGTCTTCACTTCTTCTCCCATGGTTTTTCCCTTTTGTTCTATTTTTTCCCTGCCAACATAATTCATAAAGCAATATTTATTAAAAATAAACTTACTAGATAAATCAAATCAAATCTGTATAATAATGCCCCTCAACGAATGCAGAACAACAATGATGAGATAAGGTGCACTCTATTCCCACCTTCCCACTTAACATCTATTGGTAGCCAACCTTCAATTGATGGGCCTTTCCATGTGAATAAGATGGTCCTTGGCCAGATATATGACTTAGCATTTCGTCTTTAATCAATTTTCTGGCTCAGTCAGATCTGCCCACGTTTGTGTTCTGCTGGCATAGACTTTTGTGAGCTCAAAGTCACCTCTATGCCACAGTTAGGCATCAGAAAGATTTTAATAGCAGTTGGGGGACTACATTCTATAAATATTAAATACAGGCATTTTAAATTTTAAAACATTCCTATGTTGGAGGTTGACTTTCATCTCAGAATAAACAAAAATCCCCAGGACTTGTTCTAAATACAACTGGCTCTTACACTGCTTCAAAAGGTTAGACCACTGCTCAGAGAAAAGATGCTAGCTATGCGAACCCCAAATCATAGTCGAACCGATAAAGACTCTTTTAAAGATGGATTGTCTTTGTTCCTCCTCACTTAGCTTTGAGAGAAGCTTTCACCATTTATGTGACACATTTCACTTTCATCTACTAGGAGTGAAAAGCCAATCTGTTCCTATCAAGAGGTTTACATTCTTGGACTTTGTAATTCTCTAAATCCAGGCATGCACTTACTCTGCAGCTAAAGTGCTCCCTGATCCTGCAGCTGATTCAGAAACTATTCAATGTAGTAACATCTGAATCCTCAAATCCATTTGAAGAATAAAAGACCTTGACATCTTCTGCATGTGACTAATCATTAAGAGTTTAGTAGGAGGACCTTGGCTAGGAGCCTGGTTAAGAAGGTATGGATAGAACCTGCCTAAGTAAGACTGGGAGAAAAAAAAATCTCACAGGTGCTGAGGATGATTAGAAGGGGATGAAAGAGAAATCAAGAAGTAAAAGGAAACTGGCAATGGGGAAAGTGCACTTATAAACAGTGGGCAGTAAACTCTTGCTGGAGTCAAGAAATAGAGCAGAAAGTGTTTAAGTGAATAAAAGATGTTCACTTAAATCAGGAATGAAACCATACTCAAGCACATGTGTTTTCTAACCCTACTAAACCAGAATGTCTCTGTCTGGAATTTGGCCTTTAAAAAAAAAAAAAAAAAAACCGGTATTATAAAATAGTGGGAACAGTTTGCTGAATCCTATCTCTGCCATTTACCCTGAAGCTCAAATGTGATACATGTAAAGCATTTTTCAAACCTTAAAATACTTCATAACTTCTATTGTCCCAGTTCTTAGATGAAGAAAATATATAGGTTTGATTCTAGTCCAAATTGGATTGCTAGGTATTTTTAACCACACAACGTTCAGCTTTAAAAAAAAAAATCATGTTTGTGTTGCTTGGGGTTCAACATATTATTCATGTATCACATTACTAATGTTCTTTTTGCTTCTATTTTGCTCTCTTCATGTACCTAAATGAAATGAAGACTATATGTTTCTTAAGAGCTCTAGTTTTAACAAAGACCTACAGTGCAGTTTTTACTGCTATTCAGAAATCCTTGCCCATCAAATTTTAAAGATTGCTTTCAAAGCCCTATTTGCTTAAGAATGAAGACACCTAAATTCAGAAGTACTAGAATTTCCTTAACTGAACAACATAGGAAAAAATCATCTTGGAAATCACCATGACCACATGGCCATACATTTCTCAATGTTTCTCCCATCTTTCTCCTTGACCCTCTAGGTTCAATCTTGTATTGTTATTTATTATATTCCACTTTCAATGATTAAAATATCAACTCCACCCTATCCCCTCCCCTCATTCCCCCCCCCCCCCCAAGGAAATAGCTTCCTTCATCCTTGGATATCAGTCAGTCAACAAATCAGTTAATAAGCAAGTAGTTGCCTTCCTTCTAAGCAGGTCTAATTTATCATGTAAATATGTGTATCTTGTTGATAAGTAATTGTTTTCATGTTTCTTCTTCCATTAGCTTGAAAGTTCTTTGGGAACAAGGATTTGACTTTTCTTTTATCAGCAGGCATTTGGCACAATGCCTAGCATATAGTGGGTGCTTAATAAATGCTTGCTGATTGACTGACTAGAACCATGAGAGAAAGCCTTTCAGTTCACATTATATCCCAGACAACATTCCTTTTTCCATTCCCATAAGCAGGTGGAGAGTAGAGATTGATGCCTGACAGCTTCCAAAACACCACAATAGCAGATTTGCTCATTCCATCCAGCTAAATAAATACTGCATATTACAGTAGAGAATGCACCCCAAGTCCAAACCAGGAAAAACAAAACCATATGCAAACAAAACTCCTAACCTACTTCTAAAGAATCTATTTCCCCATTCCTGAGATAATAACTGCTCAGGGCAAACCCCATTTTTCTAATGTAAAAAAAAAAAAAAAAACTTATCTTGTGTGGAAAGGAGTCAATTAAAAATGCTGTAATAAATTTGGATTGTCCCTTTAGCCTTCCACCCATTCCACTTCAGGGAATTTTCACATCAATACCCATTATGAAAATAAAGCAGCAGTGTTCTCTCACTGTTCTAGTTTGGCTGAAGAGTGTTTGCAACTGGTCACTTAGTTTTAATTGGATACAATAAACACAAGTTGCACTTCTAATAATTCTTTATAAGTGCAATCCCTTCTTAATGAGTCAGACCAATGGAATCAGCAATTGGATAACATTCAAGTTAACAATTTTCAGAGAACAACATTTTCAAATTTCAGCAACAGAGATAAACACTATTACTATAATACAAATATCTTCATTCATTATCAAGCAAACCAAAGGCATGCACTAAACAGCATTTAGAAAAGGATCGGTATTTTTAAAAAAAACACACCAACAAGATCAGAAATGCCTTTTCAAAGAAATAAATATCCAAGGTACACTGGAGCCTCGCTGGAACATTTGTGTGTGCCCTGCATCTTACAAATGATACCCACTCTGCATGCTCATAAACTGGGCATTAATGGTTATTTCATTCCCAAATCCCCATCTTGTCTAGGGTCCAAGGCAACCTCATATACAATTCTAGTCTATGACAAATAATGTTACAGCCAAGTTCCAGTGTGGTTTCCAAATAAAGTACATTTGAATAAATGACCATATTGACACTAACTAACCTGAAAGCATTTCTAGTTAGTTGTGCAAAAGAAAACAAAAACCCCAAGATCCCAAATGGGAGGGGATACTATTCTCCCTCTCTCCTCCCTAATTTCATTTACAATTTGTAAAACTACTCGGAGAGAGTGATGACTTTAATATAATAAAACCACTGTCATCATCGATAACAATAACTTCCTTATTAGTGCTGCCAGCATGAAAAAGGACCATATAGACAGCATTATGGTAACCTGAACATTTCTGTTCAGGATAAATTGGAGTATACAGATGATTAAACCTTAATATTGCTATTCAAATAAAGCTTCGATCCATATTTTCCCAAATAGGGCTTTCCAAATCAAATCCTTGATTTAGACAGTGATAGTGTCTGGCTCCCTGAAGAGCTGGGCAACTATTTGTTGTTTTTTAAAGACTTTTGTTAAATTTGTCACATGACTCTTTAGAGAGGGAAGGGGAAAAGAGAAGCGAATAGCATCTTAGAATTCCCTGCCAGTCTAGATCTGGCAAAGTCCCCATCTTTGGATGCTGAGAGTTATAGTGTAGGACCCACTGGCTCAAACTGCAAAGAAACCAGCATGAAGCTGAGTACATGATACTGTAGCACATAGTTGATTGCTGCCACTGGCTGGGGTTATACAAAAAATATTTTTTTAGAGGAGGGGTGAGTGTTCCCTGCTTCTGAAAGGTGGAAAATAAACTTGGAAAAGTGGTCATCTAAGGTTTGAGTATCTATCATGATATATCATCATACATTATTATAATTCAAAAATCAGCCCAACTAAAAATATTAAAGAACAAAAGATGTGAAAAGGCAAATTGTGACTGTGCCGGGCAACATGCATAACTATTTACTATTAAATGAACCACAACTTCAAGGGGGAAAGAACACAAAAGGGATCCCCAGCCAAAAAAAGAAGCTACTCAAAAAGGCCCTCTCAGCCCTAATTCATGACTAAGTGTGCTTCCAGGGGCTATTTCAGAGCAGAAGGTTACACAAAACATTTAGCAGACTTAACAATTTGATTAAACAGACTACTCAAGAGTTTAACAAATGTTCACAGCATACGCATAACACATTTACAACAAGAAAGAAGAAAGGCACCTGGAGACATCTGACACTGGGCATGCTCTGCAGGCATCTCAGTGCGCACATGCTCTCTACCAGGTTGGAGCAGCCTAGCCACAAAGACCTTGGCACAGAACACTGCAGGGTGACAAAAAGGAAGGAAGAGAAGAAGCAGTTAGAGGCCACAACAAATCACTTCACACAGGCAACTCAAATATTAGTGAGTTAAGTGCATCACTGTTTCCAGTTAAGTGATAGTTTATAAATGGCCAGGGGTAAAATAATTTAATTGAGACCTTTTAAAGTATGTGCCAACTTTCTGACCTACAGAAAGGAATGTCCATTTCCAACTGCTTGATTATTTTGGCTCATTGCTCAGGAGCCAGAAGGGACCTTAGAGGCCATCTAATTCAACCCTCTTATTTTACAGCTGAGGAAACTGAGGCCAGGAGAGGTTAAGGGACTTTCTCACAGACAGGTAATAAACAAGTGGCAGAGTTAGAATTTAAATTCAGGCCCTCTGACTCCAAATCCAGCAGCTTTCTCACTTCACACTATCCATGTCTACTTCATATACAAAATTGGATTATCTAACTGTATGTGTATGGATTACCTAGTGGCCCTATGAGTGGAGCTTTTTTCATTATATTAAAATGCAGGAGAGTTGGGGAAAGATAAGCTTTGCCACGGTAGTAGTAGATGAGGCCAAAGAATTAATAATATAATTCTAATTTTCACTATTATCAATATCTCTAAGATTAGTCCTAAGATTATAATTATTATTAATCTAAAACATCATCACCACCAAAAGTCAAGGCTGTGTTTTCTATAGATTTCAACAGCCTAGTTAGTATATTATATATGTAATTAAAGCATGGTTAGAATATCTAGATATCATAGAAAAATAGAAGAAATATTATGGGGCAGCATTCTCATGACATTTTAAAATCACTCAATCATTTATCTTTATCTTAAAAAGTTTACCAAAATGTTGTTTGATAAGTCAATATAATTTCATTATTATCATAGATTGCATAATGAGTGGATATAGTTAAACATATTTAAAAGTCCCATGCATTATACAAATCTTTAATATTTTAGAAATTCTATCATATATGATTTCCTATAGTTCAAAAAGGACGATTTTCTAATTATCTGAATACCAGAACCATGAAAATACAAGTGTAGGATTTAACAGATACACCTGTATTCATTGTCTAATTTCTTTTATTAGGAAATTTCCTCCTAAAACTTATCACATTCAAAGGGCAGATACACATCCAAGAAAGTTTTAAAAAAAGTAACATATGCATGCAAATAATCTGTAACTCCCCCGTTCAAGCATCATTGTTGTTAAGACAAAATAGGAGCTCTGACATTTGTATCCCCATTTATAATGTTCTTAATGCAATCTGGCTCTAGCCTCCCTTCCTGGATTTTTTATTTTACTCTCATTGAAATAATTTATACTCCAGACAAATTTGCCCTGCCTTTCTCTGAATATGTATTCCACATCTCACTTCCATGTTTTTGTACAATGCCCCGTGAAAACTGTCACCCTATTGATTCTTTCAAGGTTTTTAAGGTTCAAATCATTTGCTACTTCCTACCAGAAATTTTTCATGAGCACTCCTCTTCTCCCTCTCCTAGGGATATTCCTTTCCTTCTCAAATTAGCTATTATATACCAATTTCTAAAACCTTAAAACCAGGGCAGCTAGGTAACACAGTAAATAGAATGCTAGCCCTGGAATCAGAAGAACGAGGAGTTGAATGCAAATCCAGTCTCAGACACTGGCCACTTACTAGTTGTGTGACCCGGGCAAATCACTTAATCTTGATTGCCTCGGGGGGGGGGGGGGGGGGGGGGGGGAGAAACTGATAAATTGTATGCATAACCCCTTAAACATTGTAAATTCCAAGAGGGGAAAGAGCTATTTATTAGACCACATGGATAAAAATAACGTGTTTTCCAGAATACTGAGCCCTTGATAATATAATCCAACTTCCTCATCATTTTATAAATAATGAAACTGAACTATAGAAATACATTATGATTTGCCCAAAGTCACTCAGTAGGCAGTCAAATTTGAACCTAGATTCTATTTTACTATACAAACAAATCCAGCATGATTTCTACTACATATCATAAAACCTGCTACAAAGTATTATAATTGAGCCCTATAAAATTAGGAATTTTTAAAATGTAAGTATCACATAAGCATATACTGCATAAACATGTGTAAATATTTATTTACTCTAACCTGCCATCACTGCTGCAAGATAATGAAAGCTAATATTGTACAGTGCCACCACCTAAGGCTGTGATGTATGTATGTAGCATGTTTTAGTTTATATGACATTTTAGGGTAGAATTTAGTACAGGAAGGATCAATCTAATAGCAGATCCTATTTTTAAGGGCAATTAATGGTTGAAATAGCAAAAAGACCTTTTCCATAGTAATACATTCCATCTCTAAGGTGATCCTTGTCATAGTGAGGACTGCAGGTCTGTTACAATATTGATTTATTAGCAGTAAGCAATCAATAAGACTTTATTAATTGTCTGTGTCAGACGCTGTGCTATTGCTGGAAAAAAAACAGACAAAAATAAAATCATTCTTGCCTTCAAGAATCTTACATTCTATTAGGGAAGACAACATGTATACTAAGTATATTCAGAATACAAAGAGGAAAAAGGCACTAACAATTAGCAGGCAGGAATACCGACTATTTAAAAAAAAAAGTTTTAAGACTGCCCCTTTGTCTTTATCCACTACTTTTTCAAGAAAGGGAAAATTTGAAATCAAACTGCCCATGCCAAAGAAAGATACATACCAGATGACCCATTTATTCAATATCCCTCAACTAGGATAACTGCAGATTTCACCTACAGCTCTCCTTCTTGGGTCTGTTCTGCCAGGAAGCACATTAATGCCATTTGCAAATGATGGCTAAAAGCTCAGTTATGATTATTAACCTAAAGGATTAGCATATTGTTGATTGTACTGAAACAATTTTTTGAAAGCTTGTGGCTTAGAATAGAATATTGCTATAGTTAAAGAACACGAACAGTCACTTCATATCAATTACAATCACAGTGAAATATTACTATTTAAAAACAGATAACTCCTGTTAAGTTATTCTTTGTCATATATTTCTTTTACTAACAATTTAAATATCCCTCTCTTAAGCCTTCAGGCGCAAGTTGTTTTAGCCCCTGAAGACCACTGGGGCATATTTAAATAGAAAATTTTGGGGTAGAAAAACCACACTAACCATGTTTTTAATATCTTTATACTTAACTTGAAACAATGACCATCTTCAATTAGGGGTATTTATAAAAGGCTTAGAGACTCTGATCACAAACAGGAAAAAAGTTAAATTGGAATGACCAGAGGACAAAAATCAAAGAAATCGACTTTAAGTTGTACAGTAAGCTCATAATAACTGTTTACATAATTCTCCAAATCCACTGTATAGTCTAAACCAAAATTGGAATCATTGAAATGAAAATTACAAAGAAGGGAGAGTCTAAAGCAAAATATATTATAAAGTCCAAAGTAAAAAAGATCTATGGCAGTCTGGTATCTACCAGTTCATTTTTTTAAAAAGGTAAAAAAATGTCATTTTCTGTTTGCTGACACACTGACTATGGGCTATTTCTTCTCTAAACAATTATAACAAAGCAGAGTTTGCTTCAGTTTTTTATTCGCTGTCTTCCCATGAAGGGACCAATTTTTTAAACCTTTCAAGATATATTTTTTCTTCAATAAAGTCTTTGAAGGTTAAATAATTTCTTACCTAGTCTTGCTTTAAATTTTCTGAACTCTTTCTTCTGGGGTTTTACTAAAACTGTTCTATCTTATTCTCTTTCTGCAAAGGACCCTCACCTTCTAATTTCATTTGCTAGATCAAAGCTTTTTTAAACTGTGGGTCTTACAGTTTATATATAACAGAATGTGGGGGTTGTGAATAGTAAAAAGCTATCAAATATTATGCCAAGATCTCCTTCTTTATGTAAAAATAAACAAGTATTTAGAGTTAGGGTATCTCATTAGGATGCAAATTTGCTTTCACATTGGTACATATACGATAACACATCTTACCATATATATGGCAAAATTATGTATACCAATGATTTTTAAAATAAATTTCTTTATTATTTATTATCAATAAATGTTTGATTTATTTTATATTTATTTTATATACCTCTATGCCCAGGTTTGCATAAAAATGAAACCAGACAAAATTTCTCAGATGAAAAGGGGTCTCAAGTGGAAAAAGTTTTAAGAAGCTCTGGGCCAGATCATCTCCAAATCCCAGAGATCAGTTTCTTAGTGATCTCATTAGTCGGTGGACATGAGTATGATCTCTCTTGAGTTTCAGTCCCATATTAAATCTATGGTCTTCCAATTGGATGGCCTGTAACTATCTAAATTCAACGGGGGAAAATAAAGGTCATTCTGTCTCTTCCCTAAACTCTTACAACCTAGAATCCTCCTGGAATCCTCTCCCTGACCCTGCCCCATCAATCGAATTCTTGTTGAATTTACCTCCATCACATCCCTGGCCCAAGTGGTTACTAACCTACTTCAGGCCCTCTTCAAGTTTTGCCTAACTGTTGCAATAGTTTCTAATTCTGGTTTCTCACCTCTTATCTATTATCCACACAGCTAACAATTGATTTTTTTTTTAATACTGATATTCTTAAAATCTAGGTTCACAAACTTATAGTGGTTCCTAATTCCTCTGTTTAGCATTAAAATGCTTTGATGATTAGACAATTTCAGTTTACTTTCCCACGCTTTTTGCTCATTACTCTTCTTTAAGCTTCCATCCAAATTGTCCTTAAACAGCACAGGCCACCTCCCTACTTATTGCATACTTTCTTCATCTCTGCTTCAACTTTGGCCACTTTTAACATGAGATTATCCTGATACTAGTGCTGCTCTCTTCTTCCTGTAAATTACTAGATACAGCAATATTTATTATTTATGTTCATCTTATTTCCCCCAATAAAATATAAGTTCCTTGAAGGCAGGAGCTACTGTTTTTGTTTTTGTATCCCTAAGGCTTAGCTAGGTCAGAGCTGAGCACACAGTAGAAACTCGACAAATAATCTTTTTCAAAAGCAATCAAAAAATGATTAGAGCTAAAAGAAATCCTAGATATCATGTACTCAGACTCCCTCTTTTTACAAATAAGGAAACGGAATCTCCAAAAGATGAGTTTTCAACACTAGCTTGTAAGAAGGGGAAGAATAGAGCCTAAGTTTCCAGCTTTCTAGTATATTTCCACTATATCAAATATCTTCTCCTGAGGGTAGTAATAAGGTACTTTAATTGAGCAGTACACAAAATATGAGAAATGAAAATTGTGACACTGGGTCATCTTCTCAACTTTCATTTTAGTTCTAGATGGAATTCTTAAAAGGACCTAGACTCCCACATCGTTATCTTACCATTAAAGTGACTTAACTGCTCAAAATACATAATGTGGTCATATCTATTAAACACATTATTGTTAACAAAAAAGGAAGGCTATATACTTAATAATCAGTAAAGTTGAGTGACCCAATCAGTCTCATTTAGTTCATTAGGACAGTCTTGTTTCTGGAGAAATGTACTAAGATTGGAGTGTAAGGAAAAGGGAGAAAAAAGAAAGGGGAAGACAGGACTATTTATTAACAAACATTAGTGTACCAAAAGAAAATATCCGTTAAAATAAAAAACAAAAAAACAAAACACTTCTACTACGTAACAGAGAAATCTAGAAATTAAAATAAATCTGTCAATCACAAATAACTCAAAAAATAACTCAAAACCAAAACAAGCTTTTTCCCCCTTAATTAGCTATGTCCACATTAAAAAAAAAGCTTTGAAAGGCTTTACATTTTTAAAAGCTAGCTGTAAGACTTTCTCTACCTGGTGGACTAAAGAAGTAATAATCAAATCCAATTTGGTCCAAAAGCATTTATGAAATATTTACTATGTGCAAGACCCTGAGAATAGAGAAACAAATTTTTAAAAGTCCAGTTCTTCCCTCCCACACACCCAAGAAATTTACTTCAATTAGTAAAACATTTTATAGCCACAATTAACAGTGAGCAAGTGGTTTTTAAGTGAGCACACCTTGGAAAAAAAATCATCCCTTCCATTTTCTCCCACATCCTTGGATCCCTTTCTTTGTAAATGCAACCATCCATAGTACAAAAATTCCATCAGGGTTCTAAAGGTGATGTCAGGGAGAGGGAGGGGTGAGATTAGAATACATATCTATTCTGGGAAGTGAGGCAGGAAGCTAGACTGAGCAAAATAGTTTATTTCCGGCTTACAAGTCCCAACTGAAATAGGTCCATCCTGGAGTTCTGCTGACATGGAAAGTAAAACTCCACTGGACGGTCCAGGCCATATCAGTCCTCATAGCCAAGAGGGAGGATGGCCAAAATGTTTGGCTCCATGCTGGTCAGCATCTGAAATGTTTGGCACCATGCTGGTCAGCATTTATGAGAACAAAAACATCTTTAAGGAAAATGATGAAACAGTCTCATTTAAAATAAGATTCATTTTACAAAAATGATTTATATGAAAAATATTCAGGATTAAATCCATTACATTATGTGATGTACATCTATCAGTGACAAAGGCAGTTTACATGAAAATTACACTTCCTCGTGCCCTCCAGCTTATCTTCTAGGACAAAATATATAAGCAGAGCCTGTTCTATTGATCTTTACTAAGAGAAAATCTAGACCCTCCTCCCCCCAGATTTAACTCCAGAGAATTGACAGCATTCAAAAATATTGAGATATGAATATATGAAAATCTCCCATCATTCTGATGCACATTTTGAATTGTGGCCAGATACTTTTATGCTAAAGTCTGAGCAATTCTAAAGTCTTTCTCCACTTCAAATTATTATGTTCTCTTGATTTGCACTTCCTCAACATAGTATCATTTTTAGATTCAGTTACTACAGTAATTACAATGTGCTGGCCCCTCTATGTAGGCTTCCTCTATTCTTTTTCTTTGGCCATCATCACTAATAAAAAGGAAAAATCAATTTTAACTCCTATAGCTCTTCTAGTAGAGAGGGGCATGCTTAGTGGTCCTAAGTAATTAGCCATTTACCTGTTCAGAGATACATAGGAATCAGGAGATCTAAGGATATGATATAATCAAGATATTATGTCACCAGTGTGTAATTTAATCTTATTCTCTCATTCTTATCTCATTAAAAAAGAGAGATGAGTTAGGAAAAAATTCCTTTTCTGAAGAAGGTGAGTAGCAATAGTTACTAAGGTTTTGTTGGAACAATGAAACTAAACTAAACTGAGCCCAAAGCAAGGCCTACTTGCTATGTGAGCTACTTAGCAGAAAGACCCTTGCTGGAAAGCACTGTTAATGCTCACTCACCATCAATGCCCATTTTGTGCCATTAACCTTATGAAATATATAACAATCCCTAATCAAATACTACCATGTCAGAGAGTATCAGTAAGCCAGAACACACAAAAGCATCTTGCTCACTGAGAGATTTCTGGATGCGTCAGCTCCTAATATTCTATTATCATGGCCCCAGAACAGAACTTCTGCTACCTTAGGATATAAACAGTACTAGTGCCTTCATTTTCTAGTCTCTTCATTCCTTACATGCCAAATAAACTTAAATTAAAAAACTCTTCAAATAATCTATTCTGATATATTCAGCTACTTTTCAACAAATTGATTCAATTTCCCAAAGGTTTTTTTTTTTTTTTAAGCAATGAAACATACAAAAGACAAGCATCTGAACAAACTAAAAGTAGACTTCCACACCTCCCCTTGCCAAGTGACCAATAATCTCATGTACTCCAGAAAGAGAGTATTTTCAAGATGATGATTAAGATTAAGACGTATATCTTGTGTATAAGTCCATATTAAAAATCCTTTTAATGTAAGTTTGTTTCACTTAAGGTATCAGACAAAATGTTTTGCCACAGAACATTGTCAAAAACCACTCCCTTTAACAATGCAAACTCATTCAGAAAAATGTAATAGTTTGAATTTGTTAAAAGTTAGGATGCAGATTTACATGACATGAAGTTTTATTTTTTTTCCCCAACTATGTGCCAAGCACTGTGCTAAGTACTGGAACTGACCCCTATCAAATTCACCAGATTGTTTGGTGAACCTTGTGGGAAAAATCAAAATAATCTCATTTTGTACCCAAAAGAATCTATGAGAAACTATAAGTATTTTCAAAGTTCATTTTCCTAAGCACTTTGGGAAAAAAAAAATCCTCCTAATACTTCTTTTAAGAAAACAGACCCAGCTATATCTCAGAGAGATCATAAAACAGGGAAAAGGACGTACATGTGCAAGCATGCGGCAGCCTTTTTTGTAATGTCAAGGAATTGGAAATTGAGTTATGCCCAACAACTGGGGAATGCTGAATGAGTTACAGCATATGAATGTAATGGAATATTATTATTCTGTGAGAAATGATAAGCAGGCTGATGTCAGAAAAGTCTGTAAAAGACTTAAATAGGAGCAGCTAGATGGCACAGTGGATAGAGCACCAGCCCTGAAGTCAGGAGGACCTGAGTTCAAAATCTGGCCTCAGACCCTTAATACTTCCTAGAGGTGTGACCCTGGGCAAGTCACTTAACCCCAACTGCCTCAGCAAAAAAAAAAAAAAAAAAAAAAAAAGACTTACATAAACTGACACTGAGTGAAGTGAGCAAAAACAGAACATTGTACACAGTAACAGCCATCACAGAGTATGTGATGATCAATCATGATAATTTGACTCTTCTAAGCAATGTGTGATCCAAAATAATTCCAATAGATGTGGAATGGAAAACACCATCTGCATTCAGAGAAAGAACTATGAATACTGAATGTGGATCAAAACATAGTATTCACCTTTTCATTTATTTGCTTTTTCTTTCTTATGGTTTTTCCCTTTTGGTCTAATTTTTTGCACAACCTAACAAATATGCAAATATGTGTAAAAGAAGTACATGTTTAACCTATGTCAGATTGTTTGCTGTCTTGGGAAGGAGGGAAGCAAGGAAGGAAGAAAAAATTTAGAACACAAGTCTTACAAAAATGAATGTTGACGGGGCAGCTAGGTGAGGCACTGGATAGAGCACCCCTGAAGTCAGGAAGACCTAAATTCAAATCTGGCCTCAGACACTTAACACTTCCTGGCTGCGTGACCTCGGCAAGTCACTTAACCCCAATTGCCTCTGCAAAAAAAAAAAAAAATTTCAATGAATGTTGAAAACTATCTGCACATCTCATCTGGAAAAATTAAATACTATTGAGAAAAATAAAATATTCAGTAGAATTTGAACTGCAATCTCAAACTCTGCACACAAAAAAATAAGCCCATTCAATGCAACTATTAATATATATGTTCATAGCACAAAATAGTTATGATTTGTATTTTTGTTAAAGATTGATTCAAATAGTAGTAACATTTTTTATAAATTCAAAAAATTAGTCAGGCCTTTGTGCAAATGATTCTAGATCAGAATGGAGAAAAACATCAAGAGTAATCTCAACTCATTTAATAAGAAAAAAAGCTTGGGAAGTGATGGTAGCTTGGTAGATGAAACTGAAAAAACGCTATATTCCAATAACTTCGAATTAAAAAACATTGTATGCCCCAGGTTAGTCATGAAAAGATAACCTTCTCTTTCCCCTCTTGGAAGTCAGGGAAGGACTATAACTATATAATGTCAGACTGGGAATGATGTCAGTTTTGTCAGATTTGAAAGAATAAAAAAAAAGCATTTATAAAGTACTTAGTATGTGGTAGACTCTCTGCTAAGAACTGTGGAATACCAGAAGGATCTGAGATCAGTGTAAGGAACTGTCAATTAATGAGATATGGAAATTCTTTCCCATCAACCCATCTAAAGCTTAGCAGAAAAAATCCAGGGAACTGGATAAGGCACAGAAATTAACTGACTTGTCCCCAGAGTCACAGTATCTCATGTTCTGATACTAGAAATAATTTTCATGAAACATTTAATGTTGAACTCCTCCATATCAAAAAGAAGCAGGACTGGGAACAGTTAGATGGTCCAGTAGATAGAGCACTTAGGCCTGGAGTCAGGAGAACCTGGCTTCAGTCTGGTCTCAGACACTTATTAGCTGTGTGACTGAGCAACTTGCTTAACCCCAAATGCCTGATCAAAAAAAAAAAAAAGGGCAGGATCTGAACCCAAGTATTCCTGTGTCCCAACCCTAACCTCTATCAACTGTGGTAAGCAGCTTGATGATCACCCTATGATTTAAAACTAAAATAGTAATAACCTTCATTTATGCTAAAAACAATTCACAAAACTTTTGAGTGCTTACATTGTGTGAAATGTTCCCCTTACAAGCGTGCACGTGCACACACACACACACACACACACAGAAGAAAGTTGGAAGTTATCAATCAATAAACTTCTATTCTATGTACTAGAGAGTGTGCTAGGTGCTGGGATATCTATACAAAAAAAAATAAAACTATCCCCACTCCTAAAGAGACCAGAGGCTCTAGGTTACTTATTGAATTACCAAATGCCTAGCCATTTAATTTAATTCTCTGGACCTTAATTTATTCAATAGTAAAACAAAAAAGTTGGATTTGATTAGCTACTCTTTTTTGGTGGTGGTGTTGGTTATTTATTGAGTGCCCTCCCTGTGTTAATTATTCCCTATACTGTATATAGCTTGCTTTGTATATCTTTGTATAATTTTGACTTACTGAAGTCTAGGACTATCTTGCCTTTTTTTGTCTTCCTAATGCTTAGCAGAGTGCTGGTCATATAGCAAGCACTTAAATAAATGTATATTGATTGGTTTTTGTTTATTTTTAAAGCTTTTTATTTTCAAAACACATGCATGGGTAATTTTTCAACATTGACTCTTGCACAGCCTTGTGTTTTAGATTTTCCCCTCCATCCCCCCTCCTCCCCAGATGGCAAGCAATCCAAATATATATTATACATGTTAAAATATGTTAAATCCAATGTGTGTAAACACATTTATATAAGGCCCTTTTATAGATTAATAAAGATCCCTTTCCCCATTTCTCCCCATAAAAGCTGGCCTCAGACACATAACACGTCCTGGCTGTGTGACCCTGAGCAAGTCACTTAACCCCAATTATCTCAGAAAAAAAAAAAAAGAAAGAACTGAGGTAAAAATCAACAAGTATGAATAAAACTATTTTTTATTTTCTACCATCTATAAAGCATCTCTATTGAGCACTGAAATATTTTTGGATTTATAAAGTAAGGATATAATTTATGTTCTTTAAGCTCATAGTCTTAATTTAAATTTAAATTAAATAATTTAAAACATTTAAAAATTAATTTAAATATGAAAGATCTAAAAATCATTCAAATTCAGTTTTTCTATCCTATCTCCCTACTCAACTTCTGGTTCTCCATCTCTCTCCATTCCAATCTACCCTTCATTCAGCAGTCAAAGCTATTTTCCTAAAGCACAGGTCTAATCCATGTCATTCCCCTACTTAATAAGCTCCCTATTACTTTCAATGCTCTGCTTGACCTTTAAAGCGCTTCGGCCTTATATCTTTCTAGTCTACTCAATATCCCATATTGCTTGATTCACTGACACTTCCCTCTTGCTTAGTTGTGGTTGTTCCCTGTGCCTGGAATCTCCTTGTTCATCTCTGCCTATTGGCTTCCTTTCAGTCCCAATTAAAAGATCACTTACCAGACACATTCATAAACATCTTTGAGTGCCCTCCCTGTGTTAATTATTCCCTATACTGTATATAGCTTGCTTTGTATATCTTTGTATAACTTTGACTTACTGAAGACTAGGACTATCTTGCCTTTTTTTGTCTTCCTAGTGCTTAGCAGAGTGCTGGTCATATAGCAAGCACTTAAATAAATGTATATTGATTGGTTTTAAAACTAGGCTCTCCCTGTTCTATGATCATGCTCCCTATGTCATGCTGGGGAGTGGAATATGTATCACTATCCATCATGAGATGCAATGCAGATCCATTTTTCTTTTCCTGGCTCTGGTCTGAGGAAGAGAATTGTTTTGGTTTCAAAGCTTCATTGTAGGTTATATGCAAAATAAGAAAATACAAAATAGTGAAAAATATCAACCAAGAACTTAAACAGAAAAGGGGCACTTATAAGCAAGACTGGCTCTACATAGGTCATAATTCAAAGTTGGCTATGCTTTCTTCATGGAAAACCATCTATTTAAAAAAAAAGGAAAAGCTGGAATTATGGACCAAAACAAAACTTAGATTTAATCCCTTATCTCTTCCTAGGTATTCTCGTCTTCCAAACTAAAGATTTTATGAAGAAAACAGTGAGTGGGTAATAAAAGGTGATGATGAAACTGATGATGATAGCTGGTAGAACAATGGCTAGAACTCTGGGCCTAGAACAGGTAGTTCAAAAATCCAGCCTCAAACTAGCTGTGTGATCTAGGGCAAGTCAATTAGCTTCAGTCTTCTCAATTATAAAAGAGGGACAAAAATACTACCCTGACAAAGGTTGTTGTGAGGATCAAATGAGATAATGATTTTAAAAAGCATTTAGCACAGTGCCTGGTATATAATATATTATATGCTATACCTTCCCCTTTCACATTTTTTGATGAAATTCATATACTAATGGTTATAGCAGTTTTTTTTTAGCAACAACACAGCACTTACTGTCCTGCTTTCACCATACTATAATAGATAGACAAGAATCCTAGGATTAGAAGATCATGGATCTACATAAAGAAAAGACCTCACAAATGTTAGTCTAACTTCTTGATTCTATGTAACAAAAAAAAAAAAAAAAAGCCTTCTAGAATTAAGCATCCTAACATAGTTTACCAATTTGTCAGGTAAAATCTGAAAAATCAGTTACTAATTTTAGAATAAACATGAGCTGTTCCTTACTTAGTGAAGGTGATTCGAAATTGCCATGGTCCAAACTGGAAAACTGTGAAGTCAAATCACTCTTGGGAATTGTATTTGGATATCAATGATGAGCCAAAGGACCTACAAAGCACAGATGTCGTCTGTTTCCTGTGGCTCACACCAGAAATAGAACTCCTGTAAGAGGCATTAGCCCATACTGTAATGGGGAGAGAGGTAGATAATAAAGCAAGATTTATAAAGGGAGAGTCTCTGTAGCACTATTTGGATCACAAGAGAAAAAAAATACAGTGACCATCTGTATTCAATTCAAGTGAGAAAAGCTACAACCAATACAGAAACAAAATAAAAGTATCCACAAGGTCTTCCTCTAAAAAAAAAAAAAAAAAAAAAAAATCCAATTTTAAACAAACACATTATACATAATCAAAGGGAATCTAAGTAATCAAATACCCCATACTATGATATGGTAGGCAATGAAAAGATGTTTTATTTTGTAAGAACCAAGTAAGACCCAACCATTTTAACCTTGGAATAACTGGTTGGAACAAACAATGTGAACTGGTGAAAAGCATGATCTTCAAATAATATTTCACAAGAAATTACGTTTTGAAACAGCTTTGTACATATAATACAAATGTAGCCCAGTATCTTGCACACAGTAGGTTTTCAATAAAAAGTTGTTTCATTTTACTCTCACAACCCTAAGAGGTAAATGTTATCTTTAGAGCCATTTCAATAGATGAAAAAACTGAGGCTTAGAGAGTTGCCCAGAGTTACACAGCAATTAAGTGATCAAGCAGAATTTGAACTCAGGTGTAACAGAATTCAACTGCCTCTCAAAGAATATTTACTGATTTACAATGGTGCTGTGTCAAGTCCTATAGACCTATGAGACATTAATTATCATTACATGGGATCCTTGAACTATTTCTCATTTTATGGATGAAGAAATTAACTTTCTCAGCCTTTCTCCCATCACAGAGACAGCATGTCCCTATAGTTTCATGAGCTCAAATAAACATCTTATTTTAGCAATTGAATAGTTTTGCACTAATGAAAGGTCGCTTTAGTTTTAGAACAATATGCAGGTACTCAATATTAAATATTCAGCAAAAAAGAATATCTCTATTAAATCAGACTATAGTAGAGGGAATAGAGAAATAAGACCTCTTCAGAAACAAAATTCTATCAGAATGGAAAGGTGACAGTTGAAAACAAAAAAGTCCTCATTTTCCCTTAGTCATCTGAAATAAAATACCAGAAATCTTACCTCATATTTTATAGGGACTTCATTGTACCTAAGTAACCAAACTATCTAGCATGAATATGTACGTGAGGCATGTATGCTGTTACACAGAATTCAGTAAATGAATGAGAAAAGCCCCAGACTTTACTCTCCCATCTCCTTAAAATAAAAAGATTCATCAATCAAATCAAGAAAAACAATGCTTTCATTTCTACAGAAAATGAAAACCACACTAATTCTTAATAATAATAATCTCAAGGCCATTGATATGTGCCATCAAATGTCCTATGACTATGTTCCATCACTGTCCTTAAGAAGAATGAAAAGAGCAGATGAATCTGTATGCATACAACTTCACAATGCTGAAAAGTCCTTCTTATTTCTCAATAGTGTTATAATGTAGAAAGAATAGTTGTGAGGGATCCCGAAGAATGGAATGGGTAGTGGAATCTCCCTCAAAAAGAACCTCAAGTAGCCCAAGAGGAAGGATGGCTGAGGATGGGCCAGATTTGGGAGGGCTTAAAAAAAAAAAACAAACCCACATTCCTAGAGGAAGTTCAGGGCCCCAGCACTGAGAGAGGAGGAAATTCTGCAGGCAGAACAGCTGCAATCTTTTTTTTTTTTTTTTTTTTTAAGCAAGCAAGCAAAAAAATGGGAGATTGGAATTTGGAGAAGGAAAGAGAAACAGGGCTGGCATGTGGGAGGGACAAAGGAGGGGCAAGAGTGGAAGTCTTGAAGAGCTGTTTTAAGAAGAGGCCAGCTGGGTGGAAACTGATTAGGCCTCTCCTTTTCCCCTCCCATACTCTCCTCCACATATTCCTTGGTTACAGCCCTGCCCTGCCCAGGGTCTGGATGAGATGCTACTTATGACGTTCCCTGGCTGTGCTCCAAGAGACTTACTCGCAATACCTAAGTCCAGGAGGGAAATGCAGCTCATTCTATGAGCAATGAAAGATGTCCCAAGAAGATAAGATGAACAGAGGCCTGCAAAGTTTTTCCCCTCCCCATTCTCCAACTGCCTTTCTCCAATGTTTAATAATTGTTTGATTGATTTTTGTAGAGACACACAAGCTATATATAATATACATAAAGGTAAAAGGCCCATCTTAGGAAAGAACAGCAAAGCTGATGAAGAAAAGAAAGGCAAACAATTTAACCAGCTTTAGTTTATTCATTGAAAATGAACCCACTGGAAAAGTATCCATCCAGTGAGAGCTATGGAGGCTGAATATGGATCAAAGCATAACATTTTCACTTTTTAATTTGTTTTCTTTCTCATGTTTTTTCCCTTTTTGTCTGATTTTTCTTGTACAACATAATAAACACAGTTTTTTTCCCCCTAGAAGAATTACACATACACAAGAAAAAAGAAACCGTATCCACGAATCACTCCTTAACTGAGGCAGATATATGCAACTATTAGAAAATAAAAGCCAAAGTGTGAAAAAGATTGAGTTGAACTGTGGAGCTGTTGCTTGGTCAGTAGTCTCATTTTGGTCCTATTTACCTAGCACTTTACATGTCTGACAGTGTTCCTTTAAGCAAATTGCAGACAAACTGTCTAAGCAGTTGGAAACATGATGTCCACATATGTCTTTGGGAGTCCTGCTAAGTATTTGGAGCAATAGCATTGATAGCATGGCTGAATACACATTCAAGTACCAATGAGTCGGTGAAAATTCCCAATGAAATGGTACTTAGCTGCATGGAATGTCTAACTATGAATGCACTTGATCTATTATCCAAAATCACATGAATGTTATTTGTCCTGAGGACTTGGAAGCTGGACCACCCTCACTACAGGTGACTCAGTCTAACCTCCTCATTTTACAGAGAAGGAAAGGGAAGGGAAGAAGTACCTAATATGTACCTCGCACTGTGTTGAGTGCTATATTCATAATCTCATTTGATCCTCACAAACCCTGTACTATTACACTCCCCACTACAGTTGAGAAAACTGAGGCAAATAACCCTAAGTGACCTATCTAAAGTTACACAGCTAGTAACTATTTTAAGGCCAAATATGAACTCAGGGCTTCCTGACTTCAGGCCTAATGTTCAGGCCTTGCTGTTCCACCAAGTTGCTTAAGAGATGGATTTGAAGCCAAAGTCTCTTCTTTTCTCCAAATATCCCACATCCTCATCTGGGCCAAATTCTTACAAAGGCTCAAGAGAAAATTAAATGCAGACTACTCTTTGAAATTAATGCTAGTATTCAAAGAATAGATGAGGAGACAGCATCAAATTTGGAAATCATAAGAGCCTGAGTCTGAATTCTGGACCTGTTTCATTTTTAGTATAACCATGGGCAAAACATTTCCTCTCTCTGGGACTTGAAGTTTGCTACACTATAAAATCAACGCTAAAATCTCTTTCAAACTTAAATCTCATAATCTCCTATACCATATTTATGTTACTTATTATTCAAAAGACAGGTAGGTGGTTCAGTAGATAGAGCACACAGGGCCTTGAGTCAATTAGAGGTAAATTCAACAGAGAGGACTGGCGACACTTACATGAACTGATGCTGAGTGAAATGAGCAGAACCAGGAGATCATTATATACTTCAACAACGATATTGTTTGAGGATGTATTCTGATGGAAGTGGATCTCTTCGATAAAGAGAGACTTAATTGATCAAAGATGGACAGAAGCAGCTACACCCAGAGAAAGAACACTGGGAAATGAATATAAACTGCTTGCATTTTTGTTTTTCTTCCCGGGTTATTTATACCTTCTGAATTCAATTCTCCCTGTGCAATAAGAAAACTGTTCGGTTCTGCACACATATATTGTATCTAGGATATACTGCAACCCATTCAACATGTAAAGGACTGCTTGCCATCTGGGGGAAGGGGTGGAGGGAGGGAGGGGAAAAATCAGAACAAAAGTGAATGCAAGGGATAATGCTGTAAAAAATTACCCTAGCATGCATTCTATCAATAAAAAGTTATTAAAATAAAATAAAAAAAAGAGGTAAATTCAAATTAGGCTTCAGGCACTAGCTTTGTAACTTTAGGCAAGTCACTTAACCTGTTTGCCTTAATTCAGGAGAAGGAAATGACAAATCACTCCAGTATCTTTGCCATGAAAGGTATGGTCCTGGGCATCACAAAGAGTGGGGCACAACTGAAAAACAATTGTTTTCCTATGGAAATTTAACCCCAGAATTCTGATGAAAAGTCAGTGGGAAAACAGGACTCATTAGATACAGTGTGACTTTCTAGAAGTGCAGACTGCATAAAGAGAATCTCAAGGTGCATGTATTATATTTTCACTCCCAAAGGATTAAGAATCATTGCACTAATAAAACTACCTAATAATACTCAAACTAAATTTGACAAAACAGATGAGGGGGGAAGGCTGATCACAAAAGCCATGTCCATGATGCTGATCTATCAAATTCAAAATCTCCTCCTTTCCCCCAATTTCACTTTACAAGCATATAATGCTTAATCCCATTCTTCAGAACCCTCCCATAATTCATCAGGACTGGCCCTGCCCAATCTGAATACCAGTATGGAAAATGATCCAAAAGAAATACTTTCAAGATTAAAGGAATTTTTTAATTATATTGCGACAAGCATCATGAATTCTGGGAATTTATGACCAAAATGAATCCTTGATTGAAAGAAGGGAAAGAAGTGAATTCTGGGAGAATTGCTTAATGTTACAAAAAAATTGCCTGTTCTCCCAAGGACAGGGAAGAAAGGGAGTGGGAAGTGGCCACTACAAGAACCATTAAAATCAGCTACATGGACATGTTTTAAATAGACAAGTTTACATAGCTACTTAAGTTACCAAGATAACCGTCATATAAAAGAACTCAAAGAAGCATGAAGCTAGCTTTGAGTTCATCAGACCCTGAAATACTTCCCTGTTCAGCACTTGTTTTAAGTTTAAGAAGATTTCTTTTATATACTAGCTTAGTTATCTTTGTTTTTCTAGTTTCTACTCTGCTTTGGGCAGACCACAACCAGAAAGTTGTGTTCAATTCTAATCAACACATTTTAGGAAGATAAAAAGACCAGGATGGTGTAAGACCCAAGGAAAATCAGGTGAAGGATTGGTTGGGAGATAACCTAGCTGTTATATAAAAAGTCTTTTAGGAGCCCAAAATGGAAAAAGGGAATAGATTTATTCTACTTGGTCTCCAAGGGCAGAATCAGGAAATAGGTGGGAGTTTAAACTCCAAAACATCTAAAACTGAGTTCATATTTTTTCCCAAACCCTTCCCTTTCCTAAATTTCCCCATTTGGACACTGTTGAGGGCACTTTTATCCTTGAAGTCACTAAGGCTTATCATCTGTTATCTTTGTGTTATTTCTCACACATGTCCTCTTTTTACCTCTGCCACTGCCACCACTGTGGTACTGGCCTTTATCATCAAGCACAGACTATTGGAACAGCCTATTGGTTCATCACTCTACCACAAATCTGAATCTAATCCATCTTCCAACCAGTTGTCAATTTGACCATGTCACCCCTTGCTTAAAAAACTCAGTGACTCCCTATAATCAAATATAAATTGCCTCTGATGCTCAAAAGATATGCCCCTCCCTATCTTTTCAGTCTCCTTAGACCTTATACTACCCATCATTACTACACACTGGCCTCTTTGTTGTTCTTCAGACTCATCCTCTGACTAGGCAGTTCCATCCCTAAGCCTGGAATGCACTTCCTCTTTAATTCTGCCTTCTGGTTTCCTTTATTTCCTTCCAGACCAAGATAAAATTAACCCTTTTCTAATCCCTCTTAATTCTGGGACTTTCCCTCTTAAATATCCTCTTACTTATCTTGTATATAGCTTGTTAGTACATAATTGTTTGCATGTTATCTGCCCCATTAGATGGAGTTCCCTGAATATAAGGCCTTTTAACTTATTTATACTTCCAGGAGCAATTTGGAACTATGCTCAAAAGTTATCAAACTGTGCATACCCTTTGTTCCAGCAGTGTTTCTACTGGGCTTATACCCCAAAGAGATACCAAAGAAGGGAAAGGGACCTGTATGTGCCAAAATGTTTGTGGCAGCCCTGTTTGTAGTGGCTAGAAGCTGGAAAATGAATGGATGCCCATCAATTGGAGAATGGTTGAGTAAATTGTGGTATATGAACGTTATGGAATATATTATTGTTCTGTAAGGAATGACCAGCAGGATGAATACAGAGAGGACTGGCGAGACTTACATGAACTGATGCTAAGTGAAATGAGCAGAACCAGGAGATCATTATATACCTCAACAATGATACTGTTTGAGGATGTATTCTGATGGAAGTGGATTTCTTTGACAAAGAGACCTAACTTAGTTTCAATTGATCAAAGATGGACAGAAGCAGCTACACCCAAAGAAAGAACACTGGGGGATGAATATAAACTGCTTGCACTTTTGTTTTTCTTCCCGGATTATTTATACCTTCTGAATTCAATTCTCCCTGTACAACAAGAAAACTGTTCGGTTCTGCACACGTATATTGCATCCAGGATATACTGTAACCTATTCAACATGTAAAGGATTGCTTGCCATCTGGGGGAGGGGGTGGAGGGAGGGAGGGGAAAAATCGGAACAGAAGTGAATGCAAGGGATAATGTTGTAAAAAATTACTCTGGCATGAGTTCTATCAGTAAAAAGTTATTAAAAAAAAAAAAAAACTTATTTACACTTCCAGGCCTTTGTACAGTGGTTGGCACATAGTAGTTGCTTTAAAAATATTTTATAATAAAATAAAATATAATAAAAAATATTTCACTGACAGCTTGGCAGAAGGATAAATTTCCTAACAATCTACACTATTCCAATGTGAAATGGGTTGCCTCTGGCAATTACGCCTCAGATATTCTAGTTATATGATCTGGACAAGTCACCTATGCCTGTTTGCCTCAGCAATAGTAAAATGATAGTTAATATGTAAAATGAAGGTTAAGACCTTTTTTTACAAGATTGCTGTAAGGATCAAATGAGACTAGTCTGCAAAGTGCTTAGCATAGCACTTCACATAAAATGCTATATAAATTCTTATTCCCTTCCTGGGAGTAGCATATTCTCCCTTTTCAGTTACTCAAATAAAATACTGGATGATCACTTGTATGTTATATGAAGGATTCTTGTTCATGTGCCATAGGACTAGAGAGACGGCTTAAGGTCCCTTCCAACTTTTGAGATTCAGTAGTACATCAACTTAACTCTTTTAGATAGCTTTCCATTCTTTCTGACGGATAGTTGGGAAAACAAATGTTGGGCCAACAAATCACCCAAAGTCTGCTGGTTCTTTTTTTTTTTTATCACGAGAATGTAAACCTGGACATCTATATGCTAGACTACAAAACCTGAAATGACATCTCTAAACATCCTTGTGGAGAAGCTCTAAATATCCAAAGAAATAAAGATCACAGCATGAAAAAAGAGCAACATAAATTATGTTATGACTATTAATTCCATTAATCCTACAAGACGAGATTGCAACAAAGTTTTTCACAACATCCTTCACTCCATCTCAACATAACTGCATTGCCCAACTGGTCCTATGGGTACACACTTTAGTTACTGTAGAGGTTCCATTCATAAATCAAAAGAAAGGTTATTCCATTTAGGCCTAAGATTCGTTTCAGAAGAGACTTAAATCTCATTCATTACACTCAATAAAATGTTTGCCAAGAAATGCAGCCTCAGATATATTGGCTAACACTAGACCGAAGATACAAGACACTAAAATCTAACCATCTATTCCATTTTCTTATGGAAATAGAGGGAAAGAATATTTTTAAAATAAAATTTTTCAAAAGAAATAAATTCCACAAACAAAACAATACAGGGTAATTGCTTACCTGGAAAATAGTTTGTACTTCAGATCCACCAATCCAGAATGAATGGGTGGGGGGTATTCCCTTTCAGACTAGTCTGAGAAAAGACAGCAGTCAATCATCTTCCAAGATTCCTTCTGCTTTACTGTATCCAGTTTTCTTCAACAAAATCCCAAACATGCACTTCGGTAACTGTTGGAAAGACAGAAAGCAATCCATACACCTACCATGGCACCAGTGGCAAATAATAGCCACTATGTAATGGAAGGGTCGGTGGAGTGGTGGATCTGAGTCCCAGAAAACAGGCCAAAACTACGCCCTAAGCCAACCAGCTCAGTATGAAATCTTAGGAATAAGATTCCTTATAGCAAAGATTGAGAGAATAAGAAAATCTCTGCAGCACACACTGGAATATCTTTAACTATTCAGGTTCACCAATTTCTAAATAAGCACAAATTCTCCAATAAAATTTACCCTATTATCAGTATAAATATATTGTTATTATTCCTTTTTGCTTCTCCAGCAACTAACTAGGAAGGAGTTTGTAACCTTAGAAACCAAATTCGAAGACACCTTAAAAACCTCTCCAATACCTTAAGACATCTTTCTGTTTGTAGTATTTTTATTAAGTATCAAAAACTCAACACTGCCAAGAAATTGTAGAAATGCCAATTTTGTAACCTAAAAGAAAAAAAATATAACAGCCATACCAAAAAGCCAGCGAACCATTAGAACTCAGCCCAAGACCCAGAAGAGAGGTTTCAAGTGCAGAAGTGGAGACTCCTTAGTAGAGATAGAGACCACACACTTTGAGTTCTAAGTTATATGACCTGCCCAAGATAATACAGTTAAATGAGAGAGATGGGATAAGAGCCAGGTCTTCCGCCTTCTTCTCCCCTAAAGACAGATCGCTGTCTGAGTGTCGATTTTTTCACCCATGGCTGCTTACTTTATTACTAAAAAGAACCTCAACTGACAGTTTACTACTAAATTACTGCTTTTCTTTTTGTCAATGCTATATCAACTATGGGAGAAAGAAACATAGAAGAGCACGTGAGACAACAGCAGTTCTGACAAAAACAAAAATTCCAAAGCCCTCAGTATTAAATCCCAAATTGCACCTCCGATGCCTTCAATTTCCACAGTCATGAGTAAGCTGAAGGTACAGTTCCAGTTAAGTAACCTCAGGTTTTCTGACTTTCCTCAGTGCTTAGACAAACCAGGTCAGACCTTTGATGGAAGAACTGAAATACAAAAATGTAGGAAGCCCCCAGGCTGTGTCTACCTAAAATATTCTCATTAGAGCTTGTTTTGTTATGCTTTGGTTATGTCCTATTATCATTAGCCCTCAAGACAGCCTTAAATGGGTTAGTATATAGAAGGTCAATATCTCACATTTTCACCACTAAATAAAACAAAAGTACCCATTACTTTTAAAGAATCATAATTCCCCAAAGAGTAATAATAAAATGCATGATACCAATGCCCCACAAATTTTCCATTACCAACAAAGAGAATCAGTCTCTCGGACATAATTTAAATTGAAGTAGAACTGAATTGTTCAGGATTTGGTATAATTGTGGGCTAACAACCCAAGCTTATCCATTCAGGAGTGTGCTGGAGTCGAGGAGAGCTAGCTGTTAAATTTTGAAAATCTTCCAAGTCTACAAATCAGTGATTGTTTTATTGATTTGCCTAGACTGAAAAGTCATCAAGAAAATGTAGATTAAATTTAAAAACTGTGCTGTGGGGTCCAATTTTTCCCTGGAAACTTGGTAGATTACATTTACCAGATTACTCTTTTCTATAGTCTTCACAATTTATAAATTTTAGCCATAATTTTTCCATTTCTTATAGACAGCCTATTCTGCTCCCATCCTCTCTGCCACTCATAGATATTTTATATATCCTTATTTGTGTTTATTCTTATAGCTAACTCTTATGGTGCTTTAAAGTTTTTAAAACATTTATCCCATTCATATCACAGAGCAGAGCATCCCACTGAGCTGAAAAATCCTAGTAAAATTTGGGGGGCCTCCCTTTGTACTAGAGAAGTCTGATTTTTTTCTTTCCTTTATGGGGCATTTGCAATACCATTGTAAAATTTGGGTTAAATATTTTGACATACAAATAGGTCAACGTGAAGTAAAAATATTGTATGAACTAAATATAAATACAAAGTACTTTGATAATTGCTTATGTTGATCCATGAATAATGAAATTGTGATGGGCAAAATCTAATATGTAGATGGGATAACTGTACATATTTAATCCTCCCAAGAATCCTGTGAGGTAGACTGCTGTTATTTCCATTTTATGGATGACGAAAATGAGGCCGAGTGAAGTCACTTCCAAGATCTTAGATAGCTAATAAATATGGGAGAAAGAATTCAATTATTAGCCTGGGCAAGCTCTACCCGCTGTTTAGCTGCATTACAATATAATATAATTTACTGATAAAAATATCATTAGCTTGAGGACAGAATTTGGTTTGTAGGAATTTTTTGGCCCTTGGAGCCTCAGGGCCCATTCTAACTACTAGAAACTTAAATGGAAATTATTTAATTTCTGAATCATTTTTTTAAAGACTTTTTTTCCCTAGTCAATACAGAGATATTTAAAATATTTAGGTGTAGGACCATAAGTTGCCCTAGATTTATCCTCAGGGAAGTTTAGGAGCCATACCCAACGTCAAAGAGGAAGGCAGGAAAAGAACTGAGGTTGAAATTGAAGGTCTGGCTTCAAGTCAATAGTTCTTTTTTCATTCTTCCCCTTTTAATTTCCAACTTTTTCATCAAAGTCATAGATAATTATGAACTCATTACTTCAAGAGTAGGAACAATTCACCTATTTAGCCATAGCAGGTCCTACCAATTCTACCCCTCACAATACTTGGCTGGGGCGCTCTACATAGTACTTCCTCTCTAGTCACATAAATACATGTGGCAGAAGCTTTCATCATGTTATGTTAAATTTTGGGCAACTCAGCCACATACATCATTCAGATCTTTGTCAACAAGATTTAATCTCTGCTCAGGGGATTAAGGCTGGAATTCTTTGAAGGTCTTCTAGCTGGCATCCATCTTACCTATTCCATTCATTACCTATATTATCTTTAAAGATTTCTCCAGAAACAAAGAGCGATATTATAAGCAAATTAGAACATAGGATAGTTTACCTCTCAGATCTGTGGAGAAGGAAAGAATCTGTGTTCAAAGAAGAACTGGAACTAACAATTTAACACCAAATAGATAATTTTGATTATATTCAGTTAAAAAGGTTTCGTATGAACAAAATTAATGAAGACAAGATTAGAAGGGAAGCAATAAATTGGGAAAACATTTTTATTTTAAGGGTTCTGATAAAGGTCTCATTTCTAAAATATATAGAGAATCGGCTCAAATTTATAAGAATTGAAAGCCATTCTCCAAATGATAAATGGTCAAATGATATGAACAGACAATTTTCAGATGAAGGAATTAAAACCATTTCTAATTATATGAAAAGGTGCTCTAAATCATTATTGATCAAAGAAATGTAAATTAAGACAATTCTGAGATACAACTACCACCTCTCAGAAATGACAGGAAAAGATAATGACAAATGTTGTTGTCAACAAATATTGGAGGGGATGTGGGAAAACTGGGACACTATTGCATTCTTGGTGGAACTGTGAACAGTTTTAGCCATTCTAGAGAGCAATTTGGAACTATGCTCAAAAAGTTATCAAACTGTGCATAACCTTTGATCCAGCAGAGTTTCTATTGGGCTTATATCCCAAAGAGATCCTAAAGAAGGGAAAGGGACACCCATGGGCAAAAATGTTTGTGGCAGCCCTTTTTGTAGTAGCAAGAAATTGGAAACTGAGTAGATATCCATCAATTGGAGAATGGCTTAATAAATTATAGTATACGAATGCTATGGGATACTATTGTTCTGTAGGAAATGACCATTGAGAGGCTTGGAGAGACTTATATGAACTGATGCTGATTGAAATGAGCAGAACCAGGAGATCCTTGTACATGGCAACAAGAAGAGATTATATGATGAGCAATTCTGATGAATGTGACTCTTCCAATAATGAGATGATTGATGCCAGTTCCAATGATCTTGTGATGAAGAGCCATCTACACCGAGACTGTGGGAACTGAATGTGGATCACAACATAACATTCTCACTTTTTGTTTGTTGTTCACTTGCATTTTGTTTTCTTACTCATTTTCTTTCCTTCTTGATCTGATTTTTCTTGTGCAGCAAGAGAATTGTATAAATACAAATAAATATTGGATTTAACATATATTTTAACATGTATAATATATATTAGATTGCTTGCCATCTAGGAAAAGGAGGGGAAAATCTGAAACACAAGGCTATTCAAGGGTCAATATTGAAAACTTATCCATGCATATGTTTTGAAAATAAAAAAGCTTTATCAAAAAAAAAATTTTAAGACTCCTCCAAAGTAATATGGTAAAAATGATCCATACTCAGCATTCTCCTTATCTCTATTTTCAAAACACCTCTAAAACTTCCCATTCAACTGTTCCTGAGAACCTTCTCAAAATACCTGTGGAAGTCACAGCTCAAGGAAATTTCTTTCCAGAATCACTTCACAAATCATCATTTGCTTCTTTCTTTTACAGGAGATGAATGAGTTCTTTTGTGTATTTGTTTTTAAAAAAGACATGTTGTTATAATCAATTGTAAAGTAAATCTATTCTCCCACAATACACATTTTACAAGCATTTATCATGTTAGACACTGGGAAAATGATACAAAACAATGTCGGCCCTCCAGAAGCTTATATTCTAGTGCAGTATGCATGATCTTCACAATTTTTAAAAATTTATGTGAAATTATAAATTATATAAAGTTATTTTAAAGGGAATAAATGCTTTAATAACCTAGTTGCACTCTTCTAAAAGGATATTAGGGATTAAAAGAGGTCAAGATCAAATACAAAGTTTGGCCTTTAAAGCTCTCCACACAATCTTTCAAATAATCAAAAGGAATTAAGTACCTACAATATTAAGCCTTAAAACTTCACCTCTAAGCACACTGTAGTTTAGGTACCATCTTCCCCATTAGGTCTCTTCTTGCCGTCTACTTTAGTTGTTAATTACATTCTCCTCAATTATTTTATATCTACTGTGTGTGTGTGTGTGTGTATGTGTGTGTGTATACACATATTTAAACATTGATAAATGCTGTATGTGAATATAGCCAGACTGTAAGATTCTTTAAAGTAGATTGCTTTCACTTTTGCCTCTGCATTCTCAACACTTAGCACTGGCAGACAGGTGCTATTATTAACAAATGCTTTTTGCTTGAGAAATACATTTTAGACATGAAGAATGACTTATACAAAGGGAACTTAGGATGGCTTGTACAAAGGCTCAGAGATGAGAAATGAAACAATGGACACTTAAGGGGAACAGCTAGAAGGCCAGCCAAAAAGATTGGAGAGTGAAGGAGGGGAAAGATAGGTGTTGGTGGAAATCTGATTTGGGAATAGTTCATGTATCTAGTGAAGAGGGTTTTTGGTGTTTCTATGTTTTTTTTTTCCTGAAGTGTGTATGTAATACAAGAAAGACATACTCAGATTTATGACTTTAAAATCTCAATTTCAGGGCAGCTAGATAGGCCCTGGAATCAGGAGGACCTGGCACTAGACACTTATTAGCTGAGAAAAACCACTTAAAGCTGTTATTTTTAATTTGGGGGAAGGGGAACTATCAATTTGGCAGCTGTACAAAGGATATTTGGAAAAGAGACACTGGGGCCAGGAAGACCAAACAAGAGGATTTTAGTTTAAGTGAAAGATGCGGAGGGATTTTATTTTTTAGGACTTTTTTTATTTTTGCCAAGATTGGAGAGAAAGGCCCATTTATAAGAAAAGTTGTGTAGATAAGATTGACAGGCATGAGCAGCTGATGGGTAATGAAAGAAAGGGAAGGCCCCAAGATGACACCAATGTTGTACATGTGTGTGACTAGTTTCCTCAATGGAAATAGGAAAGTTTGGAGAAGAGATTAATTTGGAATTACTTTTGACATGTTGACTTTAAGATGTCTCTGAGACAACCAGTTGGAAATGTGCAGTAGGCAGCTGGTAATGCAGAAAGAGAGTTCAGGAGATGATGGCTGGATATAGGTTTGAGTATAATTACAGAAGTATAATTAAATCTATGGGGTCTGGCAAGATCACCAAAGGAGTGTATAGAGGGTTGGAAAGCTAGGTGGCGCAGTAGGATAGAGCACAAGGGCTGCAGTCAGGAAAACTCATCTTCCCGAGTTCAAATATGGCCTCAGACATCTACTAGTTGTGTGACTTTTGGGCAAATCACTACACCCAGTCGGCTTTCAGTTTCCTTATCTGTAAATGAGTTGGAGAAGGAAAATGACTGCTTCAGTATTTTGCCAAGAAACCCAAAATACGGTCACAGAGAGTCAGACATGGCTGAAAGATCACAACATCAGAAATAGCCCCAGAACAGAGTCTTGAGCCTGCTTGTGATAAAAGGGGAATGAACCAGCAAAAACAGTAAGAATATTGGGGCAACTATGTGGCACAGTGGATAGAATACCAGCCCTGAAGTCAAGAGGACCTTAATTCAAATTTGGCCTCAGACACTTAACACTTCCTAGCTGTGTAACCCTGGGCAAGTCACTTAGCCCCAATTGCCTCAGCAAAACAAACAAAAAAAACAGTCAGAAATAAAGGAGAACTTTTGTTTGCACAGTATACAACAAGGTTGGCTAACTAAATAATGCACATCCTCAGCTGGATTTTTGCAAATATCCTAAGAAAAACTGTTTTGGCCTGAGAAGGAAACCTAGAAAACACTCTCCCCAACAAAGACTTTTAGTGGCATCACAATGTATACAGCATTCTAGTCATTTCATAGCAGCTAGAAATATTTTAGCTGAAGTATAAACCAACATCAATGTGTAACATGCTGTTAACTACCATTCATCTTAAACTTCCTGAGTATTACCCTTCAAGTTCTATAAGACTGTTTTTTTTTCTTTTAAAACATTGCATAAATGAAAAATATTTATTATGTTTACCAATTCAAATTCTATCTATCCCTTCATCAAACTTTAAAAGTAAATTTTGTTTGTCCCTCAAAAATATTTCTTAAGACTGGACATATTTAATCTGTAACAGCTGTCTTGGAGGAAGAGGAGGTAAGGAAGGGAGACAATTTAGAAAACCATGTTTTTTAAAAATGAATGTTGAAAACCATTTTTATATGTATTTGGAAAAAATACTATTTAAAAACTTCCTAAATTGCTCCCCTCCCCTTTTTAAAAATTAATATGTGTGTGTCTGTGTAGCTCCTGCTTGGTATTTCTGCACATGGTTATATTAACTTTGTTTTTTAAAAAAATAATTTTTTTCTCATCCATTATATACCATTATTTCTATCTTTTCTACTATATAAGGATCAACACAAAGGATGGGACATTATTTTTTATTTTGGGTTTTTTGGTTTTTTTTTTTGTTGTTGTTGTTGTTGTGTGTGAATAACTCAAATGTTCCTAGAATAGAATTTTAAATATAGTGGCCATTCAATCAATGTTGACCAAGTCCGAGAAGATATTTCCTTTTATAAAGAATTTTAGCAATTCAGGAAACTGAAACCTTCCAGGTTTCACTAAAACAATAATAAGGTTTAAGTTAAGGACAACCAACTGGATTGTCAGGTCTTCCTGGTACATCTGTCATTTGCCTATTTAGACAAACTTCCTGTTAAGCAATTACAATGATCAGAAACTTAACATAAGGAAACATGATTTTCCCCCCTTGAGCAACAGGTTTCTTCCTTTTGGTGTTATTCATAAATTTGAAACTAGTCAAATAATCAAAGATTTTAAAAATTAGAATTCATTGACCTGAAAAACACAAAAATATAAAAAGGATTTATGCTACCTGAAAACATTTACAAGGTTCCCAATAGGGTAAGAATTCATTCTTTGATCACTTTTTTCTTAGGTTACTTAGTATTTCAAGTCTAGAGCAATTAGGCCACAGGATTAGAACCTAGCACACAGTACTAATTAATGGTGGTAAGTTCAATGAGACTCATGAATAGGTTGGTATTGCTGTTTCAAGGTCAGAGATCACCAATCTACACAGTCACAATTGTCATCCAAGGGCACAATGAGTTCTTCTGAAGAAAAGATTAACAATTCTTAGTCTGAATTTTCTGTTAGCAAATTTTCCAAATGTACATAATTTTCCAAAACTTTCCAAAATGTACATAAGGTGTGCATATACGTTGTAATTTCCTCTCTCCATTCCAACCCTTAAGTTTCTCCACCTCAGAGAGGTACACTGGAGAAATTGTAAAAGGTTTCATTGAAAATTAGAACTAAGAGTCATTCATTCATCCAACAAATAATTAATGAATACACATTATGCATAAGGAAGGGACTGCAGGAGGTACTACAGTAGGGAATATAAAACGATTAGAATACAGAGATCCACACAACTATAATACAAGGCAGAATATGTACAAAGTAAAACATACATTCTAAAGAGGAAGAGGTTATTTATAGCAAGAATAGCCAAGAAAACACAATTTTAGAAAGTTAGAGCCTTCTACCTTCACCTTTAGGAAAAATCAAGTAAATGATAAACAAATAACAGTGTATAGTGGAATTATAGGCTCACATGCCTTAGTGCAAATTATTTAGCAGTGTCTGGCACATAGTAGATTTTATATAAGTTTTCTCCTTCTCCTATCAACACTATCAACACACCTTAGTCTCCCTTAGGTTTGTCCTAGCACAAGTCTGGATACTGGAGTTTCTATACATCTAAAGCTCTCATCGAAGGCTTGGGAGTCCTTTAACCTAGATCAAAGGATTCTCTCTATTCACTAGTGGATAGATGTTCTGTTTAACAGGAAGACTTTGCAATTGGCTGCAATTTATCCTGTGCAGTATCTCAGGATGGGAATAAATAATACAGGGCAAGGAGATCCAACACCACTATGTGCACATATACATTCATCCCAGGAGCTTCATCTTCTTGATTCCATGTTTCGCTGACTAGATAAGTGTGCCATAGCAAATTAGATGATCTCTTAAAAGTTCCCCCACAAAGTAAAAAATGTACATGATAGAGATTCAGAGTGTCACATGTAAGTGGCTTTTTCTGTTCTTTGTATTTGTAAGTGTTCATCTTTGCTAGGTACAGAATACTTAATACCTAACATAATTACTTGTTACTAAAAGAGTAAGAAGAGCCAAAAGAAATATGCTTAAGTTTGTTTTTACATGTGAATGTAGGCAATGTTCACAGATTATTGATTTAGAACTAGAGGGGATTTTTGGAGCATTCCCATTATTTTACAGATAAAAAAGATTGTGACTGGCCCAAACTGTAACAGTTATATTCAAAATTATGGACTCCATATTCATATCCATGTTTTCAGATTCCAGATCCAGGTCTCTGGATTTTGAAATGAAGCCTCTATGTCAATTTGGTTTGCCATGTGGATTCACATCTACCTAATTTGTACTATATGTTACTTGGCATATATGATGGGGACAATGTCATAAAATGTAAGCCCCTCAATTAAACTAATTTCTTTGGGGGGAAATACATTTCCCCCTACCCACCCATTCACCCACTGTCCTATTTAGAGAAATTAGTGAAGAATAATAGCTCACAATAACAGTGCTTCACACACACTGTCCCAAAAGAGAAAAGAAATTACCAAAAGGAAGAAAATACCCACAAATTCACACAGGAAAGTTTCCTTCATCTTTTCAGCATTTTCCACTTTGTCAGATATAATTTGGAATACACTGGCTCAAACCACTACCTTTTTAAAGAGGCTTCAGGTATTTTGCATATATTACCCCAATCATCCTTAAAACAAACTCCAGGAAATAGCAGGCTCATTTAAAAATAAGAAAGGTGAGACTGATGGACAAGAAAAGACCAGCCCAGAGGTCACTTTGTCCAGAGCACAGTCAACAACAAATGACATATTATGCACAGTATGGGGGAGAAAGCTCTCAAATCCTGTATCTTACAGCTTCCTTTCAATCTCTGCTACCCTCTCAATAGAAAGTCTGTCTTTCTCTTCAACCTGGACAGTAACCATTGTGGCTTATTAGTCATGCTTGGCTGAAATGCAATTCATAACTGGAAGCCAAAAGAAAACAAATATTATGTGATAATATGTATGCTGCTGCCTTTTCCCCCTTTAAATCTGCCCTCTGGTATACATTGTATATACTGAATTCATTTCAAAAGAAATTTCCAAATACATAACTTTTATAGACATTCACACATTGTCCCAATGATTCAGTAACTGGGCATAACTGCTTTTCGCTAGTATTAATACAAGTCAAAAAAAAAAAATTAACTCTAAAATATCAGGCCAATAATTCATCACTATGTGATTACCTGATTATCTCCAAACTGCAGCTAGAACCAAGGGATTATTCACTTACCCTGGCATTTAAAATATAGCATCTACACCCTCAATAATAAAAGAGTTTTAGTAAGCTTTGTATCTTAGTAGTCCAGTTAACAATAGCTATGGTCCCAAGGGTAAATCTAAACTGAGAGTTAGGAGGAATAACAAAGAAAAACAGCTTTAGCCTAAAGGGATGTTATAATATACTTACTAGATTATTAATTCAATTGAATTCATTGAATATTATTAAATACCTGCTATGTATCAGATACAGTGCACTTATGAGAATGGGGGGAAGAACTTCTGGCATGTTCCTTAATTTCTGGAATAAAAACTACCTTTATTTTTGTTATAGTATTAATATAAAGAAAAGGTGAGAGAGGCAAAGAGAGAAAATGCTGAGGAAAAGAAATATAAAAGGAGAGATATTCCCACAAATCAAAATAAGTGGTTAAATTTCATTCACAAAGAGCCTACTTTTCAGGTCTAATTATCTAGTTAACTAAGTAATGGAAGAAACCTTACAATCATTAAAATGTTTGGGCTTTTTTTTTTTTTTAAACTATCATAGTACTTGATTTCATCCTCTTCTTAATCAATTAAAAAATCTAAAAACTGATATAAAAGATCTGTTCATCTAAAGAATGAGGATGCTGCCCCAACATAAATTAAAAAGCCTCAAATGATGATCCACGGATCATTTCTAATCTATTTCTATAGATTCTTTCACTCAACTTTTAATACATTATGTTTCTATCTTGTCTACAACACTAACACAAGTACATAAAGGCTTTGAAGAAAGATTTTAAGAAAATTGGTTTATCCCACAAAGAACAAAATCCTTAAATGAAGCTTCTTATTCTCCTCTACCCCGTAAAATTCTTTGGTCATTAAACATTTTCTATGAATATCCAGATGTGTTGCACAGGTAAAGAAGTTTGCTTTTATTTTTTTTTTCCCATTGGCTTTAGAAGGTTGAGTGCCTTGTTAGACAAGTACTGTCACATTAGTCAAAAACTTTGTGGTTTGAAGTTTGAACCCTGGAAGATTAAGATTTTAGGCTTTGAGATTTCAAAGTCCATTTGGCCATAAAGATATTTTCTTCATTTATACTTGACCAAGTATCTGGGAAACAGATGATTTTCAGTTTGTTTGTTTTTTGTTTTTTATGAGGATTCAGTTACCAAGAAATGAGGGTCATCATCAGTCCAATCAAACCACATTTTTATTTCACAATGTTTCAATATGAAGAATTGTGCTTACAAGTTTAAATTTGCATCTCAATCTTAAATATGTTTGTACTGTTTAAGTATAATGGAGTGGTAGTCCTTGTTACAGTATCTTTAACCAGAACAACATATTGTAAGAGTGTATCAAATACCTAAATAGACTACTACAGGCTGGAAAATACGGCTAAAAAGGAAGAAAAATTACTCAATAAACTATTACTATCATGATTTGGGTTTTTTTTTTTAAGGCCACAAATATATATATATCAGGATCTCCTTGAAAACTTTTTGGGAAAAATGCCACTTCTAGTGTTCGAAGTACTGAGAAAGTTAGATAACTAAACGAGGCAAAAATATAATATATTATTAAGCTACCTCCATATTTAAACTACTACACTTCCATTTTTTAAACATGTGGCTCTATCTTTAAGATATCATCATCTACAGAAACTGGGTAGTTATCCAAAGGGCATTCAGAGTAGTCACCATTTATTATTTATAGCATTAAATGTGGAAGTGGCTCTGATGTCACTGACCCTACCTAGTGGAATCTTTGACTCAGGCATTCATGAGTTAGAGAAAAATCTGACTATGAAAGTGTTCTGATATAATTGACAAGGGATCTCTTTTTTTTTTTCCCTCCTTTTCTTCAGCTCAAGGAAAAACTAGTTACTGTTAGGCTAGATACAAAGAAACCATCAAGGTTTCTGTAGCAAAGTGGCCATAAAGAAGCTAACAGATGAGAATCCTAGAATTAAAACACTCCCAGAATACTAAGCCACCCAGTCTACTCCCTATGGTTGATTTCCTAAGCCACTGAAATTGGCAAGAACCACCTGCCATATTTTTTTCCTCCTTGTCATCTTAGGAGAAATCAGAAATTTTAATGCCTCATTTTTACTCTGTAACTACTATTACTTTTTTCTTCATACCACCATACTCTCACCCATTTGTACAAAGACTTATTTTGGTTCCAAATTCACCTTCCTCAGGCCTAGAGCTGGCTCCTTAAACCCACACTGGTTTCTAATACAAGGTAGATTTACCCCATGAATTAGTCATAGCCTTTTGCTTTTTGCAGTTTAAAAGTGCTAAGGGCCTAGCAGGGCTTCACTGTTCTATACACACACACTCACACACACTCTCTCACAACACTCACACTCTCTCTCCGTGAACAGTTACTCTTCCTTTTGCCTAAAATACTGTATCTTCAGAGAATCCTCTGAGCCCTCAGCGTGAAGCAGCTGCCGGGATTTCCGCAGAATGTCAGAAGCCCTTTGTCCGGATCAACCCCAATAATCCAGTCACCAGAGAAGCCCGGGAGATCCGGGGCTATAAATCAGTCACTCCCTGAAAACCGAGCCCCCGGAATACACCCATCGATTATCTGGAGCATTCACTGGCTCTGCTCTCTTACTCGGGTCGGGAGGTGGGGGTGGGGGGGAGAAACAGAGATTAGTTACTTAAAGACTGGAAGAAAAAGAAAGGGGGTGCACTGAGGCCTCAAAGGTTTGAGGAAGAGGAGGATGAGAAGCAATGGCGACTGGGACTTCTCTGACCCTCCTTTTCCATTCTCTCCTACCTCTGTTAGTCTGAAAGGAGAGGGGGGAGGGGGCAGGAGAAATGCAGCGAGGGCAGGGACAGGGGGCGAGGAGGGGCGGAAGCTCGGACCGTGCGAGGGGCCCAAGGCTCCAGACAAGGCGGATCAGGGAGGATGGACCTGGGGGGGAAAGGAGCGGAAAGGAGACCCTTTGGGGTGCTAGGGGCGAGTTTGCCTGTGGGGGGAGGTTAGGGCGACGGGGGAAGGGAAAGGTGGACAGGATGGAGGAAGAAGGGGAGATCACCCGGACGGCGGGTCGGGGTCACTGGCCAAGGAGCAGATCTAGCCAAGGGCAGGCATCGGATCCTCAGGAGCAGGAGTCGGGACTGGGGGTGAGGGGTGGGGGACGGTCGGGGTCTGGGGTCTTTGGATCGAGTCGGTGAGGCAGAAGTAGGAGAGGAAAGGGAAGAAAAGACCAGACCCAGGGAGGAATCGGGTGGGAAGGAGGGGGGCGCCAGGGCAGGCCTCAGTCAGGGGTGCTGGGGGAGGGGAGGCGGAATCGGGAGTGGGTGGGAGGGTTCGGGCCCTCTGATCGCGCTGGGCAGGCCCGGGGCCGAGGGTCCGGCGCGGCCGCACTCACCATGAGCTCGATGGTCTTGTCTTCGATCACCGAGTCGGGCTCCATCGCGACACCGGCCCCGCCTCCGCCTCTCGCTCCCCGCAGCGGCGAACGGCCCCAGAGCTGGCGGCGGCGGCGGCGGCGGCGGCGGCTGCGGTGGTGTCGGTGATGGTAGCGGCGGCAGCGGCGATCGCACCCTCTCTAGCTGCCCGCCCGCCCGGGCCGCCGGCAGCTCCGCCCTCCCCTCCGCCAACGCCGTAACGCAACCCGGGGACTACAGCTCCCAGGAAGCCCCGCGCCCAACTGCAGGGCATGCCGAACTGGGCGGCCAATCCGCCGCAGAGCTTCCTGGGACCGAAATCCTGGCTCTTGATTTATCCTTTCGCGTGTAAATGCAATCTAAACTTGAGCTTCCAGATAATGTTCTAAGCAAGCTCTGTCTGCAGGGAGTTAAGACCACTACAATTTGGGAAACATAGGGGTGGTGAGCAAAAAAAAAGTTACTGTAGCTTTCATAAACTACATATCCCATCGGCCTCAGCGGTCGGGCCTTGTAGGTTTCGGTGCTTCCGGCGCGCTTTCCTGCTACTACTTGGATGCCTTGATGACTGTCGGAAATCGTAGTCCTAAAACTGGAGCGGAAACTAAGGCGACTTAACAGTCAGTGAGGCCCTGCGCGTGTGGCTAATTTCCGCACATGCGCAATATGAGTCCGCTCTCCAGTGCACCGAGAAAGGGCCACTGACTTAGCGGGTTTTCAGGCGAACTCCGTGGCGAGTCAAGGCACGGAGGAGGAGGAAGGGTTGGATAGTACGGCTTGTTATGTTGAAGGATTGTGAGATCCTATGGGCTTGATGGAAAAGGGTAGCAAATAGCAAAGTGGGGCAAGGGGAAGGAGAGAGAAGGTGGGGCCGGAGCTTGGCTCTGGGGAAGGTGTTGGTAGGAGGCAGGAAGGGGAGAACTGGAAGATTGTTGGGCTCTGCCGCGTGTGATGTGGAAGGTCGCTGAATACTAAAGTGTGAATAAATAGATGGAAAGGGCCCGAGTGCATGCAGTTCTCCAGCCCAAGTGGCGCCAGGATGTGAACAGAAGTTTTTGGGCATAAATATTAAAGGTAACGTAGGCGTTCTTTTCCTAGCTTTAGAACTAAAAGGGACCTTTAGACATCAGCTAGTCCAGTAAAGTCCTTAACCTGTCATACCCCTTAAAAAAAATCTACTGACCCAATGTCAATAGCATTATTACTATTTACCAAAATATAAAATGAAATACATGGTAACAAATATAAAACCCTCTTATAATGACAAGCTCATTTTAAAACTTAACAGATAACATTGTGACTCCTGCAGTCAACTATAATACATTTGGTCCTCCTTTCACCTTTAAAAAGTTTATTATAGAAGAAAAGTTCAGAATTCAGTTACAGCTGTTCAGAGCCATAGTTAAGAAAATTCCTAACACATAGGCAGACATTGGACATTTTGCCTAACCTTACCTTTATATCTATTTCTAATTCTTGGCTTCTAATGGTTGAAACAATATTTTGCCAGACATAGTTGGCTAAGGAAACAGTAAATTATAGTATCTATAGAACTGATCTTTTATTGGGATGTGGCTCCTCCTTGGTCCTCTTCTCCGAGATGCAACTTTCCTGACGTTCCCCTTCTCTTTCACTACTCAGTCTTACTTTTGCTCTTCCAACTTCTGGAATCCAGTAGCTCAGAATCTCTTAGTTCTGAACCTATGTCTCTTTTATACAAATTGATTAGGATGGGATCCAGTCTCTCACCTAATAATTTCGATTAATCAAGGAATCACTTCAAATTCAGCTCTCATTGTTTGATTCTATCAATATATGTTTTTCCTTTAGTTTATAGACCAGAGCCAAGTGGGATAGTTTCACTATCGCCTTTATACAAAGTAAACTAATTAAACTAACTAGCCTCGGATGTGGTCACAAACTCTTTTTCTTTTCTTTGTACTGTTTCACTTAGTGATCTCATCAGCTCCTGTAGTTTCAGTAACCATTTCTTCCAATGATTTTAAGATCCAATTCTAGCTTCTCCCTAACCTCCATTATCAATTCTCCAACTGCCTATTGAACATCTTAAAATAGATGTCCTGTAGACATTTTACCTTTTTTTATATAATAGCTTTTTCTTTTCAAAATCATGCAAAGAGTTTTTAACATTCATCCTTGCAAAACCTTGTGTTCCATATTTTTCTCCCTCCATCCTCCCCATATAGGTTAAACATGTGCAGTTCTTCTAAACGTATTTCCATATTTATTATGCTGCATAAGAAAAATCAGATCAAAAAGAAAAAAAATGAGAAAAAACCAAAAAGCAAGCAAACAACCACCACAAAAGTGAAAATACTATGTTGTGATCCATATTCAGTCCCCATAGTCCTCTTTCTGGATGCAGATGGCTATTGAAATTGGCCTAAATTACTTTGTTGTTGAAGAGTCAAATCCAACAGTTGGTCATCACATAATTTTGTTGTTGCTGTGTACAATGTTCTCTTGGTTCTACTCACTTCACTTAGCATCAGTTCATGTAAGTTTCTCTAGGACTTTTTGAAATCATCTTCCTGTTCATTTCTTATAGAACAATAATATTCCATTACATTCATATACCATAATTTATTAAGCCATTCCCCAACTGATGGGCATCCACTCAGTTTCCAGTTCCTTGCCACTACAAGGAGGCTACAAAAAGTTTTGCACAGGTTGAGTCCTTTCCCTACATACTAATTTTTCACATCAAAAACTGAATTCATTATCTTTTACTACCCCACAATCATCTCCTCTCTTCCTGACTTTTCTTATTATTATTAAGAGCACCATTATCTTCCCAGTTCTCAAAGCATAAGCTCAGATGTTATCCTTTGCATCTCACTCTCATCCCCATACTCACTTTATTACCAAAACTTGTAAGTTTTATCTTTGTAACATCTCTCCAATATGGCCCCTTCTGTCTGACACTCACCATCCTGGTGCAGGCTCTCAACATTTTATACCTAGACTATAGCAGAAGCTTGCAGGGTTATTCAGCCTGCCCCAAATTTCTACTCCCTACTCCACTTAGCTGTCAGAGTGATCTTTGTAAAATTCAAGTCTAACCATATTGTCCTCTGCTTTTCTCCTCAGTAGCTCCCTATCATCTCCAAGATCAACTTTTCAAGTCCTCTGGCCTTCAAAGCCCTTCATCAACTACCCCTCTCCTCCCTGCCAACCCCCACCTACTCAAATCCAAAATCCAAACACACAGTTTTCCTTGCTGTTCCTTGCCTTGTACACTAAATCTCCAAGCTCTGTGCATTTTCATATCTGGAATACTCTACCTACTGACCCCCCTAAGTTCTTTCAATCCCAGGTAAAGTTCTACCTTCTACAAGAAACCTTTCCTAATCTTCCCTCATGCTAAGTAAGGGCTTTCTTCTGCTGACAATCTCCAGTTTATCCAGTAAATATCATGTTTGTATGTGTTTTTTTGCATGTTGTCTCCTGAAAGCAGGGACTGGGTTTTGACTTTTGGTTTTTATTTGCCATTCTTTGCAACCCAAGTACTTAGCCCAAAGCAAGCACCTAATAAATGCATACTGTCTTGATTTAAACAGCAACATATTTCTTTAAAAGTTCTTAGAGTGAAGATTAAGAAATACTTTTTAGTCCAGTCATCTCAGGAAGAACAAGTCTAAAAAGTAGGATATCTCAGAAAGCTGTGTCTTGAAAACCCAGAGAAGTAGGAGTAATCTGGAGAAGTGGATGGGCAGTAGTGTCTAAGCAGAGAGGCCAAGAAGAATGAGAGAGATCTGAGAATATGCCATTAGATTTAGTCATTTAGAGATCATTGTTGACCTTGGAGAGAGCAGTTTCAGTTGAGTGGTTAAGCTCAAAGAATTTTCAAAGGATTGAAAAGTAAATTGGGAAGTAGGGGGAGATAGAGGCAGTGACTTGTAGAAAAGCTTTTTCCAAGTATCTGGCTATATAATAGAGAAGATATATAGAACAAGGTTTTGAGAAGATGGTAGGATCAAGCAAATGTGTTGAAGACTAGGTTAGGCTTAGCCATATTTGTAGATTGCAGAGAAAGGGATTAATAGGGAGAAATTAGAGGAGAGGGGATAGGTTTGATAGGTCAAGATAGGAAAGGAGATCCAATTAACTACAAAGTAGTTAATTGCTGAATTTAGAATTATAGACTTTAAGTTAATCTGTGTTAAATAGGCTATTCAGAAGTAAAATAATTCTACTAAATCAGAACATATATGTTCCATGTGGTGTGAAATTCAGTATGATGTACTGGATTTCTCCATCCAGCCATATTCAATATGTACTTGTCAAGTACCTATTAACTCTGCTAGATTCTAGGAAAACCTAAAGAAGTCCCATCTACCTAGAAGCCTATAATCTACCAAGGGGTACATATAAAACAAATACATGGATTCATGGCACAATTTTAGGAGAAGCCTAAATAATGGGGTTACCCCCAATCCCTTTATGATTTGACATTTAGAGACAGCCCTTACCATTAAAATTTTCTTCATGAAGTACAAACTATGCCAGGTTGTCTGTGTTTGCCATCTTGGAGAAAATACCCTTTGCCTTCCTTGCCATCTGATTAAGATTTTTGCCTTACCAGCAAAGCTAAGCTTGGTTTTAGCCCCTTTGCAATAGGAAGGCCAGGCAAAGTGCCACTTGCATCTTGGTCACTAACTAGCAAAGCAAAAAGACCCTATTTACTTACCGCCACCTTGTGGTCACTAGTATACATAACATCTTCACAATAATTCTCCATTGCCATCTGGTGGCCAAGCTTGAAAAACTGAAATTTAATTTGCTTATTTGTATTAGGGGGTTGACCTTGACAAGTTTAAAGGAAATCAAGGTCACAGACGTTCTTAACCTTCTTCCTTCCCCATTTAAAAGATAGTGCTTAACTGCAAATTATCAACATAAGGTTTTAGGGTTTTTTTTTACTTCTTGATTTGTTTGATGGAGTAAGAAAAACTAAACATGAGCAGAGTAGAAAGCCCACAAGCACGTAGTCCATGAGCCAAAAGGGATCGTGCAGATCATCCAGTCCAAAGTACCATAACTAGAATTTCCTTCATCATACAAGTGATATCCTGTGCTTAGGAATCCTCAGGATAGACCCAATGATTACTGAGTTAGGCTATTTCATTTCTGGATGCTTCTAATTATTGGGGTATTTTTCATTATATTAAAACTTAATAGGCCTTTTCAACTTGTATGTATATATTATAGGGTCTTAATTCTGCCATCTGAATATAAGTACAAGTTAGAATTCCTTCTTCTAGTATGGAATTTAGACACAAGATCTTCCCTTTGGTCATGGAGATACTAGTCCACAGAAAGTTTTAAGATGCAAGGTGAAGCAGTTAAAGGTTCTGATAAAGGCCTCATTTCCAAAATATATAGAGAATTGACTCAAATTTATAAGAAATCAAGCCATTCTCCAATTGATAAATGGTCAAAGGATATGAACAGACAATTTTCAGATGATGAAATTGAAACTATTACCACTCATATGAAAGAGTGTTCCAAATCACTATTGATCAAAGAAATGCAAATTAAGACAACTCTGAGATACCACTACATACCTGTTAGATTGGCTAAGATGACAGGAAAAAATAATGATGAATGTTGGAGGGGATGCGGGAAAACTGGGATACTGATGCATTGTTGGTGGAGTTGTGAACAAATCCAACCATTCTGGAGAGCAATCTGGTATTATGTCCAAAAAGTTATCAAATTGTGCACATCCTTTGATCCAGCAGTGTTTCTATTGGGCTTATATCCCAAAGAAATACTAAAGAAGGGAAAGGGACCTGTATGTGCCAAAATGTTTGTGGCAGCCCTGTTTGTGTGGCTAGAAACTGGAAAATGAATGGATGCCCATCAATTGGAGAATGGTTGGGTAAATTGTGGTATATGAATGTTATGGAATATTATTGTTCTGTAAGGAATGACCAGCAGGATGAATACAGAGAGGCTTGGAGAGACTTACATGAACTGATGCTAAGTGAAATGAGCAGAACCAGGAGATCATTATACACTTCAACAACGATATTGTATGAGGATGTATTCTGATGGAAGTGGATTTCTTTGACAAAGAGACCTAACTCTGTTTCAATTGATAAATGATGGACAGAAGCAGCTACACCCAAAGAAAGAACACTGGGAAACGAATGTGAACTATTTGCATTTTTGTTTTTCTTCCCGGGTTATTTTTACCTTCTGAATCCAATTCTCCCTGTGCAACAAGAGAACTGTTCGGTTCTGCAAATATATATTGTATATAGGATATACTGCAACATATCTAACATATATAGGACTGCTTGCCATCTAGGGGAGGGGGTGGAGGGAGAGAGGGGAAAAATCGGAACAGAAGCAAATGCAAGGGATAATGTTTTTTTTTTTTTTTAATTTTATTTTATTTAATAATAACTTTGTATTGACAGAATCCATGCCAGGGTAATTTTTTACAGCAAGGGATAATGTAAAAAATTACCCTGGCATGGATTCTGTCAATATAAAGTTATTATAAAATAAAATAAAATAAAATATTAAAAAAAAAAGATGCAAGGTGAAGGTATTCCTCCATTTCACTTAGATTATCAAGTTTATTGCAATAAAGTTCAAAATAACTCCTAATTATTGCTCTAATTTCCTCTTCATTGATGGAAAGTTCTCCCTTTTCATTTTTGTTTGTTTGTTTGTTTTTTGCTGAGGCACTTGGGGTTGTGACTTTCATTTTTGAGACTAACAATTTGATTTTCCTCTTTCCTTTTTCTAATCAAATTAACTAAAGATTTATCTATTTTGTTGTTTTGTTTTGTTTTTCACAAAACCAACTCTTAAGGTTTATTTATTAATTCAAGTTTTTTATTTTCAATTTTATTAATCTCCCTTTTTATTTTTAGAATTTCAAGTTTGGTATTTAATTGGAGTTTTTAAGGTTTTTTTTTTCCTACCTTTTTTAGTTGCAAGTTCAATTCATTGAGCTTTTTTAAATTTTATACAAATATACACTTAGAGTATAAAATTTCTCCTTATCACTGTTTTGGCTGCATCCCACAAATTCTGGTATGATGTCTCACTATTGCCATTCTCTTGGATGAAATTATTGTGTCTATGATTTGCTGTTTCACCTGTATTCAGTCTTTAGGATTAGATTAGTTTCCAGTTGATTTTTGGTCTATTTTCCCCTGGCCTTTTATTAAATGTAATTTTTATTGCATCGTGATCTTAAAAAAATGCATTTGCTATTTCTGCCTTTTTGCATTTGATTCTGAGGTCTTTATGCCCTAATATATGGTCAGTTTTTGTATAGGTTCCATGAACTGCAGAGAAAAAAGTGTATTCCTTTCTGTCTCTATTCAATTTTCTCCAGAGATCTATCATACCTAACTTTTCTAGTATTCTATTTACCTCCTTAATTTCTTTCTTATTTATTTTGTGGTTCGATTTATCTAGTTCTGAGAGAGCAAGAATGAGATCCCCTACTAGTATTGTTTTATTATATATTTCATCTTACAGTTCTCTTAATTTCCTTTTTAGGAATTTAGATGCTATACCACTTGGTGCATATATATTTAGTATTGATATTTCTTCATTTTCTATGGTATCCTTTAGCAAAATATTTTTTTTCCTTATCTCTTAATAAGATCTATTTTTGCTTTTGCTTGTTGTTTGCTTGCATTTTATTTTCTTCAACATTTTTTTTTTTTTCTGGTTTGATTTGATTTTTCTTGTACAGCAAGATAAATTTGTATGCATATATTGGATTTAACATATATTTCTACCATGTTTAACATATATTGGACTATTTGCCCTCTAGGGGAGGGGGGGGGGAGAAAGGGGAAAAAAACTGGAACACAAGGTTTTTTAAGGGCTAATGTTGCAGAATTATCTATGCATATATTTTGAAAAATAAAAAGCTTTATATTTAAAAAAAAGATGCAATCTGAAAAAAAAAAAATCTGTTAAAATAGATCCTGTATTAAAGGTGAGTTTATTCTGCATTTCTTGCATTCAGATTTTATAAAGAACACCCCAAAACATAGTTTTTCATCTTGTTACTTTATTAGAAGCTTATTTACATATCCACAATATTCCGTGGAAAACAATACTTTACAAAACAGCTTTGAATAAAGTACTGGAACTACATAAAAATAACCTCTCTCTTAAAGAGAGAAAATATAAGTTAGTTTCATTTACTTTAATAAAGATTACCTTAAAAAAGGAAAACATTTTAGTTGCATTTTTTTAAATAAAAAACTTCTCAGTAATGTGCTCATCTGCTTTCTCAGAGATCAAAAAACTATGTATTGGTACAACCATAATGCTGTCAAAGGTAATCTGAGCACATGAGAAAAGAACAAAAACTAAGGGAAACAAACACATAGTCCTGGACAGCAACTACATTAAATTCCCTAAAAACAAAGAAAAGAAAAAGAAAAACCCAATGAAGGATTTCTCACTCAAGTCATTAACTTAACAATTTACTTTCTGCTTCATCACAAGCATTCATAATCACCAAATGAAAAAAAATTGTAAACAAGGATCAAGCTTCATCTGCCTGATCTTTCGTTGAAGTTGGCATCATTTGGCTGAAGTGGATTTATATTCTTTTTTTCATACTGCCATTTCAAAATCTTCCTAACAAACAGATATGGAATTGCTATGAACCCTAATGAAATAGGGTAAAGTGATATAGTGAAGCATGATTGACAGAGGGCCTTCACCCAAAGCACTGATTTAACTCTAAACATTTATCATTGAAGCTAGAAAATCATATTTAGGTCAGTTGTCAAAGAAATGAATATGCACCTTAGAGCAAGATTATTATGATTAAGCTAATATCTTCTTGCAAAGCATCTTTCACTGGATATTTTCTTTATATATCAAGAAAAACCTAAACATCCCAGAATGCTCAATCAAAACTGAGTGCTTTGATAGTCTCCACCCCCCAAACTTCCAGGTCAATTACAACCACTGTTTGTTTTAAAATGCAAAATGTTAAGTGTATACTTTGGTGGTAGTCAGCCAAAACAATATTCTGGAGACCTTACTGACCTCTTTGTATTTCCTATGAATTTTCCCCAAAATTGTTTTGACTGAAAAATTTTAAAATGGTGAAATTAAAAAAGCATTGGTACAGTAAGAAAGCCTGGTATCTTGCCCATGCCCATATGATACCATGCCTATGCTGGTAAGAACACATCACAATATGAAACATTTACTGGTTTGGTGTATACCTGAGGAGAAAACTGCACTGACAAAATACATCTGTTTTTCTTTGTTACCTATAATGTTAACTGACAGCTTTTTTTTTTTCTTATTGGTTTCTTATTTACTATCTATGCTTAACAGCAATAATTTGTAACCTTAGATAACACATTTAAGTACAAAAAGCATCTTCCTGCTCAGAACAGGCAAGTATAGTGGCAGATCCAGTCTATATAGTGGATGGCACAAGGCCATATATACAAAGAATGAAATGGTACAAAACACTCTCAAACATAATGTGAAAACTGTAGGCAAACTTCTCCCTTTCTGAATATGAGCAATGGCATTCTTTTCCCTCTCTCCACCCCCTTGAAAAGTGAAAAGACAGCTGGGATAATCAATTATGAAGTATTATAAAGACACAATGCCAGAAAAATCCCCCTTTGGCTGCATCCTATGCTTTGTTCAGCTCCAAAATGACTGGTACATATGAATGATTTCTTTTTGAGACTCTCTTCCAACATAATACAGGACACATGGACTAAAGAAGATGGAACAATTGAAAAAAGATCACCTAGAATTTAAGCAGGAAAGAACCAATTTCTGTGCTCAAAGTGTTGCACCCAGTAGGGCTTGTTTTATCTACACTCTGGTCAAAAGCAGAATTAGTCATCCTCTAAGGAGCAAAATTATTACCTTTTGGATAATAGGAGAAAAATTCTAATCTATACATTATTTGCCCCTTCTCTTCAATTCCACCAGTACCCAAAATGAAGATGATTTAGGTCTTCATATGAAACAAATAAATGTTTTGGGGGTGTCAGATGGCAGCAGGTAATACAGAATAAGGACATAAAAAAAAATTCATCCATGCTATGACAGAAAAAAATCAGGTATCAGTAGATGGCAATTCTTAGCACAGCCGAGGCAGCATAGTTCAGGCTTTTAAAGTTAGGTTGGCGTTCTAAAAGCAATGGATGTTATGGGCCCTGAGTTCTTGTTCAAAGAGAGTAAGTGGGAGAAGAGGCCTGTCTGCTGTATGAAAGCCTGCTGCCTCATACCAGTTGTATTTTAGGAAGTTTCTGAGGAGCTGTATGGGAAAAACTTGGCAGGTTTGTTTGGTGAGTTGGGATTTGGGCACTCGGCCTCTTCACTCAATTTGAAGAACATCTCCTGCTCACGTTTCTTCTGGTTCAGGTCATCCTCCAGAGCCTTGGAAAAAGCAAAGATATTAAATGTTTGTTGAGTGAATGAATGAAAAAACAACTCTATCTGAACACCCAAGAAGGAATAGCACTTCCCCAATAATACCTTAAAGCAGTGCCAAAGCCAGAGTTTACACAGCCTTTGCAGAGGTGAATGTTTCAAAACCCTAGGGCCCCTCCCAGAACCCAGAAAGCTTTTATCAGGGTATTCCCCTCTTTGAACTCATTCACAAGTCACATAACTATGTCCTCCCCATTTCCTTTTCCATTGCTGATTACCCTGACATAGTATAAACAGCACTTCCTTCCCTGTGGCAAATCTAGGCAGCGATTTAAAGGGAACCACAGGCTAAGACTTGGACTGGGATTACCAGGAAGCTCAATGCAAATCTAAAACTGTTGGTATTAAAACAGCTAAGTGAGTCAAGAAAAACATGGTGAAGAAAGTCAGAAGAGATTTATCAACTAAGAGAGAGCTCTCAAGCACTAGTCTACCTCAAGAACAAGCAGTTTTAATTGTCTAGGTCAAAACCCATCACAACCTTCAAGGGAGTGTCCAAGTCCAGTCTTCAATAGGCCTTTCATTGTATTGAGCACTCCCTGAATCCAGGGAGCCACTGACAGGGGCCTAGATTCATGCAGGATTTGTTGGGAGTTGGCCTATATTACATTTGCTTCTTTTTCTTGGCTCATTCTGCTGCTCTAAAGCTTTCCCAACTTGGAAAAGCAGTTCTGTTAACAGAAAAATCACACAGTTTGGTCTTCTTTCAGCCAAGTTTGATTCTAATTAATTTTCTCCATCTCAAAGCAAGATTAAGTGAATACACATTCACTTGTGACCTCTATCCTTTCTTAGCCAATAACAAAACACCTGGACATATCATAGAAAAATATGTGGAGTGGGGTATAGCTTCATAACTTTAGATTCCACCAATTTGAAACTGATAGTAATTCAGACAAAAGCTGGCTAAGTTTGTGCTGACCTTTGCTATCCTGATCATATATGAGATTTGCTGAGCAAATAGCTAGTATAAACAAGATTATAGCAGCAATGGCTTACCTACTTAAAAAGAAAAAAAATACATCTCATTGGCTTTACAAAATGGTGTTCATGAATTGGGGAAATGACTGAATAAATTGAATCAAATGTTATTACACCATAGGAACAGCAAACATGAGGAATTCAGGAAAACACTGGACACTTGTATGAAGTGATGAAGGACAAAGAACTGAGAGAACAGTATGTACAAAGGCTACAATAAACAATAACAATGAAAAAGCTGCCAAACTGATGAACCGTAATGAGTGCAATTACATAATGACAATGAATGACACCTCCTGCAGGTTCTACAGCCAGTTCTCTTGTAGACCTAAAGGAGAAATTTTTAATCACGAAATTCCTTGCTACCATCAAATGACTCAATATCAGAATCTGATATGATTTAATCAGTGGAAATGACATTAAAGAAGAAGCATTAACTTTCTTACAAGGCTTTACTGATGCATCCTAAGGACCATGAGACATTTCCATCAGACTTGTACCTGAAACCCTCCACATATGTTGTCTTCTTCATGGAAAGTGAGCTCCTTAAGAAAAGGAATTGTCTTTCTTCCTTTTCTATTTGCATTCCCAAAGTTTAGCACAGTGCTTTAGTGCTTATAGAATGCTTACTTCATTCCTTCATTCAAAAAACTAATTTAAATCCTTGAAACTCAACTTCTTTCTCTCAGTAGACAGGTGGGGTCTATAGGTGTGAAATGAGGAATATGCTATCAGAAATGATCATTGTGTTTGAATTGCTTAAATGTTTTTCATTGTTTAAAGAAAAGGTTTGGGTAGAAGGCTGTTCAAGGGAAATGACTGTAGAGATTATATCTGTCAAATTGGTTAAAATGATAGATGCTCACCAACTGGGGAATGGCCAAACAAACTGTGATTATGATAGAATAGTACTATCACTATAAGAAATAATGAGTTGGTTAATAGGAAAACATGGGAAGACTTGGACTTATGAAGGAAGATGTTATTTATCTCCAGAAAAAGAATTCATAATTAGAAATACAATATGGTGTATATATATATATATATATATATGTGCATACACACACACACACACACACATAGATATTATATAGATATAATATGTGTGTATAGTCATGATTGATTGTAGCCTTCTCTAAGGTGGGATAGGGACAACAGGAGAAAAAATAAAAAGTGCATTCAGACAACAAAAGAAAACTTGGAAGCACAGAAAAGCTTTATAAACTTTATCTAGTATTATATAGCATTTTTTCCCCAAGTAAACAGTCTAAATAGGAAATAATTGGTTTTATAGTGAATCCTCATGTTCTACTGTGTAATAGAAAATGTTCTTTCCCCTCTCTCATTTTGTATTTAATTTTATAATAAGTAAAAAAATAAAAAAACAATGGGAATGGGAAGAATATGAAATAAAGCTTTTCTTGAGTAAATAAAAGAGTAAATGACCTCTTCATTTTTACCCTAAGTAGCACATAGCAGAAAACCCTCTGAATTTTAGCATGAGAAAGTATAATAGGACTTACTGTTTAAAACTATTTTTTTGATTCTAGTATATTTCTATCCAGTTAGTTTTGAAGTATTGGGGCTGAATTTAACATGCCCTATTGATACATTCTAAATTATTCCTTAGTTAATAACTGAGAATTCGTTTCAAAAGCAAATTTTAAAAAGAACAACAACAACAGGGGGGTAGCTAGGTAGTGCAGGGGATAGAGCACCAGACCTGAAGTCAGGAGGACCTGAGTTCAAATCTGGCCTCCAGGCAGATGCGTGACTCTGGACAAGTCACTTAACCCCAACTGTCTCAGCAAAACAATAACAACAACAAAAACCAACAAAAACATAGATCCTTGTTATTAGTATAACAACAGATTTCAAAACTGGAAGACCTGCAGAGTCAAATGTCAAGATTTGGGACCTTGAATCAATAAAATCATACCACTGATTCTGCACTCCCTGGAATCCAATTTGATTATCTCCTGGAGTGGCCCCCTTACCTTCTTCCGTGGACGAAGCTTTTCCCTCCAGTCCTTCAGGTTCTGGTTATGACTCTCATCTAGGGCCTTCAACTTTTGGGTTTCATGCTCTACCAAGAGGTGACACTTTTCATTCTATAACAAAGAGCAATCAAGGGAAGTTAAAAACCCAGGCTATCAAATGCCCTGGAGTCACAGGAATATGCCACTGCCCTGACCCCATTACCAACAATGTCCTATCACAAAATCTACAAGATAGAAAAGATCTCAATGACCATCTAGTCCAACCTGTTCTGCACAAACCCAGGCATCTTTAGTCAATCTTTGCTTCCCAACCTTGAGTGAGGGAGAGCCCACCATCTCCTGAGATAGCCCATTCCATTTCTAGAAAGCTCCATATGTTCAAAAGCTTTCCCTCACCAATTTAAATTTGCCTCTCTACACGTCCATTACTACGGATACTGTCTTTTGGGGACATGTAGAACTTAAAGATAATTCCCTCGTCCCCTCTATGAGTAGAGGTCCCAGCTATGAACTAGTCTTGTGACAGTAAGGAACCTCGTGAAATAGTTCACCTCTATCTACTCTAAATGTTAAATATAAAATATATTAAAAAGTGAGAACACTAAAACTACTAAGAGGTTTTACATTGAGATGGATATTAAAAGCCAGTAGGGCAAATTTCAGGATCTCCACCTGATCTCATCACCTATAGGATGCCATCATGCTAAATCCTTACTAACCAATCAATCCATAAGAATTGATTAAGTACCCATTATGAGCCATGTAGTAAGTTGGGAGATGAAACTGTCACAAGCAGAATCATGCTCTCCATTTATGGGCTAGTTTCTTTACCTGGAGCTGCTGGAGCTCACTCATGTTGCTCTCACATTGGGTATTCATGTCTCTCATCTGGGACTCATGTTTCTGTTGTTGCTGCAATCGCTCAGCCTTCTGTCTTTTTTCTTCCTGTTGGGAAAACTGTGACCGAAATGATGAGTGAGGTCTCGGTGAAAAGTATTCGAGTAAAAAGAGCCAGAGCAACAAAATAAAGCTTGGTCTCATCTAAGGGAATCTCCTGACAGTTCTTCCCCCAAGACATCCCTGCCTAGGGTTATCACCTCAGATTGCACAAGTACTATTTTGTTAGCCCTGTTTTGAACCATACATTGATCCAGCATTAACCAACAAGCAGCCTGCATGGATGTCAAATAAAGCAATTTCCCCAAGGATTTCAGAATCCATGTAGGAGACTTTTGACATGAATCATATATGAGGACTACAGTAGAATAGGAACTGCTAACACTTTTGTAGTGCCTTAAAGTTTAAGGAATACTTTCCTTCAAGCAACCTTGTAAGGAAGACAGTTATGATCCCCAAGTGTTATGATCTCCAGTTTCTAATTAGGAAATGGGATTTCAGAGAGATTATGTGACAGTCCACTGTCAGAGTTGAAAAGCTTAAGGGTGGGATTGTAACCCAATCCTTCTGACTCTTGAGACCAGCATTCTGTCCATTACATCACATGCTTTCTCTAAAGCCTAGCCCTGGCAAATTTGGGATATGTGCATGGCCAACCCAACTCTGCCTGAAAACATGGCCATGAAATTCCGAAAATGTCAGAGTTCTATGATGAACCAAGAAGGATAAACAATAAGGCACATTAATTACACTCACTCACAAGGACTGGGATTTGGAAGATTCTTGGGATTTTTTAAAACTATTCTTTTTTTTGGTTATTTATCATGGAGTCATTTCAACCATGTCTGACTCTTTGTGATCTCATTTGGAGTTTTTTGGCAGAGAAAGTGCAGTTGTTTGCTATGTCCTTCTCCAGTTCATCTGACAGATGAAGAAACTGAGGTACACAGGGCTAAGTGACTTACCCAATGTCACATAGCTAGTAAGTGTCAGGGGCCAGATTTGAATTCTGGGTTCTTTTTGATTCCAGGTTAGGCACTCTATCCACTATACCACCTAGCCGCCCTCTTCTATGTTAGCATATAATTTTGGATATGTCTCATCCAAACAATGAAAATAATAAAAAATACCCAACATGCCTACTTCAGGATTTTTGGCAGATAAAATGAGAATATAAAACAATCTATAGATATATAGTCAGTGACCATCTCCAGTCAATGGATAAGAGAAAATGCTGTTAATTTAAAGAATAATAATGAAAGGAAAAGCTTTCATTTTAAGATTTTGGGGAGGTTTTATCTCTCTCCTTCCCCAAAGTATAGTTTCTGTAAAGATATATGGCCTTTGGCCAGTCAAGCAATGATGCTTATTAAGAATTCTGGCTTATCTTTTATTTCCATTTGATGGAATTCACTAGACAAAACATTACCTTCTTAGATCTTGCATTGTGCCAGGTGATGGAAATAAAGATGCAAAATATGTATACATATATTGGATTTAACATATACTTTAACATATTTAACATGTATTGGACTACCTGCCATCTGGGGGAGGGGGTGGGAAGAAGGAGGGGAAAAGTTGGTAATAGAAAGTTTTGTAAGGGTCAGTGTTGAAAAATTACCCATGCATGTTTTATAAATAAAAAGCTATAATAATAAAAAAAAAAGGAAATACAGATACAAAAATGAAATAATCCTCGACCTCAAGGAGATTGTTTTCTCTGGTGGGAGATGGAACAGGTTAGGCATGGAGTGGTAGAATATAGATATGTCAATACACAATTTGAAGAGAGAGTAAACACTGAAGGAACGAGTTTAATTCTAACATCTCATAACGTACATCAGTGACAAAAACAAAAAATGTCAGGTTTTTTGTCAGAGACTGTAGAGACTTTTTCTAACACCCTCTGGTAGGAGCTAAGACAGGACAGAACTTTGTAAACCAACCAGGACATGAGAAAGTCCAAGAAGCATTGCCCTAGAGGCCCTTAGCTCCCTCTGTGAGCCTTGTCAAGACTCACCTGCTTAATCTTCTCTCTCTGCTCAGAAGCACTCCCACCACCATTGATATGGAGACTCTTCTTGTACATGGCCATTCGAGTCTTGCCTTCACTTCTCTGGATCTTGGGGAGGCGGGCCTTCTCTTGTTGTTGCCGGATCTTAAGCTGTTCTATCATTCTTTGATTGTAACGTTGCATCTGTTCCCGCTCCTAAGGAGATCAAAACGGCAGATCAGAGTAAAAGCAATAGTGGAGTGATTTTGGGGGGGACGGGGAACATCTTTTTAAAAAAAATTATTTTTATCATTTTCTTTTCTTTTTTTTTTTGGTTATACATGTATATTAACTTTTAAAATACACATTTCTTTATGAATCATGTTGGGAGAGAAAAATCATAATAAAAGGGAAAAACCACAAGAGAAAAAAAAAAGAAGAAAAAGAAAAAAAGTGAACATAGCATGTGTTAGAGTAATTCTTTAAAATGAAGATACTTTCTTGAGAGATCAGGAGAGCAATAGAACTTTAGACTTGGAAGAAGAGATTTTTATTTTGGTTTGGACCTTTGGTGATTTCTATCAATGGAAGGAATTATCCAGTGAGGAAACTCAAAGAGGGTAGTTCAGTACATGCTCTATAATTTAGGGTCTTAGTTTTCAAATCCAGCCTCAGACTCTTAACACTTCCTAACTATGTGACCCTGGATAAGTCCCTTAATCACAGTTGCCTTGCAAAAAACAAGAAACCAAAAAAACCAAACCCTCCATATGTAGGACAGTATGGTCCATGGGCTCAGGAAGAGTAAGACACAACTCAACAACTACTGCCCTTTTAGGGGAAAAAGGCAAATTATATGAAAATAAACTTATATCAGTGATTTACTCAAAACATCAATTTGTTGATTGGCTTCTAGGGTCAAAGCATATTGATCAAAATCCTTTACACATTCTATACTTACAAAGTCATAGAACAAAAACTGATACTTAGATGAATTTTTTTGTGTTCATTTTTTTCCTTTTGAAACTGGATCTCTCTATCTCACCAAAGCTAGAGATACAGCTTATGGACATGAAAACTTTGACCTACTCCATTTCTGTCCGGGGTGGGTTTGCTCCTCTTAAGGCAGCTTAATAACTTTTTATTCCAGAGGGTTCACCACATAGGTACCACAGACAGTATGAGCCAATCAGCTCAGCCCTATTGAAGCTCAGAACTCCTATCCCCAAACAATACACCAGTTTCAGTCACTCTAGTAGGAAAGATTGATTTCAGACATGTGCTTCCAAGCCCTGTTGAATCATTATGTCCTTTAAGAGTTTCAGTCATCAAAAAATCAGATATTTTAGAAGACTAGTGAACCCTAAGGAGTTTTTGAGTAACCATCAATTAACCTGAAATTCTGGTTAACTAAAGTTTTACTATAAGATAATATCCGTGTAAGTCCTATATCCAACAACTATAAGACAAGAGATCACAACCTAGAGACAACAGAAGGATAGGTTCAGGATTATAACAAGAATGTTACTGCTGCTTAGACTCATCCTGATTTATTCCTGATTTGTGAGGTGGCATAGAGAATAGAACATCAGGCATTAAGTTAGGAAGACTCTTTCTAGGTTCTAATCCAGTCTCGGATACTTATTAAGTATAAAATTCAATTTCCCCATGAAAAATGGAAATAATAATCACACATCTCTCAACATTGTTTTGAAATAAAACGAGGTATTTGTAAAGTTCTCTGCAAATCTTAAAGAGCTATATGAATACTGGCTATTATTGTTAGCACAATACTTGACTCATAATAAGCACTTAACATGTTTATTGGTTGACTGACTGATTTGTAAGATCAAGACAACAATAACTTGAAGTATTCACTCACATGGCTGTTGTAAGGTTCAAATGTGATAGTGTATGTAAAGTACTTTGCCAGCCTTAAAGTACACTATAAATACCAGGTATTATTACTGTTGTTTGTTGTTTTTCTGGACACAAGCTGAAAATAGCAGGTAAGGTAGTTGTCTTTCCACCTAGTCACGTGTAAACAATGACTTCAGAACAATGGTTTTGCAGAAAGAGTAATATCCACTTTATAGGCTGAAAAGGCATTATATCAAGCTCTTATTGTATATAGTGAGTGGTTACTCTTTGGGGGACATGATGTATTTCTGGAGTTTGTCCAAATCCTTTGATAATCAATTATATGACCACAGGGTCAGACTGAGATGTACTGAAAAGTCCAATGGCAGCTAGTCAAAACAGAAACCATGGCCTGGTCAAAACTGAGAATTTCATCACTTTAATGTTATTCCAGCAAACTGTGCTTCTTGACATTTCTCCAGACAGTGTTTTGAGAGAAATCTTGACTAAAGCTTACATCCTCCATTCTTAACTTTCCATCCTTTTGCACTGTCTTATTCTAAAAGCTCATTTGAGAGGTTCTTAACCTGGGACCTGTGAATGTTTATAAATATATACATCCTTTAATATGCATATTCCAGTATGATTGATTTTTGTCATTTTATTCTATTTTATGCATTTGAAAATATTATCTTGAAAAGGCATCCAGAGGCTTCACTAGATACCAAAAGAGGCCATAAAATATCCACTAAAGATTAAGAAACCCTGCTGTAGAGCCAGAAAGTACCTTAAATGATCCTCCATGCCCTTAAATGCCACTAAGGTCCCTTAACCAATAAATTCTCTTCAAATAAAGATTCTCCACACATTCCACATCACTGTGAAACAAAGAGCAGGTGCCTGCTCAAAGGCAGGGAATTCTCCTAATGCTAAAAGCCACAGCACCCTACTATGCTCTACTAAGACAAGGCAACAGCTAGCTAAAGCCCACAGCAGTACTGAGGAGAAGGATGTTAGATTGCCGATGGGTCTACAGAACTGGGCTGAGTCTTTTCTCTTCCCTCTACTTCTCTTTCAAAAGAAGAGAATAATATCACCACAGATTTAGAGCTGGTCATTGTATGGAATAATTTCATTTAGCATATCATAGGATCACTATTCTTTGTATATGTTAAGAATCTAATAGATACCTTTCCTTTCCTTCTTCCCATATTCCTCCCTCCATCCCTTCCTTCCTTCCCTTCCAACTCAATCCTTTAGGTATTAAGAGCTTGAGAATTGCATCTACTTCAAAGTAACTCGATCCAAGCCTCTTGCTTTATAGTTAACAGAATTGAGGTCTCATGAAGTTGTGGTATGCCCAAGATTAGAGATATTAAGTGACAAAATCAGAATTTGAACCCAGGTCTTCCAACACCAAACCCAGCCCTTTCCCCCTGTACCATGATATAAGTCATGAAGTGCACTGGCAGCAGGATACTATCCTATCACCCTCTCAGAACTATCTTCATTCTACATTAATAATGACAATAATAAATGAGTAATCAAATGAGATGGTATTTGTAAAGTGCTTAGCACAGTGCCTGACACATAGAAAATGCTTATTCCCCTTCCCTGATAATAGCTATTATTAGATATAGTGCTTTAAGATTTACAAAACATTTTGCATAATCTATTTCATTTGAAACTACCAACAGCTCTATAGGTACTACAGGCATTATCCTTCCCCTTTTACAGAAGAGAAAACTTGAGCTTAGAAGGGAGCTTGATATAGCAGGGTGATTTTGGAGTCAAAGAATCTGGGTTTGAAACCCACCTTTGTTCTATGACCTTAATTCATGTAACCTGTCTAGGTCTTAGTTTCCTCATCTGTAAAATGAAGGTGGCAGTAGACCTTATCTCTGAGATCACTTTATAGGCTGAAAAGGCATTATATCAACCACCTTAGCCATGGTCACACAGGCATTAGGGTGATGGAACTAGGATGGGAATCAGTTCGCTCCTAACTCAAAGTCTAGCATCCACGCGTTCTCCACCTCTTGATTGCCTGAAGAGAAAGGAGGTTCTCTTACCTTCTCATGCTTTCGGAGCAGTTCATGCCTTTGGAGGAAATACTGGTCCTTCAGCTGCTGCTTGACGAGCTGGTGTCTTTCTTGTAAGTGATGTTCTTCAAGCTCCCAGAGGGAGGCTTCCCGGTCTAAGGAGAACAAACCAAGACCAGAGAAGATAAACCATGGACCATGGACAAGGAAGAGCTGAGGGCAAGTCTCAGCTGTCCCTTCCCCTCCCCCACCCTTTGTGTTTTCAAGAAACCTGGGCTGTTCATTTTCCTCCATCAATCCCCTCTAGTATAACAGAAACAAGTGGTCATCCAGCTTCACTGGAGGTTTTCAATCAGAGGCTGGATGAGGACTTGACAAGATGCTAGAGAGAGGACTCCTCTGCAGCCACAGAAGGAAGCAGTAAGTGGTGCAGTAGAGAATATGCTGGAGTTGGAATCAGAGAGTTCAAATCCCACCTCAGTTGTCAGGTGTATCACCTTGGCAAATCACTTTATTGCTGTCTGCCTCAACTTCTCCTTCTATAAAATGGAAATCATAATAATACTTAACTTTATAAGGCTGTCATGAGGGTCAAAAAAATTCTGAAGAATCTATAATGAAAAATGCTATCTGCCCTCCAGAGAAAGAACTGATGGAGTGTGCATGCAAATCAAAGGACACTTTTTTAAACTTTAGTTCTCTTAGGGGATTTTTCTTCTTTTGCAAGATGACAAACATGGGAATGTTTTGCATGACTGAAGATGTATAATCAAATTGCCTATCTTCTCAAGGAGCAAGGAGAGGCGGGAGAGAGAGAATTTGAAATTCAAAATTAAAATAAAAACATTTAAAAGTTTCTTCCACATGTAATTGAGAAAAAATAAAATTAAAAATATGTATAATTGGAGGGTAAAGAAATACTTGTTGATTGACTGATTCTTCAAAGGAGTTTTTGCTGCCTTCCTAACAGTTTCCTTGGACCAGAGAGTGGGGTAGGGAGAGGATCACTGGATTTCATCTCAAAAGACTTAGTTCTCTCACTTAGGACCTGTGTGACCTCAGACAGATCATTCAACCTATTTCTCCTCTGTAAAAAGAGGGAATTGAACTAGATGATCTTTAAGGTTACAGCTCTAATATTCTATGAACCTATGTGACTCAATTCTATTTTATTAATTAAGCAAATGGGATGAGTGAATGAATGATCCTAAAACTGACTTATACATTCATAAGTCCCCTGGGCAGAAGGTAGGATAACCTCACACCTGTCACTTTATCCCTTCTTACCTTCTAAACAGCATGATCTGACCAACTAAAGTGCCCTTTTCTAGCACTTTGTCCATAGGAAATCTCAAATTAATTGGTGTCTCATTGTGTCTACAGAATAATGATAGCTGATGTTCAGAATGATAGCCCTGAGGCGCTACAAGATCCTGAAGGCTTTTATTATTTCCTGATTTGGTGGAAATTGGTAAACCATGTATAAGGCATATCGCCTTACACATATATGATCTATCCAGTGGTTGCTGTTTATTTTTCGTTCTCAAAAAGGACCATGACATCAGAGAGATGATGTCATAAAATGCAAGTGACTTAAATTTAAATGAGGTTGCAAATCACCACCTTTACTTTCCTCTCTGAAGACATCTGAATCCAGTAGCAATCGGGACAACTAAAGATGATCCTAGATACAGTGGCCTTTTTAAGCTAAGGTCTTTAACAGATCTTAGTTTGAGGCAACACCCAAATAGTGATTAAGGCTAGGTAAAGTCTATCTGGTAAACCTTTATTAATCAAAACAGCTATTCCATCAGAACATTCCCTCAGTGCCATATTGAAACCATAATGTACATGATTACCACTTCCTTGCCATTGATAAAACTCACCTTTCTGCAATTCATCTCAATTTGGTTTTAACACTTTGCAATAATAAGAAACCCAGATGATCAGAATTTGATGTTCTTTCTTCTCAAGCCTACTTCCTGTGCATCCAGGATATGGCTGAAACAAAATACCTTTCCTTTCTACCCACCTCGAAGAAGCTGTTGCTTCTTATTCAGACATTCCCTCTCTTTGTCACAGATCTCCCGTCTATTTTCAGCTGTGATCATTTTCATAGCTAACTCCAAATCTCCCTTCTGTTTGGCAACAAACTCTTTGTCCTGCAAGGGTAAGAGAAGGAGATCAAGTTTATTTGTCATCAACTTGAACATAGTAATACTCTTCATCACTCTCTACCCAAATAGACCAGTACTCTGTCTCTAATTTAGGCACTGAGGGACAAGCTAAAGGGGAGCATGGCTGCACTCTCTGGCATCAACCTCAATGGTTAGGGAAATACCTCTCAAATAGGGATCTGCCATTCATGAATTTATTTTTCATGAGTTTTAATAGAATGTAGGCTCCTTGAAGGCAGACACTATCATTTTTTTGTTTCTGGAGCAGAGTCACACAATCTTTCTTACCAAGTTTGATAAGGAGCCAGCACTACTCAAGCCTTAGTCCTCCAATAGAAAAATGTGACATTGCCAGGGGCAAAGGCTGAAAAAACAAGAGACCCTGAGGAACCATAGCACCAGTGGCCTGGAGCTTAGGTGAGCCCCACTTACTAGAATCTGTTTTTGCTGTGTGTGCTCCTCCATTCTCTGCTTCATGCTCTCTTTCCGTTGCTGACGAGGCAGTTTCTCCACCTCATTTTTCACCTGTATGAAAGATGACAACAACTTTTCAGTAAGATAAGCTAGGCTTATCCCTAAGGTAAGGAAACTCCTTTCACTAAAGCCAATCGGCAGCTGCTCTTTTGCTAAAAGTCTCACCAGAACTATGTGAGTTGGACAATATACACATTATCATCCCCATTTTAAAGATGAGGAAGCTCTCCATCTTTGGTGAAAACTACTGAGTCCTGATCATCTGGCTTAGAGAAATTAAGAAATTTGCTCATGATCACATGTAAATATGACAACTAGGAAGCCTTGAAACTCTGTCTTTCCTGACTCCAAACTTAATGTTCAATTACTAAATAGCATCTTGCTTGACAGTTTATTGCTAAAAAATGAATGATCAGGAGACTTGCCCAAATGCATAAATGATTTTACTTGTCACCTTTGTAAAAGGTCTCTATTGTTTCCAGTTTTGTAGGAAAGTGCAAGTTTGGATCAATCAAAAAATAAGTATTAACAACAATGCAACAGTCCCTGTCTTCTTAAACTTAAATTCTATCAAAGAAAAAACATCAACACAGACACATATAGTTACACTAAATAGATACAAAATAAAGATAATTTTTTTTGGGGGGGAGAGAGCAGCCTTGGAATCTGGAGGGTCTCAAAAGGCCTCCAGTGGGAAATGTCACTTGGATTCAGTTTTGAAGGAAGCTACAGATTCTAAGATAGAGAGGGAGGACATTCCAGCACTGAAGTTGGGAAATGGAATGTCATGTGTGAGTTTAGGGTAATGAGAAGGTCTGCTTAGCTGGATAACATAGAGCATTTAGCGGAGTAGGGACAGGAGAGGAGGAATGGAATAAGCATTTAAACAGCACTGACTACGTGCCAGACCCTGAATTAAGAGTTTTTATAAATAGTATTTCATTTGAGAATAATCTCAAATTATCTCAATTGGGAGTAAAATATAATCTGGGGTGGGGTGGGAGAAGGTAGGTCAGAGCCAGATTAAGAACAAATTTAAATGGCAAAAAGGATTTGAGTTTTAACCAAGTAGAAATGGGGAGCACTCGAGTTTGTTAAGTAGAAGAGGGGCACAGTCAGACCTGTATTTTAGGAATCATCAAGTAGAAGATGTGTTCTTTCCTTGAGTGGTCTTTCTCAGAGGAGTCTCTAGTTACCTAGAAAGCTTGAAGAATTTGGGTGGCAAAGATTATTAAAATGACAGGAGCTGTGTCTGCTTCCAATCTCCCACTGGAGGCCTGCAGAGCAATGTCCAGAATCCAGCAACCACCCTACTTATATCTATACTCTACAGAAAGTCATCTGTTCCTAGCTGCTGCAGCTGCTTCTCCTTTTCCTTCTCCTTCTTCTTCTTTTTTAGTCTTATTAATTGTTTTGGTATGTTTTAATACAGTTGTTACATCCAAAAAACAGCACCCTCTTTTGTAATAAATAGGTCACTTAAGCAAACCAGGCCTTCATAGGGGCTATATCTAACATCATCTGCCTCATTCTATACCCACAGTCTACACATTCTATACCTACACCTCTCTACCAAGCTACTTCCAAACTCCTTTAGACCATAGTTCCGGGGACTTCTATGAGACCTAGCACAGGGTCTGGTACATAGGAGGTACTTAATAAATAAATAAATAAGTTTGCTTCCTTCCTCCATTTCTACTCATCCTTCGAAGCCTTCATGGTAAATGCAGCCTTCATCCTTCCCTGCCTCTCTTTGCTCTCTGGGAGCTGTCTCCACCACCTGCAACTCCACTACACTTGGCAGTATATCAACACTCCGCAGGGCTCAGCTGCCATTCCTTCAGGAGCTCCTGCCAAACCAGGCTGCCTTAAAGCCCTCTGGCTACAGGTGGAGCTATTAGACACACATGTGAAAAATATCTTCAAATTTCAAAATCCCCAAGCTGTCTCAACATTCATTGCTCATACTGGAAACCAATTCCCAACAACCTAAGAGGTCACACCTCACCAACTCCCCTTCTGGGGTGCTGCCCATAGGGACACCTCTCCCCTCTCAGGTTCTGTCTACCCTTGCCCAACACTGCTGACAACCTGACACCCTTCCCTGCCCCCTCCATCTCCCAATTCAGTTCCCCCAGGTTTGTTACACGAGTAATAGGGGAAATAAGACAGAGAGCATTGTTAGGGAGTAGTAGCAGGAACCAGATGGAGCCTAGCATCTGCCAGCTCTGACATGATATCCCTGTTAGAAACAAAAGTAATATGACTGCCCCATCAGCAGGCAGACATGCATTCACATTCTTTTTCTAGGCGAAGTGATGAATGGGCACCAAGTCATTTAACCTAATCCACCCTGAAACCACCCATACTCTAAGTCTGTAAGATAACCGGCTGAGGCTGACATGCAGGAGTGGTCAGATTTTATCCACTAGCTGGTTCTCAGTGTTTCCAAAGGATTCTCCTTGTCTTGCTTTTCCCCATAACTTTGCTACCAGGCACAGCAACCCGTAGCCATGCATTCCTAAACATACCTAGCTCAGACTTTGTGGGAGTTGGATTGAAACCAATGAACCAGAAATAATGGAACCAGGAAAGGAATTTTAGTGGGCATGGGAAGAGTGACAGCAAGGGTTTCCATGTGGGTGACAAGTGATATTGTTTGATACTACATGATTCTAGAGATCAATAAGACTAGGAAAAAATGAAACAGCAGCAGCCAGGGACAGATGACCTTCCACAGAGTATAGATGTGAATAGAGTGGTTACTGGATTCTGGATATTATTCCAAATGTCTCCGATGGAAGACGGGAAGTAGATGCAGCTCTCTTCATGTTGATGGTCTTTGGCACCCAATTCTGCAAGCCTTCTCGGTAACTGGTGACTCTTCTGGGAATGATCACTCAAGTGCATCTGCCATATTACTGCTCAAGTGATTCCTAAAACACAGATCTGTGTCCTTCTGCTCAGCAAACCTGAATGGTTTCCCATTTCTTCTTGGATTTAGAGATGAAAGACTTTGAAGATGCCCAGTATCCTCTGCCCCCTACACACACACACACACACACACACACACACACTTTACATACAAGGACACTGAAACCCAAGGAATATATATGGCAGTAGGGAAAAGCACTGATTTTAGAACCAGTGGTCCTAAGTTCAAATCCCAATTGTGCCATTAGTAATCTGCATAACTATGGATGTGTCAATCTGAACCTCAGTTCCCTCTTTTTACAAGTTGAACTTGGTAGACTTTATGATTCCAGCTCTAAAGCTTGGATCCTATGAATTCTTCTGAATATGACCTTAATTTGTTCCTTGCCAGGCTGAAGGCAGGACAGTGATTCATGAACTAGAAAACAAGAGTTGGAAGAGAGCGTGGAGGAAATGTGAAGGCTGGGTAAGTCAAAGGACTTGGTTATGGTCATCTAAGTGGTTGGATGGAATTCAGACCTTCCAGCTCTACAATATGTACCTGTTCTACTGCATGTTTAAAACTGAGGCTCTGAATCCAATACTAAATACAGAGGACATTAGTGTCCGTACACAAGTAAACTTCAATGTAACTGACCTGTTATCTAAATCCAAGGCCAAATACAATGGATCATGGTCTCCCCCATACAACTCCGAAGTCCATGCCCTTTTCTACCTGTGTATCTAAATGTAAGGCCCTATACTTAGCACCAAGTACGATGAACTACAACATCTACAAAAGTTAATTCCAAAGTAATTGCCCCATTATACTTGTGCATTTAAATTTAAGGCCCTAAACTGGGTACCAAATACAATGAACCACATCATTTATACAAGTAAACTCCAAAGTACATGCCCTATCCTACCTATGCATGTAAATTTAAGGCCCACACCAAGTACAACAAATCAATGTCTATACAGGTGAACTACCCTAACTTCTTCCTTGTCCCAAGATACCATATTGCCAGGCTCCAGAGACCAAAAGCGGGGAGCACAGGGTTGGCAGATAGTAGTAGGATGTGGGCTGAGGAACTGACAATAGCAGGACACTGAGATTACTGGATATATGAGAAAGACCAAAAGGAAAAGGCTCCTCTGAACCTCCTCTCCAGCCAGCTGGAGAGCTCACTGACAATGGCTCAGCAGCCCCAGGGCCTAATCTTTCTTTCCCAGGGGAGAGCTCTGGAAGTTACAGACTTCCTCTTCTATTTGGAGATAATTTTCTTCTTCCTCATTCCCATTTTATAAATATCATGGCTGTGTATGTCCACTTTCAAATTAATTACAATTACGTCATTTTTCACAGGAGAGAGGCAGTTAGAACATCAGAAAGGGTATTTAAGCACCAACAACAACTGGCCTTGATAGCAAAAAGCAAAGGCAAGCCCAACTGATCACTAACCAAAATCTAACATCACTTTGATCAGCAAACTCTAAAAAAATTAGCTGCCAATAAGTAAATAAATTCTAAAACTGAGAATAGAAATGTCAGTCCACTTTTTCACACTGATATGAACTTCACTGAGTATTAGAGGCAGGATGGTGGCAATGGGGAAAATAAAAACAAAGGAGCAGGAGTCAAAGGGCCTCAGATAGAATCCTGATTCTGCCATTTACTCTCAGAGTGATATCAGGAAGACCCTTTGCCCCACTCTGGACCACTATCTCTTTTTCTTTTTTTTATTTTTATTTTACTGGGGGAGGGTGCTAGACAATTGGGATTGTAACTTGCCCAGGGATCACACAGCTAGGAAGTGTTAAGTGTCTGAGACCATTTTTGAACTCAGGGCTAGTGCTCTATTCATTGCCCCCTCTATCTCTTTTTCTATAAGATGAGGAAGGACATGCAAACAGAGAGAACTATAATAGCTGGTGGCTATCTGTCCCCAAGTTAAGTCAGCAAACATTTATAAGCACTACTATGCCAGGCATTGTGCCAAGTGCTTTTAAGGTGCTTATCCTCATTTGGTGGAGACAAAATACAAACAACTAACTACACATGATACATACAGGGAACACTGGAGGTAATCTCTGATGGAAGACACAGGCAAGAAGTGGGGTTGGGAAAAGGTGGGATTTTAGCTGAGACATGAAAGGGAAACTGGAGGAACCATAAGGTGGAGATAAGAAGAGAGAGCATTCCAAGCCTAAAGAACCACTAGCAAAAGGGGACAAGAATCCAGAAATGGAGTAAAGTGTGTGAGGAACACAGAAGGCCAGTGTGGCCAGATCCCAGAGTCCGTGAAAGCAAGCATAGTTTAAGAAGCTGGAGGAGCAAGCCAAGTGGCAAAGGGCTTTCAAGGCCAAAGTGAGGAGTTATATTTGATCCTAGAGGTGATAAGGAGCCATCAGAGTTAACTCTACTAACCCTTCTAAAACTGTAATTTGTATTTCTCATTCAAATTACTGGATCCTATGAAGTGTATCCAAGGGAGTCTGTCTATCTCTGGTTAAGAATTCCTACTTGAAATCTGAAAAGGGTTGCCATTAAGAAACTACCTATTTTATTATTCTTGCTGTCTTTCTTTCTTTTGTGTGTGTGTGTTTTTTAATAGCTTTTTATTTTTCCAAATACATGCAAAGAGAGTTTTCAATATTCCTCTTTGCAAAACCTTGTATTTCCAAATTTTTCCTCCCTCTCTCTCCCCTCCCCTCTCTCAAGATAGCCAGCAATACGACATAAGTTAAATATGTCCTTGCTGTCTTTCTACCCTGTTGAAGGAGCGTCCATGCTAGGAACCACACCAGTCTGTTTCCAACCCCTGCTTTTGCAGAAGTTGAGGTTTTGAGGAAGAATCAGAAGGATCCTCAAGAGAGTCACAGTAAGGAAAAAAAACTTGAGAAAAACTTGCTTTAATGGGAGGGATCACTTGTCATCTTGGATCAGTCCTTGTTACTTATCCATTCTATACAATAGGGGCTTCTGAAATTGGAAGTTATTAAGATTCACATAAAATCATCTAACTCAGGATCCATGAATCATGTTCTAAGATGAAAGGAATCTTAATCCCCAGCTTCTTTAACTGTGGTTCATGCCCCCATATGGGGGCAGGCTCATAATTGAAAGTGAGGGTCACAAAACTGCAATTTATTATCAATAAATATCTAGTTTATATACATATTTTATATACCCAGGGTTTCCAGTGAAAGAGGGTCACGAGTGGGAAGAGTTTAAGAAGCCCTGATCTAGTCCAACTCCCTCACTTTACAAAAGAGTAAACTGAGGCCCAGAGAAGTAATATAAAGTCACAAAGGCGGAATTTGAAGATAACTCCTCTTGACTCCAAATGCCAGGCTCTTCACACGGTCTCTATAATCCTGAGTCAACTCTATTCATCCCAGCAGTAAAACTGGGGTGAGACCAATGTGGCTCTGAATCAAAGACAAGGAAAGGAGAGAGGAAAGGCATAAGCATTGATAGAATGGTACTATGTGTTAGCCACTCTGCTTTTTGAGAAATGGGCACTGTTGTTATCCCCATTTTTACAACTGAGGAAACTGAGGTAGACAGAAGGGAAGTGATTTGGCCAGGGTCACACTGCCCGACTTTGGTGCTCTATCCATCACGTCTATCCCCTCTGGACCAGCAACAAGATTCCCCAGCTTATCCGCGCAGCTCAAGACTCAAGAACCTCTCACCCTTCAGAAGCCATTCCCCAAACCACCCCAAACCAGGAATCTGTCTCGACTCTACCTCCTTCTTCTTCATCTTGAGCTGCTCCTGGAACTTGGTGTAGTCACGCTCCTGTTCGGCCCGGATCCTCTTCGCCTCCTCCCGCCGGCGCAGCGCGTGGTCCTGCTCCATCTTCTCCACCTGCTGCTTCTGCTGCCGCTCCAGATTCTCCAGCTCTGTGTCAAAGAATTTCTTCTTGGCCTAAGCAGAGAGACAAGGGCAACTCTTCTGAGCACTTATAACAGGCAGAGGCAAGACATTTATAAGCCATGCCCACTTAGAGCTGGGTTCTTGCTCCAGGATGGGACAAGAAGCTGAGGCCCCAGCTCTCCCAGGCCGTGTCCTGGCACAGCCCTGACCTCCCTTCGGGATCCTCGACAGCCCCACAAGAGAAAAGAGGATGACTGACATTGGCTTCCATATTTTCAGCAGGAAAGGAAAAAAGACTAAAAGAGGAGTCAACAATGTTTCCAGCATGGTAGGCCAAGGTTTCCTTTATTCCCTCATAACAAAATTTAAACTCAGAAAGAAGGGGTTTCCCTGCAATAATCATCAATCCTCATACTGGAGCCCAAGATAGGAACTAAGAGTCAGTTCTATTTTGGGGGTTCAAATTCCACTTTTATCTCTTACAACCTGTGTTGACTTTAAGCTTAATTTCTCTGGGTTTCTTTTTCATTTGTAAAATTATGGGGTTAATCTAAAATGACTTCTATAGTGACTTCTAGTTTTAAATCATGGGATCCCAAGATCTTTTCAATCTAGAAAACTTTTGTCAAGAGTTTCCTATTCAAATGCAAATATCCCTAAGGAAAGTCATTATTTCTGAGTATTAATGCTTTTCTTTCACTTAATCATTCATTAAATATAGTGTATACATAAATGTACATGGAGAGGGAGAGGTAAGAGAGAGAAAAAGAGAGGGAAAGAGGGGGAAGAGAAGAAAAGAGAAGGGGAGGAGAGGAAAAAGGGGGAAGAAGAGAGGAAAATGAAGAGGAGAAGAGAGGGAAAAGGGAAAGAAGAAAAGAAAGGAGGGAAAGGAAGGAGGGAGGAAAAAGAAGAGGGGAAGGGGGGAAAGAGGAAAAGGAGAAAGAGAGAGAGAAGAAGGAAGAGAAGGAATTACTAGAGAATGGGACACAGAAGACTGTGGCATGCATGCTAGAGAAATACTGCTATAAAAATACATTTGAAGACACTGTCCATGTCTCACAGCTCTAGTATCACTACAGATGGTCCTATTTGGTCTAATGTGACCTCTTCTTTTCAAACCAAAGCTTAATATTCTCCAGGTCCAGGAAATGCTGCTTTCATGCCCTGGACTAATCTATTAGCTTGTTCAACTAGGCTATTTCTAAGAAAGATAAAGTTAATGAATGCTAACTCCACTCACATTTATTTCTTGCTCAAAGCGTCTCTGCATCTGGTCCAGCTGCAATTCATGTTTGCTGGTCAGCTGGGTTTGGTTCCGGTGCTCCTCCTTCTGGAGCAGACGCAGCTCTCGAAGCTCTTGACGCCTGAAGGGTTGAAACAGGAAGAAAGAAGAAGGGAAAGAAAGGAAAGAAAAATAAAAAGGAAAGGAAGACAGGAAGGAGAGAAGGGAACAAGGGAGGGAGTAAGGAAAAAAGGAAGGAAGGATGGAGGGAAGAAAAGGCAGGAGAAAGGAGGTATTAATTAAGGACTTAATATGCTAAGCACTGTGCTAAGCATGGCAAGCAAAGATCATCCAGATGGCCCTACCTTGGGCAGGCATTGTAGGTGAATCACTTTTCATACACAGTGAAATCGTGAATTAAACATGTTCAGATGAAAAAACTGAATTACATAGCCATTGAAAGATACTCTTGAGAAATGGAAATTGAGTGGATGCCCATCAGTTGGGGAATGGCTAAATAAGTTATGATATATGAATGTAATAGAATTATTGTTTCATAAGAAATGATTAGCAGGCTAATTTCAGAAAAGCCTGTAAAGACTTGCATGGACTGATGCTAAGTAAAGTAAGCAGAACCAAGAGAACATTATACACAGTAATAAGATTATATGATGATCAATTGTGATGGACTTGGCTCTTTTAAACAATGAGGGAATCCAAAACAATTCTAATGAACTTGGATGAAAAATGCCATCTGCATCCAGAGAGAGAACTATGGAGAGTGAATATGGATCAAAGCTTAGTATTTTCATTTTTTTATTTGTTTGTTTCTCATGATTTTTTCCACTTTTGTCTGATTTTTCTTGCACAACATGACAAATATGTAAATGTGATTTGTTTGTTTGTTTTTGTTTTTGTTTTTTAAGAAAGCCTTGAGTGGTAGGAAAAACAAGGGACCCAAGGTGGAAAAATCTGATGTCATCTCAACCACTAAACCCTGGGCAAGTAATATTACTGATTTTGTCTCCTTACTTTTAGAATTAAGATAGGACATGCAAGTAAATGATATCTCCAAGCTCATTTTCAGCTTCACCATCTTACAATTCTGAAAATTCCGTTAAAGAAGTCTGCTTTATAAAGGACATTTCTTTTTAATTGAATAAAGCTGACTGAATTAGATGCAGGTTAATTCCCTCAAGGGAAGTATTTTATAAATAAATCCTGATAAGCTCTCTCTCAGAGACCTAATCAGAATCTACCCTTTTCAGAGTCCCTCAGTTGGTCTCAATCCATAGGCTCTATGAAAAAATTCCAACCTGCTTTTTCCACATCCCATGGCTCTGTAATTTGTGATGTTAACTAACCTCAGAACTATCTTCCAACCTATGACTGAGAAGAGACTCCATACTTAACCCATTTCAAATCTCAATGTAACTTTCAAAGACAGGTTCTAGAATTTCTGGATTCACCAAGTTTGCCAGCTGAGTCTAGCTGTCAATCTCCTCCTCTGTATAGGATTGGAAAGGTGTGAGGGCCCCAAAGTAGGAAAGGCAAGATGCCAACAACATTTTTACTAACCTAAGTTCCTACAGAGGGATGGGCATGATGTTTTTGGAAGAAGAGGATGAAAGGCAATGAATCTGAAAGGGCAGAGATGAGAAATCCAGAAGTATTTCTATATCTTTGTTAAAACAACAGCAATATCATACTATCCAGGGTCCAGGCATTGGAAAGGTCTTTTAATGGGGGAAGCTAATAAGGGTTTAGCCACATTTCAAGAAAAGCATTGACCGCAAGCATTTCAATTATAGGCACCCAAATGTCATAGGAGCCTTCTCTCTGTTTCTCCCCCTCCCTCTTCCCCCCGTCCCCTCTGTGTGTGTGTGTGTGTGTGTGTGTGTCTCAGCTCTGCCTGAGGGAGCCTACCTAATCTGAATCTCTTCATAATTTAAGGGAAATTCAACCTCACAGACCACAAGTAAGGAAAAAAAAAGAAAGAAAAAGAAAAAGGGCTCCTTATTAAAAAGTGCCCTCCTCTTCACCTCAGTGAAATCTCATCCATATTACCTGAGCAGAACACAACTTCTCTGTTCATACAGAGGAGTTCAGCCCAGTTCCAAGGCCAAAGGGCAGCCTCACTAAATAAGGCATCACAGAGCTGGAATTCCAGTTTATGAAACCTGAGCTACTACTGGGTGGAGGTAACATTGACAGGGATATAGGATAAATTGAGCTTTTTAAAACTACTACTGAGGTGTTACCTTTCCCCTACAGAGCCTGAGCCCATCCCAAGGGAGCAGCTGAACAGAAAATAGTTTAATTCAATGTAGGCTTTGCCTAGTAGGTGGGATGCCAGGAGGTCTTCATAGGAAAGTAGATGTCTATCCCAGAGTTAACTCCCAAGTCCCTATAGCCGATGGAGAATTCTAACATATACAATTCAATTTGTCTTTGAAATGTGTTTTGTATTTATTTAAACTGTAGTATATATCTTCTTTCTTTTTCCCCACCAACCACCCTCCAGCCCTAAGGCTCTTGACTAGGCTCTCTTTGCTATCTTTGTATAACTGCTTTTACTCCCTGAACTTCTACAATCACCACCAGTTAGAAAACTTCTAAATCTCTCTCCAAAACCAACCTTAACCCCTCTCAGTGAAAAAAACTGAAGGATATGGACTTAGAAGAGGCCTGCATTTGGATTCTACCTCTGAAATTTACCTTCTGTGTAACTATAAGAAAACCATTTACCCTCTCTGAGCTTCAAATTCTTTGTCTATAAAATGGAAATGGTAATAGTCCCTACCTTACAGGATATGGGGAAGAATCAAAGGAGACACCATTTGTAAAGTACTTTGTAAACCTCCAACATTATTTAAATGTCAGTTCTGCCTCCTCTTTTTCCTCTCCCAGCAGCAGGTCCACTTTTCCTAGAGCCGACAAAATCTTCAGGTCACTGCTCCACTGGCTTTTCAAACTCAATAAAGCTGACTTATCCTCTTTCCATCCCAAACTATCTTCTCCTAATTTCCCTTTTTCTGCTAATGTGTCCTTCATTCTTCTAGTCACCTAAACTTCAAACCCCAGAATCCTATTTGATTCCTTATCCCCATATTCGATCCATTACCAAGGTTTATCATTCTATCTCTATAGTGTCACTCAAATCCATTCTCTCCATGGTTATTATTACGGCTGATAATAAAAATAGCTCATATTTATATAGTGTTCAGCTGGGTGGTATCGTAGATAGAGTCCTGGAGTCAAGATCTGACTTCAGAGGTTATCTCAAATATTACTAGCTGTGTGATCCTGACTGGACAAGTCACTTAACTTCTGCCTGCCTCAGTTTTATCAAATGCAAAATGAAGATAATAACACTTATCTCTCAGGCTATTGTGAAGATCAAATGAGATATATAAAGCACTTAGCATAATGTCTAGCACATGAGGAACACTAATAAATATTTGTTTCCTTTCCCCTTTTTATATATTTTATCTTCATAGAAACCCTGTGAGGTAGGTACTATTAGTTATCCTGATTTTATAAATAATCAAAGAAGTTAAAGGAATTATCTAGGATCACATAGTCAGAAAATGTCCAAGACCAGTTTTAAACCCAGTTACCGAGTGTTGCTTCTTAGTCTGATCTGAGAAGCAAAATCTGTGGGGTGACTTCATTTGAGAAGGCAACCCAAATTTCCCCAACATCATCCAATTCTTTCTCTCTAAAAAATAATCCAAATATACTCCATGGCTGCTTCTTCAGTTTAAGAACTATGGTCTGCTTGCCTGAGAAATCTCATCTCTTCATCTTTCTTCTCATCCTCACTGATGATCTTGGACGTGGTGATGCTCACCTCCACACCATCCACAACAAACTTCCGGGTGCGCTTCAGGGTTTTGTTGTGCAACCTGGATTCCTGGCCAGAGATAAGAGGCAAAACTTACAAATTCAGCCAATAAAAGAACTATATCCTAAATCCCTAACATAAAGTCTCATACATTTTAGATACAAAAAATATGCTTATTGACTTAAGATGAACTGACTCATGCTTCAGCCAACTCAGTATTACATCTCTGACATGGGCACAGAGAAATCATTTTTAAGGTCACAGTTCTCTTTCTTAATGTCAACTTCAAAAGATAAGGGATGGTCTGTGCTCCACAAATGTTCCTAGTTTGCCTCAACAACTCAGCTTAGAATTTTATTTTCTATCCATTTCCTTTCTTAGCACTTCTATTTGTCACCACACTCACTTGATTCTTTCTGTGAAGGTCCGATTGTGCTGTTCTTTTTCTTTTCAATCTTATTGCCAACATCCTGTTGTCCCCTCTGTCCTCTATTCCAGGATGCCCCAGAATGTGAACAAAATCACAGATGTTATCCTGGAAACATATCTAGTTCAACTTTGTCACTTTACAGAAGAGGAAACTGAGGCTCAGAGAAATAAAGTAATTTGTCCAAAGTCTCTCAGCTGTTATGTGAGATCCAAATTCAAAGCTCTTTCCATTTATGCCATGTCAATGTCTGACTTAAAGCAACAACCTTCTTGAGTATAGTCTCTATTCTAATCTACTCAGAAAACCAATGGTAAGCTAATGGCACAAACTTCCATCACATCACTCCATTACTCAAGAGACCATAATGATGCTTTATTGCCCACTACATCATGTTTAAACATTTCTTCACAGCTTTCTGGACCCATCATGATCTGGCCCTATCCTACCTTTCCAATTTCATTTTCCAGTGATCTCTAATCAGATCAGCCTCTAACGACCTGCAAACCCCCTGGGCAAGTCACTATGCCTCAGTTTCTTCATCTATAAAATGAGCTACAGAAAAAAAAATTGGCAAACCACATTTGTATCTTTGCCAAGGAAATCCCAAATAGAGTCACAGAAAGTCAGGCCAAACTGAAATGACTCAACAATTTGACTTCCTGATTTACTCTTCACAGTAGCTATTCCATATCTCTTATTTCTTCAAGCTACTCATCTCTCTCAATTGAGTTATCTCACCTCTCAATTAAAAAAAAAAAGTAGCAAATAGTACACATTGATTTTTCCATGCTACCCATCCTTTCGAATCCAGCTCAAGTCCTACATTGTTCATAAGCATGCTGACCACATTTTTCAAACCAAAAATTAGGACATACAGTTTAATAAAAGATATCCCTTCTGTGAAGTTTCAAAAAAAAAAAAAAGATCCTTTCTTTTCTTAAAATCAGGTCATCATGTCCATGTATTCTTCCTTGACTATTCTAAACTCTCATTAGGGTCCAAGTCTAGGGCAGAGTTCCAAACTTAGTCATATATGTCTTTGTTATTTAGTAGGTTATCACCAAAAGCAAGGGATATACAATTGATGGGTTTGAGATGCAGCTCAAATGATGGTGATAGGAGAGTAATTGTCAGGGCTCAGTCAGGTGAAGAATTCACAATGGCCATCTTCTTTGGCAAAAAGTAGGTTTATTTAGGAGAAAAGGTTATAGACAAAATGAAGAGATACAACAGACACCATGAACGGTAAATATGAAATAGATCTGGGAGAGCGATAGGGTTTCCCTGGAAAGAATTTAGAAGAATCCATTAAAGAAATATGCCATGAGGTACATATTGATTGGCAGGCTAAATGCATGGAGGGATTTAGCATCCTAAAAGAGCCATAAGAAGGAGAAAGACACCAGGAGGCATGATGGAGGGATGAGAGGAAAGACACCATGAGGCATGAGGAATGGGTGAAGAGAAAGACACCAACAGACAGAATGCCATGGCAGGTTAACCCAAAAGTGGTTCAGGAAAAATGGTGTAAGCCATGGACAGACTTATAGGGGAAATTTGATGTTGGGGGTTTGACATAACTTGAATTTCTGACTAGACACAGCAAGGTGGGGCTACCCATGATCTCCACAGGGATGGGACTATAAAGTTAAACTGATCTCCATTAATGCCTTTCCCTGCTTGCCTCAGGAAGTAATCTTAGCAATACTTCAGTCTTTCTCTGCCAACCCTACCTAATTACTTAGGACCTCATCATAATGGAGAACCATATGTTCCAGTAATATACCCACAAAATCAAGATAGAAAACCCTGTCCCCATCTCTATCCCCAGCAGAGTGTGTGAATTGATTTCTCTGAAGTGGGCCCAAAGAAGCATTTTTGGATGAGAAAAACATGAGGAACAGATTTGGGAGGATTGTGATCTAAATCATTGGAAGGAATACCCACATTAGTGAGAGCACAGATGCACTGGAACACTCTTTGATGATGGTTTCACTGTTTTAATCTTATTTATGCACATGAATTATAAGCTTTTTGAAGACAGGGTCCAAAAGTGTCTTATACTACTTCTGTATTCCCACAGTATAGAGTTGGGTGTATATACATATATATACATATATAGCTTGTTGATTATAGATATCATCTATGATTTTAAATTTTTCAAAAAGTTTTTATACCTACAGCCAACTAGCACTTATGAAGCATCTGTTATATGCCATGTATTGTGCTAAGGATACAAAAAAAAAGGCAAAAAATCAGTTCATGCTTTCAAGGAGTTCAGCTATTGGTGGATACAGCATGCAAACCACTATGTCCAAAAAGATATACATAGGATAGTTTGGGGGTAGTCTCAGAGGAAAGGAACTCACATTAAAGAGGACTGGGAAAAGTTTTTTGCAACACATGGGACTTTGGCCAGAGAATATGAATTTGCTACATGCCATGTGAAATAATATTTCTTTCTGTTTTTCTTAAATTTAAGATTTTTAGGTAATGAGGGATGATTACCTGTGAATGGGACCAGGTGAAGTTTTCTCAAAAAGTCTATGAGATGGGACTGGGTCAGAACTTCGGCCCAAGTTGCAGGAAGTCACATGATCTCTAGGCCTAGAGTTCTCTAGGATAAGAAAGGTCAGATTCTAGGTCTAAGCTTTAGGAAATGATGTGACCCACAGGAAGCAGACAACACTGGTGACCATTGGTCAGTAATGATTACTTCCTTTTCAGGCCATCCAATGAAAAGACTTGGATCTTTTGCTATTTAACCAGTTTTACTATTTCCGGCTTGCCAGGCCAGACAAATGTTGGGAGCTGGGAGGTTCTCTCACTGCCTGGGTGTGCTCAGGCCTCTTCTTACAAGGGCCGAATAAATGCTTTCTCTTTGTATCTGAAGATGTATCTGATTAGTTAATTTGGGTAAGGAGGTCTACACCCATCCCACACACCAGGTTCTAATATGTTGGGATTTGGAAGAAAAGTCTTATTTGCCTCATCCATTCAGTTTCCCAAAGCCCAATGCCAGATGTTGAAGATACAAAGGCAGAACAAACAAACAAAAAAAGACAGTTCCTGCCTTCAAGGAGCTTACATTCTAATTAAAGGATACATGGAGTGCCTAGATAAATATAAGAAAATAAGAGAGGGAGACAAAGACAGAAAGAGAGACTGAGGGGGAAAGGGTGGAGGGAGGGAGGGGAAAAATCGGAACAGAAGTGAATGCAAGGGATAATGCTGTAAAAAATTACCCTGGCATGTGTTCTATCAATAAAAAGATATTAAAAAAAAAAAAAAAAGAGACAGACTGAGACAAAGAGAGAATGAATGAGAATAAATATACATATATGTTAAGGAACTGGTCAATTCTCAGAGAGTCTCCACAGCTGTGAATCATAGCATCTGAAGGAGTTGGAGGACAGCCTTTGCTGACACAGGTGTCATGGACTGGGAACGAGATAAATTGGAGGCAAAGGGAAGAGAAGAGAGGTCAGACACGTAATGGCCTCTCAGCCAGAGAGCAGCAACTGCCTTTCAGTCTCCTTGTATCATCCTTTCACAAGAGGAGATCCATTCTGCAGGTCTGGGTTGGATTTCCAGCAGCCACAGTCAGGTGGCTACATATATATATACACATAAATTGCCAGAAACAAAGAAGTTCCTATTCAGGAAAATGGCATTTGAACTTAAATTTGAAAGAAGATAAGAGTCTAGGAGAGTTGGGACTGCATTCCAGGCAGGGGTGATCTCTTATGCAAAGGCATAAAGAAGTGGGGGGTGGAATGCCAAGTTCAGGAAACAAGTAGACTAATTTGGCTGAACTATAGAATGTGTGAAAGGAAGTAGAGGAAGCAAGTCTAGAAAGATAAGGTAGAGCCAGATTGTGATGAACATTAAATACCAAACTTTGGATTGTGTTTTTCAGCACTGAAGATTTTTGAAAAAGGGAATGTTGTGGTCGGCCATGTGCTTTAGGAAGACTCTTTTGTCTAGTGTGCAGGGGATGAATTAGAAAGGAGATATGAAGTCTTCAAGTTTTTAATAGTTTTTTTTTTTTTTTCCCATTTCAGGTTGAAAGATTTCTCCTATTCTTTGACCATGCTTAAACACTAGCTTAAAAGCCAGATCAAGTACATGCCAATATAAGAAGTGATAGAGAAAAGGAATGAGGTTAACCATTTGCTGTTTCTGTTAATGTTCCTACTTTCCAGAAAGGAGAAAGAAAATCAGTGCAGATTCAACAGGAGAGGGAGCCTGATGGTTCTGTGCCCCTTCTTCCACCCTGGCACAATGCAACATCTCAGTGGGCAGTTGCCAGGGGAAGCAATTTCAGTTTTCACTCAATTAACCACATGTGGATTATCTCCTTTTTACTTCATCCTCACCACTGGTACACTCAGCCTTTTTCTCTAGCAAGTGTGGGCTCAGGGAATGCAAAGTCATTATTGCCTAATTGATGCCAATTGGAATGAGGCTGGGAAATTGACTGCCTCCAAGAAGCCTTGGCGTTCACATTATCTCTGGTTCTGGTTTATCTGTACTTTTGCTCCTTATAGTGATCCAGTAACCAAAGGTTAACTATAAATAAAAGTCTTTGTTTTCCCAGACCTAGCAACATTAGTTTGTCCTTTTGGAAACCTAAGAAGCTAACTCATTTCTCTTCTAGTTCCCCTCCAACCCCCATCAGAACATCTCTCAAATGGGATGAAAGGGCTGAGAGAGAATTATGTTTTCCTCCTCATTGTATCTGGTTTATGTATAAGTTAATCATGAGAACATACCACATGGCTTTCACTGTAATGTAAAAAGACTGTTGGCTAAATTCCTAGAAGTCAAGTCAGGAAAATCCTGCCCAACTCTCAGGGTTCTCTGAACCAGATTTCAGGATTTCTTTCCAAAGAAATTTTCAAGGTCAAGGTAACTAAAGAGACTGACAAGCTTTACAAAAGCAAGCACCCCAAAGAGAAGCTGCCTCATGAGAAGGGGGAAAGGGGAGAGCAAGGAGTACAGCAACATTAAAGAAAGATAATGGATCTTGAGGTAGCAGGGACTTCAGATGTCACTTAATCTAACCTTTCTCATTTTATAGGTGAAGTTTAATGATTTGAACAAGGTCATACAGATAGTGGGCAGCAAAAAAGAAATTTGAACTTGCAACCTCTGACTCAAAATCCAGCACTAGTGACTGACTCACTTGATCAAGTGAGCCCTTGATCAAGGGCCAACTTCCCAGTGTCAGTAAAAGTTCTCTTGATCAGCAATCAACCAATCGGCAATCAATGGTTCCAATAGCCAGCTTCCTCCCCAGTCTGGGCTAATAGGAAAGGCAGCCTGAGATTCTGAATTTGGACAGTAGGATTAGGAAACTCCTAGAAGAATGTAAACTCACTAAAAGAAGGGATTCTTTAAAAATTTTTTTTCTTTTTGTATGCTCAGCAACCAGCACAGGGCCTTCTTTAGGAGTAGTAGGGCCCAGATAACAACAGCTGACTTGAATAAAAGGGTTGAGATTTGGTAAGCATATACTAGAATAGCTAGGTAGTGCAGTAGATAATGTTGGGGCTCAAGTCAAGAAGATTCATCTTTCTGAGTTCAAATTTAGTCTCAGATATTAGCTGTTTGCTTCAGTTTCCTCATCTGTAAAATGAGCTGAAGAAGGAAATGGCAAACCTTTGCCAAGAAAACTCCAAAGTGAAAAAAGATTCAGATATGACTGAACAACAATGAGTTTGTCCAATTTGATCCTTAATCCAATCCTGCAAGATAGGAAACTTATTATCCTCATTTTCCAGAAGAAATTAAAATAGAACACCCCAATCGTGAGCATAAAACATCCCAGATAATTTCATAATTTTTCAATGTGTCTATCAATTTTGCTGATTTTCTGTTTCCTTTTTCTTTAAAAAAAATACTTATTATAAGAGATGACTATCTAAGAGGAGACATAGGAAAGATCCTGGAACAAAATCTAGTGATATAAAAAACAAAAAATATCAGTAGAAATATATTTTTGTTTGTTTTTGCTGAGGCATTCGGGATAAGTCACTTGACCAGGGTCACACAGCCAAGAAGAGTTCTAAGGCCAGATTTGAACTCAGGTCTCTTGACTTCAGAACTGGTACTCTATCCACTACACCAACTAACTGCCCCTAGAAATCTATTTTCAAAAGATGGAAAGTGGTTATGTGCCTTGCGCTAAATCTCCAGATCTGAATTCAGGTCTTCCTAACTTCAAGTCTAATATCTAGTGTTCTCACTGATGTGATTTAGAAAAGCAATTTCTAGTCAAGTGATGTATTTGGGCTTTAGTACCAAATGATGAGGTTGATGGAGTTAGCAAATGTGGAGGTTCAGTTATGGGAAGGATTCACAGTGGCCATTCTTTGGCAAAATGTAAGTTTATTTAGAAGAAGAGGTTACAGACAAAATGAAGAGCTACAATAGATATCAGGAATGATAAATATGAAATAAGAGTTTGGGAGAGTATATAGTTAGGAAAGGGTTTTAAAAATTAACAATGGAAAAGACAAGTTCCCTAGTGGAATTCATAATTAACTAGGAGAAAAGGAATACACCATGAGGTGGGAGTATGCCCTTAAATGGCAGGCCAGAGGAGTTTAGCACCGTAAAAGAGTTAATTAGCTATGAGAAGAAAGACACCATGAAGCACAGTTGGGGGAGATGAGAGAAGAGATACCATGTGCCATGAGGAAAGGGAAGGGAAGGATAGAATACCACAAGGGAGATTGATAACCCCAAAAGAGATTCAGCAAAGACGGTGTGATCCATGGACTGATTAATAGGGGATATTTACTTGGATTTTTTGGCTGGACATAACAACTTCCACAGAAGGTGGGACTACATGATTAAACTGATCTTCATCAGTTTAATTTTTTAATTAAATTGCCTCGAGGAGCAATTTTATCTGTACTTCAGGCTCTCTCTGTCAACCCCACCGAGTTACTCAGGACCTCATCATCACTACCCTACCACACTACTTTAATAACTGGTTGCTTAATTAGGATTGCAATGATCTGTGTGGTTACTTGACTGTTAGTGACAATTCTGTCCTACACTCAAACTTGCCTTCCGCTGTAACACATTTTCCAAATGCGACTGTGAATAGCATAATTAAAAGAATCAGATATGAACTGGAAGCTTTGCTTTCAAAGCCCCACTCTGCTGGGGTAAATTACTTCAACTTTGTAGGACTTATTTCTTTCTCTGTTCGATGTGGGGGATGAACTAAATCAGGGATGTCAGACTTACATAGAAACAGATCCCCTGAAGCTGCATCTAGACTTAGAAAACCATGAATTAACATTATTTGTAGTGTGCTGTGTTTTGTTATATATTTCCCAATTTTCATACTGGTTCACTTGCACTTAGAGGAGTTTTACTACAGATTTGGTAGATTGTAGAACAGGCCATAAGTTTGGTATTAAATAACCAAATACCTTCCAAATCAAAATCTATGAATCTTTAGTCTACTTCCATACTTGAGTCCGCTTCTCATCTCATCAGTCTTTTTTTTTTTTTTTTTTTTTTTGATCTAGCCATTGTTCCTGCTTCATCAGGTCTCTTTTTTCTTGGATGATCCTGGGATTCCCCTTCTCCTATGTTACCAATACTGCTTCTTCCTCTTTTGTACAACATATCCTTTCCCCATTTTCAGATTCCAAATAAAATACTACCTGCCACACTGAATCAAAAAAAGGGGGGGGGGAGAGGGAGGAAGGGGAAGGAATACAAATCAAAAACAAAGCTAAGCTTTCAAAACAGAACTTAGGAAGGATGTTGTTTGAAAACAAACACACCCAAACACATACACACATTCACCAATTTTAAGTGTGTCTCTAGTCAAGGTTTCTTTGCTCTTCTAAGATTTGAAAAATCTCATTAATCTAGACAAAGGCTTTCTGGTTCAACTTTGTTGGCACCCAGTAAAATCCCATATACATACAGAAGTTATCCTTTCTTTCTCTAAAAAACAATAAATGTCTAAGATGAAAGGAAAGGAGGAACAACTGAGTTTGATAATGTACAAGTACATGTATAGAACCTCCATCTGATAGAGTGAGCTCTCTATTTTGTTACAAATGCAAACCTCAGAGTGGTTGGTGCTAATGCCATTTGCCAAAGATCAAACTGTGTTTAGCAGTAGCAATTGTAGGGTGCCTGAATGACTGAAGCCATGGCCTAGAAAGCAATGTTCCTAAATATTTCTCAGAGGAAGAAGGCAAAAAAAGGTCTTTTATTATTTAGTGTGTGGCAGGCAGCATGGTGCAGGATAAGGTACTGGACTTGAAATCAGGAAAACCTAGATTCAAATCCAACTTAAGATGTTTACAAGATCATGTGATATGGAACTAGATACTTTCTGAGCCTTAGTTTCCATATCAGTAAAATGGCCAAACAGTATCTACCTCATAGGGTATGAGTGTATGTGTGTATATGAAATTCTTTAGACTACCTTAAAGCACTGTATTAATACTAGCTCTTATTATTAGATTTGGTTTGAAGTGGCTGATTTATTTTTTAACCTTTGATTAAACTTGATTTAAATTTAATTTTAAAAAAATTTTGGTGGCATAGTAGATAAAACACCAAATTTGGAGTTCAAAAGATTTGAATTTAGGGGCAGTTAGGTGGTTCCATCCAGCTAGTACACACAAATAGGTGTACTGTTTGTAGAGCTAATACATATTTTTGCTAAAGGAACAATACTAATAAAGTGTCACTCAAGTCTTGCCTTTCATATATATCTTGCCTGTATGATGCTAGGAAAGTTTTTTATCCTTTCAATGACTCCAAGCTACCTTAACACTAAAAGTTGCAGAGCAGGCATTGATCTACAAGGATAGAGGGAGTTTCCTCACAGAGTTATCTTTTCTATTAATTAAAAAAAAATTATTAAGGAACTACTATGAGCTAGGCACCTGCTGCTAAAGTGCAGAGGATGCAAAAAGAGGCAAAAGACAATCCCTGCCCTTAAAGAGATTATGCTATAAATTTGGGGAAGAGGGAGTAGAGAGGGAAACAAATATCTACAAAACAAGCTATATGCAAGATAAAGAGGAGATAATTAACAGAAGGCTCTGGAATTACTAAAAGTTGGGAAAGACTTTTTTTCCCCTTACCCAAAAGAAAAAAAATAGCTAATGCTTATATATTTATAGTTAACAAAACACTTTCTTGACAACAAATCCATGAAGTAGTGAGTGTAGGTAAGCTTGTCCCCATTAGTGATAAAGAAACTCTCAGAGGGGATATGTGACTAACCCAAGGTTTCACATTCAGTGAATGGAATTGCTGGGACTTGAACATAGGTGTTCTGATATCAAGAAAGAGACAGCAGGTAGGGTACAGATGAAATGCTGGACCTAGAGTAAAGAAGACCTGAGTTCAAATCATGTTTTATTAGCTGTGTATAGGTAAGTCACTTAGCCTTTATTTGCCTCAACTTGTTTACCTTACTGGTAAAATGGATATGATAGCAGTCCCTCTTTCCTAGGGTCACTGTGAGATTAAAATGAGATGATATTTGTAAAATACTTTGCAAATTGTAAAGCATTATAAAAATTCTAGTTATTATGATTATTATTACAAAGCATTATATCCATTCTAGTTATTACAATTATTATTATGATTGCCAGGCATTGTAAATCTTGTTCAGTTGTTTTTCAGTCATGTCAAGCCTTTTGTGACCTCAAAGCAAAGATACTAGAGTGGTCCGCATTTCCTTCTTCAACTCATTTTACAGATGAGAAAACTGAGGCAAACAGGGTTAAGTGACTTGTTCAGGGTCACACAGCTAGGAAGTGTCTGAGACCACAGTTAAACTTTTTCAGGAAGATGCGTGTTCCTGATTCCAAGCCTGGCATTCTGTGCATTATGGTGCCACCTAGCTGCCTGTCATATTTTTACCCTCTACTCAGTCGAAGGTAAGCTTCCTGAGGGCACAGGCTATTTTGCTTTTCATCTTGATAGTGTCAGCATGTAGGACTACACTGCCACACAACAAGCACCTGATAAATGCTTGTTGAATTGAACTTAACTGTTCATTCATGAAAACTCCCAGTGACAAGGTGAGCCAGCTTTAAGGCTCTTGGAGGGAGACCCTGGAAGTAAACAATGAGAATGCTTTCACTCTCCCTCTGGGCTATATTAGGATCTTAAGTCAAGCTAGAAACAAAAATCCAGAAGAGAATGCAAAAAGTATATTTATATGAATGTAATAACAATAATAATGACTAGCATTTATGTAGCACTTTAAGGATTTGCAAGATATTAAACATATTATCTCATTTGATCCTATGATCCTGTGAAATACATGCTATTATTATCCCCTTTATTACAGAAGAGGAAACTTGAAAGAGACTAAGACTAAGTGAATCACAGATAATCTTTTTTTTTTTTTTCCCACAGATAATCTTAAGCAAAAAATAAATTCAGGTCTTTCTTGGGATAGGTGAGGGGAACAAATGGAGCTAAGTGACCTGCCCAGGTTTACACAGCTAATACATGTCTAAGACCTGAACTCAGGTCTTCCTGACTCCACGGCCAGTGCTCTATCCATTGAATCATCTAGCTGCCCCTAAATTCTGATCTTTTCAATTCCAAATATGATGCTTTGTCTATTGTACTACCAAAAAATAATTTTAAATTAAATTTAAATCAAGTTTAATCAAAGGTTAAAAAAAACAACTCATCAGCCAGTTCAAACCAGAATCAATATATATTCTAAGCCTACTGAACTGGAACAAAACCAGGAAATCATCACATTTCCTAAATTGAAATCATTTCCCCTAGTGTGATTAGCCTGACTCATGCAAGACTCAATCCAAGTTCAAATCTTACCTTCAGAGACAATGAACCCATCTCCCTGTTTAGAGATAAGTCAGTGGAGAGTGAAACACTGTAATCCATGTTCTCAGAGGCAGAGAGACTCCCACAGTCTGAGTCTCTCTTGGATTTACCAAGGGATATTTGAGCAGGAGATTCTAGGCTTCCATTGGCAATTTTTTCACCCACTAAGTTCTCCAGGATGCTGCTCGTGGGCCGGCTTCGGCTTCCCTTGTTGATTTTGTTGGTAGCAATGTCTAAGTTGTTGCTCTGATGGTTAGAGCCAGGTTTCTCCTCTGTGATTGAAACTTTGGCATCTAAGAGTCCAGGTGGAGCACTGAATCGGTATTTCCCTGGGGTTGTAGGTATAGCTTGGCTATCCTCATTTCCAGGCAGGTCAGAACTACTTGTAGTTTGAATGGAGTTGCTACCATCTACCTGGACAGTGGCAATTTCTCCATCCAAAAGTTTGTCACTGGGCTTATCTAGACTGCCTTTGGGCTCAGTAGGACCAGGAGTTGGTAACTCTGGAAATTTTTCTCCATCAAAACTCAGTTGACTCACTTCTGAAGAGTCCCCCGTGTGTGTCCCTGGAGGCTTTTAAGAAAATGACATAAAACCAATTATTTCTATACATTTTAAGTTTAAAATTTTATTTTAAGCTTAACAAGCACTAAATAAAATATGCATTTCCATATATTTAGTAGAGCAGAAAAAGAAACAGCAAAACTTTACAATGCATGCCTCTTTTGTGTGTGTGTGTGTGTGTGCTTCTTTCTAGACTTCTTTCTGTTCTCTTTTCTATATATATATTTTTTAAAGATGCTTTGATGATCTTCTTTCTACATATTCTGATAAGAAGATTTGAGTTAGTATCCACCAGAATCAATGGGATCTAAAAAGGCTTGAAACTCTAAAGTCTATTTCCCTTAATTTTCTCCTTTGAGAATCTTTGATTTATCCTCCCTTTTCCTCACTTGTGAGCATAGAGTGTGTGGTGTCCTAATCACTATCTTCTCTGTGTGCAGTGCTTATGTGTAAATGTAATGTGTGTGGGAGAATACATCTTCTCTTTTTCTTCATCTTCCCCAGTACTTGATATAGCACTAGACACATAGTAAGGTCTGAAAAATATTTATCATCAAAGAAATAAATGAATGAGAAAGGAACCTCATTGAAGCCAAAGCCATTTCATTGTTATATTTTCTGTTTAGTTCATTTTGTTACTATACTGTAGCTATTATAACTTCTAAGAATCCATGAACATGTATGTTTAGTTAAAATGTAGCCTCCCAGAGGAAAGGACTAGCTAATATGCACCATACCTCCTAAACATACCTCCTAAAAGTGGGACATATACTTATCTCCCATGATGCCTTGGAGTAAAATGGGAAAAGTTTCCTAGGATTCATTTCACATGAAACTGGATTGCCTGTGGTATAAAATGATTCCCCATATCCAAGAATGAACTTGAAAACTCAATAAAATTATTGTATGATTGTGTTTTCCAGAAATAATAATTATAACTCTCTAAAAAAGAAAAATTCTCTACTGAATTTCTGCTTCATCTGATATTTCTGAATAGTGGTTTCAACCAAAGATCATGGCCATGGTTGTCTTATTGTCAAAGAAAAAGAAATTTGGTATCACAGATTTGTTGACCCTCCATTTCTAATTGTTCTCTCTGCTCAAGCCTTCCCATTGAAGTGGTCAGTGTTCCAGTTTCTCCACTCTTCCAAGCAAGGGAATCCAGAGGAATTTTAACTTTACCTCTATTTGTTTCTCTACCTGGTCAATCCATTGCCTAACTAGGCCATTTCTTTTCAACCCCTTTACTAGTACTAAGTAGCTATGTGTATCTGAGCAAATTGCTTTTATTTTCCATACCCCAGTTTCCCACTCCACTAAATGAGGCATTTGGACTATATAACCTCTAAGATAACTACCAGTTCTAAAATTCTATGAGTTATGGAGCAAATCTTTGTTGTTTTTTTTTTAAACCTAGGTTTAATCTTGCTCCTTGAATGGATAGATTAGTTTTATCCAGACGTGTTGGCTCACAAAGATACACAATAGCATCTGGTCACTGATTCTTTCCTCCCCCAAAAGAAGCTTTCCTGTCCAGCTGGATGGAAATAAAGTCACTAAGGAACCTTCTCCACAACATAGAGAAGAGAGGAGGTTAAAACAGCACATCCACAAGCATGAATGAGTCCCAAATGCACATGGATGATATTCTCTTGAAAACACATTCCTCTCCTACTGATAATTATTTAGAGGTTTTTTTTTTAAGTTATACAATTCATCTCTTAAAAAATGAAATAAAAAGTTTTGCAAGAAGTAGTTGTGTGTGTGTGTGTGTGTTTAAAAGAGCCAGACTTACAGATACTGTTTCTGTTGAGTCATCATCTTCTCCTTCCTCCCTATTGTCTTCAATTTCCTCCATCACTTCAGCTTTTGCTTCAGCTACCAGCTCCCGGAGAGCTTTGTTGCTGGTGATTTTGCTGACAAAAGGATGCTGAATAAACAACACACAAACAAGGATTAGAAAAGGCATCTCCCTGTGCTGTGTAGGTTATAGATTGCCTGAAAGGTTGAGACAACTGGACATGGGGACCCTAGTCTTTTGGGGAAGGGTGATCTTCAGAGATACTGCATTATCCCAAAAAGACTCAAATAAAGGCTAATTGCTGCTTGATTTGCATTGAAAATAACCTAAGAAACACCCAGTTGTGGATTCTCAAAGATCTACAGGGAAAGCTTCACAAAGAAAACAACAAAGTCATTTCATTAAAATTTAACCTCCTTGAGAGCAGGGACAGTTTCACTCGACTTTTTATCCCCAGAACTTCACACAGTGAAGTAAGTAATACATGGTAAGTATTTAATAAATTACTTGATCGAGGTCTACTTGGTTTTCTAGGATTTGCAAAGGAATTTGCAGATATTTGATTTTATTGTGAAGATAAGAAATAGCCCTTCTTGAAGGATGAGGAAGAAAGGTTAAGTGATTTGTTTAGGGCCAAGTAATTAGTAAATGACTGAGAAGGGTTTCTTCTGGTTCTAAGTCCTAGGCTCCAGCCATTATACAACACTGCTTTCCAGAAGGGAAATGTGGACTGTTTATATGTACTTCTAGAAATATGACATCTTTAAGAGTAAAGAGCCCTTTCATAAATGCTGTAAAATACTAAGTTCTTTATGGTTTTCAGCAGATGTTAACTTCAGCAATACAAGAGCATATGCTCCTCAGGCTTGTAACTTCACTTCCCCATCTCCCTCCCAGAGAACTAGGGTGTATACACTTAGCAATAACACACATTCCTAAATCCAAATGCACAGATGCACAGATACCCCAGGGTGTTGTTAAAGAAATACTGCAAAAACCTCATTAATTTGAAATCTCATGATTAGGAGAAGAGGTGGAAAGAAGTTTTTCTACCAAAAAATATACTTTAAAAAAGGAAGAGTGAAAAGTAAGATAAAGATGTCAACTCCTTGAGAAAATTATCTTTCAGGTACCTTAAAAATACTTAAAAATTGCCTATTTAAACTGGGATAGCTGCAAAGAAGGAAGAAAAGAAGTAAACAAGCATTTATTGAGTGCCTACTACTATATTAAACACTTTACAAATGTTATCTTCCCTCACCCTAGGAAGTAGGTAAAAATATTAACTCATTTTACAGTTGAGGAAACTGAGGCATACAGCTATTAAATGACTTCACTAAAGTCATACAGCTTGTAAGTATATGAGGTAAGATTTGAACTCAGGTCTTCTTATTCCAGATCTAACATTCTATCCACTAGGCAATCTAGCGACTCCTTACATGGATATATGAGTATACCATTTAATTTCTTTAGGTACCTCAAATACATTATGAGAAAATTGGGATAAATAATTTTGAGGTTCTCTTCTCTCAAAAATTCTATGATTCTATGCTAAATTATAAATCATTTTTGTCTTTTCATTAAAGCAGGACTCCTAAAGGGCCTCATCTAGGAAATACTTTCTTAGACTCAGCCAAGTTACTCTAAGTGCAAGTAATGAAAGTTTCATTTTTTAAAAACATTCTGTAATTCAGACTCCATTCATTGGACCTGGCCTATCCCCAACCAGTCCAAATTAGAGAGGTTTCACAATAACAGATGAGAAACAGACCCCTTACTCTGGTTCTGAGCCCCTTGTAATGCCCTCTCCAGAGCAAGTTAGAGAAGTGGTTTAGAGTTTCAACAGCCTTTTGTAACAAAGAGTGGAAAATCAGATCCTGACAGCTCCTTAAGCATAAATGTTGTGTAACCTCACATATGCAAACTTAAGCAATAAGTCAAAGGTCAAATAGCTGTAGTGGTTGATGCAGATGTGGCCAAAAGAACAAACTTCCCAGGCATGCTTTTGGAAATCCCTATGCTTCTTAAAGATACATAACACACCGACCAAATTAGAGGCAATTAAATGAGACCAAGTCTCTTTTCTTCTATAGGCTAAGTCATTTGTCCCCATTTCCCATACTTGGCCCTTACAGGATAGGAAGACGGGAAGTTGTCTGGCACTGGATGCAGGGAGTGGGATTCTTTTACCAAAGAATCCCATGGGGAAACTGCAGAGAGCTAGGTCAAGTCATGTCAGCCCCCAAGTCCCTAGGAGCAACACTGCAGATGGTGTTAAGCCTGGGGAGACCATAGCTGGCAAGAACCCGGAGGTACCTCCTGTGACTGATTAGGGTTAAGTACATTGTTTTGTAAACTGTTCTGGGACACAAGCCATGGAACACTTTTCTCCTTCATCATCTCTCCAGCAAGAGAAGGGAGCTTAGAATGTGTTTAGAAAGGTTCTTCCTCCACTTGAAATCTGCCAGTTCAGATTAAAGAGAGAGACACCAGCTCAAAATATGCAGTAGAGGCAATGACCTTCAGGGGTAGATAAGGAACTTTGCTCAGAGCAGCTGACATGTTTGGCAGGGAGGACGGGTGTCCCAAACTGGCACATACTGCTGGGAAACTTACATGCACAGAATCAGAAACAGGCCTTACAGTCCTGGACAAATATCCCAGGACACAGCCATATTTTAGGACAACTTCTTTGGAATCCTTCAAGAGTTCAGAGGGTCCCTTCCCTGGCCTTCAAGATATACTCCATCTAGGGGCTTAGAACCAATTGTTAATTTTTCACTTACACCTTGAAATTGGCAAATGCTATAAAATCAGGGCTTGATTTATTGTTTTGTTGATTTCCTAGATTTAAGAAAGTGATGGAGAAAATATGAATAGCACAGATCAAATTTTAAAATGGGTCTTATAGGGGCAGCTAGGTGGCACAGTGGATAGAGCACCAGGCCTGAAGTCAGGAGGACCTGAGGTCAAATCTGATTTCAGACACTTAACACTTCCTAGCTGTGTGATGCTAAGCAAGTCACTTAACCCCAACTGCCTCAGGAAAAAAAAAGGGGTCTTACATTTCAGAGGGTTGTTGCTAAACATTCACCAGCATACCTTAAAACTGTGACACTATTAATATTTCTCAGAGATGGAAGCTGTAGAATCCATTCCATATAAAGAATTCAGAGGAACAAGAGATTTGTATGTACCAATGACAATGTAGGGGAAAAAAATTGGAACAAAGAGAACACATATAATGAATATGAAAAGATAAACATAGACACTTCCAAAGAAGCAGCTGAACTCAGATTAAGTACAATGACGACCTTGCTCCCAGAGAATAAATGAAGAAATACATGTCTTAAATTCTTTTTTACACTGTCTGTATCTCACATATATACAGTTATGTATAGTCTCCCCCATTAGATTGGGAGTTCTTTGAAGGCACGTATTGTTTTTGGCTCTTCTTGTAGCCCCAGTGCTTGGGATAGTGTCTGACATTGTCAGCACTGAACAAATTCTTCGTGACTCACTGGGCTCCCTTCTCTTAGCAGAAAGGTGGATGTAGAATGTTATATATACAATCTAATGCAGTCCTGTGTTAGTACATTTTGCCACCTTGTTTTTCTTTGTTATAAGGGAGAGCTCTACTAGAGCTAACATTTACTTAGCCTGTTAAGGTTTACAAAGTATTTTACATTATATTATTTCATTTAACAACCTAGTCAGGTAGGAGGTATTGTTATCACCCCCATTTTGCCAATGAGGAAACTGAGATTGAGAAAAGTTAAGCCCAGAGTCAAACAGTTAGTATCTGAGGCAGGATTCAAATTCAGGTTTGTCTTATATAAATCCAGTACTCTGTCTATCCACTATGTTCTCAAGCAATCTCTTTTTTAAAACTTTTTTTTTAATTAAAGCTTTTTATTTTCAAAACATATACATGGGTAATTTTTCAACATTGACCCTTGTGAAACCTTGTGTTCCAAATTTTCCCCTCCTTCCCCTTATCCTCTTCCCTAGATGGCAGGGAATCCAATACATATTAAATATGTTCAAATATATGTTAAATCCAATATATATTTATATACACATATTTATACAGTTATCTTGCTTCACAAGAAAAATCAGATTAAGAAGGAAAAAAACTGAGAAAGAAAGCAAAATGTAAGCACAAACAACAACAAAAAGAGTGAGAATATTATGTTGTGATCCACACTCAGTTCCCACAATCCTCTCTCTGGGTGCAGATGGCTCTCTTCATCACAAGATCATTGGATCTGGTCTGAATCATCTCATTGTTAGAAAGAACCATGTCCATAAGAATTGATCACTGTATAATCTTGTCATTGCCATGTACAATAATCTGCTGGTTCTACTCATTTCACTTAGCATCAGCTCATGTAAGTCTCTCCAGGCCTCTCTGAAATCATCCTGCTGGTCATGTCTTATAGAATAATAATATTCCATACCATTCATATACCACCCATTCTCCAATTGATGGACATCCATTCATTTTCCAGTTTCTGGCCACTACAAACAGGGCTGCCACAAACATTTTGGCACATACAGATCCCTTTCCCTCCTTTAAGATCTCTCTGGGATTTAAGCCCAGTAGTAACACTGCTGAATCAAAGGGTATGCACAGTTTAATAAATTTTTGAGCATAGAAATAACTATGGTATAAAAAGGCAGAGATAGTAAAACTTTTAGGAAGCTGATCCTAATAAGCAGTTAATAGTTTACTCAATTCAGCAAAAATTCTATCTTGTGAAGGGAGTTTTTCCTTAGTTATGAACAAACTAAAATTTCAGCTCATTTACTTTCATTTGGTTTCTTCTGTGGAACTCAAGAACTACTAGCTATTGGGATCTATCCTTAAAGATGTGCATCGTAATGACATTATATGCTTTTATATGTAACAGGGCAGAGAAGTGGCATGGCACAGTAGACAGAATGCTGACCTTGGGGCCAAGAAGACCCAGATTCAAATCCTGCCACTGACACATACTTAACTGTGTGACATTGAACTAATGACTTCAGGTCCCAGTGCTCTAGGTACCCCTTTAAGTTTGTAAATTGTAAAGAAGTTGGTGACCTGCATTCATAGAGACCTTCTTTATTTGGGAGGAATTATAATAATCAAATGAGGTCTAGTCCCTATCTCTATCTTAAATATAATGGCAGACTCATAAAGTAGAGGGAACCTTTCTCCCAAGCCTCCAAAGGAATTATCCAGATAAATAAGAAACAGCATGATTTAGTATAAGAAGCATGGGCCAAGAGCCTGGTCCTTTTTATTATGCCACAAACTAGAATTCTGAGTTTAAAGAATAACAGCTCACATGAAAAGTGAATATTTTAGTAATTTTTGTAAAACACATGGGGGCATCTGAGTAGTACAGTGAATAGAGCAGCTATCCTGGAATCAGGAAAACCTGAATTCAAATCTGACCTTAGACTGTGTGACAGTGGACAAATCACTTAACTCTGATTGCTGAAACAAAAGGGGGGGGGGAAGGAGAAAGGGAAAGAGGGAAAGAAAAAGGAAGGAAGAAGGGAAGAAGAGAAGGAAGGAAAGACAGAAGGAAAAAAGGGAAGGAGAAGGAAGGGAGGAAGGATGCAAGGAAGGAAAGAAAGAAAGAAAGAAAGGAAGAAGGAAGGAAGGAAGGAAGGGAAAGAGGGAGGGAGGGAGGGAAGGAGGGAAGGAAAGAAGGAAGAAAGGAAGGAAAGAAAGAAGGAAGGAAGGAAGGAAGGAAGAAAGGAAGGAAGGAAGAAAGAAAGAAAGAAAGAAAGAAAGAAAGAAAGGAAAGAAGGAAGGAAGGAAGGAAGGAAGGAAGGAAGAAAAAAAGAAAGAAAGAGAAAGAAAGGAAGGAAGGAAGGAAGGAAGGAAAAAAGAAAGAAAGAAAGAAAGAAAGAAAGAAAGAAAGAAAGAAAGAAAGAAAGAAAGAAGAAAGAAAGAAGAAAGAAAGAAGGAAGGAAGGAAGGAAGGAAGGAAGGAAGGAAAATTTTATTTGAGGCATATAATAACCCTGCAAGGTAAGTACCACACAGACGTTAAAATTTTCATTTGACATATGAGATAACTGAAGCTGAGAGGGGGGATGTGACTGCTCATGGTCAAAAAGCTATATCGATGGAAGGACCTGAACCTAAGTTTTCCTGGATCCAAATACATGACTATATTCACAATATCATGATATCTGTTCATATAGACACTCATCCGTAAAATATCTACATAAATCTTCTTATGATAAGAAAAAAAATACCTTGGCAAAAATTAAAAGCAGCATTAAAATATGAGATCTTATTAAATTTTTATAAATTCTCTAAGGGAGAGTCCATAACCTCTTTCATTCACCCATTCCAGCAGTTAACAATCCTTAGACAGGAAATTCTTCCTTGTATCAAATTGAAATTCCTCATGCTGAAGTTTAAACTCTATTTCCTCTTGGGCAGGAGATGAAGAACAGCTGGTCAACCCCCTCTAGTCCATATACCATTCTTAACAGACTACAAGATCCCCTTCCTTGTGAAAATAAATGGTCCCAAAAATGGGATTGAGACTTTTAGACTGTGGCTGATTAATTCCTCCATCCTCCAGGTAAAGTAGAGCCAGTGCCTCCATTCCTTCTTTATTCTTTTCCTTTCTTTTTTCTTTTCTTTTCTTTTCTTTTCTTTTCTTTTCTTTTCTTTTCTTTTTTCTTTTCTTTTCTTTTCTTTTCTTTTCTTTTCTTTTCTTTCCTTTCCTTTCCTTTCCTTTCCTTTCCTTTCCTTTCCTTTCCTTTCCTTTCCTTTCCTTTCCTTTTCTTTCCTTTCCTTTCCTTTCCTTTCTTTTCTTTTCTTTTCTTTCTTCCTTCCTTCCTTTTGGAGTTAAGTATTTTGCCTTAGATCACAGAAATAGTAAATGTCTGAGGCTGGATTTATACTCAGGTCCTCCTGACTCCAGAATAGTGCTATATTCACTAGGCCACATAGTTGACCCTTCCCCTCTCCCCCACTACTTGTATGGTTTTCAAAAATTATCCCAGGCAGAGAAGTGACTTGATGGTTGAAGTTACAGGTTGCCACAGGCCCCAAAGCACTATTGTACAGGATAAATGGGATGTTTAATTGAGCCAAGATTTCTGGTAATCCTCTTTCCCTAGGATTAATCACATATCATTAGTATTAGTGATAGGAGCTATGAAAGGATGGATGAAAAGAGCAACATCTAGAAGTAACTATAAAAAGCTTTTTTTAAGTCCGAGTTTCTTTTTTTAAATTTGTATTACACAGCTATGGCTTAGCAACCCAATGATTTTAAAAATACAATTATCCACTTTAAATTCTGTACACATAAAACATTTTTTCCTAATAAATACTCCCCATTTTATTCCCAACAAAAGTAATATAAAATGTGTAATATAGTATGGATAATTATATGTTTAATTATATCATGTTACGTGTAATTATACATCATATAATATATAATAACAGTATTGCTCCAATCAGACAATGTACTGAAATCCTTTTTTTGTTTAAGTGTAGTTTCACTATTCTTTTTTTGGCATCGTGGTTCAGTGCCTCACTTCCAGAGCTACATCACTGTACGGTAATAAGTGACATTAAAATAAATGTTAAACCAAAGTTTCAAAAATGGATTGATCTGAATTTCATTACCTCTATTGCTCATCTTCTTGGAAATAATAAGTAATAAAAAGACCAAATGCTGGTAGCCAAGAAGAGAAAGGAAGCAAAGATATAGAACATATTGCTAACATCACTAGCTCAAAACAGGATTGAATTATTCTTGACTTAAGTTATTGCAACAGAGGTGAGTACACGAAATCAGAAAGCTGCTAAGGTGAAGAAAGACCCCCTAAAGTTTAGTTTATCTGGAGAAGTTATCCCCCTAATAATAATAATGGCTCTTAGATCTCTGCTTCTCTTTAATAGAGTAGAGCAGGTCTTAGGGAACAAAAAAAAGGCAACACAGTCAGAGATAATAAAATGAGGTCAAAATTCTATAGATTATAAGCTAAATTTTATGACCTGGTTCAACATAGGGACAGGGAAAACGCAGAATAGAAAGGAGGTAAGGGAGAAATAGAGGTTATCTGAACTCCAAAGATATGGTATGGTCACATGGAACCTAAAAGGTCATGAATTTATAGAAAGAGTATGAGAAGTTACAAGTTATTGGATTCCAATCACCCCCCTGCTACCAACAATATATCTGATCTTAGGCTAATCATTTGACCTCTTTCAATCTCAGTTTCCTCTTCTGTAAAACAAATGGGTTGAACTAAATCAAGAATTTTGAATTAAAAATATATATTTTGGTAATTATATTTCAATCTACTTGTTTTCCTTTGTAATCCTCTGTTATTTTATGCATATAAAGACATAGTTCTGAGAAGGGAGTGCTTAGGCTTGACTAGATTGCCAATATGGTAAACTGGTCAATTGATATGACAACAAAAAAAGGTAAGGACCCCTGAACCAAGGTGATCTTTACAGTCTCTTAGTAGCTCTAAATTCTATGGACCTATGAATTAACTAGATGGTATCTAAAGTCTCTTCTAAGTAAAACATTCAAAGTTTTAGGTTCAGGAATTCATGCATCCAGACAAATGCTTACTTATATGCAAAGGACCTAAGCTAAACACTGGAAATTCTAAAGGAAAAAATGCTCTTCTCTCAAAGAGCTTACAATCGACTGGGATGATATGATTTGTACACAGATAAGTCCAAAACAATGTAGGGTATAAAGGAAATCTAACATTTTGTAGGAATATTTATGGCAGGAACATTTTGCATGGGGAATGATGGGGAATAAGAGCCTTTTTTGGTAGCTTCTGACCTAAACCAGAAAGAAGAAAACAATTCTGAAAGGCTGAGATGAGTAAAAAAGTACAAGTCAACATATGGGAGATGGCCTTCACAAAAGTATGGACGTAAGAGGGGTACACTGAGTCCAGTTATATATAAGTTCTAAGTAATTTACACTTTTACTGCCATCCTTTAAGTGATCTAATCCTAAAAGTTAGCAGGAAGGAGGAAAAGAAGACTCTACTTACCTCTAAGAGCTGTGCAGCACTGGGCCGGGTCTCTGGATTCTTATCCAGAGCAGTCTTCAGGAAGTCCCGGAACTCCAAGGACCTGTATGTAGATATAAAGATTAGCATCAAGGTCAAAATGGGGAGGAAGTTCAGGAAAATGACCCACAAGTTCCCCTTCAAGTGTCTGCTAATTACATCCTCTCTGAACAAGCTGTCATTATCCCTTCCCATCTCCCTTTTCTTAGGCCCAAAAGACCAATCTTTGTTGCCAGGAAAAAAAAATCCTATACCCCCAGCCTAATGTGTAAGATGAATGAAGAAGGCTGTCTAGTGGTAGGGCTCAAAAGTGAACTCCTGTGCCACCAGATCTACTTAGGAACAAGTTCTGGCTGCAGGTAGGATTCCTTTTCTCTGACTGGGTACATTATTTAACCAAGGCCATCAAACTGTCAGTCCATAACTCTCTGAGTTGTTTTACCTTCTGCCAACCCTAGGTGAAAGTTTTCCTTTACACCCGTCCACAGCATTCCTAGACTTTTGACTGGTGCTCCCAGCCAAAGCAATTCTTGGTCCAAAGAATCAAAATCATTTCAGCTTATCTGCCCAGAAATAGGCACTCTCCAAATGAGAGACTGCTTTGGAAATAAAAAAGAGGCCAATTGAAAAAGCTTAACCTAATATGGGTGGAAACAGACTCAATAAGGCCTCTCTGTTTCTTGTAAGAAACATGATGAAATAATATCATGACTGCCAGCAAGTCCATAGCATTGACTAAAGGAGACACACACACACACACACACACACACACACACACACACACACACACAGACGCACACACACATACACATATTTTAGGAGAGACTCAAGGCTTCAGGCCAAGATAATATTATAGAATCCTTTTAAAATATTTCAGTGGATCTGTTCCCAAATGGGGGACAGTGAACCAGTTTCCAATGAGGATGATATCTATCCCTTCAATTTTACACGGAGCAGTCCGATCATAAAATATTAGGACTAGAAGAAGGCTTATGAGAACTCTAGTCCAATCCCCTAATTTTTAAAACAAGGAAAATGAGGCAGAGGATTAAGCAGTCTGCCTAAGGTTTCACAGTGAGTAGCTGGAACACAGGGCTCCTGCATGTTGGTCCAGCTCCTTCCATATACCAGAGTGTTTCTAAGTCTGGCTTTGGGTTTGTTTTTTTTTGTTTTTTTTTTTGGGGGGGGTATGTTTATTTGTTTTCATTCCTCTCCTGGATGCTGTGGGCCTTCTTGACTACCTGGATGGGTGCATATAACCCAAGTTATATAACTTGGGTTGATTTCTATGAGGATCCATGTATGTTTGCTTAAGGTCTCTGAAAGTAATGAGGATTGATAAGGAAATGGGAAAATTTTCCTGTGTCTTCTCAACACAGGAAAATCATAACAGCTGTCTTTGATATTTAAAGGCCTACATGGGAGGAGAATTTAGATTTGTTCTCACTGATCCCAGAAGGCAGAGCTGTCCAAAAGTAGAATAGCTGCTTCTGGAGACAGTATTTTGTCCCTAGACTTGGAGGACTTTAGTTAGGGGTTGGATGGCCAACTGCCAGGAAAGATGAATATTTTCCTTGGGAATACAAAGTAGACTCCAAGACTCTTTAGATACTCCCAATGCAGAGGCTCTATCATCCTATTGAATATTTTCCTTGGGAATACAAAGTAGACTCCAAGACTCTTTAGATACTCCCCAATGCAGAGGCTCTATCATCCTATGAGGACCAAAGAAGACAGCCTAGAGATACCGGAGAGTAAATCATCAGATTGAGCTTGACTGTTGAACCAAAATTATATTTTCATGATCAACCTGAAAGCAGTGATGATGAAGCTTCTGTGAAGATCACAGTTTCTGTGGCCCAGTGATTTCTGAATGCTGCTATGACTTCTTCCTATCCTGAGGGGCTCCTGCCTTTCTAGTTTTTCTGGTTGATCCTGAGTAATGAATATCCCTTATAGTTAACCTCCCATAAGCAGAAGCTGAACTCTACTTGAGTAGCATAAGTTCACTCTATAGATGCCATATCAGGTCCACTTTTCTTACCATTTGGATGGTGTGAGGAGTGTAGGGGGATCCGACTTGGCAATCTTCAAGAGGACTCGCATCGGATTCAGTTCATGGTGAGGAGGCTCTATCTGCGCCATCTCAATGAGTGTGATGCCCAAGGACCATATATCAGCCTTGTAATCATAAGGAGTATCTTTCATGGTCTCACACATCACTACCTCAGGAGCCATCCTGAAACAGAGCCAGCATGCCATGGAAGAGAACAGAGTGAGAGTTAAATCCCTAGCATATATGCAAAGTTTCTATTTGAAATTAGAATCTGATGTGGCAACAAAACCACATCTATGTGTGAACAGTTTTTCCTGCCCATTGATTTACTTCACATCCTATTGTCTTTTCCTTTTGTTCCTGCTGCTGTTGTCCTTCTTGACTAGACCTCTTGTTTTTGTTTTGTTTTGTTTTCCCCATTGACTTAGGGAGCATCTGGTGAAGATCTTTCTCTACCAACAAAATTTAGAACTTCCTCTTCCATTATAGGTATCTGGGTGGTACGATGAAAAAGAGTGTAAGACTTGGAGTCAGGGATATATCCAAGTTCAAATCCTGCCTCTGACATTTACTAGTTGCTTATCCCTAGAGAAGTCATTTTGAGATAAATGATTCTAATTAGATTCCTATTTTATTCCAATCAGTATTAACCAATTCAGTGTAATTCCATAGGGGTAGTGATTATAGTTATCTATTAGTATATTAATCAGTCTAGGCAAGTAATATGAATATAAGAATTATATATATTAATATATTTTACATGTTATATTTAAGAATAATTAGATTCTTTCTTATAATAAGCCTCCAAACTTTTAAATCTAAGCTATAAGTTCTCTATTCACTAATTTATTAAAAAGTTTACTTGCTAACCATGAAATGCTGACTAAAGGACCTCCACCCTTTTGGCCTGATGAATACGCAGCCAAAGCTAGTGTGGATGAGATGTCTTGACATGATTTGGAAAGTTCTCCAAATTACTTTTGTATCTCCGAACTACCTTCTCTTGCCCAACATGAGGAGGGGCCCATCTTATGACCACTGAGTCAGCGGAGATGACCCTTGCCTTGCCCATTCTGTGACCACCCATGCTGATACACCATTTCTGATCCTCCTGGAGGTCAAAAGCAAGGTCTACCAATCAATGAGATGCTGTCTATTACTTTGCCTCTTATGCGTATCTGTATGCTGTAGCACGTACTACAGAGGTTAGGTTCTGGGGATAAAGGGCATCTCAACATGAGGAAGATTAGAGATCTCATTTATCTGGTCCTTTTAATAAATGGTTATTGGCTCAGAGTTCTGACTCCGTTTCTTTTGTGATAGACTGGATAATTTTGGACCCCATAACTTAACCTATTTCTAACTTAGTTTTCTGATCTGTAAAAACGGGTCTATAACAACTATCCCCATCTGTTGTGAGGATCAAAAGAGATGACATATGCTATATAATTGTTAGTTATAATCTTAAGAGTTAATTATAGTCAATGAAAAGGGCCCTGAGAGATTAAATGACTTGCCAAGGATAATATAGCCAATATGATACATACAGTATCAGACGCAGGCTTTGAACCCAGGTCTTACTGACCAAGATCATCATCCCATTCCTCCTCATTCCCTCTTCTCTCCTTATTTTCTTCCTCCTTGCCCCACCTCCTCCATGTCAGCCTGTAGTTGTTGATTCCTACCACCAGATGGCAGAAGAAATCAGAAGGAGTAAAGAGAAAGATACAAGGGAACCCCGAGTGGGGATAAGTATTTTTAGGGAAAGGGGGAAAACAGGGGAAATAGAGGATGATGGGGCATAAGAGGGAGAGTAAAGCAGGGGAAAGTGCTGGAAAATAAAGATACAAAAAAGAACAAACTTGGTAAAAGAGAGAAATTGATAGAAAAAGAAAAGCAATAGACTGAGGGGAAAAGGAGAGAAAGGAGGAGAGCAAGGTAAATTAAGGAAGAAAAGTAGCCAGTAGCACTTAAATATAAGCCATTTTCCCTCACTATGGATAGCCACAAATGTCAGGGACTTCCCCACATTAAGAAAACTTGGTTTATGATAACCTAAGCTTACTTGACAAATAAATTAGAAGACACTCTGCACTTAGAAAGATCTTTTGCTTTTCAAAAAGATTCATCATGAGTTTAATTCTGATAGTGAATTCCCTTAGCAATTGCAAAAGTTCAATTCACATGCAACTTCAGGGGAATGCACAAGTGGTATAGTTTTTCTTTGTAGGAGAAAATGGAGCAACCATTGCTTTCTCAATTCTATCTTCCATACCCAATGCAATACAACCTTTCCTGGAGCCATCTGCTACAAAGGTACTTTTAGGAACAGTTCCTGCTTTTACCATTTTCCATATATTTCTGAAAGTTAAATGCCTTGTGTATTTGGAAGTTCCCATCTATAAACAGGATTAGAACACATAGCCTGTAAGATCCTTTCCAGCCCCAAATCTATGATCCTATGACCTGTTTCAGAGATCATCTCATGAGTTAAGTGAACTGTGGTTTCTATACTCCATTTGAGCTTAATTCCTATGTTTCATCTCTGCCTCTCCCTATCATGCACTGAAACTGTCTAACTAACAAATAAGCTGTTAGTTTTATTTTTCATATACAGTTATCAACTCCTATAATTAGTGCTCCCAGAGCTTCAAAAATATTCAGGGCAAAAGGTCCACCAAACTCACAAATCAAGTCAGAATTGAGAAAAGCCTTAGAGCTCTGCTTCCTTAACTATTTTACTATGAGAAACTGTGTCTAAGAGAAATGAAGTGATTTGAACAATATCATACAGCTAAAAAATGAAAAAGCCAGAAACTCAAAAGCAATCTTTGATGCCAGAAAGGCATTCTGAGTCCACGTGGTGAACAGAGAGCTGCTTTTGGAGTCTGGAAGATTCTGGATTCAAGTCCTATCTCACTGTGACTTTGTCCAAGTTACTTAACACCTCTCAAAGCCTTGGTTTCCTAATTTGTAAAATAGAGGTAGAAACAAAAGCATTTCACAGTGTTTTGAGAATCAAATGAAATAATGTATATAAAGTGATCTATAAACTATGAAGTTATAGAAACACCTTAGCAATTACAATTACTATTATTATATCATGTCTTTCTAGTCTTCATACATTAATTTCTACCCTTCCCTTTCTTTCTCTGCCTCTCTATTTATATCTCTCTGTCCCTCCTGTCTTTTTCTCTGTCTCTCTCTTCATGTTTCTCTCCCTTTTTCCTTCTTTCCCTCTCTTTTTCTCTCTCAGTCTCTCTGTGTTTCTCTGCATGAGAGTGTCTCTCTGTGTCGGTGCCTGTATCTCAGTTTTTCTCTGTCTCTCTCCCTGTCTCTCTGTCTATCTGTTTGTCTGTCTTCTCTCTGTCTCTCCTCTCTGTCTCTCTCTCTGTCTGTCTCTCTCTGTCTCTGTCTGTCTCTGTCTCTCTGTCTCAGTCTCTTTCTCTCTCTCTCACACACACACACACACACACACACACACACACACACACACACACCCTTTGGTTTGTTTCATACACTTGCTTTTTTTTTTTTTTTCAATCAATTACTAAGTATTTATTGAGAGCCACTCAAGAGTTCAGCTCTACACCTGGCACTGTTGAGAATCAAAGTAACTTAATACACGATTCCTGATTTCAAGGAATTTTATAATCCAGAAGAGGAGGCAATACTAATGTTCATGAAACAAATGAATGGCAGAGAACAATGTACAAGTAAGTGCTAAATTATATGGTACAAACTCTAAGTGCAGTAGGAATTCGCTAAAGACTGAACAAACAATAAGGATGGGGTAAAAGGGAAGCAGACCTTGATTTGAGCCTTGAACAATGAATAGATTTAATTATTCAACTAAAATGGTCATATAGCAAGTAGATTGGGGCAGGAAAGAGCAAGGAAGGTGAAGGAAGAATCTTTGGCTTAAAGTTCAACCTCAGATCCAATTTCCAGAAGCTAGCTTACTCACCAGTAAGGTGTTCCTATGAAGGAATCTCGTTTCTGCAAGGTTTTCAGATTCTTGGCAGATACACCAAAGTCAGCTGCAAGGCAAAAATCTCAGATAAGAAATCCTTCTGGCATTCCTAGCCCTGATCCCCGCAGGTTATAAAATTTCTGACAGATTAAAAAGCTTCTGATGAGAAATTCAATGACCACTGATGCATACTCCAAAAAAAATTTAAAAAACCCAAACCTCCAAATAACAAAAAAACATCAGCCAGAAATCCTTCAGACATCCACAGCTACAGGCAGAAGAATACGAAGTTAGATATACTGACTTGAGAATATTCTTCCATAGACACAGAAAAATCATCATCTTGATAAACAGAGTTTAGGATAAAATGAAACCTTGACAGAAGAGAGGATGTCTTACTGGAGTATAGAAAATATGAGGCTATGATAAAATATACTTCCCATCTCCTGGAAGACAGGTTGTGGATTATAGAGATAGAATAAGACATACATTTTCAAATATAGCCAATGTGTGGATTTATTATGCTTGGTTATACTTATTTGTTATGAAGGAGGACTTTTTTTTTTTTTATTGGGGACAGGGGAAGAACTAGGAGAGCTGTTAAAGGGATAATGTGGGAAGCGATGATACTCAAAAAAAAAAAGGAAGAAATGCACATTGATGAAATGTTTTTAAAATAGAAAAGAGCAAGGTGAAGTTTGAAAGGGTTCTGTAGGTACCGCCATATTAAATTTATAATAACAATAATAACATTTATCTAGCACTTACTATGTACTAAGTATTGTGCTAAGTGCTTTACTTATTATTTTATTTAATCCTCACAACAACTCTGGGAGGAAGATGTGATTATTATTATTCCCAATTTAAAGATCTGAGGCAAACAATTTAAGTGACTTGCCTAGAGTCACCCAGCTATTAAGTATCAGAAGTAATATCCACATCCAGGTCATCCTGAGCCCTTACCATTACCTGCCTCTCTCAGGAATTACAGCCTGAGGTGAAATCAAGAGCTACTTGGCACATGTACTTGTGCAAAATTAAAGCTTTAAGTTTTGAGAGTTTGAGTTTTCAAAACAAGAAATGCAAACTATCAACATCCAAGTGGGGAAAAAATTCTCTAAATCACTGAGAAAAACATTCATTCAAACAATCTAAGATTTTACATCACACCTATGAAATTATCAAAGATGATTCACTTTGCTCTAGACCTGTGATTACATGAGTATAAGGAGCTTTCAGTATAGGGAACTCCCTCCACTTGTATAGTATAAGAATTCATGGATAATTTAATCTTAGAAAACTGTTTAATAAAAGATGGAAATTAACCATGTTATGGAAACTATAGGCAATCAAAAACTCTTAATATATTGCTGAGAGCTATAAATTGGTACAATTATTGTGGAAAACTATTAGGATTGTGAGAAAAATTACTAACATGTCCATTCTCTGGCTCAGCAAATAACTTACTGAGCACATAATCCAAAGGGCTTGATGAAAGAAAAAAAATCCTACATATATACCAAAATATTCCCTAGTCTCACTCTTTGTAAAAGCAAAAAAACAGAAATACAGTAGATACCCATCAGTTGGGAGATTAGCCAAGTAAATTGTGACATATGAATATAATGAAATATTATGTTCCTTACAACAAATATGAGGAATTCAAAGAAACATGAAAAGACTTGTATGAACTGATTCAGAACAGAAAAGCAGAGAACAGAGAATAATAAAAACAATTATCATAATATAATGATATAAAAGGTATATTATATAAGAGATTCGGATTACATATAATCTAATCTTGATTCCAGAAATTGATGAAACACACTTTACTCTTCTTGATAGAAAGGTGGTGGACTATAGGTACAAAAAGTTGTATGTCTTATTAGATTGCAGTCACTGTATCTGTTTGTTTTGCTTAACCAATTCTCTTTCAATCTCCTGAAAGAGTAATTGTGGCTCAGGCAGTCTATTTTTAGAACAAAGCAAGTCTGGAGTTCTTTGGGGGCTGGTCCACAGACCTGGTTCTGAGTTCTGAAGAGTATATAACTTGGCTGCTAAGCACTATTAGGAAATAACAAAGAGGATGTCCTGTGAAGGACAGCTATAGAAATAAGTAAAAAGAAGATCCTGGGAGGGATAAAAGATCAATAGGCAATGTCATATTGAATAATAGCTAATATTTACATAAAGCTTACAATTTGCCAGGCCCATAGTAAGATCTCATTTGTTCCTCATAACAACCTGGAAGGTAGATTCTATAATTATTCCCATTTTATAGATGAGGAAACTGAGGTGAACAGAAGTTAAATGACTTATCCAGGGTCATACAGCTAGGATGTATCTAGGATGTATCAGATTTGAATTCAGAATTTCCTGATCTTAGTCCTGGTTCTCTATCCACATCTACCTGCCAAATTAATTAAATAAATTAAATAAAAAGAAGGGGTTGCCAAGAGATGAGAAAACATACCTGCCTCTCCTCCTTGCAGAGAGAAGGGACTTTCAGGGACTCAGTATAGTTAATGTATTTTTTCTTTGTCTTGTTGAATTGCTTTCTATGACTATCTCTTTTTTTACTCTTTATTGCCCAGGATGGTTTAATGAGTTATGGAAGGAAAATGAAATTTAGAAATAAAACTGATATTGAATCATAAGACAGAAATAAAAATTTAAAAGTAGAGAAATGGAGAGAAGGGAAAAGAAAGCAAAAGAGAAGGGGGTTACTTGGAAGTGGTCTGGTAGAATGAAAGAAACACAGGCCTTGGAATTTAGAACCCTGGGTTCTAATTTCACCCCAGCTATTAGCCAGATATATGACTTTGCACAGGAAGGTCACTCTGCTTCTGTGCTAATTACACACACAAGATCACATTTAGATGGGAAGGGATCTTGGAAAACCATCCAGCCCAACTACTTATTTTTACAGATAAGAATATGAGGTTCAGAGTAGATAAGTGAAACAGTTAATACATATCTGAAGTAGGATAGAAGAAATCAAGCTTTTTTTTTTTTTTACATTCCAGGTCCATGGCTCTATACAATATGCCAATTAATTGCCTCACCTGGTAATTAAAAGGAGGGAGAGAAAATAAATATATCTAAAGATCCTTTCCAGCTCTGATCTACAATTCTATATAGGGAAGAACTAACAGGATGAGGTATGTCAGAAGAAAAGCTAGAAGTCAGAGAGTCAGGAAGCTGGAAGTACAGCATTATTTTGGGTGTAGGATAATCAAATGCACCCTTTAAAACAAAGGTGCTTAATGTGGAAGTCCAAGAACTTGGATGATTTTTTTTTTTTTTACTAAGGTTTGGTTTCCCTTGTAAAGAGCTGAAAATCTGAGTTGATGCACTGAGGTTGGACAGAGCACTTAAGGCTAATTACCAATTGGACAATACTCTATTAGCATATGCTTGGAAAATGGCCCTTTCCACTATTCTGTGCTAGTTCAATCTTTTGGTGTATACAGAAAAATGTGGGAAGGATGAGGGGATGAGATAAGACAAGCCAGAGTCACTTTGGCGGTAGACCATGAAAAAGGAGGTCGTGGAGATTCTGCGTCCATCCAATTCACTTCTATCCCTTAAGACCAAGGACTTTTGTGTTGGGAGTTCAAATGTTGGAGTTCTTGTTCTTCTCAAAACACAACCGGTTTAGCTTAGGGCCCTCCGAATATCTCCAAATCCAAAGGTTCTGTCCGTTAGCCTCTGCCTCTGCTTTCTTCAGCCTCCAACCAGCACAGAGATGGAATGAATTTCTTGTTTCCTTCTCTTGGGGCTCGGCTAGCTTTCTGGTGAGTCTTTCAGACCAGCTTGGTCTCAGTGTGGGGCGTGCAGGAGCCCAGCTACCAACTACAGTGGTGTGAGATGAAGATGAATCTGGTTGTCCACTGAACTCTCACTCATAGCTTTATCCTTTGAAAACTCTTCGTCTGCCACCAGCCAGCCAAGTGGAATATATTCTGCCTTGCCTTGGAGAGAGGGCTTCTGGCGTAATTCCGCAAAGTGCTCTCTGTCTGCACCAGAGTCGCTCCTCTCCAGTCCAGCTGAACTCTCCTCTGCGACCAGCCAGCCAAGTGGAAAAATGTATTCTGGAATAGCTCTCTCGCCTTATATGTGAATCTTCTGAAAGAATGGGATTATGGATTTTCTCCCATAGTGCTCTCTGGCCCAAAGAGCTTTAAGGGAGGTGTGAACACAAAGGTGTAAACACAAGCATTGTACTAATTAGTTCTACTTAGTACCTTGTTTCAGGTTCTGGCCAAAATCTTCTTGTAAGATTAGATCAACTCTAATTAGTTAGCAGTTTGTAAGGATTCTAATACTTTTGCTTATCCTGACTCTGGCTGATTCTAAGGTATCCAGGTGCTAACTCAGTCTTCACATTTGGTGTCCAATGTGTGGATTAAGGACCCCTAATTTCACTGATGAAGTCCCCAGTGACCAGGAAATAGAGTGGGTATTTTAATAGACAAATAAGGAACTTACTTTGTTAAGGGCTAAGCTAGTAACCTTTTCTAGCTGAAATGAGGTAGATATTAGGAAAAGATTCTCTCCAGCCCCTGCCCCAGCCCCACCCCCACCCAAGGGGGCACTATAGAAAGCATACTTAAGTTGATCAAAGGACAAGGCGTAATTGTAACTTGGGAACAGATCGCTAGACTCTTGGGTACATTAGAATGCACATCCCCTTGGTTCTTAAAGAAAGAAGATATAGGACCAGATAATTGGAAACCAGTAGGAGATCAACTAAGTGAATACAACAATGATAAAGGTCCTGATTCAATTTCCAAGGAAACATTCTATATGTACAACTTAATACAATTGGCCTTAAAGAGTCCCACAAGTTATAGAAAAAGAGAAGTTTTAAGAACAGCCAGATGAGGAAGTGTGAGGAAAAAGAAGAAGACAAAGAACAGATTAATGGCAATATTGCCAGAACGCATGAGGAGTTAAGTGATGGTGAAAGGCATGGTGATTCTCATTCTCACAAGGCAGCTTCAACTCCACCTAAACCAGAACTGGTTCTTCACACGCCCCCATCAACTTCACCTACCAAGATGGAGGGAGGAGGAGAAGTGGAAGGAAAAGTGATATCACCAGCACCTCCCCCCGCAGCAATCACTCCTTTCTATGACTAGATTGCAAAAGGCACTATTTAAAGCCACAGAAGAAGGACAGAATTTAGCTGACTGGAAAATAGGAATATATCCTGTGATTTAACAGTTTAACTCTTCAGGTCAAGAAAGTAGAAGATACACTCCTTTTTATACAGAAATCCTCAAAGACCTGAAAAAGGCTGGCTCTCTATATGGGGCTACAACAGCTTATGTTAAAATATTATTACAGAATTTGGCTTATAACTCCTAGGAACTGGACCTCTATAGCAAGGACATGCTTAAAACCTGGACAAAACTTGTTGTGGTTTTCTGAATATAGAGCTCTGTAGGATACAAGCCCAACAAAATAGTCATAGTGGAGTTAATCCTCCAATCACCTATGAACAACTAATAGGTATAGGTTCTTATGCAGAAATTTCAGTATAGATTAATTACCCCACAGCAACATATGAGCAAATTGCTGCTGCTGCTATCAAATCATGGGCTTTTCTCCCTGGTAAAAACGACAAGAGAGAGGCCTTCACAAAAATTGCACAAGGGTCAAATGAACCCTTTGTTGATTTTGTGGGACGTTTGCAAACAGCTATCCTATGAACTAATGGTAAAATGCAGTAACAGACATTAAGATAGGGCAACTTGCTAAAGAAAATGCTAATGAGGTTTATAGAAGAATTATACTAGGACTACGTAAGGATGATCCTTTAGAGGAGATCATAAGACACTGTGCCACAGTGGGCACAAATGCCTTTTATAGCCAGGCTATGATGCAGACTTCCCAAGATCCAAACATGGGAAGACAGGGTCCCTTTTGACAAGGGACTTCCAGAGAGACTTGTCAACATTTTCAATGTGGTAAAGTAGGGCATCTGAAAGCTCAATGTTGGTATAGAGACAGAGTGAGAAAACAGGATGGGAGAACAAGACCCAATAACCCATGTCCAAAATGCAACAGAGGCTTCCATTGGGCATCAGAATGTAAACTGTTTCAGGTAAATGGGATGAGGGGCCCAGCCTCAGGGCCCAAGACAAAAAATACTTGGGGCATGATGGCCACCAATGCTACACCCAGAGAGTGCCTAGAAGTTCAGTATCCAGATATGACCAATCAGCCAGGAAGCAATCTGATGGGAGAAAAGGATTATATAATCAATCAGGCAGGAAGCCACCTGATGGGAGAAAGGATTACAATTGGAAAGAATAGAGTTGTATGAAGGTGGGACAACTGAGATACCTCCTGGAGAGGTGAAATCTGTTCCTCTCCAGCCTATGGATCCCTCACCTCCTGAGAGTACTTACAAAACAGTGTCCATCCATACACTGATGTGGGAAACTGGGGGAATGTGTAGATAATATCCTAGTCACTAATACAGGTAGGCAATGTGTGACTCATCAACTAGGAGAAGTAGTGGCATCAGGTTTACTGATACAGACTCCTAATAAGCAATCTGGTGATAGTGGCCAGATTCTGACTCCCAGCAACAAAGTCCAGGAATATACTGGACAGCAGCTGTGACAGCTGACTGTCCTATGCTTACTATCTATATAAATTGCATACCATTAGAAGGATTGGTAGACACTGGTGCAGATCATACAGTCATTAGAGGTGCCGACTGGCCCAGTCACTGGCCAAAGATTAAGGTGGACACCTACATGTCTGGTATAGGAGGATCAATAGCAGCTGAAGTTAGTGCTACCCCTTTGAGATGGACTTTTGAAGGCAAAACAGGAGTTTTTATTCCTTTTATAGTTGAAAAAAAACCCATCAATCTGTGGAGAAGAGACATTTTACAATTAGGATTACAAATGAGTACTTTGGTTTTTTAGGCAGGGCTGCTTTCTGAAGGCCTGCCAACACTCTCATTTGTTCCTATACAATGGAAAACTGATAAACCAGTGTGGATAGTGGCCCTTAGGTAGCGATAAAATTCAGGCCTTATTAGATATAGTACAGGAGTAACTTGACCAAGGACACTTACAGCTTTCTCTAAGTCCCTGGAATTCCCTAGTATTTATTGTAAGAAAGAAATCTGTAAAATGGAGGATGTTGACTGATTTAAGAAAGGAAATTAACAGATGGAAACTATGGGAACTCTTCATCCTGGATTCCATCTCCTACTCAGTTGCCTAGAGAATGGCCTCTTTGGATTATAGACATTAAGGATTGTTTCTATTCTATCCCTCTAGATAAGGAGGATATGAAAAGATTTGCCTTTTCAGTGACCAGTATTAACTTAGTTGAGCCTTATAAAAGCTATGAATGGACAGTTTTGCCACAGGGAATGAAAAACAGCCCTACTATGTGTCAAATGTATGTTGCTGCTGCTCTTACACCAATAAGAAAAGCATTTCCAAAAGTTATGTTATTACATTACATGGATAATATATTGGGATGTGCACCTGAGGAACAAATGTTTGAAGCATGTCTACAAAAGACCAGAGAAACACTAAGGAACTATAAATTGCACATAGCTCCAGAAAAAATTCAAAGACATGCTCCTTTTCAATATTGAGGATATGAAGTATATCCTAAGGTGCTTATGGTACAAAAACTTTCCTTAATAACAGAGAAGCTAAACATCTTAAATGACTTTCAGAAATTGATAGGAGATATCCAGTGGATGCATACAGTATTAGGCTTGAATACCAATCAATTGCAATGTCATTATATGACATTGTAAGGGGAGACAGTGCTTTAAATTCACCATGCCAGCTTACAAAAGAAGCTCAAGAGGCTTTGAGAGAAGTTGAACTGACTTTATGCAATGTGGTTGAAAGAGTCACTCAAAAACCCTTGGAAATATCAGTTTTTATTACAAAAGAGGCACCCAAAACAGTTCTTCATCAAGGAGACAGGGTGATAAAGTGGGGAAACCTCCCAGCACAACCAGAACAAAGCCTTACTCCTTACCCAGTGCTTATGGCTAGAATTTCATTAAAGGCCATTAAGCAAGTAGTACAATTATCTCGGATAAGACCTGACAAGATATACACCTTTTATACTAATGCACAAATTAATGTATGCTGTGAAACCATCCCAGAGTGACAAATTTTATTAGCCATGGCTCCAAATTTTACACACGGGTCTCCATTAAAGATAACCAGACTATTACATAATTGGCAATGGATTCTTCAAGAAAAGTTCCTCTTAAAGGATCAACTATCTTTACAGATGCATCCAAACATAATATTTGCACTGTATACTCTTGTGACTTAACTATAAAGAGAGTAGTCAGAACTCCTTTTCTGTCCACTCAGCAGAATAAATTGTATGCAATCATTCTAGCTCTTATTTATTATCCAGGAGATATAAATATAATATCTGATCCCGCCTATTTAGTAGGTATGGTACAAAGAACTGCCACAGCCCAAACAGAATTTGTAGTCTCTAATATATATCAGCTCTTTAAGGAAATTCAAGAGCAAGTGAAAAAGCATTCAGGTAAGATTTATCTTGCCTGTTCACTCTCATAGTGGACTTCCAGGTCCTATTTTTGATGGTAATTCAAAGGCAGATAGCCTTCTAACTATGTTGGCCAGTACTCCTTTATTTCGGGCAGCCCAAGAATCTCATTCTAAATATCATCAGGCTGCTCGAGCTTTACATTTACAATTTGGAATAACAAGAGAGGAAGCAAGGAGCATAGTAAAAGCCTGTACAGCTTGCCTTCTTTTCCACGCTCCTACACAACCTCCAAGGAAGAACCTTCATGGCTTGATACCCAATGAAATTTGGCAAATGGATGTGACCCATTATAACTCTTTTGGTCGCCTGTCTTTTATCCATGTTATAGTGGACACCTTTTCAGGATTCACTTTTGCAATACCAGCAGCAAAAGAGACAGCCCGAGTGGTCAATGAATTCCTTATACAAGCATTTGCCATTATGGGTGTGCCACAAGCCATAAAAGCAAACAATGGACCTGCATATACTTCTAAACATTTTGCACACTTTTGTGCCCAGTATAAGATTTTATACATCACTGGCATAACCTTTAAACCTCAAGGACAGGCAATAGTAGAGAGGAGAAACAGAGACATTAAGACGCTGCTCCAAAAACAAAAGAAAGGGGGAGCCACAGGTAACCCTAGAGAACTTTTTTTTTTCTTTTTTTAATAACTTTTTATTGATAGAACCCATGCAAGGGTAATTTTTTACAGCATTATTCCTTGCACTCACTTCTGTTCCAATTTTTCCCCTCCCTCCCTTCACCCCCTCCCCTAGATGGCAAGCAGTCCTTTACATGTTGAATAGGTTACAGTATATCCTAGATACAATATATGTGTGCAGAACCGAACAGTTTTCTTGTTGCACAGGAAGAATTGGATTCAGAAGGTAAAAATAACCCGGGAAGAAAAACAAAAATGCAAGCAGTTTATATTCATTTCCCAGTGTTCTTTCTTTGGGTGTAGCTGCTTCTGTCCATCCTTGATCAATTGAAACTGAATTAGCTCTCTTTAACAAAGAGATCCACTTCCATCAGAATACATCCTCATACAGTATTGTTGTTGAGGTATATAATGATCTCCTGGTTCTGATCATTCCACTTCGCATCAGTTCATGTAAGTCTCGCCAGTCCTCTCTGTATTCATCCTGCTGGTCATTCCTTACAGAACAATAATATTCCATAATGTTCATATACCACAATTTACTCAACCATTCTCCAATTGATGGGCATCCATTTGTTTTCCAGCTTCTAGCCACTACAAACAGGGCTGCCACAAACATTTTGGCACATACAGGTCTCTTTCTCTTCTTTAGCATCTCTTTGGGGTATAAGCCCAGTAGAAACACTGCTGGATCAAAGGGTATGCACAGTTTGATAACTTTTTGAGCATAGTTCCAAATTGCTCTCCAGAATGGCTGGATGTGTTCACAATTCCACCAAGGAAGGAGAAGACCCAAGAAATATCGGGTGGTTCTGTTGCTGATTGTGCTCACCATTGAAAGAGCATGGCAGTTATGGTGTTTGACTCATGGACATCAAAAATTGTTGGACTTCAAAATCCTCAGGAATCATTGGATTCTTTGAGACATGATAAGACTGTTGCAGGATTTCAAAAACTTTCAGGGATCATTGGATTCCCTGACACATGAAGCAATGGACAATAGATTGGTTTTGGACTATTTCTTGGCTGCTGAAGGAGGCGTATGTGTGACTGCTGTTTACATACCCTCCTTCTAGGACTTCTGGAAATCTTTTACAATATCATGTTGATTTATATTGTTTGTTATATCACTACTTGCATGTACAATTCATGTCTGTTGCACCACATGGAGCCTGCACGGCGGTGGAAAGAATCATCACTAATAGCCTATGCATTATTGCTATGTGCTTGTGTAATACCTTCCATGCTGATGGGTTTGTGCATACCTGTTTCTAATAAGACCCTTCAGCCCAGAAACCCGCTAGCAACCCCTACTTCCCTTTGGTGCTTTTCATCTCCCTTCCTGAGAAGTCAGGGAGGGCATGACCACTTGTGTTCTAAAACAAAAGAAAGCGGGAGATGAAACTCTGAGTTGATGCACTGAGGTCAGACAACCAAGCATGAAGACTAATTACTGATTGGACAATACTCTATTAGTATATGCTTGGAAAATGGCCCTTTCCACTATTCTGTACTGGCTCGATAATTGGTGTATTCAGAGAATTGTAGGAAGGATGAGGGGGTGGAATAAGACAAGCCAGAGTCACTTTGGTAGGTGAGGAAAAAGGAGGTCGTAGAGATCCTGCATCCATCCAATTCACTTCTACTCCTAAAGACTAAGAATAAAGAGCAAGGACTTTTGCTTATCCTGACTCCAGCTGATTCTAAGGTATCCAGGGTGCTAACTTGGTCGTCACATTCACTTATAACCTTATGTATTTTATTTAATGCATTTAAAAATATTGTTCATGGAAGAGATCCATAGACTTAACTAGATTTCCAAAGGAACTAAGGATAAGACTCACACAAAAAAGTTAAAGAATTCCAGCTTTAAAGGGATAATCTTCAATCTTCCTGGCACAATGTTAATACTACAAGACTTAATTAAAAATCATGAAGACTTGGGTTTCAAATCCTGCCTCCAATGCTTTTTAGCTGAGTCTGCCTTAGTTTCTTTCTTTGTAAAGTTGGATTGACATCTGGAATACCTACCTCATAAGGTAGTATAAGGATCAAAGGAGAAAAGGCTTGCAAAGCAATTTACAAACTTAAAAACACTATAAAAAGGTCAGTTGTTACTATTATTTTCATTATCATTATTAATATCCTTTAAAATAACATTTGATCAGGATATACCAGGAAGTTTTTTGAGAATAGCACGTGAAAGCAATTCTAATAAATTTGTGATAGAAAGTGCCATACACATACACATAGAGAGAACTATGGAGACTGAATATGGATCAAAGTATAGTATTTTCATCTTTTCTGTTGTGGTGATGTTTGCTTGTTTTTTTCCTTTTTTTGTTTGTTTTTTCCTTTTTGATCTGATTTTTCTTGCATAGCATGATGAATATGGAAATATGTTTAGAAGAACTGCACATGTTTAAAATATATTGGATTGTTTGCTATCTTGAGGAAGGGAGAAAGGGGAGAGAGGGAGATAAAATTGGAATGCAAGGTTTTGCAAAAGAATATTGAAAACTATCTTTGCATGTATTTGGAAAAATAAAATACTATTAAAAATAATTTAAAAAGGTAATAGCATGTTATTCTCATACTCTCGGATAGATAGTGTCTTTAGAACAGCTAAAGAAAAGGGGAAACCTAAGTTGCATTTCTTTGACCCTCATGTCTTAGATGTGGAAAAAAAAAGTGTGAGCGCCCATATGTGCATGAGCACACACACACTACCTTTCACAATGCCAACGTGCTTATCCAAGCATCCCCAGAGTGTGGTTCTTCCATCAGCCCTCCCCTCCCTGGCATCTGGGTGGCTACTGCTTCTTCCCCTCACACCCACTGGGACAACTCGTGTCTGTGAGGCAAGGGCAGAGCTTCTCCCTGAGGACCAGATGGCTTCATCTACCCCGAGAGTGAGGTAAAGTGAAAGTCAACTATGGAAGAAGGATGAAAGGCACAGTCTCAAGGAGCTGCCTGGCCTCCTGGGTCTTAGCTACCTCACACTCCCCAAAGGATCCAGGAAGATTCTGACACTCAAAATATGGAATCACTGAGCTCCACACTAGTTAGCAATAAAGTAAAAACTCATAGAACTTTTTTAATATTCATAGACTCCTGTGGTGACAGAGCTAGAGCACAGAATTATGCTTAGTGTATCACTCCATTATTTATTAGACCTAACAACACAGGTGTATCATATGATCATGGCTTTAGTGGTAGAAGGGACTTTAAAATCTACCAAGTCTAATCTCTTTATTTACAGACAAGGTAAATGAGTTTGTTATTGAAACAGTCGTTATATGTCAAAAGGCATGGCAGAGCTGGGATTAGAATCTGGTTCTTCTGAATGTTTAACAATTGCCTCTTGGGGGGAGATGTATTCAAAAAATACTTTTAAATTTAATCTGCATTATTAATATTTTCTCAATGGTTTTCTTAAATCTAGATGATCAGCAACAATGATCAATCAATCTGATTTTTAGTATTTGTAATTTCCATGATTTAAATGCTCTCACTGGAAATTTAACAATCAATTCACAAGCTGGTATGAGTTGCTTCTAGCACATCTAATCTCTAAATATCCTGGCCAGCCTTCTGTGGGTAAAGCCTAGCTTATCAATGTCTTTTATAAAATGTGGTACACAAAGTAGAACCAAGTACTTCTTATGCTGTCATATTAGGCAAGATGATAGTAGAAATGTCATTTCCCTTTGGAATACTATGCTTCTCAATGCATCTTGGGATTACATTAATTTTTTTTGGCTGACTGACATTAAGCTAAGACGCATTCAGATCCACCAATTTTTTCCTACTGGAATAATTGTTTAACTATGCTTCCCCTGTGATATGCATGAGCAGGTTTTTAAAAAATTCAAGTCAATGACTTCAAATTTATCCCTGTTAAATTTCACCTTATTAGATTCAGTTCATTGATCTGGTCTATTTAGATCTTTTATATCCTGATTCAGTTATACAACACATTTGCTATTCCCCCTGGCTTTGAATAATCTGCAAATTTAATAAGTATGCCATTCATACCTTCAGCCAAGCCATTCATTAAATGTTTAATAGTACAAGGATAGCCAGGGGAAAAGACTGACCCCTGGGACATTCTACTAGAGACATCCACCATCTCTGCTGGCTGACATCAAGTCATTAATGATGGCTCCATGGGTCCAGTCATGTAACCAATTCTAACCTTTCCTTACTGCTCCATCATCTAATCTTAATTTCCCTGTCTTGTACACAAGAACACCACGAAAGACAGAAGTGGGAGGGTCTTAGATGCTATAAGATCACAGATCTAGAGGTCTTTGAGGTAATTAGGTCCCACCTGCTCATTTTACAGATGAGAAAACTGAGGCCTAGAGAAATCAGATAACTTGCTTAAAGCCACACAGGTAAATAAGCAATGGAGTTAGGAATTGAGTTCAAGTCCCTGGGACTCAGAATCCTCAGTACTTTACATCATCACACTCACTCTCTTTGTTTTGTTTTGTTTTAAAGAGGTAATTGGAGTTAATTGATTTGCCCAAGGTTGCACAACTACATTTGAACTTCAGGGTCAGTGCTGTAACCACTGTGGTTCCTAGCTGCCTACACTCTCTCCCTTAGTGAAATGTTAAACTCTGCATATAGTATGTTGACAGCATATCCTGATTGACTTGACTGAGATACCTCTATTAGTTATTTCAGTTTGAGGTCTTCCTGTTAGTAAGAAATAACAAAAAGAGGTTTCTAAAAATATATTTGATCCAATGCCTAATGTTGCCTGTCTGTTTTTGTAAAACAGAATCACTTTTCTGTCATCCTAGCAGCAGGCACCCAAAAAAGTCAGCTGGACATGTCCTCGAACAGCTGTGCTATAGCCATATCACCCCAATGGCACTTTCTCCAGCCCTGACCCTTCCAATCCCTTCTTCCCTCTAGGGTCAACTAAACTAGTGTGTGAGTTAAGCAAGAGCAGCTGGCTGTGAGTAGAGCTGCCCTACTCCTGCCTAGAACTAGGGAATGTTCTCAGACATAACCACGTAAGACCCAGAGGACTTCCTTGTACCTCATTAAAACAGCCTCCTTAGCTCACCTTCTTTGGGCCCAGTAAGTATAGTGCTCTAAGTCTTCCATGCTGAAAGCAACTAAAGGCACATGACTACTTCCAAAGCTTTTTCATATGTACTTCTCAATGCTTATATCTTTTTTCTCCTTTATCTTTCCTAACCCACTGTTCTTTTATTTCTTTGTCATTTTCTTTGTCTCCTATACTAACTCTAACCATGATTCTAGTCTTTTTTTCCTTTCCCTTTTTTACCTCCATGTTTTAGTACTATACTAATAAGCTATAAGCTTCTTTTGGTCATATCTGGACAGCCAAGTAGTGCTTGATTAGAGCACTGGACCTAGAGTCAGAAAGACTCATCTTCTTAAGTTCAAATCTGGCCTCAGAGACTTAATCGTATTATTAATAATAATATTTAATAGCTGAGAAAGTCATTTAAACATGGCTTGCCTCAGTTTTCTCATCTGTCAAATGAACTGGAAAAGGAAATGGCAAACCACTCTAGTATCTTTGCCAGAAAAGCCCAAATGGGGTCACAAAGAGACTCAACTATAGCAACAAAGATAAGCTTCATGCCAGAAAGAGCCAGGTCTCATTTATCCTTTGCTTATAATACAAAATGAAAACTTAATAAAGGTTTGTTGAATGAATGGATAAGAGAGGAGAGGAAGGAAGAGAGAAAGAAGAAAAAGAAAGTTAAAAAGCTATCATGAAAATAATGCTAGATTGCAGAATTAGAAAACTTAGAATAAAAAAATCCTCCCTCTACTTGGCTCTTTTCAACAATGAGGTGATGGAAAGAGCCATCCACATCCAAAGAGAGGACTATGGAGACTGAGTGTGGATCACAGCATAATTTTTCACCTTTTTGGTTTGTTTGTTTGCTTGCTTTTTTTTTTCTCTCTCTCATTTTTTCCCCTTTTGATTTGATTTTTCTTGCACAGCACAATAAAATGTGGAAATGTGTTTACAAGAATTACACATTTAACCTATGTTGGATTGCTTGTTATTTAGAGGAAGGATAATGGGGAGGGAGGGAGAAAATTTTGAAACACAAGGTTTTGCAAAGATGAATACTGAAGACTATCTTTGCATGTATTTGGAAAAATAAAAAGCTATTATAAATAAAAAAAACAAAAAACATCATCCCTCTGCTATTTACTACTCATATAACCCACCAGTTACTCACTTAGCATGTATCTTCTTCAACTTCCTCATAAGTAAAATGAGGAAATTAGTTTACTTGCTTCTAAGGTCCTTTCCAGCTCTACATCTTATCAATCTCTGAGTGAACAAACATTTCATAAAGCTCAGGAATCAGCAATACAGAATCTTGCTCAAGAAGAGGGTATTCAAGTACATTTAATTTAGTTTTCCGAAAAAGGTTAAGTAAGATCAATTCCAGATCTTTATCCTTAGGAAGCCTTACCACTTTCACTTCTCCATTCAAACAATCTAATAGAACCTAGGAGAAAATGAGCTTCCCTAGGGTAGAGGTTGTTTTGATTTTTTGCCTCTGTAGTCCCAGTATCTATCTAGAACAGTGCTTCGAACACAGAAGGAGTTTAACAAATGCTCACTGATCAATAAATATACATATTCCTAATACCTACTAGGCTATGTGATACAGTGAATAGAGCATTAGTCCCAGAGTCAGGACAAGTCATCTTCCTGAGTTCAAATCCAGCCTCAGACACATAGTAGTTGTGTGACCTTGGGCAGTCATTTACCTTATTTGCCTCAGTTTCCTTATCTATAAAATAAGCTGGAGAAGGAAGTGGTAAAACACTCCAGTATCTTTACCAAAAAAAAAAACAAAACAGGATCATGAAGAGCAGAACACAATTGAACAGATACGACAAATAATTACTCCAAAGAAAGATAAATCATGAGAATCAATAGTAATGTCAAGATCCTTGAAGCCCTGGGAGATGTAGGAAATGAAAATTTTGGAAGACAAGGGAAATCTAATATTACAGTAGTTTCTGTGAAATTCTTTCCAAGACAGAGAGGCCTGTTCCTTTCATTCCCAACAATACACCAGAAGAGGTAGCCATGTTTTTTCAGTCTCTGTAAGCCATAGAGTGATATCCCTGTACCCTTCCCAGCCTATTGGACCCTAGAAGAAGGGGCTGTTCCCTCTCGATCAGCTTCAGAGGATGCTTGATAAACAAATCACCTCCTCTAAGAGTAGGAGCTCTTTGTTCACTTCACAACCATTCAGGGAATCACAGGGGAAGCTGAAGTACCCAAGCAGAGATAGCACTCAGCACAAGGGAGAGGCTACACATTTCATTCTTGACTACTGACTTTCCACAAAAGATGTTTTAGAATCAGAGAAGGCCTTTTCAGCAAGGGTATTCACATCAGCACATGCTTGCTGCCAAGGTCACATTAATTATTCCCCAATAATCTGACCCACTTACTGTCCTCTGCATCAGGGTGGGGAATTGCTTGGGAGGATAATTTTGCTGAAGCAATTTCTTTCTGAGTGTTTAAGTTGTACAAGGATGTACAAGGAACTCCTCGGGGCCCCACAGGCTGTCACAGGAAGGCAGGAAGAGCCAGACATTTAATCTCCTGTGTCCTCTTGGCTGCCAAGACCAGCTACAGATTACAGATGTCAACAGTAAAGAGGATTTTCAAAAACAGAACAACAACCCTACTCCCATGGGTATCCCCATACCAGGTCTCAGGGAACACAAGGGTGATTATGTAAATACATACACACTCAACTTTCTGTGAACTTTTCTTCCTCCTTAGTTGGTTTCCTGATTTTCTCAACTGAATACACCTAAGTAATTTAAAAATTTAATCTCAACCTCCTTGTATATTCTTATATTTTTTAAGATTAAAAAAAAGCAGGGGGGAGAGTATCTTAATTTCTCTTAAGTCTAAATCTCTAAGTTCCTATTAAGCATGAAGAAATCTTCACTTGATTTCTGCAAAACCTGCAATACAATAGACAGGATGAAGCCATAAAAGGAAAAAAGGAAAGACAGCTTCAGAGATCTGTAGAAAAGATTTAAACTCATCATCTACCTACATGTAGTCAAAATTTTAGGTCCCATCTCCATTCCTGAATCACACTGGTGCTCTTAAAGATCACACATTTTGGCCCTTAGATAACTCTACTCAATTACCATTCAATTCAGCAAAGTATTTGTTAAGGACCTACCCAGTGAGACTATTGTGCTAAGTGCTGGAATACAAAGATAAGAGAAAAAAACTGTCCAAGTGCCATTTCCTCAACACATGCTCTAACTAGATTGTAAGCTCATTAGAAGTGGACTAATCAGACATTTCTCTTATATTCTGTAAAGTGCTTTGTTTTTGCTAGGTTCCTAATTATGCTTGTTGTTGTATCTTAGAGGCATATATGCTTTTTGTAGACCTTGAGTTGCAAACAATAAGTTGAAGACCCATCGATTTTTACAATTCCAGCTACTGTTCAGTATTATTAGTGTTGCGGTAATAATACTGTTTATTCAGTGAGATAAAAAAAGTGGTGAAAAAAAGAGACACTTTAGATTAAGGACCTCATGCTAAATATTTTAGAGTGTCACTTTTAGTACACAGAATCAAACACACTTCATGAGCGATTCCATCTTACACAGTCCATTTCAAATCCTACTTTCTCTGGATGTGATCTCTTTTAGACTCCTTTACATTCACTGTCCTACAGGTTTGGCATTTCTCATATATCTTATACTTAAATATCTTTCCACATTCATATGTTTTTTCCTCCCCAAAATATATTTGGTTTTTGACAGATATGGCAGACAACATAACCCATGGTATATCAGAAACCACACAATACCAAAAATTGCTTGAAGGAAAACATAGAGATACATGGGATACATGTTTACCACTGATATCTAGAAAATGACAACAGGTCCAAAGGAAAATCATCAGTTAGTTTGGTGGTTCCTTTGGGTAAGACTTCTAAGAGAGAGCCAAGAATGATAAGAAGACCTTCAAGAATTGAGATATGTAAGCCATTCTCCAATTGATAAATGGTCAAAGGATATGAACAGACAATTTTCACATGATGAAATTGAAACTATCACCACTCATATAAAAGAATGTTCCAAATCACTATTGATCAGAGAAATGCAAATTAAGACAACTCTGAGATACCACTACACACCTGTTAGATTGGCTACGATGACAGGAAAAAATAATGATGAATGTTGGAGGGGATGCGGGAAAACTGGGACACTGATGCATTGTTGGTGGAGTTGTGAATGAATCCAACCATTCTGGAGAGCAATCTGGAATTATGCCTAAAAAGTTATCAAACTGTGATACCCTTTGATCCAGCAGTGTTACTTCTGGGCTTCTATCCTAAAGAGATACTAAAGAAGGGAAAGGGACCTATATGTGCTAAAATGTTTGTGGCAGCCCTGTTTGTAGTGGCTAGAAACCAGAAATTAATAGATGCCCATCAATTGGAGAATGGTTGGGTAAATTGTGGTATATGAATGTTATGGAATATTATTGTTCTGTAAGGAATGACCAGCAGGATGAATACAGAGAGGCTTGGAGAGACTTACATGAACTGATGCTAAGTGAAATGAGCAGAACCAGGAGATCATTATATACTTCAACAACGATACTGTATGAGGATGTATTCTGATGGAAGTGGATTTCTTTGACAAAGAGATCTAACCCAGTTTCAATTGATCAATGATGGACAGAAGCAGCTACACCCAAAGAAAGAACACTGGGAAATGAATGTAAACTGTTTGCATTTTTGTTTTTCTTCCTGGGTTATTTCTACCTTCTGTATCTAAGATATACTGTGACATATTTAACATGTATAGGACTGCTTACCATCTGGGGGAGGGGGTAGATGAAGGGAGGGGAAAAATCGGAACAGAAGTGAGTGCAAGGGATAATGTTGTAAAAAATTACCCTGGCATGGGTTCTGTCAATAAAAAGTTATTTTAAAAAAAAGAGTTGAGATATGTCTCTCTACAGAGCAGAGTCACATTGATATAAACACACATTCATCAGTCTTGAAAATAATAAAAATGCAAACTATCTGAGGGCAATAGCTTTTTCATTTTTGTCTGGGTATTCCTAGTATCTAGTACATAATAGTCATGGTAGACAATGTTCATTGAAGGCAATAACAAACTATTATAATGGAATTTTGCTCCATTTTCCCAAAGATATAACAATTTTTATTTTTTAAGACTATCAAAAGGTTGTTCCTGTTCCCTAGGACACAGTATCATTGTTTCTTATTGATCCATTTCCTGGAACTGTTCACTATATCTTCCTCTGCCCTGGCCCATACAGTTCTGCTCCTACACAGCTTTCTTCAATCCCAATGGGATCTTAACAAACCTAAATTATGCTCTGACTTCCCTGCAAGTCCAGTACCAGGGCATTGCTTCTTCCCATCACTTCTAGAATTCTTATCCTACTTCAGTCCCAAATCATATCCTGATATGCCCCAGAATTCAAGGGAGTCACTGTTTTCCATTTTCTGGTTCCATGTTTTCCTGGCTATATGATCATGAGAGGACCTAGATCGAGAAGAGAATAAAGTTTCACATCATCTTTCCCACCTATTCCCTCCTCTCTACTTATACAACCATTCCCCTAGTTCAAGGCCTTCTATTTTCTTGCCTGGGATTGAGCAAAAGTCTGTGTAGCTCAAGTCCTTCCCCATCCCAGTTCAGACTCCACATAGTTTCCAATACATGAAGCCTAAAGCACAGGTTGACCATGTCCTTTTCCTCCTCCATGTGCTCTGGTAGCTCCATCAGGATAAATTACAAATTCTTCTAACTGGCATTTAAAGTCCATCACAATCTAGTTCAGGCTCATTTTTCTGGGCTTATCATCCATTACTCCCCTTCACATACTCAACATTCCATCCAAACTGACCTACTTGCCATTCCTCCTACACAAGGATCTATATTCTGTATCCATATCTTTGCCTGTATCCTCCATGCCTGGAATGCCCTGTCTTCCAGCATTCAGCTCTTAAAATATCCAGCTTTCTTCAAAATTTAGTTCAGGGACTATCTCCTCCTTCTTGAAAAGTGCCCTGATACATAGAGCTGCAAATACTACCTCTCCCTCAAAAAAGAAATTATTTGCTATTTTTTTGTATTGGTATGTACATATTATTTCCCCCAATCAATTATAAGTACCCTGAGAGCTTCTGTTTTGGCTTTTTATTCAAGCACTTGGAAAAATGATACTTAATAAATTACTATTTATTGATTCAAATAAAGAGACAGCTAAGTAGTTTGGCAGAGACAGGGCTGAGAGTGAAAAGAGGAAGATCTGAGTCTAAATCCAGGCTCAGACTTTGGTTGTGTTATCCCAGGCAAGTCCTCTGTTTGCCTCAGTTTCCTCATTTGCCCTCTCAGGATCAAATGAGATAATATTTGTAAAGCATATAATTTGATGAAAGGCACATAGTAGGTGTGATATAAATATAAAAATAATACTATCATCTAATTTTACAAATGAAAAAGTGAAAACTCTGTGAAGTGCTTTGCCTAAGGTCACATGACTATGGAGACAGAACTCTGCTGGTATCATGCTAGTCCTTAGTCAGAATGGATTGCCCCCTATAAAACCCTCAAGTTCAATAAGCAGGTCCAATGAACAGTATCAGGAAATCTTCTGCTCAAAAATCAAACAAAAGATCAGGTCAGCCCTATTTTCAGCTGCTGATATTTTTCTTCAAACCCATGTGATTATCCAGAGAAACTCAGTTTCAAGTGATCAACAAATATCGACTGTGGGCCTGGTGTGTGCTAAGCACTCTGGAGACACAAAGAAGCAGAAATTAAAATTACAATCTCCATCCTACAGAGCTTAGTGTCTATAGTAGGAGAGATAGGATATATAAGTAGGTATTTGTATGCATATATGTGTAGTGTGTGTAGAAATTTAGAAGTTAATACTTATATAAAATATGTAAAATATATTTGTATATAAAATATATAAATACATACACATACTTTTTACTTGTTTTATATATACATATATATGATGGATATGTGTATTTATACATGTGTATCATTCTGGCATCATTTTATCAATGAATGCCAAATGAATGGCATGCTATGGATTTTTCAGAAAAGGAAGACAGCCATGTGGATGGGAGTGATTAGAGAAATTTCACAAATGACATATGACGTGATGAGGGCCCTGAAGGACTGTTGGTGCTAACAACAATAATAATGCCTTTCATATTTGGGCTTACAAATAACTTTAAATATCCATTGCCTCATTTGAGCTTCCTAACAATTCCATGATTAGGTAAGACAGGAACCATTATGTCCATTTTATAGATGAGGAAACTAAAGCTCAAACTAGTTTATTCACCTGCCTAAGATCACAAAGCTAGTGAGCAACAGGGCAGGATTCAAATTCAGATCATGGGATAATAGATCTAGGGCTGGAAGGGATGTCAAGAATCATCTAGTCCAACTTTGACTCAAATCCTCCCCTTCTTGTTCCCTGTGCAGCCATTAATTAATTTGTAAAAATAGTTTTTTGGAAAAAGAAATGGAAAACCACTCCAGTGTTTTTAATCAAAAAAAAAAAAAAAAGCCCCACAAAGACTTGGACATGACTGAATGACCCAAGAACAACAGAAAGATAGTTTTATAGATTATAAAAAGGAAGCCAAACAAAATTGGATGACATATACAAGATCACACAGTTTGTGAGCATAATAGATGGGATTTGAACCCAGAACCTCTGATTCAGTATTCCCTTCAATGAATCAGTACTGTTTAGCATCAACTTTAGAGAATGACATTCTAAGGTGAGACAGAGTGAATAGGAGGATGAGGTGGGAAATGTGGAAGATGTGGAAGACAATGAAGAAACCAGAGTGGCTGGGGAAGGACATTTATGGGAGGATGTAGTGACAAGAGTGGAATGGTAGAATGGAGACTTCAAGTGTACTTTCAAGAGTAGGAAAGCAACTCAGGGAAATGCCATGAAGCAATTTGAATGAGCCCCAAATGGCCTCCATGTTTTATTTCCCTCATGTCTCCCACCTAACCCAACATGCTATACTGTGTTGAGTAGAAGTCCTTACCAAGCTTGATGTCTCCATCCAAGGTCATCAGCACATTGCCAGCCTTCAGGTCACGATGGATGATCTTCTTACTGTGTAGGTAGGCGAGGGCCTCTAGCATCTGACGGCAGATTACTTGAATCTGAGGCTCTGTGAGCCCTCTATCCAACTCTGTGGGCAAAAATCAACAGAGAAAGGATTAGGCAGCTTTAAATGAACCATCAGTTGACCAAATATGTGGATCTTCTGGGCTATTGGACTTTCCCTCTAGCCAAGTTAAACACATATCCAGATACCTGAAGGCATTTTCCATCTTTCTCAAAGGACAGGCTCTGTATATGAACTAACCAATTGCTATCCAGTGGCAGTTGAGGCATTCACCACCAAGGGCATATACACAATGACCACAAGAAGACAAGTAGAAATTAAAAAAAAAAAAAAGAAAGAGAATATATATAATTACCATGAGCTGAAAAATATGAAAATATGTTTAGAGGAATTGCACATGTTTAACTTACATCAATTACTTGCTGTCTTGGGGAGGGGGGAGGAGAGAGGGAGAAAATTTTGGAACACAAGGTTTTGCAAAGGTAAATGCTGCAAACTATCTTTGTGTGTATTTGGAAAAAAAACTATTGGAAAATTTAAAAAATAATAATTACCATGACCAATCTTGGCCCAGAGAATAAATAAGAAAATAGATCTGCTCCCTTCCTTCTTTATAGAAATGAGGGGTTATGGATATAGAAGACTGCATATATTTTCAGATACAGCTGATATGTTCTTTGGTCTTGCTAAACTATATTGGATGTATTTTCCCCCTTCTTTCTAGTAAGCTAAAATATGAAAAACATTATTATTGCTACTAGCACTAACAATCCTTCAAGACCCCAATTCCATCACACATCACTTATGAAACTTCTCTAATCGCTCCAGTCCACTGGCTATCTTCCTTTTCTGAAAATCTATAATTCGTCTCTCATTTGGGATTCAGTGGTTAAAAAAGATGTTTTGTTATACACACACACACACACACACACACACACACACACTCACTCACATATATACACATAAGTATTTCATATGTATTATATATCCATATATAAAAGAAGTAAAAAGTATGTGTATACTTTGTTATAGATGAAGACTCTCTTAATAAGAGAAAGGAAAGGGATACATGTGGAAATGAATTACGTTAAAATAAAAGACTTCAATTTTACTTACAAAAGACAAAGACATTGACAGATGCATTATGGTAGAACATGGCTAATCCAATCATCATTAAAGTCATCATTTTGCTACCGAAGAAGAGTTCTGCTAAACACAGATAATTCAGAGTTGGCAGGAACCCTGGAAGTCTCCAATAAAGTTGAACTAGAGTTCAACTTCAACTCATCCCCTCATTTTACAGATGAGGAAACAGAAGCCCAGACACAGTGATTTGTCAAAAGACATCCAAGTAGGATCTGGCACGTACAAGTTTCAAACCCAGGTCCTCACATTTCAAATCTTGTGCTCCCTACTATATCACACAGGCTCTTATTTATCTCATAACATCCATTTCTTTCCCTTATCTCTGACCTTTTCAGGATAGGTTGCTTTATTATCCAACTTCTATATAAAACATTTAAAAAAACTTTCTCCCTTCTAAGTCCTGATTCCTTGTGCTGCATCAGCACCACTCTCTCCTAAGGTGCAGACAAAACACCCTGTCCATGTTTGGGAAACTGCTTCCCTAGGTGGCAATCTTGGAGTGCTCCCCACCTTCCGCATCCCTAGCTGCCGTCAGTACTGGTAGCTGCTGCATCACTGTTTATATAGCCTACTCTTTGTGTGGCTTCTCAGCCTACAACTGCAAATCCCTTTAGGCTACTTTCCTGGATCTAGCCCATAGCCTAATCCTCCCCATCCAGAGAATCAGGTTCAGTCCTCTGAAAAAGGGGGGGGGGGGGAGAAAGGGAGAGGCACATCTTTATTCTGTTTCTTCAATGCTTCATCCCATAATCCTGGTCAAGTATTTAGCTTCCTTGGTTACTCTGCCGATTATAAAAATGAGAGGATAAGCCACCTATCGTTTTCCTACCTTTTATGAGAAAAGGTTAAGCTATAACAAGACTCATCCTTGTAAAGGCTTGATATACAATAAAGCACTTAGCATCTGAAAAGAGCATTATCATTTTTCAAAGAACCCTACAATTTCTACTGTTTTATCCTCCAAACTGGGAAGTAGGTAAGTCATACATAGTTTTCATGATCCTTTCTGCCCAAATAAAATACAGCAATGAGAGACCCATGGTCTTGAAGTCAGGAAAAATTGGGTTTAAATCATACCTGAGATATTTACTAGCTGTGTGACTCTGGACAAATCACTTAATCTCCATCTGACACACTTTCCTAATTTGTAAAATGGGGATATTAATACTACCTATCTCCCAGGTCAATACAATCATTTTTGTAAGGTACTTCACACAGTGTCTAGTTTATAGGAGATACTAAAAAAAAATTATCATTAGTTAACATTACTTGATGTATGTTCAAGAATGTAAACAAAAAATAAATCTTTCCTGGGAAGAAAGAAAAAAGGAGGGGGGGGAGGGAAGGAGAGAGAGAAGAGGGAAGGAGGAAGGGAGAAAAGGAAGAAAGGAGGAAGAATTCTAACTCCCTAGGTAGCTGATATGTTTCTTCTGGTTTGTACCTTGAGAATTCTAACTCTAGGTATTCCCTAAGTCTCCCAACTTACCTAACATGATGGCATCCACTGCTCCACCAGGACAAAACTCAATCATAATCTGCAGAAAAACCAACAGAATCCAAGTGAATTAGAGGGCCAGATAGGGGAAAAAATCATTAGGCTGTGAATTGGCTCAACAACTCTGTATAGTAATTCTGAATTATATTTTTTTATTAAAAAGTAACAAAAATGCTGATTCTTTTGTGGCTCAGGGATCCTGCCACTAGTTATATGAACCAAAGAGGTCAAAGAAAGAAAAAGAAGTCTTGAATACATTATTCATAGTGGCACCTTTTGTTGCAACAAAGCAATGGAAACAAAGTAGATAGCCACTGACTTGGCAAGTATAAATTTATTGTGGCATATGAATGTAACGAGATTATTGTGTTCTCAGAAAAGATGATTGAAAAGAATTCAGAGAAAGATGGGAAGATGTTTGAAATGATGCAAAGGGCAATATGTAGGACCAGAAAAACAATGGCAAAATGATATATATGGTAAAAAGAATTTTAAAAATTATAAGCTGATGCCTATGTAATTATTATAATCAAGCGTGGCCCTAAAGAAGAAAAGAGATAATGTATGACCTTTTCTTCTTGGCAAGGGTGATGGAAGTAAGGGTGGGGAGAGGAACTCTGGGTGGAAAACTTTTTACATTCTCATGTTGGGCTAGATTGCTGAAGTGCTTTCTCCCTTTTCTTTTTATTTAACTTTTTATTATATGGGATGCTTTAATGAAACGGAGGTGATACACAAGTAAAAGATATCAATGATTTTTTAAAATGAAGCCTCCATATTCTGGATAACTAGAAAGTGAGAATGATGTAGTATCTTAGGACTTACCGGGCTGCTTCTATCAACCTGGTGTTCTCTTCCCCAGGAACATTTATCACTCCCACTTCACTCAGGAACTAACCAAAACACACAAAAAAGAAGCTCCTTCCTGAATTTCTTCCATTTCCTACAGCTGTTTCTTGTGCCATTCATCTTTATCATTACCACTCAGAATAAAGGAAAGAAATGAAAAATCAGCTTGTATAAACTCACTTGAAAAGAATAAATGTCTTGCTTCACTTAGAGTGGTCACCAAAGAAGAGGGAGACATGTTGAAAAAGGCATGTTCTCTATTTATGAAAAAGGGAAGCCTGCCTGCTCACATAGCCTCTTCCTTGCTAGATGGCTTGTTGGGGGTATACCTCACATATCGAGAAGCAGAGCCTTCATTAAGTTCAGCAAAGAAATAGATGGGTATATTCTTTTCTTCCTTCATTTAGCTAACTCAGCAGAGACTTATTAAATTCCTTCTATGACCCATTTATTCATTCATGCAATGAGGACACAATGAACTCCTACTATAATAAGCATTTGGTATTGCAAAAGATACAAGGAATCCTAATGGTCCCTGCTCCCAAAGAGTTCACAGTGTAAGCAGAAAGATGATGATGGTGATGATGATGATATCACAATTTTATTGCTTTTTAAGGTTTAAAAGTCCTTCCCATTATCAAATTTGATCCTTATAATAATAATCCTATGAGGCAGATGTTATTATTAATCACATTTTGTAAATGAGGAATCAGTCTTAGAAAAGTTGCATGACTTTTCCAGAGTCACATAGCTAGTAAGTGTCTTGAGGCAGGATCAGAAAACAGATCTTATTGACTCTTAAGTCCAGCATTCTATCCACTTTGCTACCCAAACATTCACATATATGACAAGGAATTGGCAGCATAAAACAACAGTATAAGAGATCTCACAAAGCAATATTTTAAAGAGTTAAATGGTAGTTATTCTCAGACTTTGAATATAAGGATCCCTTTTTAATGTCAGAATATCTCAAGGACCCCCTTCCCCCCCACAGGATGGCATGATTATTGGTATCCTTTGACTAAGAAAATATAATGACAGAATTTACTATGAATGCAGTCATGCTTTTAAATTGATTTCTATTTTATTAATCACAGTTGCATCTGTATATATATGAGATAATAATACCTATGATTGTGAGTCATTATTTGTTCAGTCTCCAGAAACTAGATTTGCTTATGGATTCAAAAATGGCTTTGCCTATCCCTGGCGATAACTCCATGGATCCTATATCCAACAGACGAAGAAATTAAATTAAATAGATCATGAATTCAGAAGAATTTGGGGGGAGGGAGGATTTCTGCATGTTTTCCATTTAGGAAACAAAATTAACTCCAAACATCCCATCTTAAAGACACTACTTCCCTATATGGATAGGCAAGAATTCTTAAGCCAATATGTAGATGAATCTCAACATTTAGAACATGGCAGGAAAAAAAGCTGCCTGTGAAAATCAATTGATGCTATAATAAGCACTGATGAAAAGGTCCTCTGTTTTGTAGTGGGTAAGAAAGTAGAAACAAGGTGGGTACCTATGGATAGTAGAACAGAGAAACAATATGGGGCATATAAATGTGATGGATTATTGTCATGCTATACAAAATGAAGACTGAGAATTCATAGAAACTTGAAAAGAATCACAGGAATTGGTGGGGCAAAGTAAGTAGAACCAAGAAAACAACACATTCCACAATAATGGAAAGAAAGAAATATATGTGAAAAAGCAATGATTTCATCTTATAAGTAGCTCCTGGTAACAAAGTTTTTTTCTATCAGTGCATATTTCAACTCTTCCTAGATAAGTTTTAGGGAGAAGAGGGCTCAAAGATATTCAAAGCTGTCTCCACTGTCAAAAGTCAAGACTGGAACTCAGTTGATTCCAAGATTCCAAGACTTGAACTTGAAGGACACCCACTACATTAAGAGTCTCCAAAGCAGAGGTCATGGCTTAAACATGAGTAATACAGTACACCTAGATGGAGCAGCAGATAGAGCACTAAGCATGATTTCAAAGCTCAAACACTTTATTAGCTGTGTGATCCCAGGCAAGTCACATAACCTTAGACCCATTTGTAAAATGGAGATAATAACAACTACCTATAAGAGATACTATAGATATAAAATAAAATAATATTTGTAAAGTGCTTTGTAAACCTTAAAGCGCTATCTAAATGCTAGATATTATTATGAGATAGAGTCCTAGACCTCGAATCATGAAGATTTGAGATTGAATCCTGTCTTATACATTTACCAGTTGTGCCATGTTAGCCAAGTCAAAATGTCTTTGAACCTTAGTTTTCTCATCTGTAAAAAGGAAATCACAATAGCAGCTACCTTATAGGGTTGTTGTTGTTTTTTAAGTAAGATAAAGTACTTGTAAGAGTCAAAGCATTATTAAATGTTTCTTGTATTCTGTTATTATCATTATTTTTTTACCAAGGACTAGAAAACTAACACTACTTTCCCAAGATCTCATAGCTATTTAATAAATAAAAAACACCAGTGCTAAAAACTAAATAATATTTCTTCCTTCCCATTCTTCCCTCCCCCATCAGCTCCTCCTAATTTCCTTATTTCTATTCATGGCAACTGCTGTTTCTCTTCCAGTCAGTCACCCAAACTCAAAACCCCTCTGTCATCTTTTACTCTTCCCTCTCTCCTCACCCTCCACATCCAATGCAATGCCAAGCTCTTGGCAACATCACACAAATACCTCTCCCCCCTTTCATTCCATGCTTACTGCCTCAGTCCCAATTTAAGCTTCAATTATCTTCTGTCTGCACTATGACAACATATCGCTAACTTTCTGCCTCATATTTAATTGGTCCCTTGTCAATTTATTCCATCCAACATAGCCAGATTTATCTTTTTCAAATACATCTTTGATCATGTTCCTCCCTATTTTTAAAAGTCTTCCAAGGCTCTTTATGCCTATCAAATAGAATAGAAATTCTTCAACTAGCTTTTCAAGACTATCTTCACAATCTATCTTCAAACTATATTTCATAATCCAATTTTCTATTACACTTTCAGGCATACCTACGAGTCTTGTAAGTAGAGCAAATTACTTGATTTTCCCTGGATACATGTCATTCTTTCCAAATCTCCCACACTCCCTGCCATAGTATACTCATCCTCATTTATTCTTACTAACGCACTCAGTGATCCCTGTATCAGTTACTCATAGAAGGACTTTTTGTGTGTGTGTGTTTAGGAAAAATAAATAAATAAAGAAAAAAGATTCCAAAATATGTGAACTATGTCTCTCCTGTTTCTCTGTCTCTTTCTCTATCTTTTCCTCTTTATTCTTTTCTGCTCCTCCTCCTCCTCCTCCTTCTTCCTCCTTCTCCTTCTCCTCTCTCTCTCTCTCTCTCTCTCTCTCTCTCTCTCTCTCTCTCTCTCTCTTTCTCTCTCTCTCTCTCTCTCTCTCTCTCTCTCTTCCCCCTCTGCCTCTACTTCTCTTTCTCTCCCTCTCCCCCCTTTTTTCTTTTCTTCCTCCTCCTTTTTCTTTTTTCTTCTCTCCCTCCTAAAAAGTATCTCCCAGCTTTCTGTTTTCGATTTCCTGCTTGCTATTAAGTCCCTCCAAATCCATTTTCCCAAGGAGCATAGAAGAAGGCGTGGGTCTCTGGAGTTGCTGGCTAGTACATTCAAGGAGGTTTTCTTGTACTTTAAACAATGAAGGAAAGCATCCAATAATGAACTGGCTAGGCTAAAGGCAGTTCTCAAGCCAGAAGAAGGGGGTAATGGCCTGTTTGATTTGGAGAGACCTCTGCTAGACTTGTTTGACCTCTGAGAGACCTCTTGTTAAGTGTAAAGCATGAAAGGCTATCTGAGAAAATGACTGTGCTGAACTGACAGCCTCCTCTGGAATGCAGAAATGAGGCTTTAGGCCCAGGGCAAATAGAAGGCCTGCACCCAGGAAGATTCAAATAGAGGATGTGTGCCTCCAGCCTGGCCATGGGGGCAAGATGGGATGAAATGGAGAAATCCTTCAAGCAGCTAAGACTTGACCAGTCATAAAAAACTTGAATTCTTTTCACATCCACAGTTCCTGGGGTCATACACTAACTCAATAGTACTAAGTAAATAAGTAAACTGCAATGGCCTAGTCTCTGCTCCTGAGCACACTGATTTGTCTGTCTCCAATGCTGCCTAATACTTTTACTTATCTCCTCCTGTGTGGTGATCTTTTTCTTCTTTAGTATATATAATAAGATGGATGATTCTCTCTGGGGGAGAGGGTAGGTTTCTCGAGGAAGGTTTCTCGGGGGAGGTTTTCTGGAGGCAGCCTTAGTATCAGTTCAGATCAATAATTACCCCAAATGCAGCCAGGTGATAAAAGTTCAGATCTTTTATTATCTCCAATATAGTCCGGTTAGCTTAGAGGCCTATCTCTCTGCTTGGCTCCAAGAGCTCTTGCCGCTTTGTCCTTTGCTTCTGCCTCTGCTTTCTTCAGCCTCCAGAGCCAGCACCAAGTTGAATCTGTCTTGCCTCGGAGAGAGGGCTTCTGGCGTAATTCTGCTGAAATCTGACTGAGAGCCTCTGTCTGTTTCTTTTATACAAGAGGGAGGAATTGTGGGATACAAGAGAGAGAGATTATAGGTTTTCTCCCATAGTACTCTCTGGCCCTAAGAGCTTCAAGGGAGGTGTGAATTCACAAAGTTACAAAGTTTACTTTGTGAATCTCCCATACTTGTGAACTCTGATGAGTAAAGGTGTAAACACAAGCATTGTATCAGTTAGTTCTACTTAGTACCTTGTTTCAGGTTCTGGCCCAAAACATCTTGTAAGATCAGATCAATAATCTATCAACTCTAATGAGTTAGCAGTTTGTAAAGATTCCAACACTCCTGGGTTAAGACATCACAATGAGCATGATTCCAAAATGAGTGTGAATGTCATTCATTTTGCCCATACATTAGAGATCAAAAAAATCTCAAGCTTTTTTGGTGTTATTCATTCATGTCCTATTCTTCATGACTCATTTGGGGTTTTCTTGGCAGAAGTACTGGAATAGTTTGTCATTTCTTACTCCAATTCATTTTACAAATGAGGAAACTGAGGCTAGTGAGGTTAAATGACTTGATCATGGTCACACAACTAGATAATCAATGTCTGAGGTCAGATCTGAACTCTAGGCCTTAAATTCTATTCACTACACACCTAGCTGCCTAGCTTAGATATTATCCCCATGACTAAATTCTAAACAGTTAGAAATTCTCATGGATATAGCCTCAAAGTAGAAAACTAAGCAGAAACAGGAATTAAGAGTTCTACTGGAAATTGATTGGAAAATGGCTGAATAAGTTATAGTATATGAATGTAATGGGATATTACTGTTCTATAAAAAATAAGGAGCAGGTTGATTTCAGAAAAACCTGGAAAGATTTACATGAACTAATAACTAATGAAATGGTAGAACCAAAAGAACATTTTTCACAGCAACAATAAGATTATGTGATGAGCAACTGGAATGAGGTGATTCAGGCCAATTCCAATAGACTTGTGATGGAGAGGGCCATCTGCATGTAGAGAGGACCATGGAATGGAATGTGGATCGCAACATAGTAGTCTCATTTTTTTTGGTTGTTGTTGTTTGCTTGCTTTCTTTTTCTTTCTCTTTTTTTCCTCTTTTGATCCGATTTTACTTGTGCAGCATGATAAATGTGGAAATATATTTAGAAGAATTTTACATTTTTAATCTATATTGTCTAGAGGAGGGAGTGGAGGGAAGAGAAGGAGAAAAATTTGGGATACAAGGTTTTACAAGGGTGAATCTTTGCATGTATTTTGAAAAAGAAAAAGCTATTATTATTATTTTTTTGCTACTATTATTTTTTAAAAAAGGAATTAGGAGTTTTAGATTTAGAGTCATCTGGTCTATCCCCATAATTTTAAAACACTGAGGTCCAAAGGACATCTGACTGATTCCCACATATGATATTAGTAATGCAAGGTCACAGATTTCCTCATAGGACTGGGATAGGGCAAGAGTAAATTCCTTGGTGTTACTCATACAGGAGTGTCATTAATGGAATCTATCACTGCAACCAGTAAAGCCTATGACCACAGTGGTTGCTATCTCTGAAGTTCAATTTAAAATGCTTACAACATGTTTGGTTCCATATTTAGCCAAGAGAAACCAAAGGTTAAGTAACATGTTGCCAGAAACTCATATAAAGTTAGGCCTGGAAGTTACACCCACATATTTCATTTTATTTACTTTTTATTTTTTATTTTTTATTTTTTTAACAAATGAAGAAACTGAAACCTGGAGAAGAAGTTCAATCAGATGTTCAAGGTCACATAAATAGTAAGATGCAGAGTCAAGAGGGAAATCCAGACTTGGGTGAAGCTAAGGCCTTTCCATTATATCATGCAAATTTTGTTCTTTATTAAAACATATCTTCTCATTCTCTTAACAAAACCCATAAATTCAAGATACATATTTTTCTAATAGGGCTTTCTTTGGCAATGAGAAAAGACATTATTTTCCCATGATCATTCTGACTCTTAATGTCAACAGCACAAAAAAGCCAAAGTCCTAAATCTTATTCATTCCAGAACCTCAAAATATTCATTTAAGTAAGAGGTCTTAAAGACTAGTCTCACCATATGTACCAACTCAAAAGTCACTGTAAAGAATAAGGTCTGATTTCCTAGCTATGTGACCCTGGGCAAGTTCCTTAACCCCAAATGCCTCAGCAACAACAACAACAAAAAAGAGTTCAGGTCCTGTTCTCCTCCTCCCTCCCACCCCCTTCTCCCCAGACCCTAACCTTGTTTTCTCTCCTGCAGACCCTGTGATCCTAATTTTGGGCTGTGTACAGTTTTTAATGTTCCCTAGATTGAATGCACTAATTTCCAAAGTCTTCTGGGAAAAAGCTACTTTTTCAAAATAGAGTTCCCCAACTTACAAATTTGTTCACTTTTAAACCATTTTCCTCATACTAGAGACATACCTATTATCATTATATTATTAATCAATAGTAACAATAATAATAACTTGCATTTTTAAGGTGTTTTAAGGTTTGCAAAATACTTTACAAATATTTCACTTTATAACAACCCTGGGAGGTTGGTCTTTATTATAATTATCTTCATTTTATAAATAGATAGAAGCAGACAGAAGTTTGATTTACCCACAAAGCTAATCTGAGGATGGAGCTAGATTTAGTTCTTCCTGCAAATTAGAGGCAGCTAGGTGGTACAGTGAAGGTACATTAAGATCTGAAATCAAATCTGACCTTCAACATTTATTAGTTGCATGACCCTGAATAAGTCACTTAACTCTGTTTACCACAGTTTCCTCATCTGTAAAATGAGTTCACAAAGAGTCAGACATGACTAAACAACAACTTCCTGATTCCTGGTCTAGTATTCTATCCTCTAGGCCACTTAGCTATTTCTATTAATAACTTATGTGTGGGAAAAGGTAAAGAACTCACAGATTCTAAAGTAGATCAAGCCTCATAGGCCTCAGTTTTGGCTTCTCCGGAGTCCTGTGATTTTAGATAAGGCCTGGATTAGATTCCATTGTCCAACAAAGGGATTACATGGCCAAAGAAGCTGTATATCACCTTGTCTACTGCATTCCACTGACCAACTAGGGGAACAGTAGACTTACGTGACCAATCACAACATATAGAGAGTGCGATGTTGGAGGTTCTTTGTCTGAAATGTATAAAAGCTGTAAGCATTTTCAAGGCTCTGGCCCTATCCTGCTGTGAAATTTTGCTCATAGTGGATGGGATCCACTTCTCAAGATTCTGATAAATAATTCTGCTTTCTATGAGTGATCTCTGTAGTAGTCATTTTGGGTAGGTCTTTTTGTCCCAAACACTTATAAAAAATAGTTTACCAACTATAAAAATCAGTTATTTTATCTCCTAAATATCCTTCATAAAATAGTAAATGTAAAAGAATACCAGGAGAGTGATATCCAAGACCCATTTCAGTCTAAACATCATTGCAAAGGATGAGGACAAGATTAATAATAACAATAATAATTAATAAAAAATAGCAACTCATATTTATATGCTGCTTTAAGGTTTGTCATATCTTTTGCACAAAGGATTTCATGTTCCTCAGAATAACCAGTTGACAGAGATTTCATTAAAATATATACCTCCTTTTTACACATAGGGAAAGTGAGACTAACAGGGCTTAAATGACTTTTTTCCAAAAACTGAACCTGAAAGTACATAAGTTTTGCACAGTATACTGGCTCCTCCTGTAGCTGGTAGTGTTTGGTACAAATTTGAATGGACTGGTACCTCTCCCAAATTCAGAAAGAGTCACACAGTATCTGAGACTGTATTTGAACCCAATTTTACCTGACTCTAAGTGAAACCCTTTAAGCTGAGGGAATACCCTCAGGCTTCTACATCATTAAGCATGAGATCAAGTGAGCAGATGAAAAATGAACCTCAAAGTATGTGGTCCTAACCACTAGTGACTGAATCTGTCATTTTCCTCCCCAATCCAAAGCAGAAATGAATGAACCTCATCTTCTATTGAAATTATACTGATCATTCCTTCTCAACCCAGCAAGTGTATGTCAGTCATTTTTCAGTCATATCTGATTCTTCATGATCCTATTTGGGATTTTCTTGGCAAAGATACTAAAACGGTTGGCCATTTCCTTTACTGGCTCATTTTACAGATGAGGCAAACAGGATGAAATGATCTGCCCAGGATCTCACAGCTAATAAGTCTGAGACTGGATTTGAACTCAGGAAAATGAGTCTGACTTCAGGCCCAGGCTCTATGCACTATAGCATCACCTAGTCAGATTCTACCATCAATATCTTTGGGCAAATCCTTCAACTATTTGAGGTTTAGTTTTATCATCTATAATAATGAAAGATTGGACTAGATCATGTGTAAGTAACTCAATTCAACAGTCACATATTAAACATGTACTCCTAAACTGGGAACACAGATTTTTAAAAGTTCATAGTCTCTACTATGTATTAGTACAGGAGTTAATAACTCCTAACTGAAGAATATATAAATGAATACTATACACAAGACATAGGGTATGGCAGAGTAAAGAGGCCTTGTAAACATACTTAAAAGAATACTCTAGTCCTACTATATGCTCTGCATGACTCTGAGCAAGATTCTTAAACCCTGAGCCAAAAGTTTCTTTGTGCTCCAAAAGTTGTTAAATTATGTGTGTTATTTAGCCTTTATTGGATTGCTTGCTGTCTTGGAGAGAGGAAAAGGGGGAGGTAGAGGGAAAAATTTGGAATACAAGGTTTTACAAAGTAGAATGTTGAAAACTATTTTCCCACGTATGTGGGGAAAATATTATAATATAATCATAAAAAAATTACATGTACTCCTTGGGGTCAGCAATAAAACCACTAGATCTATGCATCAAAAAAAGAAGAAAAGGACTTTTATGTACAAAAATGTTGATAGCAGTTCTTTTTGAGGTGGCAAAAACTGAAGGGGTGCTCAACATATAGCTGTATGATATATTATGTTATTATTGTGTCATTAGAAATAATGAAGGGTACAGTTCCAGAGGAACCTAGGAAGTGTCATATAAACTGATATGGAGTGAAAGAACTTCATAAAAACAAATAACTTTGAAAGACTTAAGAATTCTGGCAAACACAATGACCAAACATGATTCCAAGAGAACCAATAATGAAGGATGTTACCCATTTCCTGACAGAATCGTAATATGCTAAATATGCAAAATGAGACACACATTTTTGGACATGGCTAATAGAGGAATTTATTTTGCTTAACTATGCATATTTGTTACAAGGGTTTTTGTTTTTCTTTTATTTTTTTCCCAGTGAGAAAAAAAAGGAAAGAAAAGAATGCTTGTTTATTGAGAACAAAATATATAATCTCAAGTAAAATAAAATGAAAATGAGGAGCTGGACTCTACAGTCTTTAAGATCCCCATCTAACTCTAAATCTGCAATTGATGAAAATGAAAAAGGAAATAATATTTTCTGCTTGGGAAGGGGGGGATGCAGAGAGAGAGAGACAGAGAATCAAGAAAGACTTTAGGGACTTTAGCAACTAAAGCTCAGTCTAGAAAGAAAAAGAGGAATTTAATAAACACAAATAAGGAAAGATTGTGATCGTGCTTTCCAGGTATAAGGGACAACCTTCTCATAATGGTCCATGTTCTTTGTTCTATGATTCCTTCTAACTCTGACGTTCTATATTCCAAGGCCCTCTCCAGTACTCTTTATAAAGTTAGCAGTAGCTCTATGGACTTCCTATCATAAATAGGTCTTGATTGAGTAACCAGAAACCTCTTCCTTATCTGCCTGCTGGGTGGCTGGTTGGGAGGTGTTAAGTTAAGAGAGAGAAGTACCAGTAGTTTGAATTATTTTTGCTCATAGCAGAGTGCTTACTTTTGTATGTTTCAGTGGTCTTTGTGCCTAGATTTAATAAAATAAATTTTCAAGAGAGGGGAAAAATTCTCTCTGACTTTGGTAACAGATTTGGAATGTGGTCAGCATGAGATCTTAGGAAGAAACATACCCTGGAGGATTTGTGTGTCAGGAGGCCAGGTTCCCTGGCTTTCCTATAAAAATCCTCAGGCCTTCACTCCCTCTTCTTTCTGTCTATTCCTATGCTATTGAGATTATGTAAGAGAAAGTGCTTTAAAAGAAACAATATGCTCAATGAGTATGAGGTCCCATTATCATCAATCACAATTTTTCACTAATTCCAAAAAGCACCTACTAAGAATGAGGAGTATTTCCTTTAACTAACATTATATGAATTCCATATACAGAAAAGAAAGGAAGGGAACACATTAAAAGCCCGAATCTCATTAAATAGCTGAATAAGACCTCTTTTTCTGCTCCAATACCACAGAACAGAGAGAATGCTAGCATCATTTCTTCCTCTATCAGCACTGCAAACAAATCCACCTGAGCACACACACACACATACCAAACATGTTTGTTCATAAGAAGATAAGGGTGTTCAGAGTAGCCCTACCTAGATAAGAGAAACAGCAGGGTCACACATGAATCTTGACAATTAACTTTTATGGCCTGTTGTCAGCAGAGTCAAGGAGTATATAGGGACTGATAAAGCCAGACCTTCTGTAAGGTTTTCTTCTTCAGGGAGATGGAAGGTCTTCCTCACCCTGGAGGAGCAATACAATTTTTGCTATCTGTTTTGAACCTATGTGGTTGGGTTTTGGGGTGGAAATTTTTTTATTCATTTTAAACTTAACTATAAAACAAGAAAAGAAAAATTTCCATGCATGATATTATGATATTAAATATAATAACAAGAAGAAGTCATGTCAATAGCCCAAGTTAATATGTGACCTTGATTTGTAGATCACAACAAGATCTACAAGTCCCTGATTTCTAAAATGAGGGAGTTTGTAGAAGATATTTTCTAAAGCCTCCTTGGGTGCCAACACTCTTGAGATTCTATGATTCAACTCATTTCCCCTTCTCCTTCTGCTTTCCCCAAATGTTACATCAACAGCCCCCAGCTCTGGGTTCATTCATTGTCTATTTAGAGGTTACATTCATTTCATTTCATAGGAGAAATGCTCCTCATTCCTAGTAGATGCTCTGTAGAATTAGTGAAAAATTATGATTGATGATAATGTGACTTCATACTCATTTAGCATACTGTTTCTTTCAAAGCACTTTCTCTTACATAATCTCATAGCACAGAAATAGGCAGAAAAAAAGAGGGAGTGAAGGGCTGAGGATTTTTAAAGGAAGGCCAGGGAGCCTGACCTTCTGACACACAAACTCTCCAGGGTCTGTTTCTTCCTAAGATCTCATGCTGTACCAACATTTCAAATCTGTCATCCAAAGTCAGATAGAACTTTCCCCTCTCGTGAATGTTTATTTTACTAAATCCAGGCACAAAAGGCCACTGAAACATAAAAAAGTAAGCACTCTGCTATGGGCAAAAAACCTCAAGCTGCTGGTGCTTGTCTATATTACCACTCTACCCCCCACCCTCCCAACCAGCCACCAGCAAGCAGATAAGGAAGAGGTTTCTGGTTACTCAATCAAGACCTATTTGTGGTAGGAAGTCCATAGAGCTAGTGCTAAACAGTAAACATTCAAATGTCAGCTGCTTATCTGGAGTATTCTGTAGGTGGAGTCAAGAGAATTTGTTCCCTGATCTCAGTGCCCCTCATCAAACAATGTGACCATTCAGCATGGCAATCCCAGCACCCACCACTCCCCCTTTAGAACATAATTGACCTCCCTCCACACCCACCCCTCCCTACATGATTTTGGAAAACCTTTGAGGGAAAAAAAATCTGGAGTAAGGGCTGAAAAGAGAAATGAATTCATCTTTCCCTCTAAATAAAGAAAGAAAAGGAGAATTCTTTGGATCAGGTGAAATGATCCCTAGGAATTTCCAAGACAAGAAGGAACTTAATGGGACCAGAAACTTGGCTGGCTGTTTAGAAAGGCAATGTGATAGGATGTAGTGAGGAGGGGGCAAGGTAGAGCTTGAAGTAGGAGATCAGGCTTGAGGCTTATAGAATACAAATCCTGGAGCAAGTTTACTTAGCTGCTTAGTGACTTGGTTTCCTTGTTTGTGAAATGGACTTATATAACAGTTGCTTGACCTGTCTCTGAGGGTTGCTTCATGCATCCAATGAGAAAATGTACATAATATGTTTTGGAACCTGAACAGGTTTATCTAACATTGAGCACTATGAGTGTAAGCTATTATTATCATTAAAGCAAAGGTAGAAAAGGAAGTAGGAGGGATAGGGACACAATATACTCTGTCCAAAAGCAATCTGGATGCTGCCACCTTTGTGGGAAAGTCACAGGCTCAATCTAGCTTCTGCCCAGTCTTCAGTAAGTGGGTGTCTACAAAAGTGCCTTTTGTCTCCACCCTCAATGACTCTTTCTGGGGAAGGGCAGCCTCTGAATTGTTACCCAAGCATGGCTGAAGCAAGAAACCATCCTGTCCTCCTGATGCTTAGAAACAAGCCATTTCAGAGAAAATACTATTACTTGTCAAGAGTATACAAATCAACTAAAAATGATTCCAAACTTTTTTTTAAGTTCCTGTATAATTTTTTAAAGTAACCTGTATTTTTTTTTTTTAAGAACCTGTGATTTCACCAGACAGCTAGATAGTGTTAAAAGAAAATCCCAATTTGTACCTCACCCTGGTCAATTAAAGCAAACTCAGGAAATAAAACAAAAGGAGTTTATTAGTACACTGAGATTGTCGTTTAGACAAGATTAAAATAATTTACATTTAAGGGTAAGACATCCTGACTGGTTGATACTTCAGTGAGAAAGTGGGATTAGTATCACTTCAGCTCCTTTGCTATTAATAGCATCCTTCTGTTGCTGTTCATTTTCAGTCAAGTACAACTCTTCATGACCCCATTTGGGGTTTTCTTGGCCAAGTTACTGGAGTAATGTTCCATTTCCTTCTCCAGTTCATTTTACAGAAAAGGAAACTGAGGCAAATAGGGATTAAGTGGCTTGCTCAGAGTGACAAGATTTGAACTCAGGAAGATGAGTCCTCCTGACTCTAGCATGTCATTCTATTCACTTACTACCTCAAGCCAGGAAAAACTGAGTTCAAATTTTACCTTGTACATTTCCCAGTTGTGTGGCCCTGGGCACACCATCTAATCTCTCTCAGCCTCAGTTTCTTCATTTGTAAAATTGGGATAATAATATTGCCTGTTTCATAGTTGTGATAATCAAATAAGATAATACAGGTAAAACATTCTGCAAACCTTAAAATGCTACATAAAATGCCAGTTATTATTATTATAACTGTTAATGTAATTGTCCTTCTTATAAGGTTCTACATAAGGGAACTCCTTCTATAGAAACTCATTTCCCTTTTGCAGATCAGACACTCATTCTCAAAGTCATGACTCTTCAGCTCTTCTCAAGTCCTATAATATTCTGCAGAGACTCAATCCTGTACTTGAATCCAAGGCATCTTGCCTTTCCTGGCTCTCCTTTACTTCCTTTACATTCTAGCCACACTATCCCACTTAGTGTTCTGTTCTTTCCATCCTTAATCTGCATGCCTTTGCACAGCTTGTCCTGCATGTCTGAAATGCATTCCATCCTTACCTTCTTTTAAATCTACTTAAGATATTCTGGGAAGCCCAGTGTTTGACAATTCCAGATCTTAATGTACTGGGCAGAATATAGTTTGGAACCAAGAACCCTTAGTCCACTGAGAACTAGGAGTACTAAATTTTAGTCTCATTTCTGCCACTAACTGGTGGTTGTTGGTGACTGGGGGGAAATCAGTTGAGCATCATTTTACCCATGTATAATATGAGAATAATAATATATCATAGCTGTAAAATTATATAATAGAATAAGAACTTGAAGTGAGCAAGGAACTGTACAAAGAACAGGTCTTCAAAGCCCACACATGCCCTGCCCTCCTGAATCATAGATCAGGATTGCAATTTGAATTGGATCAACATTTCCTATTTTCAAAATGTTTATTTACAAAGTCCAAAAAATGGACACAATGTCACCCTTTCCTGCCAATATCCCCCACCCCCCCCCCATTTCAGTATCCAAGAAGAAAGTAATTGTTTCTAATCCCAAAGAATTTCCCCAGAAATTCACAACCATCTGCTCTTCAAGCTCATTTGTTCACAAGTATTTACTGAGTACCTACTGTACTGGACAAAAGAAGTTTATAAACCTTAAAGTGTTATGTAAATGTGAACTGTTATCATCATTATCAACAGAGTAGATATTTCAAGCAAAAGGAATGATTGACAAAAAGCCCAGGACCATTACGGGACAAAGAGAAAAATGGTTTGGCTATTACAGTGGAAGATTCAAATATAGTAATGATGAGAGATAAGATTCTGAGAGTAAGATGAGGACACATTATGAAAGGCCTTAAATATAAGACTAAGGATTTTGGATTTGATCCTGAAATCAATGGGGAGCCATAGACAGTTTCTTAAGTAAAAGACCAATATGATCAGAACACAATATTGACTGAAGAGGGGAGACCTAGAATACTATTGCAGCAACAGGGAAGTGAGGTGATAAGAGCCAATTTAATCTATTAATGGAAATGGAAAGGAAGGAAAAAATGAGAGTAAAATTAGAAAAAAAAAGGATCAAAAGAACTTGGGAGACTGATGAGATGTAGTAGGCAAAGGAAAGAATAGAGTCAAAGTTGCTTCCAACAAGACTTCAAACCAATATTGCAACTCCTGGGTTTGTTCAGATGAATATCTCATGTAAAGATCTACAATCAAAACTGACAAACTGAAGGAAAAAAGAAAAAGAAGAAAAAAGAAAGAAAAATTAAAAGACTGACTCTGAAGTTGTAGTAGGGTTGGAGTGGGAGTAGAAATCTACCTTTAAAGTCATTTTGGTCTACTCAACTTCACAACCACACATATCGCTTTAGTTTTGATAGTTACTCCATCTTTAGGTTAGATATTTCCTTGGTAACTACCATTTTATGAAAATCAGAATTCTCTTCACCTCTAAATTCAAAAAATCATAAAAATTATCATCTTATTATTCTATTTCTGGACATGTTTCCTTCTCTGGGAAGGGCATATCTGCCCTTCTTGAAACCAACCTAAAAATGTTATGGATATTCCTCAAACATTTATCTAATGTTGAAGTATTTCTCTATATCCAAAGTTCTTTAATTCTGCACCTGACAAATTCCTGGGGATCTGTGAACTAAAATGGGAAAAAAATTACATCATGTTTTCAATATATCTAGCTTTCTTTGTAATCCTATGTATTTTATTAAATATATTTAATAAGTGTTCTGAGGGGGGGGGGGGTCTATGGATGTCAAAAGACTGTCAAAGAGGGAATCCATGACAAAGAATAACAACTCTTGCTCTGAATTCTCCTAGCTCCTATTTATATCTGGTGACTAATTTAATCACTATCCATTCCTGTAGTTCAGTTGTGGAAGAACAAACCTAAAAGGAATAGAAGGCATGAAAGTCTTCCCCCAGAGAATATCTTTAGGCCCTTCAAAAAAAAAAAAAAAAAAAAAAAGGGGAAGGAAGAAATGACCCAAAGGAAACTTTATGGGGTTGGTTTAACTTAAGGGGTTGGTTTAGGGTTTTTCTTCCATATACTCATTTTGAGGGCTTGGGTGTGCTTGGGAAAATATTTTTTAAACTTGATGTTTTTGACATTTAAAAAAAGCAGAAGCAATGATAAGAACTCACTAGAAGGATTTTACTAAGATTCTGGAAAAAAGCTGATCTGGTAATTTTGGGCTAATTTCCACATGGCAAAAGGGAAAGTGCCTAGTTACTAACTGTGTGTGTGTGTGTGTATGTGTGTAAGAGATTCAGTACTCAGGGGTATTTTGTTTTAAAAAAAATTAGAAAGTCGAATAAGATGGGAAAAATTCCCATCTCGAAGAACAGCAAGCTCTCTAGGGACAATTATCTGAATCCTTTCGGCTATCATGACATTTTCAACAGAAACCAGAAAATATCACATGTGAAATAGCTACATTTTGGGCTATTGGGCCATATCAATATGGAGGTTACTCATTAGGTATAGATAGGAAGCATTCATATATGTTCAATTATGCCTTCATATGTGAAAATCTATGTCTGTTGCTTGAAAATGTATATATGTATTAGAGAGCTAATTCCAAGTATTATGTTAAAAATAACATTTTAAATCCCCAAACTAAAAATATAAGAGGTAAATATTAGTCAATTTTTCCTTCTAAGTCTGTTCCCTGGGGACAGTGTAAAGACACTAACATTGTTCCTCTGAAATCCATTTCTCTACCAGTAACTACAGACAGAAGAACTGTTACTAGACAGACTGTTGACTTCCTCCCAATTCTTTCCACATTGGCAAGTGCCTCCAGTTCTCCACCAAAAACAAATTTGCTAGTGCCAAATGCAAAAGTAATTTCCACATTCTCACCCTCCTTGACCTTTCACTGTCTCCTCCTCAACATCCAGTCTGGACTTGACCTCTAGGGTACAGTCCTCCTTCGGGGTGCTATTCAATTCTATATAATGACTTTTGGAGAATCCTCAAATCATCCCAAGAACTGAGCCCCCACTGCCATCTCTGTCCCTTTTTCTTTGGCTATATTGCAAGATACCTTGAGCAATGTTCAAAAGATCACATGATGATAGATTTAGAAATGGAAAAAACCTTAGAAGAAGCCACCCAGTCCAACCCTTCATTTTTTTGGATGAGGAAACTGAGACTAAGCAACTTTAACAAGGTCACACATATAGTAAGTGTAAATGTAGGTCCTCTGTAGGTCCTCAGACCCCAAAGTCAGAGTTTTCTCCACTGGACCACAATTTTCATATGCAGATTACACATCAAGTTATTTATTTCCATCCTACTTCTTGGTTCCTGAATGTATAAACTTCCTTTGGTACCATGCTGCATTCTGTCAATGGTATATATTTGGGCTGGCTATTTATGGCTAGCTCTGTGATCCCCTGGAGTTCTTCTACTGTGCCCATAAGGAGCTTCCAAAGCTAAGGACTGGCACACAGGAAATGGCGAAAAGTAGAAAGCTCTTACCCACAACTTCCCATCGTGGTAAAAGGCCCCCAGGAGCTTCACTATGTATGGGTGGTCACATGTAGCCAGGATTTCTATCTCCACTATATAATCTTCCAGCTCCTCCTCACTCTTGGTTTCGATGACTTTGGCAGCAGCCAACTCGCCCGTCTCCTTGTTCTTGGCCTGTAAGACAGAAATCCCCCAAATAATAAACAATTTGCTTTATTTGGTGTCTCCTCAGATTCAGCGGCTGCCATGTTGCACTGCCCAATTCTATACTTTATCAGAGTTGGGCTATGAGAAAGGATCAAAGAATGTCTCAACAAGGGGAAAAGTATCATGGGCTCAGAGAGGTAGAGCTGCAAGGAACCCCAGAAGTCATCTAGTCCAACCTTTTCATTTTACTGATGAAGAAGTAATTTGTCTAAAGTTACTCAGGTAAGTAGCAAATCAAGAATCAAGGGATCATAAGCACTGAAAGAGCTGGAAAAGACTTTAGTGAAGACCTTTAGCTCAAGAAGGCAGCCCTCAAACCATTGTGTCACACTGCCTTGCACAGACCAAGAAGCTATCAAGTCCTGCATGGAGTCCAAACTAGGTACTTAACCAATACACTTCGGGGAGAATCTCATAAAGTCAACAGGTTTGAGAATTGTGTAATTACAAACATGAAAATGTTAAATGAAAAATGAAAAAAATAAATAAACCAGAAGGTAACCTAACACCTACATGCTAATGACAACAGGGCAGAAGTTTATTCAGTAACATTAACAAAAATAAAAATGGTTCAATGTCCATTAGGTTCTTTTTTGTTGTAGATTTTTTAAAGACTTGATATTCCACTAGATCTTCATGGTCTACCAACCTTTACCTCTTCCTACTCTAAATCGATCCCTATTCTATTGAAGGGCCTGCTAAATTCACTTGCTACCATTGCTAATGTTTACAAAAATTCACTAAAAATAAACATCCCCAGGATAATACACTATGACCAAGTAGGATTTATACCAAGAATGCAGGGCTGGTTCAATATTAGGAAAACTATTAGCATAATTGACTATATCAATAACCAAACAAACAAAAACCATATGATCATCTCAATAGATGCAGAAAAAGCATTTGATAAAATCCAACATCCATTCCTAATAAAAACACTTGAGAGCATAGGAATAAATGGACTTTTCCTTAAAATAGTCAGGAGCATATATTTAAAACCATCAGTAAGCATCATATGCAATGGGGAAAAACTGGAACCTTTCCCAGTAAGATCTGGAGTGAAGCAAGGTTGCCCTCTATCACCATTATTATTTAATATCGTATTAGAAACACTAGCCTCGGCAATAAGAGTCGAGAAAGATATTAAAGGAATTAGAGTAGGCAATGAAGAAACCAAACTATCACTCTTTGCAGATGATATGATGGTATACCTAGAGAACCCCAGAGATTCTACTAAAAAGCTATTAGAAATAATTCATAATTTTAGCAAAGTAGCTGGCTACAAAATAAATCCCCATAAATCCTCAGCATTTTTATACATCTCCAACAAAACTCAACAGCAAGAGATACAAAGAGAAATTCCATTCAGAATAACTGTTGATACCATAAAATATTTGGGAATCTATCTACCAAAGGAAAGTCAGGAATTATATGAGCAAAATTATAAAAAAGTCTCCACACAAATAAAGTCAGACTTAAATAATTGGAAAAATATTAAGTGCTCTTGGATCGGCCGAGCGAACATAATAAAGATGACAATACTCCCTAAACTAATCTATTTATTTAGTGCTATACCAATCAGACTTCCAAGAAAATATTTTAGTGATCTAGAAAAAATAACAACAAAATTCATATGGAACAATAAAAAGTCGAGAATCTCAAGGGAATTAATGAAAAAAAAATCAAATGAAGGTGGCCTAGCTGTACCTGATCTAAAATTATATTATAAAGCAGCAGTCACCAAAGCCATTTGGTATTGGCTAAGAAATAGATTAGTGGATCAGTGGAAAAGGTTAGGTTCACAAGACAGAATAGTCAACTATAGCAATCTAGTGTTTGACAAACCCAAAGCCCCTAACTTCTGGGAAAAGAATTCATTATTTGATAAAAACTGCTGGGATAATTGGAAATTAGTATGGCAGAAATTAGGCATGGACCCACACCTAACACCATATACCAAGATAAGATCAAAATGGGTCCATGACCTAGGCATAAAGAATGAGATTATAAATAAATTAGAGGAACATAGAATAGTTTATCTCTCAGACTTGTGGAGGAGAAAGAAATTTGTGACCAAAGATGAACTAGAGACCATTACTGATCACAAAATAGAAAATTTTGATTACATCAAATTAAAAAGCCTTTGTACAAACAAAACTAATGCAAACAAGATTAGAAGGGAAGCAACAAACTGGGAAAACATCTTCACGGTTAAAGGTTCTGATAAAGGCCTCATTTCTAAAATATATAGAGAACTGACTCAAATTTATAAGAAATCAAGCCATTCTCCAATTGATAAATGGTCAAAGGATATGAACAGACAATTTTCAGAGGATGAAATTGAAACTATTACCACTCATATGAAAGAGTGTTCCAAATCATTATTGATCAGAGAAATGCAAATTAAGACAACTCTGAGATACCACTACACACCTGTCAGATTGGCTAAGATGACAGGAAAAAATAATGATGAATGTTGGAGGGGATGCGGGAAAACGGGGACACTGATGCATTGTTGGTGGAGTTGTGAACGAATCCAACCATTCTGGAGAGCAATCTGGAATTATGCCCAAAAAATTATCAAATTGTGCATACCCTTTGATCCAGCAGTGTTTCTATTGGGCTTATATCCCAAAGAAATACTAAAGAAGGGAAAGGGACCTGTATGTGCCAAAATGTTTGTAGCAGCCCTATTTGTAGTGGCTAAAAACTGGAAAATGAATGGATGCCCATCAATTGGAGAATGGCTGGGTAAATTGTGGTATATGAATGTTATGGAATATTATTGTTCTGTAAGAAATGACCAGCAGGATGAATACAGAGAGGACTGGCGAGACTTACATGAACTGATGCTAAGTGAAATGAGCAGAACCAGGAGATCATTATACACTTCGACAACGATATTGTATGAGGACATATTTTGATGGAAGTGGATTTCTTTGACAAAGAGACCTAACTAAGTTTCAATTGATAAATGACGGACATAAGCAGCTACACCCAAAGAACGAACACTGGAAACAAATGTGAACTATCTGCATTTTAGTTTTTCTTCCCGGGTTATTTATATCTTCTGAATCCAATTCTCCCTATGCAACAAGAGGACTGTTCGGTTCTGCAAACATATATTGTATCTAGGATATACTGCAACATATCCAACATATAAAGGACTGCTTGCCATCTAGGGGAGGGGGTGGAGGGAGGGAGGGGAGGAAAAATCGGAAAAGAAATGAGTGCAAGGAATAATATTGTCATTATAAAGTAATCATTAAATAAAAAATAAAAAAAAATGACAAAAAAAAAAACTCATCACTGGTTGATCAATTTTTAGTTTGCCTTCTCTTCCCTTATCTCCATTCTATCCTTTTCAGCAGATAAATTGTAATTTTAAAAGTTCACTCAGAGTGAGTACCTCAAAATCTTCACCCACACAGTCTTTAACTGCTGACATATTATAATTTCATTTCCCAGAAAATGGGTTGTTTTTCTGTTTGCCAAGAGGAATATTGAAAGTAGCAATGGGTTTGGTTTTGCTGAAAAATCAAGTTTTGTGTGCATTTGACCAATTTGCCCTGTTTAGTTCAATGATAAAGAAAAAAGTGAGATCCCTATTCTACTTTCTAGGACAAGAACCCCCTACCTAATAATAGAATGGAAGCTCCTTCTTGAATGTCTGATTTTTGTCTTTGCCCACACACTGCCTTTCCTAGGACTTGCATCTAGAGCAATGTGTATTCAAAATGAAGTTCCCACTGTACCAGACACAACTGCAATCACATTGGGCAAAGGCACACCCTGAGTGCTAGACATTAATAAAGCATACAGCTTTTCCTGTGTTGACCAAAGAGGAATGTTTCTCCAACAAGGTGGGTGGAAGGGTACCACACCATTGGCTCACTTTCCAGGTGGAGTCGAATATACATTGCTTGAATGCCTGAATGGGGTTATTGACATTTGAGTCTACTTCCAACTCTGCAGCAAACCATATTGCTTATGTAAACACCTAAGGAATGTTGGGTATTTTTCTCTCTTATTTCAAAAAGGCCCGGGGAGGGAAAGATTAGGCAAATGGACAGCTAATTGAAAATCTGACTCATTAAGCAGCTTAGTTAAAATTAAAGGCTTTTGTAAAACTATATCCTTAAAGCTAAAGGGAAAAAAAAAATGCAACTCATCTCTGCTTTCTTAAAGCAAAGAGGTGATTGTATGTCCTTTTTCAGAAAGGAGAAACACCTGACCAGCTGAGGTTTCTGACATCAAAAAAATAGCACTGAATTTGGAGTCAGAGCATCTATATTTGAATCTCACTTCTACACACTTAAGACCTGTAAAACTCTAAGATTCCCTGGCATCTATTCCCTAAGTTGTTTCTAACCCTAATATATTATCTCTCTCATTAGAATGCAAAGTCCTCAAGGATGGGGAACTCTATTTGCTTTTTCTTGGGTCCTTAATGCTTCTTACTGTGCCTGGCACAAAGGAAACACTCCATAAATGCTTGTGGAGTGACTGAGTGATCTGGTGCAAGTCACTGGTCCTCTCTGGACCTCAGCATCTTTGTCAAGTGAAGAGATTGTATTTCAATGTCCCTCCCAACTTTAAATTCTAAACCTACAAACACTATCAAGCACATGAGGAAAAGTGAAAAATAGATACTATTTGGGGCCATTACTATATCTGGCTTCCTCAGGTTACACACTCCCATGAAGCCTGAGAGATGACAATAGCAATGCTTTCACTTTGGGTAATGGACTGCTCTGGGATACTGCTGGTTCCATATTTTATACCTTGAAATCTTGTTGACTTTCTCAAATTTGAATGGAGCTCTAAATTTGAGAGAGTAAATCAAAGTGAGAGTACCTTAGAATTGGGCTTACTCCTAGTTAGTGATCTTGGAAAGTCCCTATCCGGGTGAACCTCAGCATTTGCCTGCAATTTCTAACTAGTTAGCCTACTCATTCTGCTTGTCATCTAAGGGCTGTTGTTGGGAATCACATAAAACTATATAGATGATCTATATCAGATTATTTGCTGCCTTAGGGAAGGGAGGAGAGAAGGAAGGGAAGAAGAAAAAAATCAAAACTCAAAATCTTACAAAAATGAATGTTGAAAACTATTTTTATGTGTAATTAGAAAAAATAAAGTACTATTAAATGGGGCAGGAAAGAGAAATTAAAATAAGTATTTATGTGAGAGTTTCTGAAGATTATAAAGTATTATACATTTAATTCAATATTTCAAGGAGGAAAACAATATGCACAATGATAACAACAATGTAAAAGAACAATAAGCTTCAAACATCATCTAATTGTAGTGAAGTGGGAAGAGGTTGAAGGAATGAGGCTCAAATCTGACTACCATTTATTATGGGTGTGACATTGTGCTAATTATTTAAACTCTTTGGGCTACATTTTCCTCATCTGTAAAATAAAAGGGTTGGACAACACAAGATTTAAAGTTCTTCTACCAGAGCAGAAGCACACTCCTACCTTCACCCCATCCCCCTCCACCTCTATCTAGCATCCTTAATAGAGAACAACCTAGTTTCAAATCAAATCCTGACTGACATTTACCACTTGTGAGATCTTAAACAAGTCCCTTCATTTCCTTTGGTATCAGCTTCTGTATCTTGTAGGGGGTGGAGGAGAGGGCCTTTGTGGTCCTTTCTATGAGCCTATGATTTCCAGTGATGGCCAAGTCAACTTGACTCAAGTTCATAGCTTTCTCATCTCCCCCAGAATACTGATCATATACAAAGTGCTAACTAAGAAGTGAGAACCAGGAAAACATTGTACATAGTAATGGCAAGATTGTATGATGATCAACTGTGATGGACTTGGCTCTTCTCAACAATGTAGTGATTCAAGGCAATTCCAATAGACTTGGAATGGAAAATGACATCTGCATCCAGAGAGAGAAGTATGGAGGCTGAATGTGGATTGAAACATAATATTTTCACATTTTTGTTTGTTTGTTGCTTTTTCTTTCTCATGTTTTTTCCCTTTTGATCTGATTGTTTTTGTACATGACAAATATGGAAATGTGTTTAAAAGGACTATATATGTTTAACCTGTATCAGATTACTTGCTGTCTTGGAGAGGAAGAAAGAAAAATATGGAACACAAAGTCTTATAAAAATGAATATTTAAAACTATATATGTATTTGAAAAAATAAAATACTATTAAAAAAGAAAAAAAACAAAGTGATAACTACTTGATATCCATCTATATATATATATATTATATAACTATGGTGCTAACAAAAGACTTGTTTTGAAATATATATATACATACATATATACATACATACACATACAAATACACATACATACACAAAGTGCTAGATAAATACTTTCTTGTAAATACATATATATATATTCTCCAAATATATGTTTAAATAATTTTTTAACATTTGGTAGAGATTTTTTAAGTTTTGAGATCCAAATTCTATTCCTCTTTCATTTCCCCCTCCGAGAAGCAATTAGCTATGTTATACACATGCAATAATATAAAACCTCAGCACTTGCCATATTTAACTAAACCATTTCCATATTTAACTATGTAATTGTTGAGTTGAATTTGATTGTGCATTCTCTGTAATGTTTGGACCTATATCATAAACTAGTTTAAAGACCAGGAAACCCCTCAGGGGAGACAAAGAAAAGAGGCTTCAAGCTCATGTAGCTTAGCCTAGGAACTAGGGGCTTTGCAAATTGCTTCTAAATGAAGACTTCAAAGAAGTGACTATATTTAGAAAGGAACACAATTGATGTTTCCTTTTTCCCATTGAAACACAGAATCCCAGATTCATTCTATGACCTGATTCGATTCCAACTGTTCCCTTCCTTTCCATCATCTCCCCACTCTGCAAGCTCCAAAATTTTTAGATTGATACTTCAGCTTTGCACTCTAGCCTCATTCTATCTTTCCAGCTTTATCTACCAACTTTCTTCTTTTTAAACCTTCACATATGTTATCTCTTCTTTATGTATTGCCATCTCAGTTCATCATTTCTATGTCTTCCCCATTGAAATCTTGAATTCTACCCTCTGAAACCAACTTGGATCCAGGGTTACACTGCCAAGGTGCCTACCTTCCCCCAAAGTGTACTCATCATCTTTTCTGCATGATGTCCCTTCCTGAAATATCCTTCTTACTTGTACTTCTTCCTCTGCTCACCCTAACTCCCCAGATTTTCTCAAGATCTCACTCACACCAGTAGCACTCATTTGGCACTTTCTACTTGCAACTTGTGCTAAGCTATCTTTGCATGTATATAAGGTTCTGTCCACTTCCTCCCATCCCTCACATACAGAATACAACGCCTGACACAAAGTCCTCTCCTAAATATTTGGGGACTAAAATAAAAAGATAGAAAAGTTAAAAGTAGTGGCAACTGAAATCCATCCCCAAAAGAAAGGGGAAAATTCTCAGGCAAGAAGGAAACATACAGGGAGCTCAGTACAGAAATTGCCAAAGAATCCATAGAGAAGTGACAGAAATAGTGTTGGAAAGAAACAGCTTTCTTTAGTGACTTCTTTGCTGTCCCTAAGTACATAACGTTTCCGTACATCTAGAATAGAGGCCAGCACCTTTCACTGATCCAGCAAACAGGAGAGAAGCAAATGGAGCCCAAGGAGAAAGACAGCATCTAAAATGCTACTGTCTCCAGGAAGCCTTTCCTGATTTTCATCCACCTTCACTAATGACCTTTTCTCCCATCAAGCTTCCCAGAGCATTTTGAATACATTTCTCTAATGTTCTTATCAGATATTAATCTAAGTCAAAAATATTTGCATATGCATTACATTCCCGATGCAAACTTCTATGCTCCGTGAGGACAGGGACATCATTTTGTCTAAAATGTTTAGAAAACACATTGCCTTGCATGTATTAAAGGCACTTAAAATACTTTTTTAGTTGAACAGAATTAGACAAAAATATAATAGTCAGCATTTATATGGTACCATAACGTTTGTAAAACACTTTAAATATTACCTCATTTAATCCTCACAATCCTGACAGGTGATACTATGATCCCTACTTTACAAATGAAGAAACTGAGGCTTGTTCAGAGTCACATAGGTAGTAAGCATCTGAGAACAGACCTGTTCTTCCTGACTTTAAATTCATCACTCTATTCACCTCACCTCAATTGTGAAATGTTACAGATGGCAAGAGAAAAAACCTTCAAGTTTGTATCAGTAGTGCCAAAAGCAATAGAGAAGATGGGACATGAACAAGTGCAGCAGAGAGTACTGGATTTCAAGTCAGAAAATCTGGCAGGGTTGGAACACTAGCTTTGCCACTAGGTAAATTCAAAGAGGTGACAACCTTTTGGGGTCTCAGATTGCTCATGCATGAAATAATGAACTTCGACCTAAGGATAGAAAGTTAAGTTTTGGTCTTTTGAGATTCTGAGGAGACCAGGATTTGGATAGGGAGAGATCATTGATGAACTGAGAAAAATCTGGGTGGAGTACAGAAAAAAATGAGGTTATGAGTGAAGAAGTGTGGGTGGTGAGGAAGTAGGGATGGCCCTTTCAAGATGAGTCATGAAAGGCAAGAGCAATGGGGTCATCGACTAAATTGCACACTACTAAACTGTAAAATCTTGTCTCCTGCTCTTCAACCTTCCCCTAGTCCCTCACTGTGGTATAGAATAAGTGCTGGATGCCTGAACACTGATAGATAATGAGGACACAATTAATCAAACAATAAACACTTATTAAGAAGTGAAGGAAAAGGAAAATGAGGAGGAATTAGAAGAGAAGGGGATCCAAAGGACAGAGGGGAAAGATTAGTTTGAAGACTTTCTCTCTAAAATCACAGGAAAGCAGAAAAGGAGGTCAGTAGCTGACTTTCACATCTAACATTCTGAAGAGGTAGCATAATCTAGTCCCTTGGACTTAGAGTCAGAAGAAACTAGGGCTCTACCTTTGCCTCTGACACTTACTGGTCATATGACTTCAGGCAATTCACTTAAATTTTTCTGAGCCTCAGTAATATCATCTATAAAATGGGCATACTTGTCAAACTTAATAAAAAATACCTAATGTGATGGAAAAAGCCAATCATACTCAGAGAGAGAACAATGGAGACAATGTGTATTGAAGCATAGTATTTTCACTTTTTTGTTTGTTTGTTTTTCTTTCTCATGGTTTCTTTTTCCTTTTGGTCTGATTTTTCTTGCACAACATGACAAATATGGAAATATATTTTTAAAAAGGATAGAACATATTTAACCTATATCAGATTGCTTGTTGTCTTGTGGAAGGGGGAAGTAAGGGAGAAAAAGAGAGACATTTAGAACACAAAGTTTAAAAAAAAAAACCATATATTGAAAACTATCTCTACATGTATATGGAAAAATAAAATACTACTGAAAATAAATAAGTAAAGCACCTAATGTGAAGGCAGGGCAGCAATGGATAGAGTGTTGGGCCCAGAGTCAGGAAGACCTGAACTCAAACCCAGTCTCAGACACTTATTAGCTATGTGACCCTAACATAGACAAGTCAGTTAACTCTGTTTGACTCAGTTTCTTCATCTGGGAAATGAGCTAGAAAAGGAAATGGCAACCTACTTTAGTATCTTTGCCAAGAAAATCCCAAAGGAGTCACAGAGAATTAGACATGACTAAAATGATTCAACAATGTGAAGGTACTGTCTGCTGGAGTGCTACAAAGCTCCCATCCACCTCCCCCAAAAAAGATATACCCCCATCAGGTCCCCACCATTAAAGAATTTGCATTCTTTGGGGAAATTCAACATGGTCAGAGAGCAATAAATAAATAAATAATAATTAAGGAGATTAGGAAAGGATTCTTATAGAAAGAAGCACCTCAACTGAGAATCCTTATCCTCCATCCAGGGCTAAGAGGCAGAAGTGAAGACAGTTTATGGGAAGGCATGGAAATAAAAGATGATGTACCTCAAGTGTTTTGCAGCTATGTCAGTAATTACTATGATTAATTATGCTTCAGGAGATAGTAGTAGGGCAGTAGATAGAATACTGGGCTTGTACTCAGGAAGAGCTAGCTTCCATATCTGGCCTCTGCCATTTATTAACTGTGTGACCCTCCATGAGTCACAGAGCCTTGGGTCACTCCCCAAGATTTATGTTTTAAGTGATACCTAAGTTGGTGATGGGAATCCCCACCTGAGGAAGTCACAGATGTTTTGCTGACTGTAATACTCAGATTGGGGAGAAGGGGAGAGGATGTGAGGCAGTCAGCTGGGTCCAAGGGAGAGTTGGAGAGAGTTTTCCAGCTGAGCAGAGGGGAGGGAGCCCATAAAGGGTGTGGGGTAGAAGCCACACATGGGCGGAATAGTGGTCCATTGTTGCCTCTGACGTCATGGGCTCCCACCAGACTGCTAGAGCCAGGGCACAGTGAATGAGGGGAAGCCCTTGCCTTCCTTCAAGGCCTAGCCAATGACTAATGCCTGAGCCTACACCCTGTGAACAGGATGTGCCCCTCACACAGCAACAACACTACTGTGTTTTCCTCCGGGAAAAAACCTCCATAGGAAGAAATTCAAGAACAATCTCCCTCTCTGTGTAATTTTAGTTATGCTGATCTAGGTATGATTTACAAGTAGGATGGGGGGCAATTATCCCCAACTCTGGAATCCTTTCTCTACTCTGGTAGAGATTCATTTCTTCTTAAAAAGTCTGGAAGTCTACATTTGAAGCTGGAATTCTGGTATGCTTTCCCAAAATTAATCTATGAAGGTTTCTGAATAAAAACACCCTCATTTCTAATTCCTTACAATATACAAACAGCTTCCTCTTCTCTCCTGTTTCTCCTCCTCAGGGATCTTAGAGAAAAAGACAGAGCTCTAGAACCCTAGAGATCTTCAGAGTCACAGACCCCTGAGCCTCCTAAGATACTAAGTTGCAGTGAACCTTCACCTGAGTGGTTCTAGTTTCCTCAGCTACAATTACATCTTTTGCAAGGAAGCCTTTCCCAGTCATCATTCAAGTCATCCCAAGTCATCCTTATTGCCTCCTCTCTGAAATAATCCCCAATTTATCCTGTATATGCATTATTTGTACCAAGTTGTCTTCATGTTGTTTTCCCCATTAGACTCACAGTCTAATGAGAACAGAGGATGATTTTGTTTTGTTGTGTTTTTTTGGATTGGTTTGTGAGGCAATTGGGGCTAAATGACTTGGCCAGGGTCACACAGCTAGTAAGTGTTAAGTGTCTGAAGTTAGATTTGAACTCTGGGATTTGAAAGTCAGGGATTCCTGACTTCAGAGTTGGTGCTCTATCACTGCAACATTTAGCTGCCCCTAGGCTGGATTTTTTGTTAGAGTTTTGCCTTTCTTTGTACTCTCAATGTAAACCACAGAATCTGATATCTAGGAAACACTTTAAAAATATTTATTGACTTGACTCTCTCAGAAGGGCTGATATTCCAGTTCTGTCATTAGTAATCTGTGTAACTTCAGGCAAGTCCCTTTATCTCTAGGTCTTAGTTTCCCCCATGATTTTGATCTATGATTAGAGATGTCAGACAACATCATTTATTGAATACCTAGAGATATTCTAGAATTACTAGAGATTTTCTGGAAAATGGAAATACCAAAAAGGAACTATCCCTACTTTGGAGAAGCTTACAATTCATCAACAGATATTTACTAAATATTATCTATGTGTTACCATTAGGCCAGGTTGTAAGAGGATAAAAAAATAAAAATAAACAGATCACATTAGAGATATTTTATTCAGTACTTGGGTATATTTTAGAAGGACAAAATCAAGGTGGAAGGTATACAGAAAGTAAAAATATTGAGGGGATTGGAAAAATCAGTTTAAAGAAGTGATTTTTTTATTATGACTTGCTCAAACACATCATACAAAATCCCAAGGTACTAACTACAACTGAATCTCCATAGTATACAGTCCTCAAGAAAAAAAGACAAAATGATTGCTGATGATTGTAATGATAGTTCTGCTTCCATTTGCTGAAAGGACAGATGTGTTTCATAGGTAACTATCAGTGCTGTCTAGTATTTTTGATCTGAGGCTTTTTAAATGTTCTTTTCATTTACATACAGTAATTGTAATTTTGCTTGCTGGATTTTGTTTTTGTTTCTTGGGTTCTGCAGAACTGATAACATTTTTGGGAGAAGGCAGCAAGGCAATTGGGGTTGTGACTTGCCCTAGATCACATAGCTAGAAATTACTAAGTGTTTGAGGCAGGATTTGAGCTCAGGTCTTCCTGACTGCAGGTGGTGTAATAATGACAAATAGTCCATTTGTGATGGTATGTAGAAAATGTGAATGGAAATAGTATAAGATAAGGCTGGAAGTCTATATAAGGTAGTGCCAGATTGTGGAAAGTAAGTGAAAAGTGAGCCACTGAAGATTCTTGAAAAAGAGAATGGTATGAACAGATAGAAGGAAAGTAAGTCTAGCAGCACTGCACCATCTAGTTGGCCTAGAACTGATAATATTTTGCCTAGAAGGCAGAAGTTTGCAGGGACAATGAAGTTGTTTTCAAGAATCTAAAAGGTTGTTATGTGGGAAAAGGACTAGACCAGTGTTTCTAGGCCCTAGAGAAGAGAGTAAGAAAATAATACATAATAATAATAATATATCCATCGATCTATCCTCCATACTGCCTCCAGACTTACTTTCTTGAGAAAATAATACATAATAAATACATAAAACAGGCAAACAAATATGTGTGAAACCTTGGGAAAAGGCAGTCATTACCAAGTTGGGAGATTAGGGCAGAAAGGGACCAAAGAAGACTTGCTACAGAAGGTTATAATTAGCATTTAAAGATTGGTTGGAAATTCAATAGTCAATTGAGCAACAGGTAGGTAAGGCACTTCAGGTATAGAGAAAAATGTGAACAATGGCACAAAGATAGGACATTATAGGGTGAAAATAAGAATGACAAATAGTTCATTTGTGATGGTATGTAGAAAATGTGAATGGAAATAGTATAAGATAAGGCTGGAAATCTATATAAGGTAGTGCCAGATTGTGGAAAGTAAGTGAAAAGTGAGCCACTGAAGATTCTTGAAAAAGAGAGTGGTATGAACAGATAGAAGGAAAGTAAGTCTAGAGGCAGTATGGAGGATAAATGAATAAAACATCTATTAAATATTTACACTATACAAAGCATAGTGCTAAGTGCTAGGGATTAAAACAGAAAAGCAAGACAGTCCCTGAACTCAAGGAGTTCATTTGAATGTAGAAGTCACTACCTATTGTCCTTAGGGTTTAATGGAAAGGTAAATGTAAATTCTCCTTTAATGTTATTTCTACTGATAAAATCACATTAGTTTCTGACATTAAAATATTTGAAAATGCTAAGGACTTTGGTGGCAAGAACTTTCCTTTTTGAGTCTTCAGGAACTGTAGCACCTACAGGAACAGTTGCTAGGCAACAATTGCTAGACATCTCCACAGGAGTTGCTTCCTTTTTGTTGTTATTTGTCCTTAGTTCTCAAAGAGGACTGTGATATCATGGAGGTAATACCATGATATGCAAGTTAATTGGATTTAAGGCTGTGCAAGGTCACCTGGCATACTTTCCCCTCCAGAGCCTCTGGATCTGGTGGCCAGGTATAGATCAGTTCAACTGGAGATGGCCATGGATGCAGTAGGAGACCGTGGCCTTTTTAAACAGGTCTCAGTTTGACTGAGGCTGCACCCACTCCGCGATCAACTCTAGGTAGCAATTGAGGAGGCACATTCAAGGCTCTTGGGTTTAAGATTCTAAGTTGTCTCCACCAGGGCTTGAGAAGATGTGGTGGTCAAAGTATTGGTGTTGCTTTAACTGGCCAGGCACAATTAGCATAGCTTGCTTGCCCTCTGTATGGCAGTTGGCAGACTGTTGATAGGGATGGCTGGCCCTTTTCTCTACAGGAGTCACTTTCTCAGAAGCTAGTTAGGAAGGCTGGGCCCATAACAAGGCTGATGATGTAGGCAGGGGTGCTACCACTCGTGAGGTTCCTGTGCCTGTCTGCCTTTTGGTGGAGGTTGCTCAGTAGTTATTACTTATGATAATGAGGAAGGGGAGCCCCATCTCCAAATGATCTGTCCCCTCAAAAATAATCACCTTTTCTGCCACCTTATGGCTGAAAACAGATTTGATAGTTTGGGGAATACTGTTCTTTCCAAGGTTCTTGGGTTCAGTGCCTAATTTTGTCCCTATCAGAATCTAAGGTGAAATGGTGGTCAAAATGGTGGGGGTAGTAGTTTTATTTCCCTGACACATGATGCCTTCTATTTCTCCCTCAAGTTACTTTGCTGGTTCAGCTAGGCTTCCTTGTCTGCCCTGTACAATATATTGTGCCAAGGAATATTCTTAATTTCTGAGATGAATCAGGTATAGAGGGGAACCCTTGGGATAATATTCTAAAGTACTATTTTGGGTCTTCTTGGTTCAACTGAGGAGGATGTCAAGGAATGAGGGGAGGGGCAGGTAGAGAGAGGAAAAAAATGGAGGCAGGAAAATTTGTCAAGAAGACACTGCAAAATCTAGTTAGGTGGCTAGCAATGAAACCATATATTTAGGTGATATCAATGGGAATAGAGAGAAAGACATAAAAATATTGTGAACTGAGAAAAAAACAGGTAATTGACTGGATAGAATAGACAAGAAAGAGAGGAAAATCAAAGATAATACCTAGGTTTAAGTAAGGGGCCAGAAAGATGGTGATATCACTAGAGAAAGAATGAAGATGTAAGGAGAAGAAGGTATTAAAGAGCAATGAGAACATGAATTTTAAAGCTGAAAGAACCTTAGTAATCATATAGTCCAATTCCCCACCCTATCTTTTATTTTTCCCCTTCTTAATAGGTCACACAGATAATATGAAGCAAAACCAGAATAGAAACTCATTTTGTCCCACTCTTCTATTATTCCACTGCTTCTCAGTTTGCTTTAGAATACAGAATCACAGGAACATAAATTGAGAGCTGGAAGAGAGCTTAGAGATTTTAGTCCAAACCAATCATTTTTTTCAACTCTAAAGGTTACGTGACTTGGCCAAGCTCACACAACTTAGTTGATGGTGGATGCTGGATTCAAATGTACTGGTAAGTCATCCTGAGAGAGAGGTCTGCTAGACAGTTACAAATGTACATGTAGCTCTTTTCTTCACTGGAGTCTGGGGGATTTAGTGACCAACTAAAGATCATGAGGGATTAGAAAGAGTCTTACAGTCTTCTTCTTCTGAAGCCATATAGCTGCTGAGAAATGGTTGCAGCTGGTAGTCAAATGGTGGGGATGGCTTTTTCTTTTCTTTTTCTTTTTTTTTGGGGGGAGGGATTACTTTTTCATTTGTTCTTTTCTGTTATGCAGGGAGTAGAATTTCTGATTTGCCACAGAGAACAAATCATAGGAATCCAGGAATCAGAGTCCAGGCTGGATATTGCCAGCAAACCCAATACTAATGCCATGAGGAGCAAGAAATAATCTTCGGAATGACCTTCTGAATTCTAGCCTAGGAAAAGGACTCATCTGGCAGTCATACTATTATCTGCACATAAACCTGTTGGATCTACTTCTATATAGCAATGAACTGAGTTTTGAGCCTACTCCCTTCCCACTTCATCTATGGATCAATATAGTTATAGAAGAAGGCATGCTTTGGGGGAGCTATGTATGTATGTGTATGGGGGAACATATATGTACTTTTTCCTTTGCTATATCTTCAAAGTAAATAACATTTCGTAATATATATGTATAGTATTTGAGAGAGAAATCAGTTAAGGCTGCTAGAGATTTTCTGGTCCTTAGATACCGCTGAAGTTAGAATTGAATGAGACTGTCAAAGGGAAAAATATAAAGAGAAAAGTGAAGGCAACCTGAACTTAAAAACTTGAGAAAACATTTACTTTAAGGAATCAAGTAAATGGTGAGGACCCTAAGGGAAAAAAAAAAGAAAAGAAAAAAAGAGTCGAAGGAGGAGATCCAGAAGTATGGTGCTATCTTCAAAGCCCAGTGACAATTAATTAAATATATGAAGACACATTTATTAAGTGCTTACTATGTATTAAGATTTTGTTAAGTTATGAGGATACAAATACAAAAGCAGAAAGTCATTCTCAGAAGCTGACATTCTATGAGGAAAGAATACATATAAGAAGTGGGAATCAAAAAAAATTTTAATTTTTAAAGTGGGAGTCAGAGAAGGATATTTTGGCTTGGAAAATTATAAATTATGATAGCAAAGAATCAGAAATTGAGGGGCTGCCCATTAGATGGGAATGGCTGAACAAGTTGTGGTATATGAATGGAATGGAATACTATTTGTGCTATAAGAAATGATGAACAAGTAGATTTCAAAAAACCTGGGAAGATAAGAACTGATGCTGAGTGAATTGAGCAGAGTCAGGAAAACATTGTACATAGTAACAGCAAGATTGTGTAATGATCTACTATGACAGACTTAACTCTTTTTGGCAATATAATATTCCAAGATCATTCCAAAAGACTCAAGATGGAAAATGCTATCCAAATTCAGAGAAAGAACTATGGAATCTGAATGCATTTTTATTCCTTTTTTGTGGTCTTTTCCTTTTATTCTGTTTCTTCTTTCACAACATGACTAATGTGGAAATATGTTTTACTTGATTGCACATATATAATCTATATCAGATCTCTCATTGTCTTGGGAAAGAGGGGAATTTGGAATTCAAAATCAAAGAATGAATAATAAAATTATCTTTATATGAATTGGAAAAATAAAATACTATTAAAATTTTAAAGTAAAAGTTATTTTTTTAAAAGTTACAGAGCAGATAAGTGAGGCTACCAAGAAGTAGACAGGCACACTTCTTCCAGGAACAATAATACTACTAATTTGATCATAGTCTCAGGATTAGAAAAGGGTAAAAGGACAAAGATATGGGGAGGATGGAAAGAACCTGTCCAGGAATAAAAGCAAAGCCCAGGAATAAAAAATAAAAGCTTGATACAACAGGCCACAAGAGGCACTCATCAATGAATAGTGGAGACAGAGGAAGGCCAAGGTAGGCATTCGAACAGTTAAGTCTTCCAGTCTTTGAAAGCATCCACTTTTTTTTTTTTTTTAAAGCAACACTATCACTAAGTCTTAACTAAGATATCTTGGGATTTCACTAAGAAACCAGGCCACAAGGTCTTGGGACTTAAGAAGAAAAGGTAATCACCATTATTTTGAAGGCAAAAATGAACAGTACCAACCAAGTGCTAAATAGGATTCGAATAGATATTCTCTGAGATTCAATCCAGCTCTAAAAAGCTATGAAAGCCTCTTCAAAAAAGAGTAAAGTACCCCTTTGCCAAACAAATTTATAATTGATGTCTACAGATTTGAGAATGACTTTTCAGAATAACAGGGCAGGATGGTATACTAAAAAAAGTCGTTGGGTTTAGAGTCTGTGCACCTGGTTTCACACCTACACTTTGTCCACCTATTACTTGTATGACCTTAAGGCAAATCATTTAGCTTCAGTGGCCTTAGTTTTCTATTCCATGAAATGAGGGGGTTGGACTGCATAGACCCCTCTGGGCTTTTACAATTCTGACAGAAGTGTTGCAGAATAAGCAACAAGAAGTTACCTTATCTGGCCAGTCTTAATTTTTTTTAAGCCTTTTTAAGGCTTCCAGGGAGAGATCCCTAACAACTTTCAATAAGTCTTTAAACAATCAAGGAAGGCAGGAAATTTCTTCTTCAAGAGGAAAAAATAATCCAAACAAATCCTGAAGCTCAGATACAAAGCCATCTTTTCTGTTTAATTGGGGGGGAAGCCCCAAAAAAGCTGAAGGGAGGAGGGAAATAAAGCAAGTAGCTACTTGCCAGTGGTATCCTAGCAACTTCCTACAGTGGGCAGTACCATGTGAAAGAAAGCTCACAGCTAATTGGTTAAATGAAAAGCTCCCAGAGTTGACGTGGTCCAGTGCCAAAGAATGGGACAATCAAAGATAAAGCTTGGGGTTTTGTGTGTGTGTGTGTTTCTTTTTCTTTTTCTTTTTCTTTTTTTTTTTTTTTTTGGTTCCAGGGTTTTTCCCTTTTTTTCTTGACAAAAGTGCCAGGCATGTGTCAAATAGAGTTTAGGTCCTTTGAGCCAAATAAGATTATTAGCTTGTTTCCCTCAAAAGACACAGTAATACAGTATGATGGTTTGTTCACTAGTTCCAGCCCCAAGCCATTAGAATCTTTTTATAATGCAACTGTTACTGATTTGGCTAAGTGTTTCTGGGCAGTCTGAAGGGATGCCTTTTAAAAAATAGTAACAAAAGTAACCAATAAGAAAAAAAGAACATCTTAAAAACACACACAAACACACACACACACACACACACACACACACACACACACACACACAACTCTTGGCCCCACAGCAGGGTTAAGGTCACAAACAAAACCTGCTTTGCTGACTGCAAAAAAGGAAATACTTTTGGGGCTGAAAGAAAGGGAGACCCGACAAAGTTGGATCAACCAGGCCAAAGTGCTCTAGGACAAATACACAAACTTGGCTTTTCAAATGGAATTCAAAATCTTTCATTTGCTTCCCCAGATTGCTCAAGGAGAAACCAGTGAAGACAGTCCAAAGACCACTGACAAACGGGTGTTTCCCAATCGTTCAGAGGGCAATGGAGAAGCTTGTGGTGGGTAGGAGCTGGCTGCAGTATTTAACAAATAAAGGAACTACAAAGAACCACAGTCCAGGGTGTCATTGGAGGAATTAATGGTCAGATGGACCAGTCATGTGGCAAGAATGAGAGACAACCAATGGACAGCCCCTGTACTCCACAAGTACTCTGAAGATGTCAGAAAGGAAGGCCCCTAATACCTTGGATGGACCCTCTGAAACAAATTATGAGAAGATATGGATGAGAGTTGCAGAGAATAGACAGGCAGCGGTGGATTCCTGCATCATTGGGAGGAGTAGCCACATGCGTGAGATCCCAGGTCTAAATAAACTTGAGTATTTCATCAAAGGAACTCACTGGTGTGTCATGGTAACCTGGAATGATTATCTGGTAGTTTCAGTTCCTCCTTTGCACTCACTAACTACTCTAGGACTTTTGCCCTCTTAAGGCTTCATTCCTACTTGTAATTCTCACATGATGCTTGGCTTTGGAACTCTAATGATTGATCTTGTGAGTTGTTTTGTGTTTATTTGAGTCTTACTTTCTAGCAAATAGTATGTAAATTCCTTAATGGCAAGGACTCTTATCGGAACTTTGTTATTTCCCCCATTATTCTGCAGAGAACAGGTGTTTCAAAAGGGGCAGCTAGGAGGCAGAGTAAATACAGCCTGGGGTCAGGAAAATTAGAGTTCAAATCCAGCCTCAGACACTATGCTCTTGGACAAGTCATTTAACCCTTTTTGCCTCAGTTTTCCCATCAATAAAATGGGAATAATAACAGCACTTATCTTGCAGGATTGTTGTTAGGATCAAATTAGATAATACGTTTATATGCTTAGCACACAACTCGGCATATAGTAGACATCATGTTTATGCTTATAGTAACAAATACTAAAATCATATATTATGAAAACTATAGTTGTTTTCATATAATTTATACATCACGTATAAATTTAGAAATTATATATACTTACATAATCATAATTACTTGCTATTATAGTTATTTTATACAGCTATGTAACAATAACATCTGTTGTTGACTTGTCTTCTTGGTATAGTGCAAAAGCCATTGGAATTAGAGTCAGAGAACCTGATTTCAAATCCTTGATTTGAATATTTTTGATATCTGTGCCATATTAGGTAAGTCAGTCCACGTGGGCCTCAGTTTTCTCAATTTTAAAGTAAGGTTATTGAACTGGATGATCCCTAGGGTCCCTTCCAGTATTAGATTCTGTCACCATGACAGTTAACGAATAAGCATTTATTGAAGGAATGTCCCCAGCTGGGGGAATGGCTAAACAAGATGTGGTATATAATTGTAATGGAATATTATTGTGCTACAAGAAATGATGAGCAGGTAGATTTCAGAAAAATTGGCAAGACATATATGAACGGGTGCAAAGTGAAGTAAACAGAACCAGGAGAACATTATACACAGTAATAGCAGTGTTGTTCAATGAAGAATTGTGAATGATCTAGCTATTCTCAGCAATACAATGATCCAAGACAATCTTAAAAGACTAATGATAAAGCATTCTATCTGCTCCTAAAGAACTGATATTGCTTGAAAACAGACTGAAACATGCTGTTTTTCACTTTTTTCTTCATTTTCTTTTTCTTTTTCAAATCTTCTTATATAAAATTACTAATGTGGAAATATTTTTATATGATTACATGTGTATATCCTATATCTGATTGCTTACCATCTCAGGGAGGAGGTAGAGAAAGAGGGAGGAAGGGATAGAATTTGGAACTCAAAATTTTTAAAAAACGTTTTAAAAAGTGTAATGTAATGGGAGGGGAGAGGGAAGATAAAATATATATTTAACAAAAAAGCATATATTAGATACTTACTATATGCTAGGTTTTAAGGGACATAAAATACTAGAAAATGTTCCTTCCTCCAAGGACTTTGTATTTTCTTGTCACCTAAGCCCCCTACCATTCCTAAAGTAAGCAGAACCACTGTTTGTGTTAGCTTTCATGCATAGGACTCTGAAATCTTGTGATACAAAAGAAGACCACAACTCAGTCACAGGAACTTAATCAGAGCCCCTCCTAGTCTAAACTTGCTCATCTGTGAAATGGAACAGGGGTAGACAAGATGGCCTCTGAAGTCCCTTGAATCTCTCGCTCTAGGACACATGATTTTCCTGGCCAAAAGAGTCAAAGGTACTCTTCTCACAGAGTCACTATGAATAGTTGCACCTTTTTCTTACTGCAAAAGTGTGTCTCTGACCAATCTGCATATAGACAAAATTTCCTGTACTGATCTATGCTTGACTAATAAGTATATGATTGAATGCTTCCTATGTACCCAGTGCTATATGTTTCTCTTGACCTCAAATGCTGACCCAGGGAGTTTTTAAATGGCCTGCACATCCCTGGATCAATAGAGTTACTCTTTGCTGACTGAGAGAAATGAGTCTGTACATGATGAATACTGAGTGGGGGATGGGGAAGGATCAGAGCTGGAAGAGCCCTGAGAGATCAGCTAGTCCAAACTCCTCATTTTGCAGAAGAAGAAAGAGATACTGAGAGTTTAAATGACTCACTCAACTTTATACAGGTAATATGCATTAGAGGTAAAATTTGAACCCATAATCCTTTGACTCTACAGTAAATGTCCTTTCTGCTGTATAAGAAGAGGATACCATAGCCAAGTATAACGGTACTGGCAGATCTTTTGAATTAGGCTTCTGAGCTGTCAGTTGGGTGCCTACATTAAGTTCAACATCATATACTGAATCCTAAGGAAGAGAAGAGGAAGATAAGAGAGAACCAAGCTGACTAAGGAAGGAGCACACTAGTTCTGAGCAAAAATAGAGCAGGTCAAAATTCCTGTGTTGATCATTAGAGGGACTGAGCCCATGAGTGGGCCTTTCCAGTCTGGGTGAGATAAGAAGACACAATCATTTTTTAAAAAGATGGCGGGGAGGGGGGGGATAATCACAAAAAAGTCTCTTTCCTGATCCAACATATGATATAAATATCTGGTCTTCTTAAACTTCAGTCCTACTACAATTGCATTCAGATATGACCTCTCCCTCCTCTCAAAGGGAAAAACTTTTGAATCTCACCAGGATTTATACAGTTAATCTCTCTGCCAAGGAGGAAAAGAAAATGCTCCCATGTCATTATCCCTCATGCCAACTTTCAGTTGAATGACAAATGAAACAGCTGAGTTTCAGAACAAGCGACACGATGATGGTAAAGATTATGGAGTAAAATATAGTGAATATCAAAGCAACATCTGTCTCTCTGTCCTCTGTGAGGAGAAATTTGGCAAAGACATCAAACCCACTTAGGCAAAATTGAGCATATGGAATCAATCCAAATCTGGGGACTCTGGAGGAGGAGATAGCAAATAAAAACAAAAAATTGGTGTTGTTCTCAAAGAAATAAATTAAAGATTTGGGGCTTTAAGCACATAAATATGAACCTATATACTTGGGAAGCAGTAGGCCACTTAAGAGTGTGGTCCTTCTAACAAGATTGAGGGAAAACAAATTCTCACCTGGTGCTGATGAGCAGAATCCAAATGGTGACAATGTTACCAAGAAATATTCCATCTTATTGTGTCCCACCATGGATATTTTCCTCCCTTGCTTACCATTTTATAAAATGCAAAATTTACAAAATGTTATATACACAAAAACTATGACAATGGAAGTGAAATAATCACAAAAAGACACCAAATTGTGAGGAATCAAAAAACCAATTTATAGTCCAGGACAACAAAGAATGAAATGGACATCCACCCTCATGTCATCTGTAGATGTAGGGAACCATTAGGGCATAACGTGGTACTTCTATACCCAGCTATATAAGAGGTTTTTCTTATTACAAAGAAAATTCTGAGGAAAGTAGATCTTTTAAAAAATAATTTCTTAAGATGTAAAGATATTTGATTGCATTTACATATCATACTTTGTTTAGCATTTCCCAGTTAATGGGCACCCTTTTTGTTTCTAGTTCTTTACTATAACAAAAAGTGCTGCTAGAAATATTTTGGCATCAATGGGTCAAAGGGTATAGATACAGGGTAATGACTTTGGAGGCAGAGTTCCCAATTGTTTTCCAGAATTGCCAAACCAATTCACAGTTTTGCCAACAGAATTTCTTTGTGTCTATGAGAGGGTGTGTTATTTCCAGAATAACTGTTATGTAAAAACAAAAGACATCAATAAAATTCAAAGAGAGAGGGAGAAAGAGAGAAAAGAAAGACAGAGAGACAGAGTAAACACACTAGATTCAATGATGTTACATCTTCCATTACTATAAATAAAAATTTTAAAAACTCAAAGCTTACAAAGTACATTGATATCTTTGTTTTTATATCATAGTCATTTCCAGATATATGTCTCCATTATGGGACTATTCCCTATTAAAAAGGAAAATATTTAAGGAACTATATAAATCATTCCACACCTATTCCACCACCTCATCAACAAAAATGTAGTACATATGTCTTCTTCCACTGTTGTGTGAGGCTGGGGATGGCAGGATGGTTCAAGAAGTATTATAGCTTATGAATGTTATGGAATATTATTGCTCTGTAAGGAATGACCAGCAGGATGAATACAGAGAGGCTTGGAGAGACCTACATGGACTGATGCTAAGTAAGATGAGCAGAACCAGGAGATCATTATACACTTCGACAACGATATTGTATGAGGATGTATTCTGATGGAAGTAGATTTCTCTGACAAAGAGACTTAACTGAGTTTCATTGGATAAATGATGGACAGAAACAGCTACACCCAAAGAAGGAATACTGGGAAATGAATGTGAACTATTTGCATTTTTGATTTTCTTCCCGAGTTATTTTTACCTTCTGAATCCAATTCTCCCTGTGCAGCGGGAAAACTGTTCGGTTCTGCAAATATGTATTGTATCTAGGATATACTGCAACATATTTAACATATATAGGACTGCTTGCCATCTTGGGTGGGGGGAGGAGGGAGGAAGGGGAAAAAACGAAACATAAGTGATTGCAAGGGATAATGTTGTGTAAAAATTATCCTGGCATGGATTCTGTCAATACAAAGTTATTATTAAATAAAATTAAATTAAAAAAAAAAAGAAGAAGTATTATAGCTGAGGTCTTAGAGATCCTAAAGTTGAGGAGGAATCAAGACAGGGTAGAAAACTGTCCTTGAAAAAAATAAAATATTATAAAGACTTTAAAAAAAAGTGGTCTTGGAGTTAGGAGAGCTAGGTTTCTATGCTGGCTCTGACAGGTACTATCTGTGTGGCTACAGGCAAGTCTCTTAATCTTTCTTTCCTCATGTGTAAAGTAGAAATAATATTATTATTACTACCTATCCCTCACACAGTTGTGATGATAAAAATACTTTGAAATTTTAAAACACTATAAAAATCCTAGTTGTATTTATTAGCTGAAAGAATAGCATAGAAATGAAGAGACATTCATCATAGAATCTGCAGCTTATCTATGATGTGGTCCTGGGGGCACGACATTTCATGCTCTCGAATCCAATTTACTTATTTGCCCAATGAGGAAATTGGCCCAGATTATCTACAGCTAATACAGGACTGATAGAGTTAAAACAACAAAAAGGTAAAAACAAATAAACAAGAAAACCAAAAAACTATGTTGTGATCCACATTCAGTCTCCATAGTCCTCTCTCTTAATGCAGATAGCTCTCTCCAGTACAAATCTATTGGAACTGGCCTGAATCACCTCATTGAAAAAGAGTCACATCCATCACAGTTGATCATCACATAATCTTGTTATTGCTATATATAATGTTCTTTTGGTTCTACCACTTCACTTAGCCTAAGTTCATGTAAGTCTCCCCAGGCTTTTCTGAAATCATCCTGCTGATCATTTCTTATAGAACAATAGTATTCCATAACATTCACATACCATAACTTATTCAGCCATTCTCCAATTAATGGGATCCATGGACTTCAAGTAGTTCATCAAAAATTATACCTTTACATTCACTAATCTCTAATTGAAATTTGATATTTCCTTTATTTTGAAATTTTAAAAAATATTTTGAGGAAGGTTCCCCAGACTGTCCATGGGTCCTTGACACAAAAAAAGTTAAGGACTCCAGTTTTGAGAGAGGGTAGTTGGCCACCACTGGATATGATCAAAAATGTAAAGGGCATAAACTTCATCTGATACTGAATTTTATATGGCCTTACCACATATCATGTGTTATTTAATATTATTTTGTTATTTATATTATTTATATATTATTATTTAATTCCTCACATATATTATATCTTGTTTTTTTAACTCGGCTGTAAGTCCCTCCAGAAGAAAGGGCTGGGATTTCTTCTATATTTGCCAGAGTATCTCCCACAAGATGAGGCAAAAATTATTTGATAGATTGTTTGGACCTCTGTAACTGTAACCCAGAATGTTTAGAACTAGTAGGTTCTGATCAGGGAACCAATAGGCTTTCAACTACCTTAGAACCATGTGCAACAATGTGGACCACCATGTATGACAGGCTCTGGGAATACCATACATAATACAATGTTTACATGTTATAAACTTACATAAAGATAATAATGATCTTCCCCTTGTTTATACTAATTCTTTCATCAAAACACCTCATTTGGGGTAGAAAGTATATTATTATACCCATTTTATGAGTGACACTGAAACCCAAAAAGGTTAGCTGATAAAGTCACACAGAAAGTATCGAAGCCAGGATTCACATCCAGGTCTTGTGACTGCAAGTATTCTTACTATATCATAGCAACTATTCACATGACAACATTGAGAGAACATCATTGGCATAATGCACTTAATTTTCAGGTTCTTTGTTAAAACATTTGTATATTATAAGAGGCAGCAGAATGTTTCAATATAAAATACACTGGGCTTGCAATCAGAAAACCTAGAGTTCACTCCTACCTCTGATGTTTATCTTGCTATGAATATAAGTCACTCAATTTCTTAAATCTCTCAATGTCTTAGTCTCCTCATCTGTAAAATGGAAATTAAAATATCTTTAATAGCTTTATCACATGTGTGTTTTGAGTACTAAGTATTGTATTAAAATACCTCACAAACTATGAAGTGTTATATAAACATCAGTTATTATTACTAGTTATCATTCCTAGTTGCCTACTGGAAATATCTTCATCATCACAACAATGTCTGGATTTTATGTTTTATGACTTACAAAATGTTTTATAACCATTCTATTTAATCCTCACCTTAATTCTGAGAAGTATATTCCTATTATTCTCACTTTACAAATACAGAAACTGAGGCTGATTGAAGCTAACTTGCTTGCCTAGGGTCATACAGCTAGTAAGTGTCTGAAGTTGGATTACAACTTAGGTCTCCTTGAGATATATCAAGATATACTCTAAAGAACTGCTTCTCCAGGAAGCCAGATTATCACTCTGCAGATGATATGATGGTATACTTAGAAAATCCTAGAGAATTAATTTTAAAATTACTAGAAACAATTAACAACTTTAGCAAAATTACAGGATATAAAATAAATCCACATAAATCATCAGTATTTCTATATGTTACTAACAAAGTCCAGCAGCAAGAGATATAAATAGAAATTCCATTTAAAAATAACTGTAGATAATATAAAATATTTAGGAGTCTATCTGCCAGACAAAGTCAGGAATTATATGAACACAATTATAAAACACTTGCTACACAAATAAAGTCAGATCTAAACAACTGGGAGCATATCAAGTCCTCTTGGGTGGGCTGAGCTAATATAATAAAAATAATAATTCTACCTAAATTTATTTATTCAATGCCATAGCAATCAAACTGCCAAGAAGCTACTACACAAAGCTAAAAAAAATAAAAAAGTTCATCTGGAAGAGCTAAAAAGTCAAGAATTTCAATGAAATTTATGAAAAAATGCAAATGAAGGTGAGCTAGCAGTACTAGATCTAAAACTATATTATAAAGCAGTGGTCAGCAAAACCACCTGATACTGGCTAAGAAACAGAGTTGTTGGTCAGTGAAATAAGTTAAGTTCACATGACACAATAGTCAATAACTATAGTAATCTAGTATTTGATAAACTCAAAGTCCCTAGGGAACTTTCTGGGAAAAAACGTCACTATTTGATAAAAATTGCTGGGAAAATTAGAAAATAGTATGGCAGAAGTTAGGCATTGACCTATATCTAACACCTTATAGTAAAATAAGGTCAAAATAGGTTCATGATTTAGACATAAAGAGTGATACTATAAGCAAATTAGAAGAAGAAAGGATAGTCTATCTTTCAGATCTGTGGAGGAGGAAGGAATTTATGACCAAAGAGAACTAGAGTACAGTATGAAATGCAAAAATTGATAATTTTGATTATATTAAAATTTAAAAGGTTTAGTATAAACAAATGCAGACAAGATTAGAAGGAAAAAAAATCTTTACAGCCAAGGATTCTGATAGTCCTCATTTCTGAAATACATAGAGAATTGACTCAAATGTATAAGGATACAAGCCATTCTCCAAGTGATAAATAGTCAAAGCATATGAACAATTTTCAGATGAAGTAATTAAAATTATTTCTAGTCATATGAAAAAATGCTCTAAATCATTACTGATCAGAGAGATGTGAATTAAGACAACAATGAGGCACAACTGTACACCTTTTAGATTGGCTACGATGACAGGAAAAGATAATGATGAATGTTGGAGGGGATACGGGAAAACTGGGACACTAATACATTGAGTTGTGAACTGATCCAACTATTCTGGAGAACAATTTGGAACTATGCTCAAAGGGCTATCAAAATGTGCATACCCTTTGATCCAGTAGTGTCTCTACTGGGCCTGTATCCCAAACAGATCATAAAACAGGGGAAAAAAAACCCACATGGACAAAAATGTTTGTAACAGCTCTTTTTGTAGTGGCAAGAAACTGGAAACTGAGTGGATGCCCATTAATTGGAGAATGGCTGAATAAGTTATGGTATGTGAATGTTATGGAATACTATTATTCTATAAGAAATGATTAGCAGGATGATTTCAGAAAGGCTTGGGGAGACTTACATGAACTTAGGCTAAGTGAAGTGGTAGAACCAAAAGAACACTGTAAACAGCAATAGCAAGATTATGTGATGATCAACTGTGATGGATGTGACTCTTTTTCAATGAGGTGATTCAGGCCAATTCCAATATACTTGTACTGGAGAGAGCTATCTGAATTAAGAGAGAGGACTATGAAGACTGAATCTGGATCACAATATAGTTTTTTCTTTTTTTGTTTGTTTTTACTTTTTTGTTGTTTGCTTTTTGGTTTTTTCCTTTTTTCTTTTTTGATCTGATTTTTCTTGTGCAGCTTGATAAATGTGAAAATATATATAGAAGTAATTCACATGTTTAATATATATTGGATTATTTGCTGTCTAAGGAAGGGGTGGGGGGAAGAAGGCAGAAAAATTTGGAAGACAAGGTTTTTTACAAGAGTGAATACTAAAAACTATCTTTGCATGTATTTTTAAAATAAAAACTATAATTCACTTTAAAAAATTGTTCTATAGAAGTAAAAGAGAGATTAAATCCAAGGACAAGGAAAAAAGCAAAAGAAAACCTTGGTTCTGGGGAAATTATGAATTGGGTCAGCTATTCTAACAAATAATTAGGAACTATGAAAAGAAATGTGGATAAATTCTTTGTATCTTTTGAGCCAGTAATCTCACTATAAGGCATAGACCCCAAGAAGGTTAAAAAAAAAACACAATACAAAATTCATAAAAATCTGATACACCGTAAAATATTCAGGGCAACACTTTTTATGGTAGCAAAGAGTTGAAAACAGAATGAGTGCCTACCAGTTGTAGAATAGCTGAACAAATATATTAGGAGTATAATGACATATTATTGTGAAACAAAATGACAAATATGAGAATTCAGAGAAACATGGGAAGATTTAGATGAAATGTTACAAAATAAAAGGTAAACCATAAATAAATGTCATATATATATATATATATATATATATATATATATATATACACACACACACACACACACACACACACATACAAAAATATAAATGAAAATGAAAATAATTGAAGAAACAACTGACAAACATTTTTTCTGCTCTCAGCAGGAGGACAGAATGTTGTATATACTGTTATTCAAAATCGTCATTCATTATATTGTTTGTTTTAAATTAATATTTTTATATTATTATAACTATGTTATAAGAAAGAATTCAATTTTACAGTGAGCAGGACATTGCAGAAATTACTTATGTAAAGAAAAAAAGTGAGTTATCAAGAATAATACTTATCTTTTAAAAAGGGAACCAGATTATCTAAAACACCAGCATTCCCAATACAAAGGTCATTGAGAGAGAATCAAAAGGACCTAATATTTGGGTGCTAGGTTAGAGTTATAAATGGTTTCTGCAATAGGAACACAGTGAGATAAGCACTGAGAAAAGGAATATTAGATAAGAAAAGAGAAAAGCCTTTGGAAGAGGAGAACAGAAAAAAGAGCTGAAAGAATTTACTTCTATATCAGAGATGTATGGGGTAGGTAAGTGGTATAATGGATAGTGTCAAGCGTTGAGTCAGGAGGACTCATCTTCCTGAGATCAAATCTGACCTCAGACACTTACTAGCTTTATTAACTTGGGAAAGTCACTTAACTCTGTCTCAGTTTCTTCATCTGTAAAATGAATTGGAGACAATTCACTCCAGTTCCTTTGCCAAGAAAACCCCAAATTGGGTCACAAAGAATCAGACAAAATCAGAACTGTAAATATTCTTGGCTAATCAAGAATTCAGGAGATTTTCAAATAATTCCCAAATAGTGCTAAAAATCAGGCCAAATGAAAGATATTTGGAAAGAACAATAGATTTGAAGAATCAAAAATCTTAGCTTTGTTATTTAGTAACTTCATGATCTCAGGTAAATCATTTTAACATTTCTGAGTTCCAGTCTAAGCAATTTCCTCCTTGGTAAAATGGGTAAATAGCAACTGCACTACCTATCTCACAAGATTGATGTGAGGAAAGTATTCTGTAAACTGTGATAGAAATGGGAGTGGTGGTTATATCTAAAAATATGTATCTCCACCCTGGAAAATGTCAATGTCAAATGGAAAGTCCTACCCGATACTAGAGCGTGTAGGAGAAAACTTTGATTGCAAGCAAAGTAATAGCCAATAAAGTATCACCTTCATCATCAAGCATCCATTGTGCTGATCTCTTCAGGAGAAGATCATGGGAGAAACCTTAACTTGTTTTTATTTCCAATTTGGAACTATGCCCAAAGAGCTATCATACTGCACATACCTTTTTTTTTTTTAATTTATTTTTTTGTTTTGCTAAGGCAATTGGGGTTGACTTGCACAAGGTCACCAGTTAGGAAGTGTTAATTATCTGAGACCAGATTTGAACTCAGATCCTCCTGACTTCAGGGTTGGTGCTCTATCCACTGTGCCACTTAGTGCCCTTGCACATATCTTTTGATTCAGTATGTCTTCACTGGGCTTATATTACAAAGAGAACATAAAAAAGGGAAAAGGACCACAAAAATATTTGTGGCCACCTTTTTGTAGTGGCTAGAAACTGGAAACGGAGTGGATGCCCATCAGTCAGAGAATGGCTGAATGAGTTATGGTATATAAATGTTATGGAATATTATCGTTCTGTAAGAAACGATCAACAGGGTGATTTCAGAAAGGCCTGGAGAGAGTTACATGAACTGATGTTGAGTGGAGTAGAACCAAGAGCACATTGTACACAGCAACAAGATTCCGTGATGATCAACTCTGATGGACTTGGATCTTCAGGTGATTCAGGCCAAGTCCAATAGATTTGTGATAGAGAGAGCCATCTGAGTCTAGAGAGAGGACTATGTTGACTGAATGTGGATCACAACATAGTTATTTTCACCTTTTTTGTTATTTGCTTGCTTTTTTTCTAATTTTTTTTCCCATTTTTGATCTGATTTTTCTTGTGCAGCATGATAATTTTGAAAATATGTATAGAAGAAATTGTACATGTTAGGCAAATATTGTATTGCTTACTGTCTAGGGGAGGGGAATGGAAGAAGGGGAGAGAGGGATTTGGAACATAGGGTTTTGGAGGGACGTAGAAGACTGTCTTTGAATGTATTTTGAAAATAAAAAGCTTTGATTTTGATCTTGTTCAAAGGATTCTAAAAAGTCTTCTCCAGCATTAATTACCATTTGAAAGGCCATTCTACAACATTCAGTTTTCCTTATGGTCCAGCTTTCACAATCATATACTGCTAGAAAAAAAATAACAGCTTTGACTATACAGATCTTTGTCAGCAACATGATATCTCTGCTTTTTAGATTTGCCCAGTTTTGCCATAGCTTTCCTTCTAAGGAGCAAGTATCTCTTAATTTCATGACTGCAGTCACTTTCTGTAACTGATCTTGTAGATCTTCCATAGTAATACTAAGATGTTTGTCCTTTTCATTCTCATTTTCTCTTGCACAAAAGTACAATGGAGTTTCATAGAAAGTATATGACTTATGATGACATCATCATTCAGATGGTTAATAGAATATGTGCTTGGGTATTCTTGTGTTTTCTAGAATTTCATAAGGTAGTAGATGTAGAGTATAAGTATGTATGTTTTTAGAGATTAACTACATGCATACTCAGCACTTCTAATGTGCTTTTACTAGTTATTTTTGGTTATACTCATAATCTCTATAACATCATTATCCCAAAATTTTCCTTGTGCTATGTGAACACACAAGAACTTTACTCTGTTGCCTTATTTTGCATGTTTTTCAAAAACATTTCCATATTTATAAATTTTATCTAAAATTCATAGTAGAACTTAATATTTAATTGTAAAATAAAAGAAAATATATTTATGTTTTCCTTATATTTAGGGATGGATAATTGACTTAAAAAAAGAGATTAGACGACTGACTCAATTTCTTCAGTCCATAGTATCCACATGAAAAGATGCAAAAAAAAAAAAAAAAAAGAAACTGACATATTAGAGTTTTCTGATTCACAGAAATGAGGAATTTACTCCAAAGAAATGAGGCAAAATTGAAAAATAGAAATGAAAATTGATCAAAGCTATTTTTCAGCTTTATAGATGTTCACAATCAGTGAACCAATACTTTCCAAATAACTAATACATATTACAAAATTACACATAGATAAATAATCCATTCAAAATACAAATCAGACCAATACTTTTTAAGATAACAGTATGAAAAGTTCTCTGATATAATGTCATTACACAAGTAGTGAATATAGAGACTTCCTAGAATAACCATGTTCAAATCTTGACACATACTGGCAGTATGACCCTGATCAAAATCACTTATTCTATCAGTACTCTGTGCTGATAGAGTAGTATGGAAATGTAGTCTGGAAAACCCCTTGGGGCACCCAAGATTCAAGGAGTCCTTGAGTTAAAAATTATTTTCATAATAATACTAAGTCATTTTAATTTCTGATATGGTCAATGTACTTCCCACATAAACAGAAGCTCTTGGGGGAAATTCAATAATTTTTAAGTTTATAAAGGTGTCTGATGATAGCCATTTAGGGAAGGGGGAGTAGAAAGGAAAAAAAGAAATTTACATGATAACGTTATCATATGTTTAAAATAAATAGCAAGTTGTACACAATAGATTTAAAGAGTATAAACAGAATCCTGAGCAGGCAATTGTTTAAAATGAAGAATAAATTAACCTGCGCCAACCTGCATTGGTAGAGAGAATCTCCTCATAGAGGAGGTCTCTGAAGGAATGAAATGCCTGAACAATCCTTAACCCTTTAAGGATAATAAAAGCACTTTCTTCCCAACAACTATGATACTAATGTTGAGCTTTCCCAATTTACAAAACTTCCCTTCCCAGTCCTCTGTCCACATCATTTCACTCTGCTTCTTGCTTCCACTCCCTCCTTGCTAGTGCCTTCCCCTGAGATTATCTTCCATCTAGTCTGTATTCATGTAGAATAAGCTATTAACATGTTGACTTCTCCAAAAAAAAGTGAGATCCTTGAGGGCAGGGATTATTTTTGTCTTCCTTGATATCCCCCATAACTCCATTCTTTGGGTTCAAATCTTAATTTGGTTATACAACCTTGAATAAGTCTCTTTCCTCATATCGGTTTTAGTTTCTATAGCTTTATAAGAAGGATGAACAAGATGATTTCTCAAGTCAGTTCTAGTTCTGCAATATATGAAGAAACTGAAAAAGGAAGATTTCCTTTATCCCTAAAGTAAACAAAGAAAAAACAACAGTACAAAAATATTTATAGAAGTTCTTATTTTAATGAAGAACTGGAGACCACCAGAGTGACCATCAATTGAGAATGGCTGAGCCAATTATGGCATATGAATATGATTTAATATCATGATATAAAAATTATAAAAGAGATGGTATTTCAGAGACATATAAATTGTTGCAGAGTGATAATAAGCAGAAGTAGTATATGGATACATACAATAATAGAAAGAAAAACAATTTTGAAAGACTTAAGAATTCTGATCAATGCAATGACCAAACTAGACTCCAGAAGACTGATGATGACAAGAGGTGAAAGAATTAAGGTTTAGAAGACACATTTTTTGATATGGTAAATATGATAATTTGTTTTACCTGACTGAATATTTGTAACACAGGCAACTGGGTGATATACTGTGTAGAGTACTAGGCCTACAATCAGGAAGACATGGCCTGAGACCCTGTGCAAGTCACTTAAACCTGTTTGCCTCAGTTTCCTCATCTATAAAATGAACTGGCAAAATACTCCAATATCTTTGCCAAGAAAACCCTAAACGGGATCACCAAGAGTCAGACATGACTGAAATGAGAGAACAGCAATAACTTTGTTACAAGGATTTTGTTCTGGGTTTGGTTTGGTTTTTACTTTGGAGGAAAATGGAAGGGAGGAGGGAGGTAGTCTATCCAAAAAAGAAAAAGTGTATTGAAGCATTTTTTAAAAATGTACAAAAAAGAACAAAAGGCAGTACAATACTGAAAGTTACATATTGAATTGATTATAAATTTTAAAATAAATGTAAAATATACATAAGACAATGTATACATATACAGGTTTATAATAATGTTCAATTTAGTTGATGATAGTTTTAAAATGAAAAAAAAAATTTGAAAAGAAAAGAAAGAAGGTCTCAATCTTTGAAAGTGGCCCAAATACCACTCCTTATTTCTCTAGTTTCCTGGGCTAAATATTTAGTCTAATAATTTTTCAGCTTTTCTTGAACTCTCCAGCACTAGGCCAGCAGCATCAGTCTATTCATGAGATCTGGAAGAAGACTAGATAGAAGGGTACATCTTGGCTTCATAGCAACCAGGGGCCCCACCACCCAGTTTCCCTTGCCTACTTCCTTTGCTACCTCAGCAGATACCACCACTTCCTCTGCTACTGTGGCTACCCTATACCTCCTCCTTGGTGCAAGGTCCTGGCAGTGGGGCCCAGAGTAGAACTGAGTGTTGGAGGTAGGGTGTGGTGAATATAAGAAGTGCTCTAGGATTAATAGAAGTGTTTTAGGCACAGAACTTAAGAGTCCAGAGATAGGCAGAGATCCCAGAGTTAACTGTTAGTAGTCCTTCCTTGGCCACTGCTTGACAAATGTACAACTTTCTTTTTTCTTCCTCTATATGATTCCTTTTCCTCTTTTCCATTTCTTTCTTTCTTCCTTCTCTTCTTCCCTATCCCTAGGGACAATTAGGAGGAATACTCCTGGTATTTCCCAATTCTATTACTGGAACTCAGTACCCTAGCCTTGATCATTATGGTCCTTCAGATCAAGATGCCATTAGCTATCACAAAGGGATATATCATAGTGCACTGAGGGTTAGTAGCTGATACTAACAGTTCTGTTGTTTCTGGGATTACTGGGAAATTCCAGAGCAATGAAAAGAGTTCTGAGTCTTGTGTCAAGTGTCCTTGGTTTGAATCCCAGCTCTGCCATTTATTACCTTTGTGATCTTGAGACAATTTCTTAGCCTCAGTTTCCTCATCTATAAAATGCAAGGATATGTCCACTATGTGATCCTTCCAACTCGGTATTTATGATTTCATTTTACTGTAAAAGGAGATATGACAGTGATGTCAAAGAAATAACCTTTAATGGGTGCACGCAGCCACCAAGAGCCAGCTCCTAGCACAGGGTATGCCTGGTCATGCAGTATAAACATTTACAGAGGCAGCCCAGAGAGAATTCTTATATCTTCCCTTTTAGGACCATGGCGGGACTATGAATTGAAAAGAGTTTCCAAGTTTTATTCTCAATCCAGGGCTTATGGGACATCTGGAAATTCAAGACTCTCTAGAGGTGGGGAAAGGACAGGAGAGGAAAGGTAGATATTTAACTCTCTTCAAATGAACTTAGCTTTAGTTAAAGCTATTTTCCTGGTACAGACAAGGATCTGGAGCAAAGAACTCAGTCTTACAAGTAGTAAAATCAATTCTTTTGACCCTACTGAAATTCAAAAGGCTCAATTTAGTCAACATAATCTCTCAGAAAACTCAAATAATCTTAATTTTTTAAATTGTCAGGAGCTTACTTAAATAGTGTGGCCTTCTGTTTGAAAAAAAAAAATATTTTGTTTAAAGGAAATAAGGTTACTGCCTTTGTACAGATCCTTTTTCCGGAGGGGGAGGGGGATGGGGAAATAGCACATGAAAGTGAGAAGCCTCTAGTATTCAGACATAAAAGGAAGTAGAAAAACATGCTTTAAAACTATTAGGCAGAAGAGAAGAATAAAGGAAAAGGCTTCCTCTTTATTAGACCAAAAAGAAAAACTCTCATCCCAGATAACCCTGGAAAGGCACAGGCTTATAAAACTTAAAAAAAAAAAAAATCAACTTATTTTTACTGAGAGGTCAACCACAATTTGAGTTCTGGTTCTGCCATTATCCCACTTAAGTAAAGAAAAATTCATATTTAAGGATCACTCCAAAATGTTAGTTTAGCTTTGATCTACAGGGTGCTTAAGGAAGTGGCAAAAGCCACTAGAACTTATCTTTAAGAGCTCCATGGAGGAATTATGAATTGCCCCAAACTGAAAAAAAAAAGTTTTAAAAAAGGCATAATACTCAGCTGATAATATAGGCAACCTGGTATATTGGGGGCCGTAAGGGGGATTGAGATTTTTTTAAAACACTGAATTTGGAACTAGAGGAGTTGGGTTAAAAGTCAAGGGTGTATACTTACCTAACCTATGGGGCCCTCACAACCTCTCTGAGTCTCATTTTCCTTATCTGTGTCATAATGGAGTTGAACTGCATTCCCTTTTGCTTCAAAATCTATGCCATGCCAAGAAAACACAGATATGGATTTTTTCAAATATCTATTATAACCATATTGAACACCATAAAGGGCTGGCTAAAAATACTTCATCCCTTTAAGGGAATAGGTTGTTGTTTGTTGTTGGTTTTTAAAAGGAGTTGACATTTTATACTAATCCAAAGTGAAGAAATAGAATCAACAATTAGATGCTAGAGGAAAGCAGGATTCAGTTCTATTTAAAAGACAATTTTCCCAAGGAATTCACTTATCCAACAATCTACTGGGATGCTTTCTAAGATAGTAAACTCCCAATCACTAGAAGTGTGCAAATACATACTGGAAGGCTTTTGTTGAGAATGTAGAAGAAATTCCTATGCTGAGTAGGAAGGCTGAACTAGATAAACTCTGAAGCCCTTTCTAACGCTAAGATTTTAGGATTGCCTAGAAACAAAGAACACAAGCATCAATCAAGGCAGGACTGACTTAACAAGCATAACATAAAATGAAGTCATCTCTAAATGTCAGACACATGCAGGGTCAATCTTTCATTTAGGGGAAGTAACCACCTGAAAAGTATTTAAAAAAAAAAAAAAACTAGGCAGCAATAACTGTCGTCTACCAGCTAGAGGAGTCACATGTGATGCTAGAATTTTTAAAATGAGCAAGCTATTTGGGAAGAGACAATCTGACCATGTGATTCCCCTAATCAAAAAATTCCATGTATCCCAGTTGCTTCTAGAATCAAGCACAGATTTCTCTGGTATTAAAGATCCTTTACTGGCTCCAATCTACCTTGTCAGCCATATTATACATTACTCCTCTTCATATGCACTATGGTCAAGCCAAATTGGCCTTATTCTTTCTCACTTACAGATTCCATATCCTGTCTTCATGTCTTTCATAGGCTGACAGCCATGCCTGGGAAAAATGTCCTTTCTCAGTACATAGAATTCCCAATTTCTTTCAAAGCTCTGCTGAAATGCCTCCTTCTACATGAAGTCTCCTGAACCTCAAAACTCCAGTGTTTCCCCTGTCAGAATATGTTAACTAGTAAGAAAATAGTTAACTATTTTCTTACACACTTCTGTATGTACATCCCTGGTAGAATGTAATCCTCCAATAGAATGTAAGCTCTTTGAGGGCAAGGACTGTTACATTCTTGGCTTTGTGTCCTTAGCTCCATTAAGGGTGTTTGACAGACAGTAAGGAAATGTGATTGACCAACCTAGAAATTAATACAAAACTGGGGAATCCCTGAGCAAAAAGAAAGCAGCAACTAAAGCCAATTGAAGACCACCTACATTAGCAAGCATAGGGGACCTTAAGCAGCTAATTATTTCTATGCCTCATCATTTTTCTTTTCATCTCCAACTCCTTGGAAAGTGAGAAAGGAGAATGTACCCAAGTCCACTCGGCAGATAATAGATTGTAAACGGATTCCAAGTACCAATTTATTATTCAGATCAACAACCTAAATCTAATTATTTCATTTCTTTGATTCAGGAGGAGGTAGCTATCCTCTAGGGAAAGTCCAGGCTTTGCTGTGGCAAGACCACTCAGTACTCCTACATCCTCTTAGAAAAATCGATAAGCAATTACAAGTAGTTGAAATTTCAACTGACTGTGATTTTAGTTAGTCACTGGGTAAAAAAAATTAAGGTAAGTTTATTCTTCTCAACTGTAAAATGAAGAATTCAACCAAACTGAACCAAGGGAAGTAGATTCAAGAGTTACCAGATCAAAGAGTCTATTTTAATCTATTCAGTAAATCGAAGAGTAGGCAAAGTCTAAGGGATTATGATTAGGACAAGACCAGGTCATCATCTGGGATCAACTCACTCGGTCAACCTAGAATCCACATATAATATCATATGGACGCAAGCAATCTTCTGGGTCACAATAGTAGCTCCTAGACAGCAGATCCCCCGGGTCAGCTTTAAGGGTTCAAACTTCCTGTATCCTGTTTCCTTTCACCTTGATTTTAGACCTAACACTTGGACCTGATTTCTTTCATCCTCCACCCTCTTTCTACTGAGACCCAAGAAACAGTAAGGGCAGTGGATTGGGTGGGATGGGATTCGCTCCCAGAATAACAGTCCAGAGTGTACTCGTTGCTTCAAGCCTCTTCTTCCGAGTCTTCTCCCATCTCCGTTACACTTTACCACAAGGTAGCTGGAGCAGAAAAGGATCAGAGGCTAAAACTGACCTTCCCAAGGCCAAAAGACTATTCCCGGGAATTGTCTTTATGTGCCTTAGCATCGCCTTGCTTCTCCACGTAAACTCTCTACCTGTCGGAACTGTCCCCAGACTTTGGGATAATCCCCGCACCCTGGCTCCGGCTGTTAAAACAGTGCGCATCTGCCGCTCTTGAACCGGGATTTCCAGTACCCCATAACGACTCCCGGTGGTCTCCAAAAACTGCCCAAGACATTTTTCCCACCCTCCCGCACCCACCTTGTAAACTTTACCGAAGGCTCCATCGCCCAACTCCCCGACGATCTCCCACACTTCGTTTGGGTCTAGATCCCGACGGACGTGCTCATATTCTCGGGACTTTCTCTTCTCGAAGGTGGAAAGCCTTAATATACGGCGGAAGTTGGCAAAAGCCATGGCTCCGTAGGGAACAAGTTGACTGGGGGCGTGCGATGCCGAGGGTGCCTAGGCGCCGCTAGGGGCTAAACGAGGTGGCGCGGGCCCCCAGCTCCGCAGGGCGGTGCCAACCTCTGCACCCCGGCGGCGAGCGCAGAAAGATTGAGGAGGGATGGTATGACCAAAAGTCCTTAGTCCACCCTCGTTTTGCACCTTACGCCTCTCGGGAATGAGCTCCTTTACCACTCCTTCAGGGTTCGCAAACCCAGTCAATCGCGCTGCTGGAGAGGACAAGGGCTGGGATTAGGACTCTGGGCACCCGGAACAGAGCAGGCTATGGAAGCAGCCTTATCTCCGGCAAGTGATCTCCAAGCCGCGGCAATTTCGTCTCCGTATCCAAAGGCGCAAGTGCGGCACGCGCCCCTTCTCCGAGATACACACCGGCATCAACCCCGGCACAGCTCCAAAAGCTAAGCTCCGGAGGGGGTAGTTCGAAGATTCCGAACTGGAGTCAGGAGCCCGCGACTCCACCTGCAGGGAGGCCAGCTGCACCACGCCAGCTTCCCATTGGCTGCAAGAGCCAACGAGTCCGCCCCTTCGTCGCAAGGCCCTCTGGACACTGTAGTTGGCTGACGCCCTCTTTTAAAGAGGCTAGTTTGGGATTTGAGACTACTTAAGAGTCCCCAGATCATCGATTTAAAAGCCGGAGTGGTTCTTGGTCCCCGTAAAGTCCAACTTCTTTATTCATTTTACTGATGAGAAAATTAAAACCCCGAGAAGTTAAGAAACTTGTTAAGAACCCACACAGCTAGGAATAGCTGGAAACTATCTTTTTCTTTTCGTTACTTTGAAAAGTAAATCCTTGCAACAGATCAACTATGGACTAGATCGTCATTTGGACCAAATCCCGCACCCCTTTGTATTTCCAAAAGGAATAAAATGAACTATTTTAATAGAATGATAAAATGAAATTTTCGATGATGTTAGGGGAAGCTTAAAAAAGGGCCCTTAGAGGAAAATGAAAATGGTTCAATGGTCCTCCCTTTCCCAACCTCCCTAGAAGGTTAGAAATCATTCATTAGTCCAACACTCTTCATTTTAAAACTAAGGAAACCGAAACAGTCACATACCTAGGAAGTGGTGAAACCTGGACTTAAACCCAAGTACCTGAACTCGAAGTGCATTTTTAAAAATTAAAACACTTACTAAGCGTTTATTGAGACCAAACTGTAAAAATACAAATGTATACAAAAACAAGATTGTCCCCATTTTGTTCTGGCTCATAATTATATCTGTATAGCGCTCAGGCAAGAAATTCATATCAATGCAGAATGAACTGCAATTTATAACTGCTTGAAGCAGAGCTTAAGCAACTTGTCTAGTTTCACAGCCCACATGTCAGAGGCACTTGAATATTTCTTTTTAATACTGAGACCAGATCTCCATTCTATTATCTGCAAGCGATCTCCTGGTCACAAAAGCAAGTACATACAGTTGTCAGTTCCTTTGTCCTATTTCTTTTCCCCATTTATCCATTCTGAAATTGATTCTCATTCTTTCATTCTCTCCTTTTGTTATTTTTGTTACATAGAGCTTCAGTCTATGATAGTGAATGAATCACTTGTGGCCCCTTCTACTAACCAACTACTCACTTAGGACTTCATTCTGAAATTAACTGGAGCTAAAGTAATCTGGTCAGTTTTACAAAGCCAAATTATACTTTAGAACCTTGAATGGCTACAATGTTCCAAGCCACAGATCACTTAAATATGATACACAAAAATGGCTACGAATTTGGTGCAGAACTATCCTTTCCTGTTGTCATAATAACAGCAACTGCAAAGTAGCAACACATTTCTCAGTGTTTTTTATAACTATTCCCTTCCTTATCCCCAATTCCAAGTCTATACCTTTCTTACAACTTCTTGAAATCCAACCTAAGATTATCTAAGATAAACTGAGAATCCTTTTTCATGCTGGGTAGTATTTTTTAAACATGGAGAATTTTGAAAGGTTTATTAGATTCTTATGTGAGATTTTTAAACAGATCCCATTATCTTTGGATAGTAGTACAGCAGTAAGAATCAACTATCACCTACTCTAAGCAGGATTCTTGGTAATTTACATTCAGTAAGTAGGCCAGTATTGGTCTTGATAATTTCATCCTCTCTTACCCCATCTCCTTCCTCATATGCTGGCAGCAACATTTTTCTAAAACACCAGTTTGGTTTGGTTTGGTTTGGTTTGGTTTTGCTTACTAAAGGATCATCTTCCCCAAACACCTGGTTTGAGTTTTTTGTTTGTTTTTGCCTATTTTTCTTTGTAGAAAAGTCATTAGTTTTTCCTTAAAATAAATAAATGAAATTAAATAAAAATACAAAATAACTCTTTAGCTTGGAATTCAAGACCCTTCCTAATTTTTCCAGTCTTACCTTGGATTGTTATCCTTACATATAACCCAGCCCAATAGTTTGTTTACTATCCCCTTCATATTCTTTGTGATTTCTCACCTTAAATTTCCTGCACCAACTACCCCAACCCAAAATAATCAGTCCCTCCATTGTATTCCTGTATCCTCTATCTATTTCACTCTTTTTGACACATTATGTAGAAAGCTACATATTGATACCATTCAAATCTATATATTTGTTACTTTGCACATATTTTTATCTGTGAGTATTAGGGATTTGTACATAATTGAGGAATTGTTTCTTCTGACATTTCAACTAAGGCAACTCTTTAGTAATGATAAGAACTCTGAAACTCAAATCATTATTATAGTTCAACGGCAGAATCCTCTATTCTATGTTGCCTAAGTGACCAGTTATAAACAGAATCAAATAGTGACACAATGAAAGTGAAACAAGGAACATTTCTATGGTATCTCTACTTAGATAAAATATATTGTTTACTATCTGTGAGAAACGTCAAAGCAGTGTCAGAATATTTCCATATTTTGGATGTGCACAAACAGCACACTCTGAATGGTAAGTACCTTCAACTTCATTAAGTCATTCAGATACACTGACTTGGTTCAGAGACCTTGGGAGAGATATTAAAATTAAATTACCTGCTTTTATGGAGCTCATAATCTACCAGTCCAAAGAGAAGAGAGATTCTCTGAAAACAGAGTGATCCTCCAGATATTTTTTGGAGATGACCTTTTTTTGACTTCCTCAAGTCATCACTCAAAAGTTTGACCTAACTATTCCAACATGAAAAAATCAAGTGGGCGAAAATAATCTTTTGGCCCAATGATAATACAATTGATTAGTCTGCCCACAGAGATCATCTATCTATATAACTACCTTAGAAAAACATTGCAGATAATCAGATGTGGTGGCATATGCCCTAGCTCCTGGGGAAAGCTAAAGCTATAAGAGAGCTAAAGTAGATTATTTGTTCACATTAAGTCGTATGATGAGCCGAGAGAGAGAGAGAGAGAGAGAGAGAGAGAGAGAGAGAGAGAGAGAGAGAGAGAGAGAGAGAGAGACACTATCACTAGGCTGCCTAAAGAGTGAACTGGCCTGGGTCAGAGCAAGTCAAAACTCTAGAGCAGATAAGCAGTGGGATTGGGACTGTGCACTTCTAGCATGGATGAGATAAAGACTCAGACTAGAGAGAAAAGGAGAGGAAACATAAGTAAAAGAGAAAAAGAAAGAGGGAAAAAGGGAAGGAAATAAGGGGAGAGAAAAAGAAGGAAAGAAAAAAGACAAAAGGAAAGGAAAAGGAGAAAGGAGGGAAAGAAAAAAGGAAAAAAGGAAGGGAAAGAAAAAAGGAAGGGGGAAAGGAAGGGAAAGAACAAGGGCTATAAACAAACATGAGGGAAGGAAGGGAAAGAAGGGAGAAAAAGAGAGAAGGTGAGAGGGAGAGAAAGAAAGGAGTATAAACAATTAATGGACTGTACACAATCAAAAATCTAGACATAGAAATGAAGACAAAAAGCAAGATGGACTGCATTTGTAAAACTGCAATTCTATCTTAAGCTATCCTTTAAACAAAGGCCTGTCCACCCCCACCTCCCCCAAGGCCTTTTAAAAATTAATACTCTGCCAGAAATGCTCTTTGACAAAGTATAAAATATAACAATTTCCAAGAATTAAAGCCACAGAGTGCATAAAGGGCAATGTAAAGAGAGAAGATATAAAATGGGATGCAGCATATGACCAACAAATATGTGACTGAAAAAGGACCAGTCAATCAATGGATAGCTCATGTGCTCCACTACTACACCCCATAATGTCAAGAAATCTAGAGGAAAACCTCTAACAAGTTGGAACTAGGATCTGAATCCTCAGGTCCCAAATTCAAATATGGTAATTCTCCTACTATGTTGCCACTTCCTGGACAACACATTCTTTCTGGCCCAACTTTAGCTGTCAGTATCCTTGACTGGAATCCTTCCAGGCTATAATCATAAAACTTCAGAGCAATCAAAAGATTTCAACAAGCCATGACTTAAAGCAACTCCAGTTTTCTGAGTTTCAGCTTCCTCATTTGTAAAATAAAGTGCAAGGACTAAGGTTTCTTTCAACTATAAATACTATGATAGGGAAAGGCAGGGGATAATTATTAAGAGAGGTATTATAGATGTATATATGTATAAGTATATAGATAACTATAACATCATAAACATCCATCCAATTATAGACAACTAGGGAATGGGGATCATTTAACATTGGGAACTGACCTAGCAATATGTTTGACACTCCAATCTACCAAAATGTAAATACACATAAGTGCATGCACAATTACTTTATGAAAGAATCCTTCACATTTTTCAATCCGTGGTATACTGGAGGCATTCAAGAAATACTTAAATGCCTCAATACTTCTTAATGAAGGATGGATCTCTTATCAATGTGTGTATTCTCACCATCATTGAATATTGAAACTCATTTATGCATCCTGCATAATTTTTGTCCATTATCTTCCAGAAACCCTTATCCTACTTATTACTTATGCAATCTTGAGCAAGTCAGGCTTTCTGAATCTCAATTTTACTCATCTATAAGATAAGGGAAAAGAATAAGATATGCTTTCCTAATTTTAAAGGAAAACGAGTCCTTGCAAAGAACCCCAAGTATATCAGAAATTCAGTGAAGAATTACTTTCATGTTAATGGCCTTCTTGGAACATTGTGTCATTTTATTGTTTTTATGAATTACAGTATAGCATATGGATAAGCACTAGAGAAATATGTATCCTTTTCTTCTTCAGACGTGGTCTTCTATCATTTTCTTCATCATGTGACTGACTTGAACAAGAACCAAATTATGATAGTGTTTGATATGCTGGATTGGGATGCCACAGGAGAGATCGGCTTTGATGAATTCTACATGCTCATTTGTGTCTTACTATCACACGAGGTAGGTAAAAATCATTTTGATTATAGATATTAAAGCATATACGGCAATTTAGCACATCTATCCCTATTCTGCTAAAGTATCACTAAATCTAGGTTCCAACAAAATTTATCTTCCATTGATCATACTTTTCAAAAAAAAAAGATCAAAGACTTTTTGTCTCTAGATAATTTGTTTAAATGTTTTGAAACAATTGATAAATGACGGACAAAAGCAGCTACACCCAAAGAAAGAACACTGGGAAACGAATGTGAACTATCTGCATTTTTGTTTTTCTTCCCGGATTATTTATACCTTCTGAATCCAATTCTCCCTATGCAACAAGAGAACTGTTCGGTTCTGCAAACATATATTGTATCTAGGATATACTGCAACATATCCAACATATAAAGGACTGCTTGCCATCTAGGGGAGGGGGTGGAGGGAGGGAGGGAAAAAAAATCGGAACAGACACGAGTGTCAATATAAAGTAATTATTAAATAAAAATTTTAAAAAAAAATAAATGTTTTGAAACAGATTTGGACCCCCTTGCACAATCAAAAAAAAAAGACTAAAGAAACTTCTCCTTCAAAAGACTTCTTACTCTCTGCCCTCTTGGAACAACAGACTAGTGAAAATACAAAGTTCTTGAATTAATGTCTAAAAGACACTCACTAACCTAAAGTTTATATTTACCTTTTTCTAAACAGAATCACTTGGAAGAGCGGTTTATTTATCGACATTCCCGGCCTGTATTTGAGCTGCTTGACAGAGATGGGGAACTCAAAGTTAGGTTAAGGCAGTTCGAAGCTTTCCAATTCCTCTTCAATTTCAGGAAGCAGGAAATGAAACAGATCTTCAAGAACTTTGATGTTACAGGTGATGAAGTGAGTTCACAAATTCCAGAAAGGTGGAGTGGATGCAATACTCTCTCCTCCTAAAGAAATTCCCCAAATAGCTTCCAACAATCCAAGCTGCAATTTGGTATACTCGAGCAGAAAAGATATCTATCTACAAGTGTTTAATGCTATGGAGGATCTAAAAAATTGATGGAATGGCTCATTCCCTAATTCATAACCTAATTATAGCGAGATTAGCATACAAAGCCATGGGGAAGTCACTTAAACTATTTGCAAAATGAGGTTAGAGTAGATGACCTCGAAAATCCCTTTCATCTCTACAACTGTGATCCCAAGAATTAGTACCTATGGTTTAGCATTTGTTCTCTTAACTATATGTATAAAAGAACTCAAAAAATGTGAGGCATTGGCATTTTCTGGATCAGTCAAAAGATAGGAAAAGTCTTACAAAAAAAAAAAACAACAAAAAATTAAGCTGAGCATTAAGCAGGTAGGAAAGATGACACTAAAATGAGAAAAGATTAAATAAAGATATAAGGAAGGAATGCATTCAGGAAATAATTTGATCAGGCTATATAAAAAATTAGATGATAATATTGGACAGATGGGGGCCATATAGAGGGTATTGAATGCTATATAGAAACTAAGACTTGAAAATCCCAGGTGTGGATTTGATAAAGAAGCCCTCCTCCTCCCATGGTACCATCTCCCCTTCTAGGCCACTTCTTTCTCTCCTGCTGGAAAGTAAAGAAGGAATGATGTACTAGAAACTGTGCTGAGTGCATTATAAATAGCTCATTTGATCTTCACAACAACTCTGGAAGGCAGGTGCAATTATTATCCCCAATTTGCAAATGGGGAAATTGAGGCAAACAGATTAAATGACTTGACCAGATTCACAGGTATAAAGTATTCTAGGTCACATTTGAACTCAGGTTTTCTGATTCCAGTCCCAGTTCTCTATCTACACTGCCATCTAGCTGCCAAACTCCCTATACTTCTAAGTGGCAGAGGAAAAACCTCTGTGGCAGTGGTCAGAGGAAATAAAGTGCCCTCTGGGGCTTTGTAAAGCATTTATAGGAGCTGTGAATGTTGGAGCACCCTTTATAATCTAGAGTCCACTTAAAAAGGTACAAAGTAGGGTTCTTCCTTCCTCTAAGGTTAATGTCACATATCGAGGTTTCCAAGTACCTATACTTTAGGTTCTGTTTGAGGAATTGCAGTTTGTTTTTGTTTTTTTAAAATAAGAAATAACTATCACCCCTTGCCTTCTTAAAGGGTAATATTTAATTTTCCTAAATTGTTGTCTTTTGTTTTTCTCAAACACAAGCGTCTTAATTACAAAGAGTTCAAGTTGTTTACTATCTTCTGCCTTGACAAACATCAGGAGAGGGAGAAATTGGAGAGAAATAAACATCTGCTCATGAAACAGAAAACTCTCTTTGCAAGGTGGAGAGAGGAACACAGAACCAAGAAATGAATGTTTTTATTATTAAAAATAGATTTGAATATACAAAGTCGAAAACTTGGAATTTACTTCTTCCATGGGAAATTACAAGGAGGGTGAAATCAAACGTTCATGCAAGTAATCAATATAGGCATGTTCACAAAATTTGGAGGTGTGACACCAGAGCAATGTAACCCACAGGAGTCACTCAAGATAGTACAGTACTGATTAGAATTATCACCAATTTCTCCAACTAGACATGCCCCAGTTATCTCCTGCTCAATAACCTAATCAGACACCATCCTTACTGGAAGGCTGAAGACTGACAAGGACAAAATGTTCCTGGTTTATCACAGGTCAAGGGACTATACCTTAATTATAAAGATCTGAGGTTTACATTCTTCTCAGGGTCACATTGCTCTTTGAAAAAAAAAAAAGTCAGATGCATACAAAAGAAATCCCTTTACTTTTCAGGCCCTATTCACTCATTTGTACTCAGCTCCTGTTTTTTAAATTGGTTGTATAGACACAGCTAAGTTGCCTGTGCCAGGACATGGACCTAAGGTTCATGATTAATCATTTTTTAAATCTATTTTTTTTCCATTTCATGGGAAAAAAACAAAAACAAAATGAAAGCCTTTTTCTTTGGTACTGGAAGGCATCATAAATTTCATTTGTTTACATCTGCCCACCCTGCCCAATCTTGAAGAAAGCTGTAATCACTGGCTAAACCTGTTCTTTTATTATGAACAATTTCAAGTTCTTTTAAAAAAAAAGGTTTTGGAAACTTAAAGGATTTTCATTATGGATTAGGAATGAGGAAGAATTAATTTTCCTTCTCTAGCACCTATTTTAACATCGCACCCTCTCATCATGATTTCTAATTACCAGTGTAGCATTTTTCATTGATCCGAACTGATGTTTCATTGACGACTTTTGCTTCTGTACGAATATTTACTGTTACCTTCAAAATGAATTTGGGGAAGATCAAGATTTACAGAAATATACTCCCAGATCCCCTTCATTCCATTCCTTTAGAGTTTTGTTATAATGGCTGATCACCTGGACTCCCATGACGCCTAATCATTAAAGGAGTGAATTGTGTACTTTACCCTACTATATATGTAGATGCCTCTGTGTTAAACATGAAAATCTCAATTTTGAATTTCCCCTTTTGATAACACAGATTTTCATGAAATAGAAAGTTAATCTTTCACTAATAACATTCTCCTACTTCACTCAATAAAACATGGAAACAAATCATTCATTCTCTTAAAATTAATCAATCACTAATCATGGGATTTAGCATTTAGCCAAGTGAGTAGATCAAATAATAAAGTTCAAATATCCAAATGGAGTCACAAAGAGGCAAACATGACTGAACAATAAGATACATATGTGTATTGTGAATATATGCATGTATGTATGTACATACACATAAATATCCAGACATTTCTAACTGTGGCAAACTACAAAAAACGCAACTCTCATTATGAATATGTAAAAGCATCTTTTTAGTTCAAATTAAATTTGAGAAACTGTATTTGAGAAGGTTGTCAAAAAGAAAACCCTTACCAGGTAGTTACTTACCAGTTACCAGGTGGTTTTCAGAAGAGACACTGTCCCTATAAGCTGTTACAGCTGACATTCTTGTAGTCTTCAGAAGGCTCTTAACCTTTAGAATAAAACTATTAGAGGTGGAACAGGTCTTGGAGATTAACTAGGTTAATCCTCTTTATTTTATAGAGAAGGCAACTGGGTCTAGAGAAGTTTAGTTTAAATGTGCCCAAGATGACTCAGCCAAGTAAAAAGCATCAGAACTTCTAATATTGTATTCTTCCTTGGTTGAACCACAGTTGGAGTATTGTATTCACTACTGGATACATTTTAGGAGGGACAGTCACAAGGTAAAACATAGTCATAAGTAGCAATTCTGGTCTTTGTCAAGCCACAGTAAACATAATTTCACATCAGTGATAAATGAGGAGACTACAACAGAACTGAGATGAGAAGGGAAACCTCAGAACATCACCAGGTCACTGCAAGTAAAAAACAAAATCAACTTAAGGAGGAATAAGGTTGGACCAATCCAGAAAGGACTCCCTAGTACAGAGGGGAATCTCATCACCTGTAAAGTTCTTGGGTTAATTCAGTATTCTTTAAAAAGTTTCTATGTGACTCAAAAAAAAAAAAAAACTTATCAGAATGTTGCAACATATTACAAATGTAACAAATTTTTAAATTGTACAATTTTATAAAACAATTGTTACAATATCTATTGCTATACTATTTGCACCTTCAGGTGTCCTATAGCAAAATCTCAATTTCTCCCCACTTACTCAAGTGTACATCCAGATGAGACAGGTATATTGAGGGAATTTGAGATTATGCCTTATGAGGATTAAAGGAACTAGGAAAATTTAGCCTGAAAAAATCTACAAAGGACAACATGACAAGTTTTCAAGAGTCTGAAGAGCTCTGAAGAGCTATTATGTGGAAAAAAGATTAGATGTATTCTGCTTGCCAGAGCAATGTGAACAAGCTGAAGAAAGGTCAATTCAAGATCAATGTAAGGAAAAACTTCCTAACAATCAGTGCTATCCAAAAGTGGAATGATGCTGCTTCAGAACTTAATGGGTTCCCTCTTACTAGAGGTATTTGGAAGCTCTTCACTTGTTGGGGAGGGGGAGCTGTAGGGCATAGCTATTCAAAGATGCACTGAACTGAATGGCTTCTCAGGTCCCTTTCTACTCTGGGTTGTCTTTTAAATCCAGATTTTCTAACTTCCAAATCTAATTCATCTTCCATTGGCCTTGCAGGGGAAAGTGTGAGCTTCAGCTCTAGCTACAAACAGGAGTTCATTACCAGGCCCTCCCAGTCAATTTAGTTTTTTTCCCCCAATTCCACTTGAGGATTCAATAGGCAAAGCCAATATTACAGGATATCTACTTCTGGGGGGTAGTACACAATAAGAATGTGAGAAGGAATCTGCAACAGCTGCCAAGGATAATGCAACTTCAAGTAAATAATCTTATGGATAATTAAGATTTTTCCAAAGATGTTAAGGATTTCTGCTTTTAGCTGCTACAGCAAGTAACATCTCAGGAACTAGAGCATAAAGTATTTATGAGAATAGCCACAGTAAGATTACAAAACCAAACTGAATCTCATCAGGAGCTAAATCCAAGTGAGTGCTTTATATGTATGAAGAGGACCAGGTGGTTAGCTGCTTAGTATTCCTTTTAAATATCCTTTTCTCCTCTACATAGTAACAAAAATCTCTTCAGACCTAAAGAATGCAAGTTATGTTCTCAGAGGAAGTAGGACTGGGCTAAGGGTGGCAGAATTTATTGCTGAAAGAGACGTTGGTGACCATCTTGTCCAATCATCTCACATTCCATAGAGGCAAAAGATGATGAAGATTGGATGATTAAACCAGGGTGACAGAGTGGTGATAACCCAGAGTTACTGACTCCAAAACTAGGGCTTTTCATGGACACCTTTGCCGGCATATTAAAGAGAAAAAAAGAGCAGCCAGAATTTTGATCTGCCTACAAAGTTTTCTAACCCTTTTTAATATGTCATACTTAGTGATATAGAAAGGAGTTTTGAGGGTGGTATCACTTAGCAGAACTTAGAATTCACTTGGTTTTTTAGTTAAAATAATTACTACTTGGAAGAACGTCTACAGAAATTCTTCAGAGAACATAAGTGCATGGACTGAAGGAAGGCCAGGTATACTGGATGAATACCACAATGTTTTCTCAGGTAAACCAAGAATACTTTCAACAATCAAGAAATCAGAGAAAAATCATGACTATCTCCCTTCCTGTAGCAGTGGAAGGGCAAAATATCCCTGAGACACAATTGATTACACTTTCAAACTTTTAAGTTAAATGGGTCAGACTAGTGACATTAAATATTCAAGGATTCTGTGGACCTCACAAAAATGTTATGAAACTTTTGTCCTACAGCATCCTATGGCTTCTAATATTGGACATTTAAACCAAATGGATATAAGGAAAGACTTTGGCTGATTTTGAGAACAGATTCTCTTGTCACTTTTTCAATTAACAAAGCCATGGTGTATAGCGCTAAGGTCCACATAAGAAGCCATACAACTGACAGTCAGTCTCTGGACTTAGGTTCTCCTGTCTCCAAATCTAATCTTCCAGTAAAGCCTGATAAAATAGGAGCTAGTCCCCAACTAAAAAAAGACCCTGGACATTTAGATACAAGACTGACCTAAACTAGATTATAGATCTGGGGACTACAATATCGGTAGTGATCAGCATTCAGGTCTATCTGGCTCAAGTAACAAGAGTGATGTTTTCCAGTCTTTTTTTTCATGTCATTCATAAGGTTTTCCATATGAGAAAATCATTCCAAAGTGAAGTCTAGTCTTTGCAACAAAGAGAATTAAAAGTCTAATGAAACACTAATGTCAAAAAGTTCTTAGTCATAGTGGAACAAGAAAGCATGATTACTACTTTTTATATTGCTCTTTTCTTACTATTGCCTCCCATAGTACTGTTAGTGTTTGGGGGGGCTGAAAGAGGGGAGGGGAGCCTTAAAAATTTGTTCAGACATGTATTAGCTTGCTCACTATCCTCTCCATAATCCAACCTCCCAAATCAAAAACTAAAATTGGTTATCTTACAATACAATATACAACATAAAATATTGCTTAACACAGATTAATATATATTCTAGATAGAAATTTATAATCCTAGACATTATGTTCAATACAATGTGAAATATCTGTAACATTGCCCTTAAAGAATACTTAGAATACTATAATGAATTATACTTAAGAGACATACATTCTTAGCAGCCCAAACTTTATGTTTGTTATGTTATGTATCTTACCCTGCAAATCACCCCAAGGTAGCACTATAAAGCTCCAATCAAAAATTCATAAACAAAAACCCTAAGACTTGGGTTCTCCTAGGCTGCTGAAGGTCTTCTTCAACTCATAGTATCACACATTTAGAGCTGGACCATCGGAGTCATCTAGTCTCACCTCTTTACATTAAAGATGAAAAAAATGAGTCCTAGGGAAGTGCTTTTTCAGGGATTTAAATCCAGGTCCTTTGACACCAAGTTCAGCAGTCCTGCAAATGCCCCAAAATTTGGGAAAGGACTGTCACAAGTCTATTAGTACTGCTATAATCAAATGTCACTTAGGACACATAGCTGGAGAAGGGCTATCAAAACAAGAAAGTTGGTCTGTCACAGTACTCAAAGAGATTCTTCACAAAAGTCTTTAAATAAGCCCACTTTCACTTTCATGCTATTGCTGCCACATCTCAGATCTTCCCCACCACCCAAGAACATTGGCAGAAGACGAGGCTACCATGAGAAAAATCGCAAAAATGCTTTCCTTTCCAGTGCCCTGAGTGGGGCCCATAATCAATGAAACTGATTGATTAAGCTCCAATTACAATTACTATTACAAAGTAACTGCTACTTAAACACACTTAAGGCAGAGCATCTTTTCAAAATGTCAGAAGAAAAAAAAGATGAGCAAATAATTCCTAGTTTTTATTTTGGCAAAAATAATGATAAGCTACATAAACAGAAGTGTCCTTTCTTTTCTGGAATTATTAGGTACCTTCTTATTAGGAAACAGTGTTGTCTAGGAAAGGGTTTGAGAATATATTGCTAACAAAAAGGCTTCTCCTTTAAGTTTGTCAATGCTCCTTAATGCACTTTTCTAAGCACTAGATTTCAAACATATATAAAACCAAAACTCATCTTTAAAAACCCAATTAGCCTATACTAGCAATGTGTACTGGAGTCTGAAATTTTTTTAGAGAAAAGTCATCCAACTTAATCTACCTCAGCTTTTCTTGAAGTTTTTTTTTAGCTGCATTATGAAAACCTTAAGAATTTATAAGATTTCTAAGGATATTCTTCAATTTTGCTCTCCACACTTCAGAAGGACAGTTGGCTAATCCTTCAGATTATATATATAGTCAAGTTTAGTGCCTCGCCCAGCAATATACACAAAAAGGCACTTAAAACATTTCTGTAATATGGTGATGCTCTGTATAACTAGGAGGTAGATAATTATTTGCAGCTCTTCACTGTTAGTATTTTCCTCTACAAATTACAACCTCCCATCCCATACCATGCTGACTTAGATGATCTTTGGAAGTCAAAAATGTATTGCTCTGTGGTCAATCTGGCAACGACTCTCTCCAAATTTAGCTAAACTCACTCTCAAGACAACAAACACATAGTCTACCACCAAGTTAGCTTCATAGGGTTATTCAGAGATTGTTTCATATGTAGTGGCACATGGATCTACAGAACATTGGATTTGGAGTCAGAAATAACTGCATTTGAATCCTGCTGTATTCATTTATTTGCTCAGTATTGAGCAAATCACATAACCTCTTAATCTGTTTATTCATATATAAAATTAAGATAATCATAGCACCCATCTCACTGAGTAGTTGGGAAGATCAAATGAGATTAACTATTATTACAGCCATTAAGAATATATGACAATAATTATGGTTAAAATCTGTTGTTCATTTGCACAAAAACAAAATAATTTGAAAAGCTTGTATGTACCTAAAATGCCTTAGCCCAAGAAACAAGGGGTTTATTATTTATTGGAGTGGATGAATAGAAGATAAGATTGTAGGGGACAGTTACATATCTAGGATCTCACTCAAATCTCCGGTATTCTTTAATTAATTACTGAATTTTTTATTCAAACTCTGCTTCTGTTGACTGTTATAGGGGGTTAAGTTTGGGAAGGAGACAGCAAAAAAGCAACATATTATTAGAAATGCATGAATTTGGTGAAATAGCAGATAAAGGAGAGAATCAAAAGCCAGAGAGGGCATATGCCCCATCTCTGACACCTCACTGCATCAATACTGGCAAATTGTTCAACCAACTTCAGACAATTCTTTAAATCTTAGACAGGTTATAATCTATTGGTTTTGAGAAAATTCCCACATCAACAAAATAACAGGTCTTTGAAAAATTAACATATGTTGATGAACTATTATCACCTGAAGACTTAGCTATGCATGTTAAAATTTTTATTTTGTAACAAAAACTTGAGAGTCTTTCAAGAGTTCGAGAAACCTCAGCTATCTAGTCCAACTTGTATCTGAGAAAAAAATCCTTCTCTATACACATTTCCAATATAAGGTCATCCAGTCTCTCATATTCCCAAGGCAACTCTTTCTACTTTTAGACAATTCTAGTCTCTATTTCTCTGTGCTGAGTTGAAATAAGCTTCTATAACCCCCACCCCAAGAATAAAAGCAAAACTGATACCCAGGGAGCTTCTGCAAAGATCAGAGAACCAGAAAGTCAAGGGATTCAGAAATTATAAAAGAAATTGGATATTACCAATTCAAGAAGGTATTTAAGAAATATGAGCAGACATGTTTAAGGTCCTAAAATACTTTATTTATGTATAATCCTCATTTCAGCAAAACCTTGCAAACTAGGAAAAGGCACCACTTGCTTAAGATTTTTTATATCACAGGATCATAAGTTTAGAATCTAAAATGCATTTAAGGGATAATTTCAATTGTTTTCTCAGTTTAGAGAATTGAAAACTAAAATGCCTAGAAAGTTAATGATTTGTCCCAGCCCAAACGTAATAAAAGGCAGAACCAGATTTCAATTTCAGTTCTTTTGACTCCAAATCTAATGTTCTATTAGTACATTATACTGCTCTCAACTATTACTGCTGGGTGATCTACAATTCTGATAGGTATGGGAAAATGCAAAAGTGATGTAAAATAACAGAACAGCTAGTATAAGGAAGAAGCAGGTGTGTGTCTTATACCTGTTAAGGAAAATACTACACAAATAGTACATACAGCTGGTGAGAATACTAATTTTCTTATTACCAAGAATGGTTTTGCTTCTCTGAAGGTTTTGCTTGAAATTTTGCAATATTTATGAATTTTGCAAAATTCCTAGCTAGTTTCTGGCACGGAGAGAAAAGATTTAAAATTTTAATTCATTTTCCGGTCCTACACAAGAAATATTCCAAAGATTTTTTGGACTAAAGCTGTGATTTCATTGGTTCAGGAACTTCTATTAAGGAAACTCTCATCAGCCTTTACAGAATTTCCCAGGGCAGAGTTAGTAGTATGTGTCAAGAGACTCAAACATAAGTCTTGATGACTGCAAAGCTAAATCTTTAATCACTATGCCTCACTGCCTATCAGCAGGATAAAATTTCAAAAATGAATTTCATTTAAAGTATGATATTCAAAAGAAAAATGGTATTGTATTTAAAAAGTGAAACCAAGACAAATTATACACTTAGAACACAAAAGATGATACAAAATTACAAGTGCCCAAGTCTGAATTGGTCTGAATACCCTAATTCTGATAAAGAATTTATTATTTTTACGTACTAAGATTTTCAAGAAGAAAAACATCTCATTAGAATGAGGCAGACAACCCTTAAAAAAAAACCCATAATGGCAACAACAACAACAAAACAAAAACTGATTAAAAGCTCTTAGTTACCTGCCAAGACAAACGGACATTTTTTTTAAAGTAAAAAAAACCTACATGCAAGGCTTGATCCAATATTAGAATAGTCTACTTACAATTAAACAGCACCAAAATTTTCCCAGCCAGGTTGTTTTAATCATACCCAAAGAACTGTTATTCAATATTTAAGTTCCTTTCAAACAAAACAAAATCCACAAGAGAACTTGCAATCAACTTGCAATCCCTCGAGAGAAAAATTACTTTTACCTACTGTCATGAATGACTTAAAAAAAAAATGTACTTAAGTGCAATACAACTGAACTTCTTTCTCCCAACCACAAGGACTAAGGGATATTGAAGTTCCCAGTGACATGCAAATGAACAAATAGGATGCATTCTTTGATTGTAAAAGTGTTAATCAAGTAACAGAATGTTGGACTCCATTTCCCACTGCCTAACAACTACTGTTGAAAATAATGCTTCAAACTTCTCTTGAATTCCAGGCTTTGAGAAGACCTGAGAGAACTGTAGCCACAATCTTAAGGCAATTAAATAAAAGAGAGATCTGAAATTAGTTCATCTTTTTTAAAGAAACATGCTACAAATAAGTTATAGCTATCTCCTGTCTAGTTATCCTATTATTTTAAACACTATTTTCAGTGTAAATTAAAATTAATTTCCATTTTTGTTGTTAAAATTAATAAAGCTTACCATCTGAATTGACTGAAATTTTGACTTTTTATCTCCAGACTGAAATCAACAAAAGGATTTTCCTTCCTTTATTCTTTTGGGAGGAGCACAGAGTTGAAGTAACATGGGATGTTGCCTAATTGTATTTTGGCTCCTTTCCCATTTGCAGAATTAGTAAACCCATAATCTCAATTTATGGCAGTTTAAACTGAGGCCAGAATATACTTCATAGAGTGAACCAAAAGCCTTTTTGGTCCCTAGTTATTTCCCAGGTATTTCCTTATATATACATTATACAAGAAAGTCCAATGAAGGAAAATTATCGTCCAGCATGATGGAAATAATGACTAATGAATTAGGAAAAAGTCAAGAAAAGCATGCAATGTCTAGTATATGAAGCAATGAATCAATGAACTGTTTTTAGTGTTGGTGTTTAAATGATGTCAGGAAATCTTTTACACTGATAGGTTAAAATAAGGAAAATGCTTTGTAAATTGTCAAGCACTATAGAAATGTAAGATATTTGATGACTAGAATGAAAACAGGCACAATTCTCCTCCTAGGCACAAATAAAATGGGCATTCCTTACATTCTTCATGCAAGGAAGAGGGAGAAGGGAAGAATCATTCCATCCTCCTGTGAGGACATCTGGTTTCACTGTTCCCATGCAGCCCTAAAATGGAGTCTGAGTCAGGGTCCACAAAAGAATGACTGGTTAGCCCTATGCTATTCTCTTTCTCAACAAAGATGCCCCTTGACATTGTTCTGCAGGGAAAAACCCATACACTTATTCCAAAACAGTTGTGCATTTGAAGCACAACCTGCCATCATGACAACTGGCTTGTGTTTTTTTCTCCCCTAGTCAGGAGTAGTTTTAGAGAACAGGCCTTCTGAAGCTAAAAATGGAAACAGGGGTCAATAATTCAGTAGACATTTCCAGAGGCAGGAAGACAAAAGAACTGTGAATCAAGTACAATATAAGAGATTTTACTGTATTTACTAAATTATTGCCTAGTGCTCCAGAAGTCAATAACAGCATAAGCCTGCCTACCACCAGCTTGATAAAAGGTACCAAAATTAGTTGGTATGAACATAAAAAAATTTCAACATACAGAAAAGGGAAAGCAATGCTGAAACACAATGCTAGGAACGATTTTTCCCATTTTTTCCCTTGATGGATGAGTTTTGAATAACAGTAGTTAAAATCAAAAAACATAAATACTGCACTTTTGTTGCCATAGAAAAAAAGCTGCATTTGGAGGCATAGTATGCAGTAGAAATTTTTTTGAAATAGTCTAATTTGGTTTGTTTACAAAAACTTATTCTAAATTCAAAAGGTGCTGTTCTTCATGGATGGCTGCTTTATTCATTGTTCAAATCATTTAAACATAGCCATTTATGTTGGATTTCTGGTTTTTTTTTTTTTTTTTTTAATAAATGGTTATCTGTTTCGTTTGTTTGCATTAGAAATGGCAATCACATGAGTCTCAAAGGCTGGCTCTATGCGTTTTATTTTTTGTGTAGTTCTCCATCACAGATGGAATTTTTCATTGGTCATTCCTCAGAACTAAATTCACTTGTGGGTAAATAAGGGCAATGAAAATAAATTTCACGCCATAAAAGGAGGAAAAACCAAAAGAAGAGAAAACCAGCAAACAAAACCGGTTCAGTTCTCCACTGGTGTTGGATTTTGCAAAGGCTGGCTCACAATAACTTGTACTACATAGTCCTTTGGGATCTTCAATTCTTCCAGTTTCATTTTGTCGGTGAGTGGCCTGCCTGAAAAGAACCAGCGCTGACTACTTGGTTCCACACCTTCCACTGCATTCAATCTCCTCTTCATGTGGTATACTGTGTCTGTACTACGAGCCAAAAGTTTGAGATCTTTGCCTGTGGAAAGGCGTAAACGGAGTTGACATTCATATCCAGAATTTGGTGGTGGATCAGGAATATCCAGAGTCTCTATGTCACTCTTTTCTTCTATCATGTTGATTGGTGGGGCCAAGCAATAGACTGGAAGTTGGTATCTGTTTCCCAGTTCATCGTAACACTCCGTAAGGGCACCTTCAAAAGGGAGAAAAAAGTAACAGCAATCTAAATTAATTGATTGTAGTATATACTTTGGGAAATTTCCAAGTCACTGATTAGTGTCTAGTAAATACACTATTAAGTTGTGAGGTCAGCTTGCTAGCTGATTAGCAACAATAGGTAAAATTCACCAATTTTAATTATCTAGTTTTCAATTCAATTTTAAAGCATTTAAGCATCTATGTTCAAGATGTTGTGCTTGGGTCAGGAAACACTTGAACCTTAAGTTTAATTCATCAGAATTGCCTTAAAGAGGAAATGACTTATATAACTCAGTTGAGCTTAGAAATCTATCTTACCCTAAGAGGAAATACAAGGGAAAAGAAATAAAGGGGAGGGGAAGGATGATAGAAAGGAGGGTAGATTAAAGGAAGCAGTGGTCAGAAGCAAAAGAAATTTTGAGGAGAGACAGGATAAAAAAAGAGAAGGATAATAAACAGGCTAAAAACAGGATGAGGGAAATATACAGTAAGCATAACTGTGATTGTGAAAGGAATGAATTCATGAATAAAATGGAAGTGGATAGCAGAATAGTTTAATAAGTAGAATCCAACAACACATTGTTTATAAGAAACACGACTGAAACAGAGACACAAAGTAAATATAAGGGGATGGGAGCAAAATCTATAATACTTATTTGAGGTTAAAAAAAGAGAGGTGGCAATCGTGATCTTAGACAAAGCAAAAACAAAATTAAAAGAGATGAATAAAAAAAATTTATTTTGCTAAAAATCAAATTACCAGTTTAAAAAATGGAAACGATGAATTCATCACTGAAAATGATGATATTCAAACAATTATTGGGCTATTTCGTCCAATTATATGCCAAGAAATCTAACAATCTAAGTGAAGTAGATGAATATTTACAATACAAACTGTTCAGATTAATAGAAAAAAAAACTGAACAAGCCATCAATATCTCCCTAAGAAAAAAATCCCCAGGACTAGATGGACTCACAAGACATTTATACAGCAATTAATTCCAATACTATTTGGAAAAATAGTGAAGGAGTCCTATCAAATTCCTTTTACAACACAAATATGTCACTGATGACAAAACCAGGAAGAATAAAAACAGAAAAAAACTATAGACCAATTTCTCTAATGAATATTGATTTTAAAAAAAGTTTTAGGAGATTGCAGCAATATATCACAAAGATAATACACTATAATCATATGTGATTTATTCTAGCAATGTAGGGCTGATTCAATATTAGAAAAACTTAGTATCCAGCATAATGGATGCAAAGTCAATAATAAAACCAACAAAAAATCATAATAGATTCAGAAAAGGCTTTTGAAAAAATACACTAATTTCTATTAAAAAATGCTAGAAAGCATAGGAATCAGTAGAGGTTTCCTTAAAATGATAACTAATACCATTTAAACCTATAAGCAAGCATTATTTGTAACAGAACATTATTTGTAGAAATCTTTCTAATAAGATAAGGAATAAATAAGAATGTCCTTATCAAGACGATTATTTAATATTATACTATAAATGCTAGCTATGGCAATTAAATAAATAAAAGAAATGGAAGGAATAAGAATAGGCAATAAGGAAACAAATCTATTTGAAGATGATAATATACTCAGAGAATCCTAAAGAATCAACTAAAAAACTTATTGAAAAAATTAACTCCTGTAAAGTTGCAGGATATGAAACAAATTCAAATAAACCATCAGCATGTCTTTGTATTGCCAACAAAATTCAGCAGAAAGAGATAAAAAGAGAGCTTTCATTTAAAATAATATCTATCATTACTGGGTCTGTATCCCAAAAAGATCATTTAAAAAGGGAAAAGAATCCACATGTACAAAAATGTTTGTAGCAGTTCTTTTTGTTATGGCAAGGAATTAGAATTGGAGGAGATGTTTAGAATTGGAGGAGATGTTTATCACTTGAGCAATGGCTAAACAAACTGTGGTATATGAATATAATAGAATATTATTATTCTACAAGAAATGACAAGTAGGCTGATTTCAGAAAAACCTGGAAAGGTTGACTGATGCTGAATGAAGTGAGCAGAGCCAACATTGTACATAGTAACAGCAACATTGTATGATGATCAACTATGACAGACTTTGCTCTTTTCAACAATAGTGATGCAAGACAATTCCAAAAAACTTGTGATGGAAAATGTCATCCACATCCAAAGAAAGAATTATGGAGACAGAATAAGGATTAAAACATACTATTTTCACTTTTTTTGCTGTTTTTTCTTTTTAATAGTTTTTCTCTTTTGATCTGATTTTTTTTTCACAACATGCCTAATATGGAAATATGTTTAATGTAAAGGACTGCTTGCCATCTAAGGGAGGGGGTGGAGGGAGGGAGGGGAAAAATCGGAACAGAAGTGAGTGCAAAGGATAATGTTGTAAAAAAAATTTACCCTGGCATGGATTCTGTCAATATAAAGTTATTATAAAATAAAATAAAATATAAAAAGCAAAAATAAACATATTTACCCCTTTTTTTAAAAGAGTAATTTTTTACAGCATTATCCCTTGCACTCACTTCTGTTCCGATTTTTCCCCCTCCCTCCCTCTACCCCCTCCCCTAGATGGCAAACAGTCCTATATATGTTAGATATGTTGCAGTATATTCTAAATACATTATATGTTTGCAGAACCGAACAGTTCTCTTGCTGCACAGGGAGAATTGGATTCAGAAGGTAAAAATAACTCAGGAAGAAAAACAAAAATGCAAACAGTTCATATTCGTTTCCCAGTGTTCTTTCTTTGGGTGTAGCTGCTTCTGTCCATTATTTATCAATTGAAACTCAGTTAGGTCTCTTTGTCATAGAAATCCACTTCCATCAGAATACATCCTCATACAATATCGTTGTCGAAGTCTCTAATGATCTCCTGGTTCTGCTCATTTTACTTAGCATCAGTTCATGTAAGTCTCTCCAAGCCTCTCTGTATTCATCCTGCTGGTCACTTTTTACAGAACAATAATATTCCATAACATTCATATACCACAATTTACCCAACCATTCTCCAATTGATGGGCATCCATTCAATTTCCAGTTTCTAGCCACTACAAACAGGGCTGCCACAAACATTTTGTCACATACAGGTCCCTTTCCGTTCTTTAGTATCTCTTTGGGGTATAAGCCCAGTAGAAACACTGCTGGATCAAAGGGTATGATGCACAGTTTGATAACTTTTGGGGCATAATAAGGAAATATGTTTAACACGATCATATATGTACAGCCTATATCAGATTGCTTTTTGTCTTGGGAAGGGTGGAAAAGGAAAAGAGGGAAGGAGAAAAAATTTAGGACTCAAAATCTTATAAAAATACTTGGGAGTCTAATTGCCAAGACAAATTCGGAATTTTATGAAACCAAACATAAAATACTTCACACAAAGTCAGATCTAGACAACTGAAAAAATATTAATTGTTCTTTGATAGGCCAATGATACCTAAATAATTTACTTATTCAGTATCACACCAATTAAACCACCAAAAAATTATTTTACAGAGCTAGGGGAAAAAAAAAATTCATCTGGAAGAACAAAAATATCAAGGGAAGTAATGGGGAAAAAAATGAGAAGAAAGGCATCTAGCAGTATTTAGTACCAGATCTCAAACTGTTATAATCATCAAAACATGCTGGTACTAGCTAAGAAACAGAGTGGTATATCAATGCAATAAATAAAATACATAATACACAGTTTGATAAACCTAAAGACCCAAGTTTTGGGGATAACTCATTATTTGACAAAATTACTCCAAAAATTAGAAAGCAATTTGGCAGAAACTAGGTATAGACCAATATCTTACACTATATACCATGAGGTGGTCATGTAAGTTATGATTTAGGGCATATGTTTAGAATTAAAGAATAATATCATAAATAAATTAGGAGAGCAAGAAGTAGTTTATTATCTTTCAGAACCATGGATAAGGGAAGACCTATGACCAAACAAGAAATAGAGAACTTATAAAATGTAAATTTAAAAGGTTTTGAATAAGTAAAGCCAATGTAACCAAGATTGGAAGAAAAGCAGAAAGTTGGGAAAATTTTTATATTCTGATTAAGGTCTCATTTCTAAAATATGAGAACTCAGTCAAATTTTTAAGAATATGTCATTTCCCAATTGATAAATGGTCAAAGGATATGAACAGGTAATTTTCAGAAGAAGAAATCAAAACTTTCTGAAGTCATGAAAAAATACTCTAAATCCTTACTGATTAGAGAAATACAAATTAAAACAACTCTGAGATATCATTTCACACTTATATAAGATGAACTAATATGACAAAAAGGAAAATGACAAATATTGGAGGGAATATAGAAAAACTGGACATTAATAATATTGATAGTAGAGTTGTGAATTGCTTCAACTATTGTGATGAGTGAGCAATTTGGAAAATTGTCCAAAGGGCTATAACATTGTGCATATCTTTTGTTCCAACAATCCCACTACTAGGTCTGTATCCCAGAGAGAGAGGGAAAAAAAAATGGAGGGGTGCAAAAAGATCCGTATTTAGTCAAAATATTTACAGCAGCTCTTTTTATGGTAATAAAGACTTGGAAACTGAGGGGACACCCATCAATTGTGGAATGGCTTAACAAGTTGTGGTATGTGATTATAATGAATGAGCAGAATAATTTCAGAAAAACCTGAAAAGAACTGATACAGTGTAAAGGAAGCAGAACTAGAACATCCCATAGTAATAGTAATAACTGTACAATGATTTAACTCCTAATGGCTTAGCTTTTCTTAAGTAATACAAAAATCTAAGATAATTCCAAAGGACTTATAATGACAAATGTTATCCATCTCCAGAGAAAGAAATGACGGGAGTCTGAATACAGATTAAAACCACTTTTTTTCTTGGGGGTTTTGGTCTCTGTTTTCATTTGCAATATGGCTAGTAGAAAATATGTTTTGGACAACTGCACACATATAATTTATATTAAATTGTCTGCTTTCTTAAGGAGTAGGGAGGAGAGAAAAGGAAGAAGAGAATTTGGAACTCAAAATTTAACAAATATTAAATTTTTTATAAGTAACAAATTCTATGAATACAAAGACAAGCAACAACACAGTCCTTATTTTCAAAAACTATATAATCTACTAAGGGCAAGACAAAATACACACATACACACACACATATATTTATATTTACAATCACAGAAATGCAGTATAAGTAAGTATCAATCATATAATACTTAGAAAAGCAATGTTTCTCCTAAAGCTAATTAACAAACAAGGTTAACAGGATGGCAAGGGTTAGGGGGAACATTAGAGAGTAAGATAAACAAATTTAAGTTTCTGACCAGATAGCTCAGGAAAAAAAAAATTGTCCTACTGAATTATTAATGGCTAATTTCAAGTTAAAGATCAATAACATACTATTACTAAGGGCCATTTCCTTTTGGAATGAAAATGGTTTTGCTCTAATGAGCTTTTTGCTATAATGATACTGTGATGAAACCTGACCTTGCCCAAACTTCAACATAAATACCAGGCTGTCAGTAGTGGTTTAGTTTTTAAAACTATTATATCAAACCATAGTCTTTTAAATATAAATATTTAGGCAGATTTACTCTGTGCAAATCAGGGATTTTTAGGGGGAAATGGGAAACCAATAAGCAGAAAAGTTATAAAACATGTTTCTACAATTATTGTATTAAATGTTGAAGAACCTGAAGAACTGTAAGACTTATGTGCAGTACTCTATAGAGTCTGAATTTTATTTGGAATAGATCAAATACACAGAGGCTCTTATCTCTAGTTTATGTTTAGTATTAGAAAGTTAGTAGCAAAGATTATTTATGTATGCTTTTATCAATGTAAATCAACCAATGAAAATCAGTGGCTTGTTTTAATTTTAAAGAACTGATTGGGGTACTGAGAGGCTGTCTGATTTATCAAGCAGATAGATGTTTCAGTAGATAAGAATAGCTTGGAGTCAGGAAGACCCAAGTTCAATTATTTACAGCTCTAAGTTGTGTAACCCTGGGCAAGTCACAAATTTGTTTGTCTCAGTTTCCATAAGAAAACTGGAGAAGGAAATGACAAACTACTCCAGTATTTGCCAAGAAAATCCCAAAAGGTGTCAAGAAGAATTAGATATGACTAAACAACATGCTAGAACCAGCTCACACGAATTTGTGAAGAACTGTTAAATTTTCAATGTCAGCACTTCTATATCAGAAATCAGCAAATCTACAAATCATGGCCTGATTTATTGTTTTGTTGATTATCTAGATTTAAAGTGATGGAAAACATACTAATAATGAAAACTAACTTAAAAATGTGCTATTTGTACATTTTTTGTCCCTGAAGAGAGCCAACTGTTAAAACATTTACCACTATATCCTTGGTCCTATCCATTGTCATACAGATAGAATATGTCAAAAGACAGGAACTGAACCCAGGTCTCCTTTCTGAATCAAAAACTGGTCCTGTATCTACACTGTAACACTGACTCTGCCCATTAAGATATAGCACATCTGAAATGGCACAAATGAAACAAGCTCTAAAGGGTACTAATCAGTATTATGAGAATTAAATCTTAATTAGCTGACCTTTCCAGATTGTTCATTGGATGGGTCAGGATAGAAACAAAAAGGTCATGTGATAAATACCATCTTATGACACCATGGAAATGAATCTACTTCAAAAAAATTATTATCATTGGATATTAATCCCTATACAACAGGAATCCATGTTACATTTATTCTCTACCCCTATAATATAAAGAGCTATTTATAAATATCATACTATTTATTAACTCAGAACACTGGATCATAAATTAAAAAGTAGAAAGATTCTTAAAGATCATTTGAATAGGCTTTATTTTTACAGATGATATCAATAAAATTCTTACACTGGACCTGTAACTCTAGCCAGCTCTCTTGCTCCTGGTTATAAGGGTAAGGGAAACAGAAAGAAAGAGTACATAAAGCAAACTGGTGCAACAAAAGTTTATAAGAGGAAAAAAGATGTTCATGAGTGTTAAAAAGTTGGTAGCATAAATGTTTACTAATTATGACAATAAGTAAAGAGGAAACCAACATTTATCCCGAAGAATGCCACTGTTATTCTTAAAGAATAATGTTCCCGCACAACAATGCGGTTGAGAGTAAAGCCTAACAGGAGGAAATTATGAAGATCTGGGGTAAGGAAAAGAAATGAAGCCATAATGGGAAAAAAGAGTAAAGATTTGAGTAAAAGAAACTCGGCATGTTTAATGATAAAAGAGAGATAGAGGCAGAGATAAAGAGATGGGGAAAGGAAGAGATTGATTATATGCTTGATAATGACATAGCAAACTATCTTTCTTATCTATCTTCTCTTGGCTAGCATCTTAGTAACACCATTGTCAACCTTTGCAGTTTAGAAAAAGATTGCAGTGACAACCTGCCTGTCACCAGGGGGCAATCTGCAGCAACTCAGCTCAATTCCAGCTATCAAAGTTATAGAGATCAAACTCTCTTTGCACATCTATCCCTGACTTAAAGTATTAACAGGGACAGACAGTACCTAAAGTTGCTAGAGAGAACCTCAAGAGCTCCATTGCTGACAATTGGTTGTTTTTTTTAATATCCTTATTTCAAATATAATTTTTCTAACCTGTTTAATCTTTCGCTTAGATGTGTGGCCCCAATAGTTCTTTTTCTCAAGCAATGATTTTACATAATTATTTTTAATGACTTCAAAATATTTCATTATGAAGTTATAAACATAATTAAAATAGTTGCCAAATAGTAAAAAATAGCCCATTAGGTTCCATCTGAAATTCATTCATCCTGCTGTGAATCATTTCCCTGAATATTTCTTTTCAAATATTCATAAGTTGTAATCAAACCATGTGTCTCTTCAAGCACTCATTCTCATGATCAACATTTTCTGAGAATTTATTAAATGAACTTGGAATATTATTTATTAACAATATATCTATAAATTAAAACTCACTTTCCATTGTTCCATATCTCCTTCCATATAACCTCCTTAGATGTAGCCTCTTCACTTCTCAACCGTCCTAAGCACTAATGCTATTACCATCAATCTACATATAAATAGCTTTAAATTACAGTTATGTAGTTAATAGATAATATGTCTAGTTCATTTAATATAAATATGAGAAAATGTTAATCATGGGAAGGAGGAGTGCTTAGAGATACAACTAGTTTGACTACTACATTATATGAAATGTTTTGCAGCAGGATGAATGAATTTCAAATGAAATATAGCTACCCAAAGGCCTTCATGCCTCCAATTCAAACACTTAAATCCTCACTTTTTACTTAATTTTCTAAGCTTAACATATGATTAATATGTTTTCATCAGTATCTTAATGCCATTTTAGTCCACAAACAATGTTCAACCATTTAAATTCACAGCTTTATAAGACTTTTTACAGACTTTGAAGTCAATGAATAGTTAATAGGACAATTTTTATTATTTAGAGAGTGGGTATCTGAGCAATCCATCTTAAAGAGACAGTGAATAGTGTGCTAAAGTCAGGAAGATTAGAGTCCAAAATTGGCATTGCTATTTGTCTGACCCTGAACAATTCTCTTAACCTCTGTTTCTTCTGAAAATCTGTCTTCTGCCCTTATCTGTAAATGGGAGTAATGAAAGTTCCTACTGCCAGGGTTGTTGTGAGGATGAAATGAGATAATATTTGCAAATCATTTTGCAAGCCTTTAAATGCTATATAGTTACTAGCTACAAGTATATTACCACCACCACTATTACTATGATTATTAATTCAAAGGTAATAGTTCTCATTTCAAAATTATACTATAGGTTTTCTGTATTATTTAAGTTCTCTTCTTGTTATGGCTTTTGTTTCAGAGCTTTTTAATTCCAAATCAGAGTAACTCTATGCACTTACTTGTAAATCACTGTTCATGCTATGACAAAGATAAGGGCTTTGATCACATGTCCGAAGTGAATATAACGCACTGAAATTTTAAGAATATGCCCTCATTTAAAAGGACCAAGGCAATAACACATGATTAATCAAGTACCTCAACTCCACTGCCATATAAATTTCTGAGCAGTTGGAAGCAAAGTTCAAAAAAGTTAACAATGGCAACAACAAAAGGGAATCTAACTCAACTCCAATAATATAAACTCTTCTGTTTAGTTTTTAAAGCCTTATGCAACACTTAGCTCTGACCTATTTTGGACATTCATCCTCCCATATTCTGCAATCCAGCAAAACTAGCCTTGTTCCTATTTATCACACATGTCACTGTCCCCTTTTTTTCTTGTCTTTGTACCATAAAGCTATTCAACAAGCTGGGAAGGCACTCCCTCCCTCCTTATATCTGCTTATAAAGTCACCTAAAAAAATAAATAAATAAAAGATGTAACTCCAGCGTCTTCTAATGCAAGACCTTCTTGATGCTCTCAACTGCTAATGTCTTCCCCTCCTAAACTGTAGTGAGTTACTCTCTATTATTCCTTCTATAATCATGTAAAATGTATATACATATAAATACATACTTATGTCACACATATACATATTTACATTAATGCATGTACTTGTCAGGGATAGATATTGCTTTATTCTTTGTATCCTCAGTGCCTAGAAAACTACCTACCACATAATAGGCACATAATACTTTTTATATAAGGCAGCTAGGAAGTGTGTAATAGATAAAAGTGCAGGGCTTTAGAGTCAGAATGATTCTTCTATCTGAATTCAAGTCCAGGTTTAGACACTTACTAGTTATGTGACACTGGGCAAGTCACTTAATCCTCTTTGCATCAGTTTCCTCAGCTATATAATGAGTTGGAGAAGAAAAAGGAAAGTCACTCTAGTATCTTTGAGAAGAAAATCCCAAATAAGGTCACAGAAAGTTGAACATGACTAAAATGACTCAAGAACAATAATATTTGTTGATTAAGTATTTGAATCAGTATTTTTAAGGGAGAAGGGGCAGGAGAGGGAGGGTAACATTGCTGGTTTTAACCAGTGCAGCAGTTATAACCATACCTCTTTCAGCTATATTTCTATATGATAGCAAATGCCTTGGTCAGTAGAGAATTTATTTAGGCTGGAGGGTAAAGCTACTTTTTAAAAAAAGTGCTTTTACTCCTAATATGCCAACACATTTTTTTTAATTCTTTAAAATATCTTAGTTTGGGAACATAAAACTGGATTGTGCTGATAAAACTGCTGTACTTAAGGAAAACTATAAATGTGAAGGCCCTGAGAAATTTGGGATATCATACTCCACTGCAGTTTTTTGGAAAGAAAACACAAAGAGTCAGGAAAAATATTTTCCATTCCTTTCCCGTTTTCCCTCCCCAACATACTTCCCTATCTCTAAGAATAATAAAAAGTTTGGGAAAATAGGTTCTAAAAGGTTATATTAAGAAAGCAAGGTATAATTTAGCCTCAAGAAGAAAAGATCTTCAAAAGATCCTTTCTGGAAAACAATAAACAGTTAAGCACTCATTTCATTCAGAGAAATGCTCTAAAGTTTGAGTGCAAGAGGTTTTACATAGATTTTAGAAAGAAGATTTATATTAGTATATTATTAATGGAAACTGGGAAGTCTCATCATTCTTGGTTGACACTTTAATCAAAAAAAGAAAATCAAAGTAAGTATCTTTCTATAATGGCTTGAGCCATAACAAAAAACAATAAGAAAAACAACTTGAATTCTCAAATATTATCTCAATCTTATGAATCTATGAAATTTACTTATCATTATAATCAAAACATGCTTTTATTATACAAACTAAATCTACATAGTTATTACCCAATAGGAGTTTTAGTTTGTAATTTTAGAAAGAGACTCAAATCTCAACCCTAGTTCATGTAAGTCACCTGCCCTTTCGGTGATTCAATTTCCAGCTTGGCCAAAAGGCTTAAGTAATATCTGCTGTGAGAAGATTGCCAGGAGTTCTGCTTACTTGGCATAATGGTAATCCTTAGGGAGGAAAAAAAGAAAAATAGGCTAATTGGGTTTCTTAAGCAGTTTCATAAAAAGAATGGTGAAGAAATAAGACATCACAATGTGAAGATCTGAAAATACAGAGTGTAATAATTTTTTCTAGGAATATGAAGCATTCTTTTGCAGTAAAAATGGAACTAGAGAAGGAAGACACTGTTTCAATGAAATAAAAATCATAATAGCCAACATATTCATTATATGCACCCATTACATTAGAGCACTATGCTAATTGCCTTACAATTAATATATCATGTGATTCTTACAACAAGGCTGAGAAGTAGGTGCTATTGTATGTTTCTATTTACAGACGAAGAAATTGAAGCAAATGGGGATTAAATGACTTGTCCAGAGTCACCCAGAGCCAGTAAGTACAAGGCTAGATTTCAACTCAGGTCTTCCTATCTCCAGGCCTGGCACTATTCACTTCGCCACCTTAAAATAAAAAGAACAGGAAAGTAAAGCAACAAAGAGAGGGTACAAGAAAAATATTTGGTTCGATCTTTTAAAATGTTTCAAGATAAGAACAGGTCAAACAAGTAAAAAACAAGGAAACCCTATCAAAATTAGTAATTGAGTGGCATTACATGAGTTACATTCTATATAAATTTTAAAACATAGTACCTAATCAGAAAGCATGCACAACCTAAAATCAACAAAAATCAAAGACCAAATATACGACAAGATATTAACAGAATAATTTAACAAGTAATTTCATTCCTACTTCCCCACCCTCCCATTTAACCTCTTTAGGATATTTCAAGTTTTAACTTGAGAATGATAAAATGAGAATGGATAAGGTTATAGAAATAGGGGGGCAAAGAGAAACACAGAGGAGGGATGAATGAAGACAAGAGAGGGAAGCAATGACAGAAGTAGATATTGGGTCTCTTCCACAATCTCTTCTAATTTATCTTATAATATTTCTACTCTCTCTTTAGTTGCAATTCTGCTCAATATAGGTTACTTTTCATATGAAAGATCCACTACTACTACTGCTCAGCAAATTACCTGAAAAGTGGTAGGTATGTAATAAAGGCTAGCTAGCTAACTAATGCTACTGAATCAAAACAATGCCCAAATTCAATTTGTGTCCTATTCTTCATGACCATTAAAAATGTAGGAGTCATCTACCATTTCCTTCTTCAGCTTATTTTACAAATGAAGAATTGATGCAGAGTTCAGTGACTTGCCCAAAGTAATACAATCATAACTGTTTGAGGCCAAATTTGAGCCTAGATGTCTTCCCGACTTCAAGACCAGTAGATTTCCTATTTGAAGACCATAATCTTAAAACAGAAAAGCTAATAGGTCAGAGAAATGTCCTGCTTACATCCCAATCCTCTGTCCTATCCAGCCAAAAAAACAAAAACAAAAAAAGAATACTTCTCAAGGTAAAGTATTTGCAATTCTTTTTATCTATAAATGAAAATCAAATGATTTTTAAAGTCATTTCTACTGTTTAGAATAGCAAACAACAAAGTTCATGATAAGGAAATAATTATTAAGTAAGACATATTGTTCCTTTTGAAGTGTGTACTAAAATGATGAGAGATTGAAAGAAAAAATCAAAATATAATAACAGTAACAAATAAGTTGTCCACACTAAATATAGCACCCAAGGTAGTGAACTTCCAAGAGTGCAGGATCACTAGACTACCCCCTAAGAGGTAGAGGGGGAGTGAGTAACATCTGAAGTTAGATACAAAGCCAGGTCAGAATTCCCAAGGTAAGCAGGATTTGGTTTGGGCCTTTGAATAGCTGCTACACTTCCAGCCTAAGTGAGAAAGGGAGATCTAATCTCTTCTTAAAAAATACCTGCAAATTTTTGTTTTTCTTCCCGGGTTATTTATACCTTCTGAATTCAATTCTCTCTGTGCAACAAGAAAACTGTTCGGTTCTGCACACATATATTGTATCTAGGATATACTGTAACCCATTCAACATGTAAAGGACTGCTTGCCATCTGGGGGAAGGGGAGGAGGGAGGGAGGGGAAAAATTGGAACAGAAATGAATGCAAGGAATAATGCTGTAAAAAATTACCCTGGCATGCGTTCTATCAATAAAAAGTTATTTAAAAAAAATAGCTGCAAAGAAAATAATACAAAAATTCAAGGAAGACAGAAAAGGTCAGTGATTTTGTAACTGAAACATCTGCTTCTGGTTCCTGTGTAATCAGTGTTATCTGAGAGCAGATAGGGCTAGATAAAAGGACAAAAAGAGAAGTGAAGGGTTCATTGTTTCATTGAAAAAGTGTTACAACATCTTATGATAATAAGAAAAAGAAAATGTTTCCTGTTTTTCCCCTCCTTAGGCTGAAGAAATTAACTGGATTTATACTTCCCTATTCTATTTCCCCACTCCCTACTCCACCCTCGGGAATACTGAACCTACCATGTGGTAATGTTATATTTGCACCATCAATGATTGCTTGTGCCAGTTCATGATCATTGTTCTCAAATGCATGTGCAGCAGCCTTAAGAGCATCCCAAATTTCTTTACGGCCTTCAAAGGCTGGTGCAGTATCCCAAAATTCATCTCTCTTGCTGCGTAGTTGTCCATCTGTCATGGGATAATCACTCTTCCATTTTGGTTTCTCTTTTTTCAGAGGCTGATTACGACCTAAAGCAACTGAAAGGAAAGCAAAGCCCAGAATTAGAACAAAAATTTACCAGAAGAAACTGAACTAATCACCGAATCAAAACACTTAGAAATTTATTTAGTTAAAAAATCTTCTCACTGGCTTTCTAATCCTTGTGGTTCCTAGATTTCCCAAGCCGATTCTGGAATTAGAAGAGAAAAAGAGTCCAAAGCTCCAGTCCCACTGATAGAGCCAGTCTCTGCTGGGGCTCCAATCCCAACTAGGATTTTTCTCAGGAATTGCCAGAATAAAGCAATAACAGTAGTTCCCTAATGTTTCATAGTAGGAATTCTTTAGAGAAGCAACAGCTATAGAATAATACAGAAGAAAGAGGATGTCCTTAAAAACATTTCAGCTTCTCTGACAAGGCTCTGCAGTTTGGAAACTTAGACTTTAGGCCGTGAACTGGCACCCTCACAGAGTGGTTTTGAGAATGTTATATCAGAGCTGTCATTACCACTTGTCCAGAGTTATATGGCTAATATCAGTCCAAGTTTCCTGATTTAGATTTAACCAAAGAAGGGGCAGCTAGGTGGCTCAGTGGATAGAGCACCAGCCCTGAAGTCAGGAGGACCTGAGTTCAAATCTAGCCTCAGACTTACTTAACACTTCCTAGATGTGTGACCCTGGGCAAGTCACTTAACCACAACTGCCTCACCAAAAATAAAATAAAATAAATAAATAACCAAAGATTTAGATTTAGAACAGAAAAGGATAGGTCATAAAGTCTAATCTCTTTGTTTTAAAGATGAAAATGACCAGAAGAACTGAGTAAAACAGAGTGATAACTGAATCCAGATCCCCTAACATAGGTAAGGAAAGGAGGAGTGGATATTAAATCAGTTTCTCTTATTGTTTTTAAAATTAAAAAAAAAAAAACTCACAAAGAGGCTGGGTCTGAACAAAGTAGAGGAAATAATCCTTTGCCCCTCTTCAAATTCACATGCCTCCACCACTTTAATCAAACTCCTTTGTGCCCTGACATATACCCAGTACACTGAAGAATTACCCAGGGACTGTAGTTATACATGTAATCACAGCAGTAACTTACACTCATAGATGAGAAAGGAGACAGTTTGATGGATAGAAGAAAGACTAGGTAGGAGGTAGAAATGGTAAGAAAAAAGGGGAAGGAATGTTAGGTGGTAAAGAGTAGGTTGGTAAATGAGTGACAGAGTAGGTGGAGAGAGGGTGAATGGTGAATTTAGTGTTCTATATTTAATTGCAAGAAGGAGGCTAATTCTAAGAGGAATAAATCTTGAAATAGGCTTTAAAATAACAATGAAATGATCACTCCCTTGCTGGCCTTGAGCCAGATAAAATCTGGGCCAAACAAAACAATGAAGAAAAGGAATTCCAATACCTACCTAGCCAATCCCCATTCTTTCAGGGACTTTTCTTACATGGTAACAACATGCAATAAATACTACATCTTTAGACACCTTGTGACTAGGCCACACTCATTTCATCTACTCTAGCCAATTCCACCTACTTCATCTCAGAACAGCAGAAAGTCCTCCTACTTTGAATGATATGTGTGCTCACAATACCTACTCCAGCACCTCCCCACCCCATAACACTCAGTATTACTGACTCATATCATTGCTTCCAAATCCTCTAACTAACTGCTCTCTTAAAGTAACCCACATCAGCTATGCTCTATATGAAATGTGCATGAAAAAATAAGAAACAGCCATGATAACGAAGGAACTGGTATGGTAGGAAAGAATACAAAAAATAATTAATATATGGGTACACATGCATATATATATCAAAGTAACAAGTATACCTCAGGCAATTATAGGCAAATAATGTATTTTTTTGACCTGTAATTATAAAAAAAACAGGAAAAAATCAACAGGCTTAGAATCAAGAGATCAATTTCAATTGTAACTGTGCCAATAACTCATTATAGACAGTGTACTCAAACCCTTAATTTCTGAGCCTTGATTTCTCTATTTGTAACATGAAGGGCTTAGATTCTATGATCTCTAAAGCCCTTCCTCGAGCTAATATTGTATGACCACGTCTTAATACACAAGTACATCAAAATAGGATTTGAGAAAGACATAAGAAAAATCATTAGGAAGATGTCAGAATAGGCTGATGCCAATAGGGAATGTGATTTAGTAGGCCGAATTTAAGACATGAAAAAATTAAATGCTATAAATAATAGTATGTTAGATAAATGAAGTTAAACAAACTTGGCAAATTCTAATCATTCTTAATTATTTAGGAATAATCTGCTACCTGAATTCTTTTTCTTCATACTTGTTTTTCAGCTTTTTGGTCATTTCAATTAATAAACGGGCACTTATTAAATGCCACTATGTTCCAGGGCTCCTCAAACTACAGCCCACAGGCCAGATGCAGCAGCTGAGGACATTTATCCCCCCTCACCCAAGGCTATGAAGTTTCTTTATTTAAAGGCCCACAAAACAAAGTTTTTGTTTTTACTATCGTCCGGCCCTCCAACAGTCTGAGGGACAGTTAACTGGCCCCCTATTTAAAAAGTTTGAGGATCCCTGTATCTAGACAGTGTGAAGCACTAAGAATACAAAACCAAAAATGAAAACAGTCCCTGCCCTAAAAGAGTTTATATTCTGTTAGGGAAAAAACAAAATGAACACATCCATATGAAACAGACACATAGTAATCACAAAGTAATTTTCTTCAGTGGGCTCAAATTTCCTAACAATTAAAGTACAAATTCTTAAGCTTTTAAAGCTCAACTGGTCTCACCTTTTCCATGAAATGAAGTTTTCCCCTCTGTCCACAAGTCTTCATTTATCTCCTTGATCTCCAATAACACTTAATTTTTTTTTACATTAAAAATGATTAGAGATGACTATCCAATTCTCTGAATTCTCCGTACTTCTATAGTATATTTGTCACTGGGTTGTATTATGGCTGTATATTAGTATTATTTCCTCTGCTAAGATTTGTCAACTCCTTGAGGATAATGACAGTTCTTCATACCTTTATACCTATGCCATTAAACACAAGACTTTGCAAGTAGAAAAACTCCACATATTTGTTGAATGAATAAGCAAATAGTTTTATTCAATGCATGTTACTCTCTACCTAACTATAGATTTCTCTGAAATAACAACTGACATTTATATTGCACTTAATGGTTGGCAAAGTTCATTACATGTTAACTCACTGCTCTTCATAGCAATCCTGGGAGGTACGTGCTATTATTATGCTCATTTTAAAGATGAGGAAAACTAAAGCACAGAGAGGTTAAATGACTTGTCTAGGATCACAGAGATATTCTGAGGCTGCATTCAAATTCATTATCTTTCTGACTCCAAGTCTAACACTCTTCTGCTCTATATCACACAGCAATTTTTCAAAGCAGGAACACAAACTCCACAGAGCAGGAGAAACAGTGCTAAAAATATAGTAAGTATTTTAAAACTACCTCCCAACTGATTTTACTGCTCTCTACCATTTTTATTAAAGGAGGGGAACAGAAGTAAAACGCTCTCAGTTATTATTATATTTCTTTAAAAGTCTTGTAGGAAATATTCATAGAATTTTTTAGTAGCCTAAAATTGGGAAGAAAATGGGTACCTATATATTAATTGGGGAATGGCTGAATAAGCTGATATATATGATTATAATGGAATATTGTATACCATAAAGTACCTCAGTGGCCATACAGTACACCTATACTGGGGTAGAATGGGGAGAAATCCTATACACAATATGCCAGTGAAAGGATTATCTAGCATTTGCTTGAAGACACTCAATGAGGGGGGAAAATCCCTATTTTGAATTGTTAAGATATTTTTCTTATATCACATCTAAATTTTCCTTTGCAACTTATATCTACCACTTCTAGTTGTTTCCCCGATCTGGGTTCAAAGAAAATAAATCCAATCACTCTTCCATATAACAACTTTCTTTAAAAGAAAGATAACTATCATAAGTCAAAATAGTTAAAGTACAGAACTCAAGAGACAAGGAAGTCCAAATTCACATCCTGCTTCAAATCTTTACTAGTTGTGAAACTTTGGGCTAGTCACTAAATCTCTGTGTCACAGTTTCTGCATCTATAAAATGGGGATAAGAACACCATCTACTTCACAAGGTTGTTATAAAAGACCAAAAGAGATAACACATATAAAGTACTCTACAAACTTTCAATTACTCTTGCTATTTTTGTTCTTACTAGCATCATGAACTCCAAATCTTTCTGCAAGTTAAACATCCCTAGTTCCTTATATGGCATGAACTAGAGGACTCTGTAACATATGGCTGTCTTCCTCTAGATACTTTCTTTTATGAAATGATTCCCCAGAACTGAACATGAATATAAAATGACAGAGGTGAAACTTGAATATAAAATGATCATCACATTCTTATTCCTGGAAAATGTGTCTCTTAATTCAACAGAAGATTGTGTGTGTTTTAGCTGCATATCAAATTGATGAATTCTGTAAAATGTTTGCATGTATTCAAATTTGCACTATTTGAAGTCACAGTTAAGTAAAATTTATAATAATTGCTTACAGGCCAATGGAACTACATAGAATGAAATAAAATAATGCCACTTCAAGGAATTCATTATTCCAATTAATTAGAACTTTGAGATAAAATCAACTCAAACTCCTCAAATGTTTTTCAGATAAACTGCTAACTCATAAGACCATAGATTTAGAGCTGGAAGAAACCTTTAAAAAAAAATCTAGTCCAATCCCCTTATTTTACAGAACTAAAATTCATAGGGCAAATGACTTTCACAAAGTTATGTTATTAATAAGTAGCAAAACTATTACTTGAACCCAAAAGTCAACACCAAATCCAGTGCATTTTCCATTAAATCACAATTTTTACTCCATCTCATTTGTGATGAGATCCACTGAGATGCACCTACAATAATCAGCAACCATTATTTTTGGGGGTAGAATACCTCTTTTTGCTTATTTTTTAAAAAATTATTGCTATAGGTCTTGTTCATTTGGTTAAGTCAATCTAATTCAATATGAAATTTATTACGCTCTTACTATGCATTTTGAGACATTGGGGACTCAAAATTAAAAACAAAAAAGCCCTTGCTCTCAAGGAACGTACATTCTCCTGGGGTATACAACAGATACAAAGATAAGTAAATACTAAATATATACAAAGTAATTTTCAGAAATCAGAACACTAGCAATTGGGAGATGTTGCAATTCCAAACAAATGGCTTAATGCTAATAATACATTTACTTTGATCCAATAATTCTTTTTCTCACATTTACAGAATAATGCAAATAAATCAACTATTATCCAAAGGTGTAAGGTTACTCCAGATGATTACAACCCACCAATTTGTTCTGTTAACAAGCAGAGTGACAGGTAATTTTCTACTCTGTTAACAGCTGACAATGTAACTTTGAGATGAGTCAGAAACAGGGGCAGGAAAACTATTCAAAAGCATTAAACTTTCTTTGGTAAGACATATTTCTGTGGGGGTGCAGGTAGTTTAACAAGTAAAAGAGAAAGCAAGCATAGCCAGAATCTCTCTTCAAACACTGAGCGGCTTTTGAGAGCTTCTCCTTCCTGAGGCCAAGAAAGTAAAAATGGGTATTCCAGTTATACCAACGAAATGATTTGGTAAAACCTTTACACCAAGTTGGTAGAATAAAGCTGAAAAATATAATTATATATAAATAAAACTCACATAACCAATGCAAGAAAGAGCTAACCTAATAGATGCTAGTAACCTAACACACACACACACACACACACACACACACACACACACTCTATACAGATGAGTCATTATTCATTCTCCACCTCCCATCAGTATGTAAATAAAGAACCCACAAAGAGGATGCATAATACTGCTAAAGAATAATCATCTTTCTAAAGCTACTTTCATATCTATATACAAACAAAGAAGACTCAAAATAAGACCTTAATGCTAGGTGTGGAGATAGAATACTAAAAGGATGTTCTGTGCAAAGCAATCAATGCTTCCTGAATGAATTTACTTTTTTTTTTATTTTTTTGTCACTATTACGATTCTTTAACAAGTCTAATTTTAAACATCTCTTGATGAGAACAATTTTATTAACATTTATCATCATAAATATCTTTTTAGTATGCCATTGAGCATCATTTATGAAATTTTGGCTAGCTTCAAGTCTTACATTAGATAACTAGCTAAATGTACCTTATAATTTACCCTGTCAAATTATAAGACTACTTTTCTTTTCTTTTCTTTTTTTGGCTGAGGCAATTGGGGTTAAGTAACTTGCCCAGTCACACAGCCAGGAAGTGTTAAGTGTCTTGAGGCCATGTTTGAACTCAGGTACTCCTGATTTCAGGACTGGTACTCTATCCACTACAGCCAACAGTCCTCAAACTTTTAAAATAGGGGGCCAATTCACTGTCCCTCAGACTGTTGGAGGGCCGACTATAGTAAAAATAAAAACTTTATTTTGTGGGCCTTTAAGTAAAGAAACTTCATAGCCCTGGGTGAGGGGGATAAACATCCTCAGCTGTCGCATCTGGCCCACGGACCGTAGTTTGAGGACCCCTGCGACTACACCAACTAGCTGCCCCAAGACTACTTTTCTTAAGCCAAGTAGCTTCAAACATTTTTACAATGATATATAATATGTCCCTCTTTTTAAATTTACTTCACATAATTTGCAAAGTCAGGATTCTCAGAATTTAACAGCAATCTTATTTTCTGGGTTTTACAAAAAAGATTTAGTAATTTATTCCTTTTCCAAAAGAGACTGCATTTGTTTGGATTTCCCATGCATTTGAGAGGAAAGATGGCACAGTAGATAGAAAATTTGGTCTATAGAGCCAGGATACCCGGATTTAAATTCAACTGTGACATACACTCACACAGACAAGTAATTCAATCTCTCAGTCCTCCAAAAACTCTGTAAAATTATAATTTGTTGAGAAAAGTGGCCATCACAAGTGTCGCCCTCTTCCAAAAGTTCCCTATACCAAGGAAATGACAGGTACAGTCTCCATCCCTAACCCTCCTATGCATTTAGCATTGAACATATTTTCTAGGAGTTTGCTCATCAAATTAAGTGTTAATTCTAGATAGAATTACAACTTTTAATTTCTAGAAAATAATCTAGTCATTGAGGTCAAATTAAACTTATTTTGATTGTCAAATTTATTTCAGCATTCATATCCTTTCTTCCTCTTAGATGGACAATATCTCAGGGAAGTATTGTATATAGCATAACAATTAAAAGTTTTTCAAAAGTCTTTCTTCACAAACTTGTTTTATTAAAATCTCCTTAAATTAACAACAAGAATAACAGCCATTGTTGTTAATTCCTTTTTGTGATTTATTAATGCTATTACTTTAAAAATTAAGCTTAACAGGTAAGCCAATTCATATAGGTTACCACCAAGGGTGTGCTGGTTTAAATGGTTCTTCAGAAGAAATTGAAAGTTCCCTAAACTTTTAAGTTTCCTCTGCATTATTAACATTTACACCATCACTTAGACAATCAACAAAATAACCACAACTACAATGTAGCATTTAGAAATTTCTGAAGTGTAAGTGCTCACACTAAAAATTTAACAATTCTCCAAGTCTGCCACCAAAAATTTCCAAATCATTCCTCTTTTCTCTGCCTTTGCATGCCCAATTGAATATTCAATATTTGGCTCAAAATTCACCTATTTATCCTATTAACACAACTCTACCATTCTCTTTCTCTGTACTCATTTACTACTTTCAAATTTAATTTGTAATATGGAAGGGCTTATTCTTGTTGACATACTAATTTGCAATAGTTCACGATGTTTCTCATGTGGGTAAATCTCCCTTACTAAAAGCTCCAGACCATTTTTTTTTTCCAGAAGAACTGCTATCTTGCTGTTTTCTCTATTCTGTAGTCATAGTTAATTTTTTTAACATTAAAATTTAACACTGTTACATTTCAGCTTATTTTAAAATTTGACCCAGTAATTATCAAGATATTTTTGAATCTTGACTATCATTCAGTTTGTTAAATGACTCCATATACTGTGCCATTTGCAATTTAATAAGCATGCCATTTATGTTAAGGTCTTCCTCCCTCAGTTGATCCTGTTTTTTGGTGGTGGTATTTTCTAGCATACTCTTTCTTCATTAGACTGTGAACTTCTTAAGAAAACAGTTTCTTTTACCTTACTATGTATCCTCAGCATTTAGCATGATGCCTGGCAACAGTAGGTACTTAATAAACTAAGTCTGACAAACATATTAAGCAGCCTAGCATGAAGCATACATCCTGGACTACTTCCTTTCAGTTTTCCTTCCAAGGTGACATCAAAATAATAATGAATTTGAGGCTGACTACTTAATCTACTTCAAATATACCTACCCATGCTGTTATTTAATCTCCATTTTATTGAGGAAAATAACAAAGAATTTATCAAGTCCTTCACTAAAAATCTAAATGAACTATATTTCCACCATTCACCTTTAAGGACCGCTTTCTTTAGCATCTCTCAAAAAATGAAACAAAGTTAGTTCAGTATGATTATTCTGAAGAAGCCATTCAAGCTCTTTGTGATCACAACTTTCTTTTCTAAATATTCTCTAGACATTCTTTTTAATAAGTACATAATAGATTTTTGCCAGGAATTTAAGCCAAGTTCATTGCTCTATAGATAAAGATTCTGGTTCTACTTCTTACTTCTCATTCCCCCCACCCCCCCTTTTTGTGGGGGAGGAGGAAAGGAAAGCAAAAGACCATTTCATACCTAATTTCATTTGATCTTCTGATTGTAAGGTAGACTGGGCATTATCCTTATTTGACAAAGGAGATAGCTGAGACAGTTGTTTGTCTATGGTCAAACAGCTAATAAATTACAGCCTGGACTAAAAGCTTTGCTTTTTTCATTGGTCTTAATTTGTCATGGCTCAGATCAAATAGTAATCAGGAACTGTTCTTTCAAGTTAGATGAAAAATTATAAGGCTTTCAACAGCCCTAAATGTATACATTTTAGATCTCCAGGACCATCATCTGATGGACTTGTACAATTGAAGGTGTGGAACCTCAACATTTTTCCCTCATAATACACACACCAAAGGTATCAAACTCAATGAACCAGATAGATTAAAATGAGCTTAGTAAAACAAAGGAAAAAATATCAACTTGTGGTTTTCTAAGCCAATATATGGTGAAAAGATCTGTTTTTAATTTGAGTTTGACATCACTGCACCATACCATTAGGATTTCTGGGCCTTTTAATTTGCCAGCAAGCTGATCTTTCTTTTATGTGTTATCTTCCCAACCTGGAATGAATTCCTTGAGAATTCCTTCCTTCCAGCTCACTTTTTTTTATATGTATTCTCAGCTCTTGGTACAATGCTTGCCTCTCCCCCCAAAAAGTATTTGTTAAATGAGTTTTCATTTATTCATTCATTCCTCTGAATAAGAATGTGTGGTGAGCTTTTTCTTCTCAAAACACAGCCAGGTGATAAAAGTTCAGATCTTTTATTATCTCCAATATAGCCCAGTTAGCTTAGAGGTTTATCTCTCTGCTTGGTTCCAAGAGCTCCCTCCGAATGTCGCCAAATCCAAAGGTTTTGTCCTTCAGCCGCTGCCTCTGCTTTCTTCAGCCTCCAGCCAGCTCCACTCTTCATGTCATTCCAGTGAAATCTCTCAAAGTGCTCTCTGTCTGCACCAGAGTGCTCCTCTCCAGTCCAGCTGAACTCTCTTCTGCGACCAGCCAGCCAAGTGGAAAATATATTCTCTCTTGCCTTGCCTCGGAGAGAGGGCTTCTGGCGTAATTCCGCTGAAATCTGACCGAGAGCCTCTGTCTGTTTCTTTTATACAAGAGGGATGAATTGTGGGATACGAGAGAGAGGGATTATGGGTTTTCTCCCATAGTGTTCTCTGGCCCAAAGAGCTTCAAGGGAGGTGTGAACCCACAAAGTTACAAAGTTTACTTTGTGAAGCTGGCATACTTGTGAACTCCAATGAGTAAAGGTGCAAACACAAGCATTGTACTAATTAGTTCTACTTAGTACCTTGTTTCAGGTTCTGCTCAAAACATCACCTTGTAAGATTAGATCAACTCTAATGAGTTAGCAGTTTGTAAGGATTCCAACAAGAATGGATTCATATTCAAAATAGTTAAATGTTTTTGGGTATAATACACTTTATATACATGACTTCATTTAATATCACAATACTATAAAGTGGGTAAGAAACAAGTCAAGAAAGAAGTAATTTGCCATTGGTCATACAACTAACTAGCTAGTAATAGACGCGGGACTCAAATCTATTTCTCTATTTAAGACCAGTGCTCTTTCTACCAACAAATGAATACTTCTGTTATGTCACTGAGTTTGGTAGACAAAACACTGGATATGGAATAAGGAAGACCTAGTTACAAGGTCTGCCCCTCCTGGGTAACTTATTTAGCTTTTTAGTGTCAGCTGTCAGTTAAAAAAAAAAAAAAAGCATTTTGTAAACCATAAAGAACTATAGAAATGTGAATTGCTGATTAAAAAAAAGTTTGCTCATGGTAAAATTAGCTAGGTTTTTTTTAAATAATTAGAACTTATCATCTATCAATCCATCAATAAACAATTAAGTACTTAAAATGAGTCAGGAACTGTATTTAAGTGCTGGGGATATAAAGAGGCAAAAGTAAATGCCTTTAAGGAGCTTACAATTTGCTGAGGTAAGAGAGAACAACAGGAAAACAAATTTACATATATACACATATATATATGTGTATGATATCAATGTGTTTGTATAACAGAAAATAATTAACAGAGGAGAGGCACTGGAATTAAGAGGGGTGGAAAAAGGCTTTCTGGGAGGTCTTTAGTCAATCAGAGGAGGGAGAATATTCCAGGCATTAAGGAACAGCCAAAGGGAATGCCCAGAAACAAGAGATGGAATGCCTATATGTGGAACAGCCAAGAAGGTGACACCACCTTCTGGTGACACCAATGGTGTCATTGGATATGAGTTGAAGAGTAAGGGAAATGGAAGGGAGGCAGATTCCTGGAGGCAGCTCAGAACCAGTGGAGTTTTCTAACTGAAAGGGGAGAGTGGGAGCGGCCAGCAGGGAATGACATAATCTGACCTATATTTTAGGAAAATCACTTTAGTAACTGAATGGAGGAGGACTGCAGTGGGGAGAGACTTGAGACAGGAAGTCAGAAACAGACTACTGCAGTCCAGGAATGAAATATTAAAGACCTGCACTACAGTAGGACAGCATTCAAAAAGATTAGCATCATCAATGTATTGTGATTACTACTATTGTTTCCTTTCTGTTATAGGTGTACTAATAAACACAAGAATTTTGGCCTGGAACAGACTTAAAAAGATTATTTATAGTACAATCTCATTTTATAGGTGTTAACACATCCAACCATCAAGATCACTATTCCAGAACTACTTCTACTAAATCTTATCTCCATAATATGACCTAGATTTTATCCCAAAGAAAATTAAAAGGGGGTGGGGAGGTGGGAACCTATTTTACAAAAATATTTATAGTAGCTCTTTTTGTGATGTCTAAGAACTGAAAACTGAGGTGATGTCTATCAACTGGGAAATGGCTAAACAAGCTCTGGTATATGATCATAATGGAATACAACTGTACTATAAGAAATGATAAGCAGAATGGTTTCAGAAAAATCTGGGAAAACTTACAAATGCAAAGTGAAGTAAGCAGAATCAAGGAAACCCTGTATACAGTAGCAGCAATGACTTAGCTATTCTCAGCAGCAATACAGCGATCCAAGACAATCCTAAAGGACTCATAATAAAAAATGGTATCCATCTCCAGAGAAAGAACTGATGTTGTGTGAAAAAGACTGAAGCACACTAACTTTCATTTTCTTTCTTTTCCATTTGAATCTTCTTGCACAAAATGCAAATGTTTTACATAATTACACATGTATAAGACAGACATATGTAATATCAAATTGCTTAACATTTCAGGGAGAGGGAGAAGAGAGAAGGTAAGATAGAATTTAGAATTCAAAACTTTTTTAAATGTTAAAAAATCATTTTTACGTGTGATTGGGGGAGAAATAAAATATTTTTAGAAAGTAATAATATGGCCTAGAAAAAAAAATGTGCTGTATTTCTATATAAAGATGACTCTAGAGATCTGTTGGAGAGCATGTTTTCAATTGTTTGTTTTTCTATTAAACAGGAATGACTGAGTCTAACTTATTCACATTTTTTCTTATGCTCCCCTCTTGTGGCCAGTAGGATACATTTATGAGAAAACTGCCTATGTAGAAGGCACAGAACATGCCTATGCATGAAACAAAATAACAATAGTAATAACAGATCTCTATGGTATTCTATTCAGTGTATTTAATTTTAGCCTCCCAGCAACATTACAGATGAGGTAACGGATTTATAGAAGTAACTTGTTCAGGGTCACACAGCTGATAAAATGAGTAGAACTAAAACCAAGGTCTTCTAACACCACAGTACTTTTAGGTAAAGTTCAATAGGTCTTGGGAAATTTATGGCTTTGGTACCATTACATACTTTATACTGATGAGCTAACCAAGTAAACAAAGGCAACTGTCAGGAATCACACCAAAGCAGTTGTCATGTGCCAAAAAATAACACCTACACTCACAATCCCAGAGACCTAACTTAACCAATCTGTCTATCCCATCCTCCATGGTAAAGAGAATCATGGTTGTTCTTTCAACTTTAAGGTCTATATTTTAATTTCTGTGACTTAAGAGGAACAGTTAGACTAAACATCAGCTTATACTGAATTTTAAAATGGCTGTTTTCAGGACTATTTTAAAATAAAATTAGTCACATAAAACTGAAAAGCTTATGCATAAAAAAATTGATATGTCTAAGATAAGGGAAGCAGTTGAATGGAAGGGCAGGAAGGAAATTTTGAATAAACTTTTCCTGATAAGGATTTAAGGGTAGTCAAGATATATATATAAACAAAAGTCATTCTCTAATAGGTAAGTGGTCAAAGCATAAGAATAGTTATCAAAAGACTTTTAAATTAACAACTAAATGAAAGAAGTTTCAAATCATGAATAATGAATAGAGAAATACAAATCAAAACAGCCTCATGATTTTACTTCAAATCCTGAAAATTGGCAAAGCTGACAAACTATGGAAAGCAATATTGCACAGCTTATGGGAAGAAAAGCACACTAGTACATTGTTGGTGGAGTTATAAATCAATGTGGAATTATGAAATTGAAAGGAGTAAAATTTGTTTTGAATAACTTCATATATAAATTGATATGTTTGCTTTTTCAAGAAGGAGATGGGTAAAGAGGATAGAATTTGAAACTCAAATGTAATTGGGAAATATTTAATGAAATACATGCATATACTTATGTATATACATACATATATACATACATACATCTATAAAAGACTAAACCATCTATAATCTTTGATCCAAATTGCACTGCTAGGCTTATACTTCCTTCTCCTCTCCTCCCAGGGCATTTGTAAGAGAACTTTTTGTAAAAGTTAAGAATTAGAAACAAACCAATACCCACTGACTAGAGAACGGCTAAACAATGTGATATATTAATGTAACTGAATATTACCATGCTGTGAGAAATACAGATTGTGATGTATACAGAAGTAGCATGGCAGGATCTACATGAACTGATAACGACTGAAATAGAGCCAAGAAAACAATAATACGGTGACTACAATAGAGCAAACAGAGAAACTACCAAAAAAAAAAAAAAAATCAAACATGAATACTATAAAATTATAAAGATTAAGCAGGACTCAAAAAAAGAAATATAACAATTTCCACTTCTTAGCTAACATGAAAGGTTCAGAAGTGTTACACACTGCACATATTTTCAGATGTTGATGTATTGATCATTTATGGTGATTTTTTTCCCTTTTTTTCTTTAAAAATACTATTTATATAGGCTGGTCTCTGGGAAGGAAAAAGTGAGAGATTCTAAAGGCAATCAGGCAATGTAAAAAACAAAAGATATCAATAAAAAACTATTTTAAAAACATATAATTAAAAAAAATCAAGACATGACACTTTGGTACATTACTATAATGCTGTCTCTCTTAGTGTTTATGCTCGGGTAGCACTTTAAAATAAAGTCCCATGATTGGAATCTCGTTGACCCAACATATTAGTTTTAGTGCAAATAAAAACCTTGCATCCAATATCTTTTAATAACTTACATGAACATAAAATACCAGTAGCAGTATTCTTAAACAGGGATCAATGAATTTGCTTAACATTCTGATAACTGTAATCAATTTTTTTATAATCCTATGTATTTTATGCATTTAGAAACATTGCTACAAGAAGGGAATAGGGTTTGATACAAAAAAGGTTAAGAATTTCAGCATTGATCAACTCTCTACTTTCTTGCTGCCATCTAATGACAGTGATGAACTACCTATAGAATGATCTAGAACAAAGTTTCTTCGACTGTGAGTCTCCACGCCAGTAACTGAATGTGAGTGGGGGGTGTCATAAAAATTATGATATATTATCAGTAAGTGTTTAATTTCTACATCTACATAACCAGGGTTGCCTAAAAATTTCTCTGGCAAAAATGGGTCACAGGGGGGAAAACTTTAAAAAGCCTTGAAAGTGCATACCCTTTGATCCAGCAGTGTTTCTATTAGGCTTATATCCCAAAGAGATCTTTTTTGTATGTGTTTTTGTTTTTTCTTTTCTTTTCTTTCTTTCTTTTTTCTTTTTTTTTTTTTTTTTTGCCGAGGCAATTGGGGTGAAGTGATTTGGCTAAGATCATACAGCTAGGAAGTATTAAGTGTCTGAGACTAAATTTGAACTCAGGACCTCCTGACTTCCGGGCCTGCACTCTATCCACTGAGCCATCTAGCTGCCCCTATAAATAGTATTTTTTAAAGACAAAAAATAGGGAGAGACTGGAGGGCAGAAATCAGCATAATCCATCAATACACTGAAAAAGGTTTGAAAATATCTGTGGACCTCTCTCTTTCAGAAAGGACTGGATTCAGGGTTCAGTGTCTTCTTTTATCTTTCTTCATTTCAATCAGGCTTATCTTTATAATTCTATTGTATTCACTTTTGATTTTTTTAGTTCGTGGTTGTTTTAAACACAGAGACACATAATAGCGTGCACTAAGCTTAAAACCAAGAAGATTCATCTTCCTGAGTTCAAATCCAGCCTCTAATGCTGACTAATCACTTAACCCTGTTTGGCTCAGTTCTTCATCTATAAATGAACTGGAGAAGAAAATGGCAAACTACTCTAATCTTTGCTAAGAAAATCCCAAAATAGATTCATAAAAGAGTCAGACACAACTAAAACAACTAAAAAAAAAAAATATATATATATATATGAGTTAGAATGTAGACTGTTTTCTTGACTCTTCACCACATGCTACATCATATATTTCTTTCTATGCTTGTCTACATTTTTCACAAACATCATGTCTTACAGCACAGTAGTATTTCAATACATTCATGTATTGCAATTTTTTAAAGCTATGATTTTTTAAATCAATGATCATCTACTTTGTTTCCAATTCCTTACTATCATAAAAAGTACTGCTATTAATATTTTGATGTACATAGGGACCTTCTTATCAATGGCTTCCTTGGGAATATAAACCTAGCAATAATGTCTCTGGCTCACAGGGCATGGACTTGTTCATCATTTTAATTACACAATTTCAACTTGCTTTCCAAAATGGTATTGTCATTTTACAGTTCCACCAACAATGTATTGGTGTGCCTATCATCTCCCGACCCCTCCAACAATGCCTTGACATTTTTTATCATCTTTGCCAAATTTGAGGTGAAATCTCAGGTTTGTTATGATTTGCAGAATTCATTCACATAACTGTAAATACTGTGTAATTTTTCTTTTGAGTAGTTTTTGTTAATATCTTTTGATCACTTATTGGTCATGAACTGACTATTAAGAAAATTCCAAGTATGTCCTTTCTTTAGACAAAAGAGAACATAAAAATTTTGAAGAGTTCTTGGGCAACTTAGATATAAATCTGTGCATGCCTCTTCTGGAATTTAGTCTTGGTTGTGGCTCTTTCCTGAAATAATAAATGCCATATTATTTTAATATGTGGTATATGTGGCAAAACTTGTATATTTTGAGATGATTGTTCTATAAATATAAAATTAGATGGCAATGACAGCTTCAATTCTCTTTGGTCAGCACTGTTAGGGAAAGAGGCAAAAAAAGTATGAGGGGATAATAATGTTCCGAGTCTTCTAATAATGCCTTGAAAGAAAATTTACAAGTACACATTAGAAAAACTGTCAAGACAAAGTAATGCTTTCTGAACATATTTTTGCTAAAGTTCATTTTGGTATTGAGGATCAATATCAAAATGATAGATGGCAAAATAAATAATGTATATTAATGAAAAAATATGAATAAAATATTCAGAAACGATGCTGATCAATATTTTCTGACTCATTAATATTACATTGCCTTCTTCCCCAAGATCTTGTTACTCAATAGTTTGTCCAATATATTTTATACTCTTCTCCTTTTAAATAGACAAGAATTATTTCTCAAAGTAAAATAAATTTGGCCTTAAACCTCAATTTTTCCTCGAATTTTACTTGCTATTTTACCTGAAACCTTGCTTATGTTCTACTATAAGTTAATCTACCTTTGCTCCATCTATCCTCACTTTAGACAAGGGCTGAAAATTCAAGTTCTGCCTTGTATGTATGACTCGAACCCTTTCTAATAGTGTTTACTTAATTTTTTTTTTCCTGCAGCATAATTCTTATAGTGTATCTATATTTTTGTAACTCACTTTACTTGCTATCTCCACTTATTACAAGATTATATACAGAATAAAACTTTTTATTGGGCTATAATGAAAATGATTTACTTTCTAAAAACCTGATCAAAAATATGAATCTGTTTTTATTTCTTTGTTCTACCTAATGCAAAAAGTTGTTCTTCCTTTCCTCCCCCATAACTTCCTCCACTCCCCCAGATTCCAATAGTAATGCATTTCAGTTAACTAGCAGATAGTCCCCATTATTGAGTCTCCTGTTACAGCTTACAGGTTTCATTCAATGTTCAATCCAGAAGTATCAGATATCTATTTTCCTTTTTGCTCCTTTTCCTGTTATATCTGCGGCATGCCATTGTCATCTCTACTTTTTTATTTCATGTTTACAAAATCCTGAAGCTTTCCCATTGAGACTTATTAGGCAAGAATGAAAAATGACAGAACTCAACCACAACTTATCTGGAATAGAGTTTCCACAGTAGAATTTGTTTGCGTTCTCTGTATTAATTTTTTTTCTTTTTTTTAACAATTCAACAATTAGCAAAAACCCAGAAGATTTCTGGTCACCATAAATTAGATAAATTCTTATTTTGAGATCAAGTAAAGCATTCAAAAGAAATTCATAAGTGACAGGATTTCAATAAATCCCAAAATATTTGTTACCTTGTAAAAAAAAACTCCTAATTGATAAGAACTGCCAGAGCCCTGTTTGTAGTAGCTAGAAGCTGGAAAATGAAAGGATGTCCATCAATTGGAGAATGGTTGAGTAAATTGTGGTATATGAATGTTATGGAATATTATTGTTCTGTAAGAAATGACCAGCAGGATGAATACAGAGAGGACTGGCGAGACTTATATGAACTGATGCTAAGTGAAATGAGCAGAACCAGGAGATCATTATATACCTCAACAACGATACTGTTTGAGGATGTATTCTGATGGAAGTGGATCTCTTCAATAAAGAGAGTTAATTCAGATCAAAGAAGGACAGAAGCAGCTACACCCAAAGAAAGAACATTGGGAAATGAATATAAACTGCTTGCATTTTTGTTTTTCTTCCCGGGTTATTTCTACCTTCTGAATTCAATTCTCCCTGTGCAACAAGAAAACTGTTCAGTTCTGCACACATATATTGTATCTAGGATATACTGTAACCTATTCAACATGTAAAGAACTGCTTGCCATCTGGGGGAAGGGGTGGAGGGAGGGAGGGGAAAAATCACAACAGAAGTGAATGCAAGGGATAATGCTGTAAAAAAAAATTACCCTGGCATGGGTTCTATCAATAAAAAGTTATTTAAAAAAAAAAAAAAAAAAAAAGATAAGAACTGCCAGGAAAATGAAAATAAATCTGTCAGAAATTAAGAGTTAGACCAACACCTTAATCTGTGTTTCACAATATACTATTAATAATTAGAAAAATAGCAGATTATATGCCTTTTGTTTTTGTTTTTTTTAATCACCAATTTCTATCTCTAACATACACACCCTCCCCAGAGAATGGGGAGTGAGGAGGAAATGAATTTGTTTTTTACTTCTGATATTATATGTAATGTTCCATCTTCTCTTATCCTCATAATTCTTCTCTGGGGCCAAACTTGCTCTTTATAATTTTGACACTTATCTTGATTGTTTTGTGATTGTTCTCCCCACTTACATTGAGGTAGGTCATTGTATGTATTATTTTTCTGGCCTGCTTCAGCTTGCACCAATTCATTTAAGTCTTTCCATTCTTTTTTATTCATATTGTTCTACATTTCATACAAAGTACAGTACTATTCCATTATATTCATGAACAATTTGCTTAGCCACTCTCCAAATGATGTGTCAAATGAGGGCTTTTAAAGTTGAGGGAGACATGGACAGCTTTATAAGCAGTAGGAAAGAAGCCAGTAGCTAGGGAGATATTACAGATTAAACAGAAACAATTATTATGGGGACGATCTGCTGGAGCACATGGAAAATAGTGTACATAAAGAGGTTGTTCTTAGAAGACTCACTTTTTCATTAGCGATTACAATGAAAGAGTAGAAAATTGAGGATGATGTCAAGTGGTTTTGAATGTATGACGGAAAGCCCAGAGCAAACAAAATAAAATTCAGCGAATCAGTAAACTTAGTGACACAAACTGCTATCAACGCCTTTGTTAAACCTCTTTTCTTCACCTTCATATTTCAATTAAGGTGGTTAAGAAATAGTTTTGTTCCTTATTCTTACCCCTTCAGCTCCTTCCTTAAAGCATAGGTCATGAACAAACCATGGGTCATGAAGCCCTAGACTGCTGTATTATGTTCTAGTTGGTTTATAAATTACACACACATTATTAGTAGGGCTGGATTTTGGTTCTCCAATTGTAATCTCCTGACTCCTGCTCAAGATCATGTGTTATTGATCTAACTAGCCCATTATGGTACCCAAATATTCTACTAAAATGAATCATCACTATTACATGTATATCTTCTGAACTCCCTAAGGTCTCTTCAAACACAGACCCATAAAGGCTACTATGCTATAAAAAGGTATTTTAGTAAAGCATTCACAATACCATAAGTTCAACTCAGAACTTCCTATAATGTGGTAACTATTAGTAACGGTAATATCAAAAAAAACCTTTTTACTAATTCAGCCTTCTGCACAGCAATATCCCATAATATCAACTGAAACAAAAGCTTCCTTCCATATTCTCCTTTGTTTATAAATAAGAGTAAAGAAATGCTTAATCAAAACAAAGGTATTATTTCACAACTACAGATGAATGGCAACTGTTATTTTATTTACTCAACTTAATTTACTGTTAATATAGTTTCTTCTGCATGTTCTTTTCTATATTGGCCTCTGCTATAATTGATCATTTTAACATATAAACTCATATTGCCCATTTTTGCTGTTAGGACAGCAAACTATTACACTTTTTAATAATTGATACCATTAAAAGAGGTGGTGTAGCGGGTTGGAACTCTGAAAAGCTGTACTTGAATCAAGGGCAGCATGGTGCTTAAAGTTAAGCACCTACTCAGTGTCAGATAATGGTTCTCTATGGTGATGTAATGGTTGTGCATGCTCAGTGTACTATAGTGATGTAATCTTACTGAGGTATTTAAGGAAGTCTCAGACACAGAAGACTCTCAGCCACATACACAAAGACTTGAGACTCCAGATTCTAAATTCCAGACTCCATCTTTGACCAACTTCATGGTGATCCTCCTGCCTCCTTCACTCTTTCACTAAGACCAAGGACTTGGGCTGATCCTGAAGTACTCCAGAAAGCTAGCCTGGACATTACAAGGGGAAACAAAAACAAGTGAAAAGCTCAATAGCCAAAAAACTTCCATGAATAACAGCTGGTACAAAAGGCAAAAGATAATGAATTCTACCATCCATTTGCTGTTATATATAACAAAATAAATTTATGAAATGAAAACTTAAAATTTACATAAAATCTCCTTTAGAAAAATATTAACAACTAGCTAACATTTACAAATTGCCCATTGTGTTTAACATTGAACTAAGAGGGAAGGGGAAAATATGAAACAAAATAAAGATGAGACAGTACAAGTATATCACCAAATTTTGAAAAGAAAATTAAAGGAAAACCTAGTACACTGATATGGTATGGGAAAAGGGAGCCAGGAGAAGAGAATGTATTAAAGGAAGAATACAGAATCATGACAATACATCCTCCATCCTGAAAAGAGAGCCCTACTTTAACAAAGAGTTAAAAGTCAAGTAATAGGCTAGGAAAATAAGCATAAAACAAACAAACAAAAATATTTCTGATCACACAAAGTTACTATGACGAGGATGATCAAAACACAGCTCAAAAGAAGATAGTAAAGTCAAAGTTGCTACATCCAAAGTCTCCAAGAAAAATAAGAATCGGGGGGTAGCTAGGTGGCATGGGGGGCAGCTAGCTGGTGCAATGGACAGAACACCAGGCCTGAAGTCAAGAGAACCTGAATTCAAATGTGGTCCAAGACACTTAACATGTCCCAATTGTATGATCTTTGGCAAGTCACTTAACCCCAATTGCCTCAGCAAAAAAGAAATAAAATAAAATAAGAATTGGGCTCAGACCATAGAAGAACTCAAAAGAGATTTTGAAAATCAAGAGAGATAAAGAAAAAACTAGGAAAATAACTGAGTGGTACAAAAGGAAATACAAAAAGGTATTAAGGAAAAGAATGCCTTAAAAGGCAAAATTGACCAACTGAGCAAAACAAGCTCACTGAGGAAAATCATTCCTTAGAAATTATGGCTTTATGAAAAATCAAGGTACAATAAAGCAACGCCCCCCCAACAAAAAAAGAAAAAAGAAGGGGAAAAAAAGTGAAATATCTCCACTGGAAAAACAATTGACCTGGAAAATAGATCCAGGAGAAATAATTTTAAAATTATTGATCTGCCTGAAAGTCATAATCAAAAAAAGAACCTAGACATCATCTGTAAGAAATTATCAATGAAAACTGTCCTGATATTCTAGAACCAGAGAGTTAAATAGAAACTGAAAGAATCCACCAATTACCTCCTGAAAAAAGATCCCAAAATGACAATTCCCAGGAATATTATAGCCAAATTCTGGAACTCCCAGGTCAAGGAGAAAATACTACAAGCATCCAGAAAGAAATAATTCAAGTATAGTAGAGCCACAGTCAGGACAACACAAGATTTAGCAGCTTCTACATTAAAAGGGCCTTAGAATATGATATTTGGGAAAGCAATGGAGAGAGGATTACAACCAAGTATCACCCACCCATCTACTAAATATAATCCTTCAGGGTAAAAGATAGATATTCAATGAAATAGATGACTTTCAAGCATTCATGATGAAAAGATCAGAGCTAAATGGAAAATCTGATTTTCAAATATAGGACTCAGGAGAAGCCGAAAAAAGTAATAAGGAAAGTGATACCATAAGGGATTTAATAAGGTTTATCTATTTACATTCCTACACAGGAGGATGATATTTGTAATTCATTAGAATTTGCTCATTACTATGGCAGTTAGAAGCAGTATATTATAGACACAGGACACAAGTGTGAGTTGAATATGAAGGATAATACCTTTTTTAAAAAATGATGAAATTAAGGGGTTAGAGAGGAATGTATTGGCAGAAAGGGAAAGGGAAAAGTGGAATGATGTAAATTATTTGCCATTAAAAAAGAGGCAAGGAAAAACTTTTATAGTGGAATGGAGGAGGGGGAGGAAGGGAAGTAAGTGAACCTTATTCTCATCAGAATTGGCCCAAAGAAGAAATAACATACACAGTTAATATGGGTATAGAAATTTAGCAGGAAAATATGGGGAATGGGATATGGGAAAGAGGGGGAGGGTGATAAATGAGAGAGCATATTGGGGGAGGAAATAATCTGATCAGTAGTAAAACACTTTTGATGACAGACAGGGTGAAAGGAGAGAGAACAGAATGAGGGAAAATAAGTTAACAATAATAATTGTCAAAAGAATTTTGAAGTAAATGTCTCTAATAAGGCCTGTTTCTCATACACAGAGGGAACTGAGTGAAATTTATTAAAAAAAAAAAAAAGCCATGCCCAATTGATAAATAATCAAAAGATAGCTAATTTATGCCCAGAGGGTTGCAAATGCATACATATCCTTTGACTTAATAATACCACTAACTAGGCATAAATACCAAAAAAAAAAAAAAAAAAAACCTTTTTTTAAAAGGATCCATATTATTCCTTAAGTCTGGAGGATATGAGTTCAAATCTGGCTTCAGACACTTAACACTTCCTAACTGTGTGACCCTGAACAAGTCATTTAACCCTAATCGCCTCAGAAAAAAAAAAAAAAAAGGACCCATATGTAATAAAATATCTGTAGCAGCTCTCACAGCAAAAAAATTGGAAATTGAGAAGATTACCCATCAATTGGGGAATGGCTGAATAAATTATGGTATGTGATTGTCATGAATTATTGTTTTATGGGAAATGATGAGCAGGTTGCTCTCAAAAAAAAAAAATCCTGCAAATTCAAGCTAAGTGAAATGTCTGTATATAAAGTAGTAGTAATGTTCTGGGATGACCAGCTGGTAAACTACTTTGCTATTCTCAGCAGTACAATGATCCATGACTACTCTGAAGGACCTATGATGAAAAATCCTATCCACACTCAGAGAAGAAATTGATTGTATCGAATGCAGGTTGAAACTCTCTTTTTAAAAACTTTTTCCTGAGGTTTTATTTTTTTTTAATTAGGGAATGAGATCTAAGTTTTCTTTTCACAAGATGATTTTTATGGAAATATTTTGCACAATTTCACATCTGATTTTTTAATGGGGGTCTGGGAATGGGGATAAGGGAGAGAATCTGGAATTTAAAAGTTTTAAAAACAAATGTAAAAAAATTATTTTAAATGTAATGGGGAAAATTAATTTTTTAAAAAAAAATTACTAGCAATAAGAAAAGAAAAAGAAATCGAAGGAACTGAAGGAATCAGTATAGTTATAAAAACTTTCTTTTTGCTGATGTTTTCTTTGTTGTGGAGTCTGGAAATTGAAGGGATGCTTATTGGTTGGGGAATGCTAAAAAAAAAGTTATGGTATACAATCGTGTTAGAATGCTGTACGTAAGTAATAATAAGCAAGTTGATTTTAGAAAAACATGGAAAGACACGCACAAAATAAGGAAGCATGAAATGAGCAGAACCAAGAGAACACTATATACAGAAACAACACTGAACAATAACTGTGAATTTTTAAATTATTCTGAGTATTAGAAATACTTAAATCAACTACAAAGGATTGACAAAGAAAGATGCTATGCACTTCCAGAGAAAGAAATGATAAACAGAAATATACATAGTATGGTTTTACATACACACCATGCACATGGCTTTTGGGCAGTGGGGGCAGTGTCTATATCAAATGACAGACACAAATCTGTGCCTCTAGTGAGAAATGGGGAAAGAAGGAAAGGATGACAATATAGAACTAAAATATAGGGGGCATAGTGGATAGAGCACCAACCTTGAAGTCAGGAGGACCTGAGTTCAAATCTAGTCTCAGACACTTAACACTTCCTAGCTGTGTGACCCTGAGCAAGTCACTTAGCCCCAACTACCTCAGCAAAACAAAAAATAAACAAAAAAGCCCTAAAATATAACAAAAAAATTGCCACAATCTCTGAGCCTGTTTCTTCATATTTAAAATAAGCAATCTATATATATTACTTTACTTTACTAAATACTTTACTAAGAAATAAATAACAAGTAGGTAGTAACTACCTACCTCAGAGGGCTAAAGTGAGGAAAGTATTTTGCAAATAGTAAAATAAGTTACTATAAAAGTGAGTTATTACTCAAGCAGGCATAAAATGATGAAGATAATGTAAGTTCTAATCGCTGAGTTTAGTTAAGTTGTTATTCTTCACCCAGAAGGTAGGTACTTTGAATCCAGCAACCCTAACCTTGATTACTGCTATTTGAACTTTTTTTTTCCCCTACAGCTCAGAGGGAAATTTTATTGGAGGACTGTACAATGAAGAAATGATTTTTTTAGTTTCTTCCATCTTCCTCCAAAAACTGGGTTTCCAATTACTCCAATTCAGTAGCAGCAGGAGTCAGATCATTGAGAAGAAAGGCCCCCAAATCATCAGCATCTAGTGCCCAGGAATGTCTTTGCAAGGAAAAAAATAAGTGTTTTCTGAGGTAACTGGGAGCAAGATTAGGCTATTTAATTAGACCCTAGATACACAAGCTTCTCCTTTCAACATAAGCTGTTCCACTGGAGGACTGAAACTAAGGCTACAAGAAGGAAGGTAGTTTAACTAGGTCCTCTGATTCATCCTTCCCCCCAACCCCCTGTCCCCCGCCCCGCCCCATCTTGTCCTTGAGGTTTAAGCACTCTTCTAACATTTAGACTTCAGCTCTACCCACTCAGAGTACAGAACATCAATCATCAAGTAGCCAGCAGTTCAAAGGTGGCACTTGGCCATAAATTGATCTAGCAGATCTGCAAGCCCCAATGTTAAGGTATGTGAGGTGACAAAAAGTTCTTCATGGGCAGAGACTGATTGTTCACATTAAGTACTATCTCAGCATCTAGCTTCCAACCATATTGAGTGGTCTCTCCAAAACAGGCCTTGTCATCACTCCCCAGCCACTCTTTCAACATGTTCTGCAGATGTTTCTGCTTAAGTGCTATCTTCCTGGATGTGGAGGGATGGGAATGGAGGGCAACTGGCTGACAGAAACAGTCCAGTGTTCTCAGGATGTTCTAGTCAAGTGGTGGCATTTCTGCAGTATACTTCAGAAAAATTTCCTTTATCTCCATACATTAAAGAGGTCAAGGATTTTGTTGCCATTGATAAGAAAGTAAGAATAATTTCCCATTGCTGTTTTTACTATTGAACTCTGTAGTCCCTTTAGCTCCAGCAACTCTATTTCTCCTCATGGGAAACATTGGAAACAATGTTGAGAAGCAGCAGTAGAAGCAGAAGCAAATTCAATCTCTAAAGCAATACTATTCTTTTGATTTCTATTCTGAGAAGGACTGAAAATAAAAATGGGCATAAATATGATACAGAATGGGGAAGTTAATAGGCTATGAGCACATGCAACATGGGAGAATTTAGAACTGGAGAACTTTTAGAATTAATCAATCATTTAAAATTTATTAAGTTCTTACTATATGCCAAACACTATGCAAAGGCAATGGGACTGCAGAGACAATTGAGACAATCCCTTACCTGGAGGACCTTAAATTCTATGAGGGGAAGATGATGAATATGTAAATGAGTAGTCTACACAATTTTAATACAAAATAAATGAGACCAGGAAGTTCTAACATCTTGGACAATAAAGACAGGTCTCAAGGTGGAATCTGAAATAAGTTCTGAAGAAAACTCTGGATTTCAAGAGGTAGAAGTGAGGAAGAAGAGCACTTTCAAGGATTGAAAATAGCCAGGGAAAAGGCACAAAAGAGGGAAAGTCTAGCCAAACTACATACATAGTGCCTAAATTGAAGGCATATAGAGGAATGTTAGAATCAAAGGTTGTGATGTACTTTTAAATGCCAGCAGATTTTTTTATTTGAATGTGAAAGTAAAGAGAAAGACATCAGAATTTAACAAGTATGGAAATGATATGTTTAGATTATACTTTAGGAATATAACTTAGTAGTCTATTTAAAGAATCCTAGAGAGTCAAATAAAATATTAAATGAAACAATTAATAGCAACATCAGAGTAGCAGGCTATAAAATAAACTCAAATAAACAGCTTTTCTGTATTTTGCCAACAAAACCAGCTAAAAGAAAAATTTCATTCAAGATAACTATAGAATCTAGAAAATACTTGGGAGTACATCAAGATACGTACAGGAAAACTATGTGATTCCAAGTACAAAACATTCTTTACAGAAATAAAAACAAATCTAAAAAATTAGATATTAATTGCTCCTAGTTGGGCCAAACCAATAAAATAATAAAGACAATATTATCTAAATTAATTAAATCATGCAGCTAATGTTTTTGCTATACCAAACTACTAAAGAATTACTTTACAAAGTTAGGGGAGGAAATTCATTTGAATGATCAAAAGATGAAGAATATCAAGAAAAATAATAAAAGGAAGGGAAAACAAAGTGAGGCTAGTAATATCAGCTATCACACTATATGATAGTGTGCAGAGTGTACAGAAGGAGAATGCATTACTATGTTCAGCTAACAAACTCCCAAGTAGAAAAGGCAGGAGAACCTGGTTCTGGGAGAGTAGGTCTTAAACAAATTAAAATCATGCCATTGAATGTTCAATAATTTAATGTTTCCTTACTGACTTCATATTCAAGATACAGGAAACATGCTATTTCCAAAAAATCAAAACCCAATAGAATTTTCCAAATCTTTGGATTATATTTTATATATCTATGTATATGCATATATAAAAACATAAATACACACAAACATTATAATTTCCTGCATTTTTCTCCCTAAGGCATTTGGGGTTAAGTGATTTGCTCAGAGTCACACAGCTAAAAAGTGTTAAGTGTCTGAGACCAGATTTGACCTCAGGTCCTCCTGACTTCAGGGATAATACTCTATCCACTATACCACTCAGCTGTCCTATCTGCATGTTTTTAACAGGATTTAGCATTTTAGCTAACATTACTGAAGGAAAAATAAACTTAGCTTAACTATACATCAAAGTAACTGACATATAATCATGAATATATTCTAGGCTTTTTTTTTTCGCCAACATACATGCGTCACAGTACATACACTTAAAACTTTTCAATCTGAGTTTTGTACTATCAATGATGCATGAGAAGCTTGCTGATTGTCCCTTAAACTGAAGCAAGAAGTTAAGTGGAGACAATAGGGAAGGAAACAAGTCCACCAAATTTACACAAACATTCAAATGGTCTACTGGTGATGAAAAATTTGAGAATCAAAGAAATGGCAGATCCATCCACATCACAAATTAATAAGAAAATATAACGGTCTAGAGCTATATGATATTGGCTAAGATGACAGGAAAAGATAATGATAAATGTTGGAAGAGATGTGGGAAAACTGGGACACCACTAAAATATTGTTGGTGGAGTTGTGAAATGACCCACCCATTCTGGAGAACAATTTGGAACTATGGCCAACATGCTATAAAACTGTGTATATCTTTTGATCCAGTAGTGTCATTACTGGATCTGTGTCCCAAAGAGATCACAAAAGAAAGAAAAGGACTCATATATGCAAAAATGACTGTAGCATCCCTTTTTGTAGAGACAAGGAACTCGAAATTGCGTGAATGTCAATCAATTGTGAAATGACTAAGTATTATATATAAATAGAATAGAATATTACTGTTTTATAAGAAATGATGAGGTCAGAAAAGCCTGAAAAGACTTACACGATGATACTAAGTGAAGTGAGCAGAACCAAGAGAACACTGTACATAGTAATAATAATGATTATGTTATGATCAACTGTGATGGATTTGGCTCTTCTCAAAAATGCAGTGATTAAAGGCAGTTCCAACAGACTTAGAATAGAAAATGCCATCCACATCCAGAAAGAGAACTATGGAGACCAAATATGGATCAAAGCATAGTATTTTCACTTTTTGTTTGTTTTTTTCTTCCTCACTTTCCATATTTGTCATGTTGTGCTTTTAGTCTGATTTTCCTTGCATGACATGACAAAAATAGAAATATGTTTAAAAGAACTGAATGTATATAACCATATCAGATTACTTCGGGAGGGAGATAAATTTGAAATACAAAGTCTTACAAAAATGAATACTAAAAACTGTCTTTACATGCACTTAAAAAATAAAACTTTTTTAAAGCTATCTCATGCTAAGTTAAAACATAGGAAATGGTTTGGCTATATAATTCAGAGGACACAAACACAACTAGTGTTAGTTCACTCACAATTACTGGCAACATAGTTGTGCTAGTTATAAATAGTCATTCATTAATTATATTCCACTTTAAAATAGGCTACACTGATATCTTTTGTTTTTACATCTCCTATATTTTCCTCAATATGCTTCCTTTCACCACTTCTCTCAGAAAAACATCTCATATAATAAAGAACAATAATATTCTTTTTTGAAAAGGTACTATCCGAAGCTTTTCATTTACAAAGCTTAATAAGTTAGATGAGTTTTGTTTTTTAAAAAAAGAATCCAGAGTTGTCAGGAGCTAAGCAAAAAGAATACTAAAAACAGGAATGAGGATATCAAAAGTCAAGAGTAACAGATTCCTATTATTTTAATTGATAGTTCTATTTTTCTTCAATCCTCTTCCTCTAATCTGATCTCTATCAGAGCAATAGAGGTTCATTATCTATTGTTTTTGCTCAATGTCAATCATTAAAATAATTAGCATTGTGATTCATAAGTAAATCATAATTAGAGATCAAAAATATAGTTAGAAAATATGGCCCCAAGAACAGCTAGATGGAACAGTAGATAGAACACTGGTCCTGGAGTCAGAAGGATCTAAGTTCAAATGCAGTCTCAGGCACTTAAGACTTTCTTAGTGTATAATTCTGGGGCTAATTACTTAACCACATTGCCTCACAAAGTTGTGGAGAAGGTGAGAAAGAAAACGTGGCCCCATTTATGTTTATTACAAATTATCTTGGAAAAAAAAAAAAAACCTTTTTTTTCTATTAAGTCTTTACAACTTCCTTTCCAAAATTACTCTAATTAACTTAAGAATTAAGATGAAAACTGATGACAGAAAAAAATTTGTTTTTTCTAATAAAGAAAATGACCCTTATACTTGAAATGACAGGAAAAAAGGGCTATTTGAGAATTGATATTCAGGGTAAGTAAGGAGATAGTAAGAGCCCTTGGCAAATTCAAAACGTCTGAACAAACCACATCCTTAGGTACAGAAAGAACTGGCAAATGTCACTGCTACGCCACTGGCAGTAACATTTGAAAGACTATAGAAAAAGTAGACATACACCAAAGGACTGAAGAAAGACATATATTGTCCAGATATATTAAAAAGGGAAGAGAAGAATCTTCAAATTATCTATCAATGGGATTAACCTGAATTCTTTTAGAATATTTTTTGGGAGGAGAACATTTTTTTCAAATAAAATTCATCTTTTTCCTATTCTTACCCTAAAATGAGCCACTAAAGAGACAATTACTAAACAACTGGAAAAGGAAATGATGACTAGAAAGAGCTATCATGGCTCCATAAAGAACAAGGCCTAATCTTATTTTATTTTTTAAACTGTCTTATGTCAAGAGAATCCTATGCACGGCAATGACTGTTTCATTTTTGTCTCTATCACCAGGGGCTAGCACACAGTAACAGTTAAATAGTAAAATGTCAAGTTAGCAGTAGAATTCAGTAGAGTGCCATAAGGATCTATGCTTGGCCTATGCTATTGAATGTTTTTTGTTTTGTTTTGTTTTTTAATCAAAGATCTGAATGCTCACTAGATTTACAGACAACACAAAGATAGAAGAAATAGCATCAGGATGAAAAGGACAGAATTAGATGACAGAAATCAAAATCCAAAGAGATCTTGACAGTCTTAAGTATTGGGCTTAAGGATGGAATTAGGGACATAGGAAAACTCAAATTCGGATTTTAAAATCACCCTACAGGATGAGGTTGGCATGATTAGACAACAATGTGCCCAAAATGGGGTTTACTGGATAGCAAGTTCAGTATGAGCCAAACCAGTAGTGTGAAGAGGCAGATAAAAATGTAGATGTGATTTTGTGCTGCTTGAAGACATATGGCTTCTAGGAATAAAAAGACAGTTCCTTCATCTTCAGCCAAGATCAGACAACTGTGTTCTTAGTTCTAAGCGTGACAACTTAAGAAGTACAATGATAAACTGAAGACCGAACTAGGGATAGCCAGGAGGTTCAATGGATAGGTACTGGGCCCAAGAAAGGAAGACTTGAGTTTAAATCTGAGCTCAGAGACGTACTAATTGGACCCTGGACAAGTCACTTATTACATTTGCAGAAGTTTTCATATCTAGTCTAAAACAAAGATAATAATAGCACCTATTTCCCAAGACTGTCTTGAAAATCAAATGAGATAATAAGTATAAGCACTTTGTATAGTATTTGGCACATAATAAGCACTATATGTTATTTTTTTTCATTATTATTACTACCAAGGAAGGCAATTAAAGTGGTGAAAGATTTTGAGTCCTAGTTATAGAAAGAGTCTGGAGAAGACCCAAAGAGACATGAAAGTTATTCTCAAGCAGTTAAAGGGACTAACATGTAGAGAATGAACTAGACATCTTTTGGTTAGCTCCAGAGTAAAGGTATGGGGGCAAATTTAAGTTAGATATTTTTTTTAAAAAAGACTGTTTCAGGAGATGATGGGCTTTTTCACTTAATGTCTTTAAACAGAGGCTGACTAATAAACATTTATAACAGTGGAAATTTCCTTTATGATTTGAGCTAGATGTATACTCAAGTCACTTTGAATTTTAAAAATATTGTGAGAAAATTTCAGCCACTATGATAAAAAACTAAAGTATCCTAGAAGGGTTGCAAGTCCCCAGAGAAATTCTCCAGACTTGCTGTGGCTTTAATAATTTCAACTCAAAAATCTGTTCCCCAAACAGTATGCATTCTGCATCAAGTGCTCTTTCTCTCATGATCCAATAACTTTTATAACAGAATACCTCTGGACTATTTCACTACTATCATTGCAGTCAAATTTATTTCTTTTCTAAAGTATCACTGTGTTACAACCTCTACCTGTCTAGATAGCTGCCTCAATTCTTCTTAATTTTCTCCCTCATATTTCCCCCTATAAAAGTAGAATAATTATCAAGAATGGTTATCACTGGTTTTCTACCCAAAGCAGCATAGACACATTTTCAACTCTTTCATTGAAGAAGCCTTTTCTAACCCTATCGCACTCAGAACACAAGTTCTTTTACACTTCTTCGGTATTTTCAAAGAACCTAATACAGTGTCATTCAAGTTATAAATGTGTCTTGATTTTTTTATTAAATAGGTATAAAATTATTATCAGCCTTACATCCTCTTATCAGATGAGAGCAACTTAATTAACTTTTCTCCATGAAGTGGATAGGAAAAATAAAAGGCAATCAGTTTTTCTATCTGCAGTGGTCTAAAATTTCATGGAGGAAGAGATTATAATTATTAGCTAAAATGACTAAATTTTTTCTTTTTATTATTATTATTATTACTTTTTATTGACAGAACATATGCATGGGTAATTTTTTACAACATTATCCCTTGCACTCACTTCTACTCCGACTTTTCCCTTTCCTCCCTCATCTCCCTCCCCAGATGACAGGCAGAATGACTACAATTTTTTAAGGAATACAGTGATTTATCTTTGTGTAACATTAGTACAATCTGGTTGGGTACATACAACTAATGAAATCAGCATTTTTTTTTTTTTTACTAATTGTCCAAAATAAACTGCTATTCGTCATTAGCAAGTATATATGGAAATGAAAAATGTGTCTTATTACCATTACATTCTTTAATATTGATATACAAAAGCTCTAGGGTCAACATTGATCAAAATGTGCATTTTTAAAATAACTAGCAGACAGTACTCTATAACTAAAAGCCAAAAATTAATCAAAAAATGCATCTACAGGAAAACAGCACCTTAAGGGGTCTCTCTTCCAGCAAAGTGACTCTAACATATACCTAACAATTATACAAGACCTTTTGAAATAACAAAGAACTTTACAGAATGACCCCTTAGTAATAAAGATCAGACTGATTATAGCACTATAGAGGTACATATGCCCTTTAATTTAGTAGTGTCTCTGCTGGGCCAGTATCCCAAAGAGATCATGGTAGGGAGAGGGAGATTCACATGTGCAGTGTCTTGTGGCTGCCCTTTTTATAGTGGCAGGGAACTGGAGGCTGAGTGGATGTCCATCAATTGGAAAAAGGCTGACTGGGTTGTAGTGTATGAGTTTATAGAATATTGTTCTGTGGGAAGGGATCAGCAGAATGATTTCAGGGGGCCTTGGAGAGCTTTGTATGGACTGGTGGGTGAGATGAGTGGAGCTGGAGAACATACATTGTACACAACTATGATGGGAGTGTGTGATGAGTGATTTTGATGAATGTGGCTCTTTTCAGCAGCAAGGTGATTCAGGCCAGTTCCAGTGAACTAGTAATGGAGGGAGCCATCTCCACCCAGGGGGAGGTCTGTGGAGACCAATTGTGGAAAACAGCATAGTATTTTCACTTTTTGCTATTGTTGTTTGCTTACTTTTTGGGTTTTTTCCCCTCATTTTTTCCTTTTTGATCTGATTTTTTTCTTTTGTGGCATGATGGTTATGGAGGTATATGTAGAAGAACTGCATGTTTGGCATGTATTGGATTGCTTGCCTTTTGGGGGAGGGGATGGGAGGAAGAGAGGGAGAAAAAACAGTTTGGAATAGTGTTTTGCAGGGGTGATTGTTGATGATTATCTATGCAAATGTTTTGAAAATAAAAAGCTTTATGAGAACAAACCAGGCACATATAAATGATCAAATGATCGAAGATGTTTGTCATTGTCATGGAAGGAGTCCAGAATAAAGTCCAAATAGAAAAACAAAATTCCTTATTAGATGGTGAGATCATCTAGATGCTGCTTGTCCCTAACAATGAGCCCCCTTAAGCCTTGCAGAGTTCCCTAAATGAGATACATAATAACTCAAAAGCGGTTGGCACAATTATTCAGACAAGAAAAAACAAGCAAATGAATATCTATTTGTCTATGCAATTTGACAGCCAACCAACAGAGTTGGTCTGTCAGTGCACATACTTATCTTGAATAGACTACTGGGTATAGACAGTGAGCACAAATTGAACAGCAGAAAAAGAATGGGCTGGACTGTCTTTGGGAAGCTACATAGCACTTTTAATGACTATAACTAAGGTCCTCCCTGAAACAAAAACTGATCTTTGTAGTAACAATATTCTTCCAGTAAAATTCTATGGCTGCAATTCATGAAATAATGCAATCTCTGAAGAATTAAAATTCAGAGGCCATCCAAAAGACAACAGAGAAATGGCAGGATTGAGAAAGCTGCAACGTTTAAAGAATTATGATTTTACCAATTAAAAAGTTTTCTATTTCTAATGTTATTCAATAGTTATTCCTTAAAGGAGATTCCTTTGCAGGAATATGCCACTAGTTCTCTCTTTTTTTTTTTTTAATAACTTTTTATTGATAGAACACATGCCAGGGTAATTTTTTGCAGCATTATCCCTTGCATTCACTTCTGTTCCGATTTTTCCCCTCCCTCCCTCCACCCCTTCTCCCAGATGGCAAGCAGTCCTTTACATGTTGAATGGGTTACAGGATATCCTAGATACAATATATGTGTGCAGAACCAAACAGTTTTCTTGTTGCACAGGGAGAATTGAATTCAGAGGGTAGAAATAACCCGGGAAGAAAAACAAAAATGCAAGCAGTTTATATTCATTTCCTAGTGTTCTTTCTCTGGGTGTAGCTGCTTCTGTCCATCTTTGATCAATTAAAGCTCTCTTTATCGAAGAGATCCACTTCCATCAGAATACATCCTCAAACAGTATCGTTGTTGAGATATATAATGATCTCCTGGTTCTGCTCATTTCACTTAGCATCAGTTCATGTAAGTCTCGCCAGTCCTCTCTGTATTCATCCTGCTGGTCATTCCTTACAGAACAATAATATTCCATAACATTCATATACCACAATTTACTCAACCATTCTCCAATTGATGGACATCCTTTCATTTTCCAGCTTCTAGCCACTACAAACAGGGTTGCCACAAACATTTTGTATGCCACTAATTCTCAAACAAAATCAAGAGATCTAGCAGAAGAGCCCCAAATTTGAGTAGGGCAACCAGAATTCATTAGAATCTCTATGGCAGAGTCACTGAAAACATGAATAAAAGTCACATAGAATGAGAAGAAAGATGATTTATGATCTGGATTACTGAAAAGATTACCCACATACTAGTATTATTTTAAGACTTACATATTCAGCAATAATTGATGGCAATGAAAAATATCTATACTAAAATTTGCCCCAGGCCCAATTATACCATTAAAATATTATTGAGGAAATTGAGAAATGTTATGCACAAATGAAATCCCCAAAGTTTAGTAAATTGTTAACAGATAACCAATTAATTAATAAACATTTGCTAAGCACCTACAATATGTCAAGCACTGTTAAATTACAAAGTAGAAAACAACTCCTACTCTCAAAAAACTTACATTTTAATAATGGAAATAACAAAAACATTTGCTAAGCACCTACAATATGTCAAGCACTGTTAAATTACAAAGTAGAAAGCAACTCCTACTCTCAAAAAACTTACATTTTAATAATGGAAATAACAAAAACATATGTAAGTACACACAGAAGAAATACAAAAAGTAAATACCAGGTAATTAAATAGAAAGTAAAAAGGAAACTGGACATTAGCATTTGGAGTTATTAAGAAAAGTTTTGTATAGAAGGTGAAATTTGAGGTTGTTTTTGAAGAGAAAAAAGCTTCGTATAGAAAGTGAAACTTGAGGTTAAGAGAGGGATAATTTGAGGCAGAGGTGACAAAGAAATGAATGACTTAGAAGTACAGAGTCAATTCAATGTAGAAAGGCACATAGATGGGAAGGTAGTGTTCTATAATGAAGAGAAAGCCAAGTTTGGAAGAAGAATGGCATTTAGGCAGTGTAGTAATATACAATGAGCTTGGGTCAGGTTATCAAGAGGCTTTAAGAAATAAACAGGGGAGTTTACATTTTATATTAGGGAAACTAGGAAAAACACAACAATAACAACAACATTGGAGTTTACTAAGAAGGAAAGTTGACATGATTATATTTGTACTTAAGAAAAACATTCATATTGATATGATGGATGGATTCAAGGAGGGCTAAGGGTGAAGGGTGGGGATAAGACAAGATTGTCAAGACTTGAAGCAGGAAAACCAGTAAGATAACTGATATATCCTCAAGCCAGATTCACCTTTTATTTGTAATCCTTGTCATAATTTCTAAACTTTTAAAAATTTTAGAATGATATCTTCCTGAGTTCAAATCTGGTCTCAAGTAAATGCACCTGGGTCTAAATGCATCTGCATCTATTTGTACAGTTTGACAACCAACCCAAAGAGTTTACTTGAGAGAACACTAGATGTGTTTTAACCCACTTTGCCTCGGTTTCCTCATCTGTAAAATAAGCTAGAGAAGGAAATTGCAAACTATTACAATATCTTTACAAAGAAAACCTCAAATGGAGTCACAAATAGTTGTTTATGATAGAAACACAAAATAACATATGAGGACTATAATTTGAGTTACTTTGAAAATTTTGAAGTAACACTTAATTTAGTTTTACTATTAACTGATAAAAACCCAGATGATTTTTCTTGGCTCTTCATATTTAGAAGGTTTATTATGTCTATCATAAGACTTTGGTTTTCTTTTTGTTAGTGAGGGGAAAATAAGAAAATTTTTGTTACATGAATTAAATTTTTTAAAAAATAAAAAAGCTAGGTAAAAAATGAAAAGTATATGCACCAATGTGTTAATATAAGTAAAGAGAAGAAAAATAGGATATCTGGCAACTGACTGAATCTGCGGTGTAAGGAATCAAAGAAAATGTTGAGTTTAAGATCCTAGAAACTGGAAGAATGGTCGAAATAGGCAAGTTGAAAGAGGAGTGGGGTTTGGAAAGAAGGAAATAAGATACTTATTAAGTATCTACTATATATTAGGCACTATGCTAATCTTTATAATTAATCTTATTTGATCCTCACAGCAACTCTGGAAGGTCACTATTATTATCCCCACTTTACAATTGAAGACATTGAGGAGACAGAGCTCCTCAGGCTTTTCCAGGATTATGTAACTGTATAAGTACCTAAGGTTGAATTAGAACTCAGGTCTTCCTGACTCAAGGCCCACTATTCAATACACTGTGCTACCCAATCATGTGGGAGAAAAAATGTCTTTAGGACATACAGTTCGAAATGTCTACCAGACAATTGGTGATGTGGAACTGGGGCTGGATAAATATTGATTTGCAAGTTATTTGCATAGAGATATAAATAAACCCAAAAAAGCTAAAGAGGTCACTATTAGAGTGCAAAGAAAGAAAAAAGGAGAGCATAGGACATGACCAATCCCATAAAAGGAAATGAGGAGTGGTTGGACAGATGGGAAAAGAACCAGGAAAGAGTGTCAAGAAGTCCCAAAGATGACAAAGGAACCAGGTGAAGAAGAGTCAAATGAAGCACAGGGTCAAGTAGGATAAAGACTGAGAAAAGACCACCAGATTTACCAATTAAGAGATTATTAGTAACTTTGAAAAGACAAGTTTCAGCTGAGTGGTTATATAATCATGATGATCTACCTATTTCAGTTAAAATTAGGCACCAATAATAAAAGGAGACTTATCAGTGTAGCTGAAACATAGGAACTGAATTCTAGGAATAGAATGGCAAAGAAAGTTATGATTAAAAAGTTACCAGACATCAGAGAATAAGAATTTGATATGATAGAAGACATTTTATTCATGTTATCTTATCAAACTGCCTAGTCTCCCCTCAAGGAAGTAGTCCAATCTTAATTAGCAGAAAATATAGGACTATGAGAACATTCTCTTTGACTTCTCTGCAACCTTTGATACTGCCAATCACTCTCTCCTCTCTAGGTTTTCTAAACACCACCTTCTGTTCTCCTCCTACTTCTCTGATTGCTGCTTCTCATTTTTTTTGCTGGATCTGCACCCAAATCGCATCTAATCATAGGTGTTTCCATACTACAGTTCTGTCCTAAACTTTTAGTTTTCTATTCTCTACTTCACTTGGGGGGATCTCTCATGAGCTGCCAGGGATTTAATTTACCAACTCCATGCTGATGGATTCTCAAATCTCAAATCAAATCTTGCTCTCATCTCTCTGTTGATCTCTAATCTCACATCTCCAATTGCCTTTCAAACATCTCAAAGTGGATGTCCAATAAACATCTTAAACTCAAAAGTTTATCTTTCTCCCAACCCCGTTCCCAACTTTCTTATTACTGTAGACTAGAATATACTTTCATTCTAGTCCCTCAAAGTCAAAACCTAGATGTCATCCCTGACTCCTCATTATCTTTTACTCATTCAGTTCCTCTTCCATACCCAAGCTATTTGGCAACATTTCTCTTTCAATCCTCTGACATCACCACTAACCTTGGGGCAGGCCCTCATCACCTCATAGTAAATTACTGTATTAATTAACCTGATGGCAGATTTCTGTCTCTGTCTGCCTTAAGTCTCTTTCTACTCCAATATATCCTCCATTCAGTCAATAAAGTAATTTTTCCTAAAGCACATGTCCAATCATGTCACATACCTCCTTTAATACTCCAATAGCTTTCAAGATCAAATACAAATCCTCTGGTTCAGCGTTTAAAGTACTTTATAACCTAGCTTCCTTCTACCTTTCCAGTCTCCTCACCATATACCCTACAAACCAGTGACAAACCTCCTTTCTATTTCCCTAATAAGACACTCCATCTTTTGAGTCCAGGCATTTTCTCTAGCCATACTCTAGTCTAGAATGTTGTCCCTCCTCATCTCTGCCTACCAGCTTCTCTGGCTTCCTTTAAATACCAACTAATGGGGCAGCTAATTGGTGTAGTGGATAAAGCACCAGCCCCAAAGTCAGAAGGATCTGAGTTCAAATTTGGCCCCAAATATTTAACACTTTCTAGCTGTGTGACTCTGGGCAAGTCCAATTGCCCCAGCAAAACTAAATAAATACTAACTAAAATCTCATCCTCTACAGCAAGTCTTTTTCCAACCCCTCTTAACTCTAATGATTTTCTTCTTTTAATGATATATTCATCTTGTAGGCAGCTAGGTAGTTCAGTGGTGGAGTACCAGACCTGAATCATCAGGAAGACTGAGTTCAAAACTGGCCTCAGACATTTCCTAGCTGTGTGACCTTGGGCAACTCATTTAATCCTATTTGCCTCAGTTTTTTCATCTCCAAAATGAAATGGAAAAGGAAATGGCAAACCATTCCAGTATCTCAGGCCAAGAAAACCCCAAATGGCATTATTTAGAGTTGGACACAACTGAAATGACTGATCATTTATCTTGTATAACTTTTTTATATGTATTTTTCTTGTTATCTCCTCCACTAAATTATGAGCTCCTTATGGGCAGCAATTGTCTTTTGCCCCTTTTTGGTATTCCCAGCTTTTAGCATAGGCCTGAAACAAAATAGAAGCTTAGATCCACTTCCTTCCCATTTTTCTCCCCCTTTCCTCTCCTTCCCCTCCTCCCCCACCCCAGTTTGTCCAGTTCCTTTAAAAAAAAAAAAAAGGTACTGAGCTATTTTTACTAGTGCTGGCTGATTTTTAAGGATTCGGTGAATCTATAGAGTACACTATGAATGGAAGTTCTACATTTCTGCATCTTGAAATCAACATGTCATTAATACCATATAGAAATATCACACTGAATATTAATTTTTAAAATCCCTCTTGACATATATTTTTTAAAGCTGCTCTTAACTCTTATACATCTTTCAAAATTAAGTTGTGCCCTGAGAAAGATGCACTCTCTCTTCTCTTGAATCTTGGCTGCTTGACTCAGCTGACCCTAAAAAAGAACTATCAAACATGAAGTACAAACTTTGTGTAGCCCTTCTGCATTAAATTATCCATGCCAATAAAACAGAACATGAACATAAATCATCAAAACCCATAGATAATTTACCCATTAAAGATTTTCTTCTAACTAGCCATATTAACATCCCTGTATCTTGTTCTCCAAACCAAGTTTTCTATTAAAGGGAGGAAAGGCTGTAGCCTGTCCCAAGGCAGCTACACATAGATTTTTGGGTAGTGACTTATCTGTTTGTTCCTCTTTCACTAATTCTTCTAAGGAATTCAAACCTCAAGAAACAAGAATACCATTTCCATAGCTTAGTTAATAGCAATAAAAGAAAATACTAACTAGCCTTGAGCTAATTCCTAGCTTCCTCAAATTGCCTTTTATTTGTCTGCAATCCTATCCTAAAATGTAATCTACTAGTGGGCAAGGATCATTTTTCCATTTTTGTCTGTGCATCTCCATTATCATTAACAAATACTTATTAAGCAGTTGCCACATGCTAAGCATTATAAATACAAAGTTTAAAAAAAAAAAGTCCTTGTCCTCAAGAAGCTCACATTCTAATGGAGATACATGTATACAAGATAGATATACAGTCATGAAAGATAATCTCTGAAGAAAGGCACTAGCAGTGGGGATAGACCACCTAAGGGGACAAAAGGTCCAACACAAAATAAAGTATTTAATAAATGTTAATTAAGCCAAACACTAGATTTTACAGGAATGGAGATCTTCCAGCTCTGGAGATTCCCTCTAGGCAAAGCAGGTCAGTAACTTTTTTTTACAAAGCATAATCTTAGATAGTAGTCTGGAGCACAAAGTGGTTAAGAGAATTAATCGCCCAAAGGTACAAAAAGACTGGGATGGGTGATTCTGCACGAGCAATTGTTAAACATTTATTAAGTCCCTATGCTATGCCCACCCCCTATCCTCAGTGCCACATAGCATTTTTGTGGATGCTTTCGTTGATATTTAAAAGCTACTTACTCTAATAAAGATAAAATTGTATTTTCACATCAAATCACTGACCTGCAATTACTCTAGTTGACAAACGAGTATTTATTAACTAAAGTGATGATACTTTGTGCTAAAAATAAGAAAACACAATCTAAAAGTACAGCTAGCCATACTGTATATACAACTATATAGCAAATAGCTGCTAAGCATGTACGGGTAGAAATCAGTATGATTAGCACACTAGGAGACCAAACCACTCCACTCCCCTCAATTCAGTTAGAAGAGGGAAAAAAGTTTTAATAGATCACTTCTCACTGCCCCACACACACCCCTTTTAAAATCCTCGAGACTCTCAAACAGAACTCCAGAAAGTTGCACGTTCCAATGGACAAACTGGAAGCTCTAGAGCAGCTGTCACCTGAAACTCCCGAAAGCTGAGACCAGTCAGCTCGGTAAAACGAGGGTGCAGGAGCTAGGGGAGCGGGAGGGGGGAGGACGGACTACTTAGAGATAAAAGCAGTAAGCTCCAACAGCACACATACCCCCACCCCCATTCCTCAATCCATTTTCTCCGGCCCGCGTGCCTCCATCTAGTTCCTGAATAATTAAATGGGATAGAGAGTAAATCGTCCCTAAACAAGGGAGTGAAACGGGGGCCAGAAAGCAGTTAAGTCCTGAAAGCGAGGAGTGATGGATTTTTTTTTTTTGGAATGGGAGAGGTCGTATTGGATTTGGGGAACTGAGTCTCAAACTAAAGAATCTCTCCCCTTAGGACTGGAAGAAGACACAAGCTGCGGAACAAAATCACTGGTGCTGGAGGATCCCAAACTTGCAGTCTCTAACAGGGAGCCCGGGAACCTCCCAGCCAAGCCCAAGGAGACCCTCCCTGATCCCATCCATGTGCAAGAGCCGGGGGAGTAGGACCGGGTGACGTGGGGAAGATGACAAAGGGGGCTTCAGCAGAGCTGGGGGGAGGGGGCAGGTGGCCCGGGACGTGAGGGCAGCCCGCCTGCCCCCCTCCCCCGGGCCCTGCCCAGGGAACAATGGGGGGACGAGGCTGCCCCCTGCCGCTCACCTACCTCCGGTGCCCTCCGAGTTCTCGTTGAGGCTGCCCGAAGAATCGTGCTGGGCGCCCACACACCCGCCCATGGGGGCGGCCTCGTCCGCCCGCCTGCCCGCCTGCCTCCTCCTCCTCCTCCTCCTCCTCCTCCTCCTCCTCGATCGTAGCTGCAGCAGCCGCCGAGGTCCGGGCAGGCGTGCTCGTGCTCGGCCTCCTCCGCCCTCCCCCCACCACGCGCCGCGCCGCGCCCCGGCTCCGCTCCACCCACCGCCTTGGCTCGGCCCCTTCCTCGCCTCAGCCGCCCCCCAACCCCCACCACCCAGCTTCAACCCCCGCCTCTCCAGCCCAGGCCCCCAACAGGCCCGCGCCTGCCGGCGCCCCGACCCATGCCTGGCCGGAGCCCGAGCCCGAGCCCCCGCCCCCGCTGCCAACCTCGCGCCTCCCTCACACGCAGCCCGGAGGCGGCCCCGCGAGCCGAGCTGGCCAGAACCAGCCCCGATCGCCCGGCCCCATCGGCTCCGCCTAACCTAGCCTGCCCTCCTGTCCTCCTGCCCGCCCGCGAGCCAGTCTGTCCGGCTGCCAGTCAGTCTGTCAGTCACCCGTCACCCCGCCTTCCTTCTGCCCCGCCCTGCACCTGCCCCGCCCCGCCTCCATCCCGTTTGGCTGTATCGCCGGAGGAGGGAGAGGGGTGTGGCCGTGGGAGGTCAACGATCTGATTGGCAGCCGAAGCAGAAGGATAACGGCAATGAGGGGAGAGGGGAAAGGGGAAAAGCAGAGAGAACTGGAAAAAGAGAAAGGTGTCAGTCGGAATTAAGGGTCTCAGGCCCCTCCTTTAGAGAGTAGTAATAAGACTCTCGCCTTCTTTCTTTCGATGTTCCTGGGTGAAGTGTGTCTGGGGAAACAAAGCAACGGTAGAGGATAAAGAAGCAGAGAGAGATTTATTTCTCTCTAGAAACTGGGATAACTAAATGAAGCTTCCCTTTCTTCCTTTTCTCCTCCCTCGTAATGCAGAGTAACACCTTTTTTTGAACTAAGGGTATATGCTGAGCTCAGAATTTATTTCTATGCAGTTTGTGTGTTTTAAGAAAAAATCAATAGGTACTCTCATTTCCCAATGGTCAAATGGAGAAGATAATAAGGAATGTTGGGGCTGGCTTGAGGTTGATAAGTAATTTTAGTGTAATTCTTTTTTGCAGCTTGATTTCTTCAGTTTATCCATTCCGAGCCTAATTTATTGCCCTTCGAGAGTTCGGTGGTACTGACTGACCAGTTCGATAGCGTGACTATCCAAATGCATACCATATATGCATACCATAGACTTTCTTCATCCGCTTTGTTTTTTCCATGTGGATACATAGGTGAATCTGGTTTTTTCCTTATTCTTAAGTGTTAGATTGCATTTTCATTTGCATCAATAACTGAGCTATTGAGCAAAACTGATAGCTGTATTTTAAACATCAATATTCTGTTGATATCATATGCTTCCAAATCATGCAATACCACCATCTCTAAGGAATAAAAGAAACATTATGGATTATAGTTTATTGTAAAAAAAAAAAAAACATAGAAAATATCAAAAATCCTGGGGAAATAGTTGAGACAATCGTGTGGTAAGGATGAAAGTCAATAATGAAATAGCCCAGGCAATAAAATTCAAGACAGCCGCAATGAGGAAGATTTAGAATTTATTTGGTACCGAGCTCAGGACGGAATGATCAAATTCCTGTCTTACAGAACTAAAACCAGCCTTATAAACATTTTTTATTCGGCTTGTTGCATTGTAATCTGTGATTAGCATTTTACAACAGGAGAGTGGAAGCAGATATTCTAACATAGATAGATAGTACTGCCCGAGTACCACCCACCTGGAACAGATGACCTTAAGGACATTGTTGAGCCGGTCTTTTGAAATACAAAACAAATCCCCAATCTAACTAAGCAAACTTTCTTCTGCTGGCCGGAGGCGGAAAGGAGGGATTTGTCCATTTCAATATGTTGGACAGTTCAGCTACTTTACTGGTAATCACACATTTTCAAGAAATTTAAAGAGTCAGAAATTAGATATAGTCTTTTTTTTTTTTTAATAACTTTTTATTGATAGAACCCATGCCAGGGCAATTTTTTTTTTACAGCATTATCCCTTGCATTCACTTCTGTTCCGATTTTTCCCTTCCCTCCCTCCACCCCCTCCCCTAGATGGCAAGCAGTCCTTTACATGTTGAATAGGTTACAGTATATCCTAGATACAATATATGTGTGCAGAACTGAACAGTTTTCTTGTTGCACAGGGAGAATTGAATTCAGAAGGTAGAAATAACCCGGGAAGAAAAACAAAAATGCAAGCAGTTTATATTCATTTCCCAGTGTTCTTTCTCTGGGTGTAGCTGCTTCTGTCCATCTTTGATCAATTAAAGCTCTCTTTATCGAAGAGATCCACTTCCATCAGAATACATCCTCAAACAGTATCTTTGTTGAGGTATATAATGATCTCCTGGTTCTGCTCATTTCACTTAACATCAGTTCATGTAAGTCTCGCCAGTCCTCTCTGTATTCATCCTGCTGGTCATTCCTTACAGAACAATAATATTCCATAACATTCATATACCACAATTTACTCAACCATTCTCCAATTGATGGGCATCCTTTCATTTTCCAGCTTCTAGCCACTACAAACAGGGCTGCCACAAACATTTTGGCACATACAAGTCTCTTTCCCTTCTTTAGTATCTCTTTGGGGTATAAGCCCAGAAGAAACACTGCTGGATCAAAGGGTATGTACAGTTTGATAACTTTTTGAGCATAGTTCCAAATTGCTTTCTAGAATGGCTGGATGTGTTCACAATTCCACCAACAATGTATCAGTGTCCCTGTTTTCCCACATCCCCTCCAACATTCCACATTATCTTTCCCTGTCATTCTAGCCAATCTGACAGGTGTGTAGTGGTATCTCAGAGTTGTCTTAATTTTCATTTCTCTGATTAATAATGATTTGAAGCATATTTTCATATGTCTATAAATAGTTTCAATTTCTTCGTCTGAGAATTGTCTGTTCATATCCTTGGACCATTTATCAATTGGAGAATGGTTTGATTTCTTATAAATTAGCATCAATTCTCTATATATTTTGGAAATGAGGCCTTTATCAGAACCTTTGATTGTAAAAATGTTTTCCCAGTTTATTGTTTCCCTTCTAATCTTGTCTGCATTTGTTTTGTTTCTACAAAAACTTTTCAATTTTATATAATCAAAATTTTCTATTTTGTGGTCAATAGTGATCTCTAGTTCTTCTTTGGTCATAAATTCCTCCCTCTTCCACAGGTCTGAGAGGTAAACTATCCTATGCTCTTCCAGAAATTAGATATAGTCTTGCAAATAATTGTCAGAGGCGCTAGACTCTTGGCTTTCTCTTGACTCTCTTTGTTTTGTCTAATTCTTCGTTACCCCATTTGGGATTTTCTTGGCAAAGGTATTGGAGTGGTTTGTCATTTCCTCCTCCAGCTCACTTTACAGATGAGTAGACTAAGACAAACAGAGTTAAGTAACTTGCCCCAAATCACCCAGCTAGTTAAATGTGGAGGCTAGATTTTAATTCAGAGGGATGAGTCTTCCTAACTCCAGACTTAGAACGCTATCCACTTTACCACACTGTCCTCGACTCTCTTTACCATAGGAGAAAATTATTATTCTCCAGTCAGAAGACCTAGGCTCAGATTCTGCTTCTGGTATTTACTCTCTATGTGAACTTTGGCAAATTATAACCTCCCTGGTCCTCCATCAGAGGAATTTCATGTAAAGTGAGAAGGTTGATCTAAATGGCCTCCTGATTTTCTTCCAGCTCCAAGTCTATTTTCTGACTGGCAACAAAAGCTTAGAAGGTGTGGTACCTATATTGGTGAGATATACACCACCATCACCACATACACACATACCCCTCAATAAAATCCTGAGATTCTCTATTACACTAGAATTAAATATAAAATCTTTTTGACTTTTAAAGCTTAATTTGCCTTTCCTGCCTCTTCCTTATTTTAACATATTATTGAGTTCCATAAACTCTGTGCTCCAGTCATATTGTTGAGGTCTAGATTTGGGGTACATAAATGAAATTATGGCAGTAAATGGGATCTAGTAGTGGCATGAGTTCCCAATAAATGCATTTATTGGCCCAGAGAGCTAGATTGATAAAAGAGGTTTATTATTGGGTAAGCATGGTTAAAGTATAGGTGAAGGTAGAGATAAGGAGGGCACTGGACAGAAGGTCCAGTGGACAGAGGGTCCTCACATGGTAGCCATGTTTGGAATCTCTGCAAAGAGGGGTTCCCAGCGTAGCCTTTTTATAATAGGAGACTTAGCTCGAGGGGCTTTCGGGTATAGCCCCAAAGTTGGCTCATATCCGGGTGGGGCTGGGAACAGGTCAGATCTTCTATTGGAATTCAAAGGGACCAGAATTTGTGAGTTAAAGGGCAATTTACATTACTAACTAGGAGAGGATAGGAATCTAGAAAGGAATCTTTCCTGCATCATTCCCCCCTCAAGCAGTTGGAACTTAAATTCATTTAAAGAAAAAGACATGGGGCAAAGTCTCTTATTGAGACAATTGAAGATTTTCTCCTTCCAGGATTTTCCAAGTTCGGGGGTCCCCTCTTTATCCCCCTCTCAAGCAGTCACCTCCAAAGGCATGTGGGAAAAGGGGCGCCGATCTCCTCTTAACTGCTTCGAGCTGGCAAGGGTCGTAGAGATTTGGGATTTCATGCCAGGAGGTGAGGCATGAGATGTGAGGTTTGGGGATGACAGCAGGGCATCTAAGGGATGTGTATCCCAGTCAGTCATTTCCAGTCAGTTGTCCCATGTTCTCCAGGCTGAAGGGCAGTTGAGAGTCCAAAGGTTGAAGCCTAGATCTCGGGAGCAGGTTAAAACAGGGGTGTCATCCAGGGTGGAGATGGAACAGCAGGAAATCCATCAGATCCCTTCTGTGGGCTGCCTGTAAGAATGCTGATGGCCCATCTAACTATCAAAGAGAAATAGGAGAAAATGCTGGGAGCAAAAGATTATTTGTCTATAGTAAAAAGTGTTAAGTAGCCTCGAGTTTAGCCCTTTCACTCTTAATTTCCAGGAAAGCTAATTTCTCCTGGTGTTGGTTCAGAGTGTAGACTAAGAAGTCCAGGGAAACTGGAGGACTATATATCTAATCAAGATAAGAATGCAATTTAAGCTCTTAGAAATCTTTTAACTGTGCTGCTTTTCTTTAAAAAGAGTTGGTTCCTCAATAAGCAAAGATCCTAAGACTTCCCCCCACTTTCCCCATTCTTATGGGGGAGGGGTAAAAGAGGTCAGAGGGAGTGCAAAGTATCTCAGCACTGCCAACCCAGCTTACCGGCCCCTGAGGTGTTGGGACTGTCCTGGGATAAAAAGGGAAGCAGGGCCAGACCGCAATTCCCTACCGGGGAGCAGGATGCCAGGGGCCAATTCAGCCCCTGTGGTGTGACCGCAGTTTCTCCATTGTTCCTCCTGCTTGAACTCAGGACAGAGACTAGGGTCTCCTAGGGTCTCCTCGGACAGTTTCCAGGGCACCTTTAGCACTAAGTCTGGGAGAGATTTGTATTAAACGGCGCTTCTGCTCCAAATGTTTTTTCAAGAGGCGGAAGTTGCCCTGAGAAGAAAAGAGCTCAGTGTCTCAGGTTAGAGTTAAAGGGAAACCAACAGCTATTAGCAGCAGAGTGAAAGAAACATTGAGGTTTGGACCCCGAAAAAGTTGAGATGGTGGATGGGTCCTAGGTTTCACTAGGCTGAGTCTTTCAGCTTTTAAAGAGACAAGTATGCTGGGTGTGTTTTGGCTCGCTGCTTTTGCCTGAGGGCATTAAGTGTTGATCAGTCCCAGGATTAGAAAGAAAAAAACTTTAAAGGATGGACTTGTCCAGAGAGATTGAATTCAGCTAATCTATTCAGAGTTCAGGTGTTGAGATTGAGGCATTTTTCTCAAGCCCAGTGTTTGTCTCTGCATTAAAAGACAGCTTAAAATCTCTATAGGGATGGGAAGAAAGCTAATTCATGGCAAAACCCGAAAACTTTCCCATTCTATAACGTAACTTTCCTAGACGTCTCTAGAAGGTGTCACAAAGGGCCCTCCCAGAGGACTGTTTGCCAAAAAAAAAAAAAAAAAAACAGGATTTCGTCCTCACAGCGTCCTATGAGCGACAAATCCCCCCCCCAAGACTCCTGGAGTCTCCCAGCAAGCTCAAATTAGCCCGGGAATTTAAGCCGCCCCTGTTATAGAAGCATGATGTGGTAGGTTTGCCTCAGTGGAAACCTCCTAAGAGGGCCACCAACATTGAGGGCAAGGTAGCAAAAGAGATGTGGTAGGAGTGGGTGTGTTCTCCTTTCAATAGCTCCTCTCTTAACTCTAGACAGTATACATATTCTATAGCCCTGGGCTCCTTGAGCAGCAAGTCAGGGGCCTAGCCCTGCCTTCCATCAACACACAGTGTAAAAGGCTCTAGGCCTAAGCCTAATCAGGGCCATGAGATTCCCAGCTTCCTCAAAAGACAAGGTGGGAGTGGCCCCAAGTACTTGGGCGAAGTAAACCTTTAGATAAAGAAACTCTAGCCCCAGGAAGTAAAAAAGGTTAAAAGATTCTACCAAAGTCTGGCCAAAAATTAAAATATCTATTTAAGTCAGTTTTACTTCAGGTAACTGTCCTTAAGTTTTAACCATTCCACCTTATGACCTATGCAGTCACACCTGAATTCAAAACTCCCAGCAAATATTAGCTGCAGTCCCAAAGGATTTTATCTTCTACAGCAATTATCATTAATCAAGGGCTTCAGATGAATCTAGTTCTCAAGAATCACAGTAAAGGGTTTACAGCTTATACAGCCATCTTTATTATCTAAGTAGATAGTTTTAAATTTGACATTACACAGATCTTTAAGTCAAAGAAAAAAAATGTTTTAACTTTAAACTTCAAGGTTCGCAAGTAACTGAACCAAATTTCATATAACTTATAATTGCCCAACAGAGATGTTGAGGTCTAGATTTGGAGTACCTAAATGAAATTACGGCAGTAAATGGGGTCTAGTAGCGGTGCGAGTTCCCAATAAAAGTATTTATTGGCCCAGAGAGCTAGATTGATAAAAGAGGTTTATTAGTGGGTAAGCTAGGTTAAAGTATAGGTGAAGGTAGAGATAAGGAGGGCACTGAACAGAGGGTCCAGTGGACAGAGGGTCCTCACATGGTAGCCATGTTTGGAATCTCTGCCAAGAGGTGTTCCCAGCGTGGCCTTTTTATAATAGGAGACTTAGCTCAAGGGGCTTTTGGGTATAGCCCCAAAGTTGGCTCAGATCTGGTGGGGCTGGGACAGGTTCGGATCTTCTATTGGAATTCAAAAGGGACCAGGATTTGTGAGTTAAAGGGCAATTCACATTACTAACTAGGAGAGGATGGGAATCTAGAAAGGAATCTTTCCCGCATCAATATTGGTTCATTTGTTGTTCCTTCATTGCACTCCATCTCCTTTCTTATGCCTAAGATACTCTCCCTCTCTAGCTCTGCCTTTTGGAATCTTTGATTTCCTTCAAGAAACAGTTCAAATGCCATCTTCTCCAAGAGTCTTTGTTGATTCCCTCTGCATCTTCTAGTTGCAAAGGCCTTCCTATCGAAGGTTACTTTGTATCTGCTTTATGTATGTTATACATATACTTATATGTATATTTAAAATTGAGAATACTCCTGGACCCAGGGATATGAATCATTTCATCTACTCTTTTCTCCCTAAGGGCCAAGCCTGCTCTGGATCTAGGCAAACTGACCTAGTTCAATCCTGGAGGAGTTTGGCTTCTAAGTGAGAAGCTAAGCTCCATTTTCATACACTTTTTGACTTATTTCCCCTTCCCATTCCAGGACCCCAAGGACAAAAATATTTAAACCTTAGATTTTGTTTTGCATCTAGGTCCTCCTAAAGCAGGGGAGTAAAAAGATGACCAATATGTAACTAAGATATGGGACAGTTTTTTCCCCTATATACAAAAGAATCATTATAAACAGATAAATCTGCAGACAAAAAACATAGAAAATATCTAAGACATGCTAGGAAAGGAGTTGGAACAGTGAAGTGACAAGCATGAAAGATATGTTGGACAGTCCAAATATGTAACCACACATTGTCAAGAAATCTAGAGAAAGAGAATCAGAACAGCCTAGACACAAAAGTCTTATAACACATATTACAGAATGCTGTAAAAGATGCCATAACATTGAATCACTAATGCTACAATCTGCTGGGAGGCTGATACTTAAACCTTATATAAAAATGATGCGGTTTTCAGTATTATTGATTAAGCATTTTCCATTTCTCTTCAGCTTTCATGAAATCTATATTTTTTGTCAAGCTAAGCAAAAGGTTTGGGGTCTTCCTCTTGTTAGTGATTCTCTTCAACAAGGCAGAAGTTTTTCTTGCTTCTAGTCAGCTCCATTCATTTAACTAAGGAACTCTGAACTTCTTGAACCAATAAGATAAACTCCCAGCCTGGCCATGTCCTCCTCAAGTAGAATATTTAGTCACCCACTCAAGAAAGATAATATAAGACAGAAAAGGCAGAGATACAAGCTCACCTATTTGAATCTCTGATCCATTGGCCAGAGAATGGGAGAAAAAGCACCTGGTCTATTCCTTCATCTCCACACAAGGAGTTTATTGACAAGGACCACTACCATCACATAAGAGGGCCAAAGTAAGATGCATGAGCCAGAAAGTATCTGAATCCTAAAGGTTCATTGAGTTGTCTGTTCCTTCAACTCAGCAATCATTGAAGGAATCACTTTGTCATTTCAAAGAGCTTTTATTCTTAAGCACTGATACATTCTATCAGATTATCCCCAAAGCCAGTACCTGTAGCAGGATAGAATAAAGAAGGGTAATTGAGTTCCATGAGACTGCTTAAAATATGCATGTTGTCTTCTCTATTATAATGTATGATCTTTGAGGGCAGAGACTATTTGGCATTTTTCTTTATATTCCTAGCACAAAGGTGACACATAATAAGAGATTAATAAGTGCCAATGTTATGCCACAGTTTTCTTTAACTGTCTTGACTCAGTTTCCCTGTCTCAGTTTCCTTAACTGTTCTGTCTCTGACCCAGTAAAACTAAGGATTATTCGCTCTCGGGTTATAAATTAGCAAGATAAAGAGTAGATCTCCTGATTCTTTTATGGATTTACAATATTCCTTTAGAATATTTCAAGATTAACCCATGATATCTTTACTTCTTTGTCTCTGGAATTTTTAGGTTTTATGGCTTCCCCTCCCTGATAAAAACTTTCCCTCCCTTTCTCTTCTTTGTCTCCAAAAAGGTATTTAAGAAGTTGGGGTTCTTCCATTCATTGCTGGAGAATGGCGCCTGGCAGCTGTATGCTGGATGCTGGATTCTTTGGGTCCTCCAGCCCTGGGACCAATATGGATTCCTTGGTCCCAGTATACTTATCTCTGTCTGACTGGATAATCTGAGACGAGAGTCCTGTCCAGTCAATCTTACTCTCCCATTAATAAAATATTAAAAACTCTCTAATCTCTCTCCTGCCTCAGTTTCTCCGGCATTACAATTTGGAGGTTCCACCGAGATAATAGAAACTGAGAACTGGATTAGAGATTAGAGATCTCTCGGTCTCCACCTCTCTGAATGGGCCTTGGACCCTGCTGCTCTGTAAGCAGAGACTGAGTTAAGTGCACAAATGACCACAGACCTAACTGTCCATCTAAAACTGGATTCTCTGGCTGAGATGGTGCTCCAGAACTGTAGAGGGCCTGACATGCTTGCAACAAGGGAGCCTTTGTACAGCTGTTAACTCTGGGGTTATCAGGGAGAGACTTGCTCTTGCCATATGAGTCCTTACATTTTTCTAGTTTTATTTTTGGCTCATTTGCTTTACATAAGGTGGGTCAAAGAACTCCTGGGTATCTAGAGGAAGGTGCTAAAATTCAAAGGTTTGAATATTTAGGAGAGAGAGTGTGGAATGTTATGCCACAGTTTTCTTTAACTGTCTTGACTCAGTTTCCCTGTCTCAGTTTCCTTAACTGTTCTGTCTCTGACCCAGTAAAACTAAGGATTATTCGCTCTCGGGTTATAAATTAGCAAGATAAAGAGTAGATCTCCTGATTCTTTTATGGATTTACAATATTCCTTTAGAATATTCCAAGATTAACCCATGATATCTTTACTTCTTTGTCTCTGGAATTTTTAGGTTTTATGGCTTCCCCTCCCTGATAAAAACTTTCCCTCCCTTTCTCTTCTTTGTCTCCAAAAAGGTATTTAAGAAGTTGGGGTTCTTCCATTCATTGCTGGAGAATGGCGCCTGGCAGCTGTATGCTGGATGCTGGATTCTTTGGGTCCTCCAGCCCTGGGACCAATATGGATTCCTTGGTCCCAGTATACTTATCTCTGTCTGACTGGATAATCTGAGACGAGAGTCCTGTCCAGTCAATCTTACTCTCCAATTAATAAAATATTAAAAACTCTCTAATCTCTCTCCTGCCTCAGTTTCTCCGGCATTACACCTGTTGATTGATTAATTTTGGTGATGTTGTTATTGACTCACTTACACTCTTGGCTATTTCTTTTCAGTTCTGTGCTGCAAATATTCCAGTAATGATGTTTTTAAGTTTTTACCATTATACTTGGGTTTCTAAAACTTCACTAAGGAATTATTTTAAATTATATTCTCATGATTTTATCAAAAAAAAAAAAAAGGGTGTGTGTGTGTGTGTGTGTGTGTGTGTGTGTGTGTGTGTGTGTGTTTTGGATTAGCTTTAACTTTTGGGGACACTAAAAATGTTTCTAGATGACAATCTTAAATAGACGAGCCTGTGCCTTGTGGCCTGTAATTTAGAATCTGTATCCATCTTGTAATAGAGAAAGGCTACTCAAAAGAAGAGAAAATTTAATTTTTCCATAGAATATTCAGTGTTCTGAATTGTGATCATGAATACTTTGCAGAGATTTCAGCAAACTTTCATTTGCATTTCAAGAAAACCTAAATATAATTTAAAATTATGTGAGTTTTTGTGAGAGAACAATGAGAATTGAGAGCTCTGTTACAAAGCTTTTGATCTGCTCATTCTCAACTCTGAATATTTCTTAGAAAACAGAGATCACTTCCCTGAAGGAGAAGCAGCTCTATGCTGATTTTCTCCCCAAGAGTTTGCTTTGTCCTTAATTGCACTCTGGAACTTGCAGAAATCACAACAAGCTTCCATTCCTATTGATTTAACAGATAGCATATGATCCAAGTGATAAGTGCTTTCTTTCTTATTGAACACAAAGGATTTGTTACCAGGAAAAGAACAAAACCTCATCAATTTTACAAACATTCACTGATCAGAGATTCTTTGATTTGGCAATTTTCCATGGTGGCTTTATGTTGAAGAACAGAAAAAATATTTCTCTGCCATATTGATGGAGCAAAAAATCCCCCAAAAGGAGCATCTTTTCAGTTTTGTCATCATTGTTAGTAGCACGTTGTATCCTGGGCTCATTAACTCAGGTTTAGATGAATATTATTTAAAATATATATATATATATTTTATTCATGCTTTTCCCCTTTACATTATAATCAATTCCTACCCCTTTCAGATTTAAGATTCATAATAGTGAATTACTGAGCATTAATTGACTATTATGTGCCAGGCACTGGGCTAGATCTGGGGACACAAATATCAAAAATAGAATAATTCCCAACTTAAGAGGAACATGCAAAGACACATAACTGAGCAATAACATCTTATTTAGGAGTTTTGTCTGCCGCATATACAATATCCTATTTTAGTAGTCTTCTACCTCTTGGGAGATTAGATATATTGCATTATCTCTTCTCCAGAACTTTCAATGATTTTTTAGTTGCTTGAAGTTCAACTTCCCTTTATTGATCTTTTCATTTCATTACTGTAGTCATGTTGTATATTGTTCTCTTAGTTCTATTTATTTCATTCTGAATCAATTCTTATGAATTTTCCATGTTGGGAGAAAAATAAAAATGGTAGAGTAAGAAGAAATAGCATAGCCTAGGTCTCCCTAAGAACTACTCCATCAAAGATCTAGAAAAAGTACCAGAATGATCAGAAAGCCACCTAAAAACCATAGTGAATCACTTTTCAACACAATCAGATATAGAGAGATAACAAAGGTTTGTGAGCATTGGAGATGGCACTTTTTAATCAGAAGCACTGTAGAGATCCTTCTACTCTGAGAACTGAATTGTGCCAGTAGCTATGTAATAGGGCCAGGAGCAGTTCTAAGCTCTAATAGGACTGACTCTATTCAGGAAGCAGGAATAAGATCCAAATGACAGCTCTGTCACCATGACTCCAGACCTGAGTAGCAAATTTGATCTGAACCAACCAGGGGATCTATACTAGGAATGACAGATATGGAGCTGCTTACCAGGACAGAAGGTCAAGGGCCTCATGTGTTCAGTGTACTAGGCAAAGAGTAGGAACAGAATTATGAAGTAATCGTATGGCTCTGACATAGAATATGGTTGCAGAAACCATATCACAGAGTTCAGATCAAGGGAAAGTTTGCACTTCTTTTGCTTTGAACTCAAAGAACACTCCAGTTAGCTAGACATAATTACCTTAGCAGCAATTTATAACAGCTTCAACCAGAGGCAAGCCTATTTATAGTTGTGTTACTTAGATCAAAATCAGGGTTAGAAGTTTGCAAGATTCAGATCAGAAAAGAAGCAATCAGGTTTCCCCTTGGTTCAGAACAGTTTCAATGGACTGGAAGCTTCTAGGTCCTGGCATGATACATTCCTGAAATCCTTTTAAGAACATAGCACTTAATTTTTACAGAAAGCAATAGAGAATACAAATCAAGACCAAAATCAAGCATGACATTACCTCTAGAGCTGTTCAGAGCTGGGCCCTAATACAAAGTCCCAATTTAGGAAACAAGGCTGGTAGAATAAGTAACCAAAAAAAAAAAAAAAAACCAACCTCCTCCCCCTCCAAAAAAAACCAAACCAAAACAACAACCTCTTACCATAGCTATGATGATGCTTAGGATACTTAAGACACAAACCAAGGAGAGGAGAATGCCTCCAAAGATATCTACAAAGTTTCAAAGAAAAACATAGTTTTACCTCGAGGTCAAATAGAACTCCTAGAAGAAAAAAAACAAAAATTTTAAAAATTTAAAAAGATTGGGGTAGCTAGGTGGTGCAGTGGATAGAGCACCAGCCCTGAAGTCAGGAGGACTTGAATTCAAATCTGTACACTTAAGGCTTCCTAGCTATGTGACCCTGGGCAAGTCACTGAACCCCAACTGTCCCAGCCCCCCAAAAAAATTTAAAAGGATTTTATAAATGTAAGAATTGTACAAGAAATGAGAGTTTTGGAGGGAAAATTAACAGTTTAGTACAAGAGATACAAAACTCACCAATTAAAAGACTCTGAATATTATAATGAATCAAACAGAGCTTAAAGACTTCAAATGACAAGAAATATTAAAACAAAGTCAAAAGATTGAAATATAGAAGGGAACATAAGGTATCACATAAAAAAAGATCTCGTAAACAGATTTAGATGAGATAATTTTAGAATCATTTGATAACCCGAAAGCCATGACAACAATAACAGCAAAAAACTCTGATTTATTTTTAAAAATCATAATAGAAAACTTCCCAGGAGTATTAGAACCAGGTTCTTTTTTTTTTTTTTTTTTTTGTTATTTTCCTATTTTTTTATTAAAGCTTTTTATTTTCAAAACATATGCACAGATAATTTTTCAACACTGACCCTTGCAAAACCTTGTTTTCCAAAATTTCCCCTCCTTTCCCTCACCCCTTCCCCAGATGGCAATTCATTATATGTTATATATGTTAAAATATGTTAAATCAAATATATGTAAATATATTTATATCTTTATCTTGATGTACAAGAAAAATCAGATCAAAAAGGAAAGAAAATGAGTAAAAAAACAAAATCCAAGTGAACAACAAAAAGAGTGAGAATGTTATGTTGTGATCTACACTCAGTTTCCATAGACCTCTCTCTCTGGGTGTAGATGGCTCTCTTCATCACAAGATCATTGGAACTGGCCTCAATCATCTCACTGTTGGAAAGAGTCACATTCATCAGAATTGATCATCATATAGTCTTGCTGTTGCTGTGTACAATGATCTCCTGGTAGAACCAGGTTCTAAGCCAAGCAGTTACTACTATTCTCAGGTAACATGGTAAAGATAGTTTAAAAAAAGTTTTCCTAAAAACCTGGTTCACTCCTTTCCACAAATACATATAGCATCCATGACAGGAATAAATTTAAACTTGACCTTAATAATGAGAAAGAAACTTAAAAAAGCATAACCTGTTCACTTTTGTAGATTATGAGGAGGGAATAGCTCTTCCAAATTGAGTCTAGTTTCCATTCACTTGTAATCAATTGGAAGAGTTCCCTTGGTCCTTTTAGCAAGGTGTCCAAGTACTCCCAGACAAAGGTCTATGTCCCATCATTTAATCACATCAAATTGTTCAAATTCATCAAATTTATCTATAGCTCCACTGACTAAATCCTCTTAACACAAAGTGGTATAAAGAGCTAAAACAATACTCCAGATGTTACTTGATAAGACAGAATATAAGAAAAATATTGCTTCTCTAGATCTGGATATTATATCTTAGAAAGTCTTAAGTCCTTTGCATTTGAATCCCTTTTCCTCTCACTGGGAAAGTGGTCACAACCCAACCTTGGGTTCTCTTCATCATTCCCTTTTTTCCATTACTATTTTATTGAGGCAAAAAATAAAATAAAATAAAAAATAAAGGAAGTCACACCATGGGGCCAGATGGATCTACTAGAAATCTATGCTATCTAATTTTGACTAGATCCTCATTACTTCATTATTTTTTTCTGATTGAGTCCTGATCATAATCATTCCTTCAATACCCCCTGCAGCCATGCACGCACACACAAACACACACAATAGCTATTTCAAACCTTCTCTACCTTCAAGTACCCTTGTCCTCCTTTGCAATGGTGGGATAATATAGTAAGAGGGTCTTCCTTGTGTTACAGATATAAGAAATACTATTATCAGTGTCATATTGTGATGTCCTTGGTTTCATACTTCAGAATATTATACTCTGAAGTCCTTGATCTCACTTGAATCAAATATTTAAATCAGATTTCTCTGAACAGAAGATTTAATTTCCAGGAGAGATCTTGATTCCCCGAAACTAAGAGACTTCGTTTATATATAGTGTTAAGGGTAGAAATGTCTTTGCTTAATGTAATTAATCTAATTAAATTAATTAATTTAACATAATCAATCATGTCTGGGTTGTTATCTTTTGCAGGAATCCTTCAAAGCCCCTCTGTATTGAATATTCTCTTTTTTTTCCACTGATGATTACACTCAGGTTTGCATTTATGTTATTTGGAGGTTACAGTTTGAAGTCTTTTGTTTTGGAGGATATACAAGGTATTCTCAAAGTCTTGTAATGCCGAAGAAACTGAGCAAGACAGAGAATAGAGACCAATTCAATAGCTTATTAAATGGAGAGAAATACTGGGACCAATGGATCCATGTTGATCCCAAGGCTAGACGAGACTATCATCTCAAAGAGTCTAGCCCCCCAGTATCAGTACAGGAAGCTTTTTATAGAATAACAAGAACAATGACATAGTGGAGGTACCTAAGTGGGGATAACCTAATGGAGGGAGGTTACTGATATTCTAATGACATCTAAAATGGATAACCCTTTATCTTGTCAAACATAAGAAGGAATGCCTATACAACCTTTATCTCAAACATTAAGAGGGAAAGGTTATAACCTAAGGCAGAATAACTAAATAGGACAATTGGAGGAACTGGGTCACGACATTAAAAGGGGACTTTGGCATAACAGTCTTAGTGCAGTTTTAAGTTACTAAAGCTAGTAAAATTTCTAAAATGCACTAAGACTTTTGGGATTCTCTCTATTATATTACATTCCCTCCCACAGTTTCTATTGGACAGAGAATAATCTTATGTTATTTGAATTTCCTTTCCTTTATATTTTAAGATCTTTCTCCTGGATACTTGAAAAATTTGGTGTTTGTTATTGGAACTATTAAATTTAACCACCATATGTCTTTGAGTTTTAAGTTTAGGATTTGTTTTTGGAACCAAGCTGTGGATTTTTTCAGTTAATGCTTTGTTTCTTATATTCAGAAATCTGGGATAGTTTTCTTATTTTATTTCCAGCAAAATGGTGTTTAGTTTTTTGTTTTTTTTTTATTTGATTTGTTCATCCTAATCCCTCTTCATTTTCTCCTTTTTACTAGTAAGCAGACACAATATCTACTGCCTGTTGAAATGAGATGTTATTGTAATGGTAAATGATAAGGGGCTAGAGTATGCTAGCACAATTTCTTCAGCAGTAAGGGAATTCCCATCTTGACTTCAAAGCATGGTGGTCTGGGGAGAAATGTTCTGACTTGGGTTTGAAGTGTTTAGCCAATAGATTGGTTTGTGTGTCTTGGTAATACATGAATGCCTAGATAGAAGAAGTGATGAGTATGTACTTAAGTATTAGTGTTTTCCACTGTTAATTTATATAGCTCTTACCTTTGGGGCCGCTTTCTTTGTAATTGCTTTACCTCTGATATATAATTCCTCTTTTAGAGTTTTCTTAGAGAATTCATGGGGAGTGGGGAAAATGCCTAGTTTGCCATTGAAATGTATATTATGAACATAAAGCATTGTTTTTCTGTTTAGTCCGATAGAGTTCTTTTCTTTTTTTCATTTTTCACCAGGTTGAAAGGGGAATAGTTAAAAAAGGAGTAATTGGGGAAGAAAAAAATTGATTATCAGGGGAAGCTCTAAATCTCTCTTTGAACTGAAATATTTATTTATTAATAAGAGCGCAATAATAAAGTCAATGGGACCATTATTTTTATTATTTTTTTTAAATAACTTTTTATTGACAGAACCCGTGCCAGAGTAATTTTTTACAGCATTATCCCTTGCACTCACGGGACCATTATTTTTAGAAAGGGCATGCCAACTATTTTTATATCAACTCACTATTTCTGTGATTCCTTAGACCAAAACTCCCTTCCCTGGCTATACCACTCCTTATAATTCCTATTAGAATCCCCTGTTAGATTCACATCTGCTGTAAAAATCAAACAAAACTAATGTACCTCAAGTTGAAAGAGAAACGGTTCACTGGAGAAAAAACTCTTGCACCAAATTTCTATGATAAAGGTTTTATGTCCAAAATTTATAAGGAATTGATTCAAATTTGTAACAGTAACAGTCTTTCTTCAATTACTAAGTGGTTAAAAGATATAAATAAGTATTTGTCAAAGGAAGAAGTCCAAACTCTCTATAGCTATTTGAAATTATATTAATCAAGGAAATGAAAATTAAAGGAATTCTGAGGTTCTACCTCATACCTTTCAGATTAGCAAAGCTAAAGAAAAAAGGGAAAATGACAAATAATGAAGGGGTTTTGGAAACAAGAAAAACAAGAACATTAACTCATTTTTGGTGGAATTGTGAATTATTCCATCCATTCTGGAAGACAATTTGGAACTATTCTCCAAAAGTTGCTAAGCTGCAAATATCTTTTGATTCATAAATATAAATACTAGGCTTAAACCACATAGTGATCAAAGAAAGAGGGAAAAGGTACTATATATACAAAAATGTTCATAGCAGCTGTTTTATGGTAGCAAAGCACTAGAAATTAAGGGAGTAGCCATCATTTGGGGAATAGCTTAACAAAGTATATTAATGTAACAGAATACCTTTTTTTTTTTTTACCTAAAATGTAAGAAACAATAAAAAGAATGATTTCAGAGAAACCTAGGAGCATTTATATGAACAGGTATAAAATAAAGTGAGCAAAACTAGAATAATTTATATTATAAAATTAATAAAAGTGAAAAACTTTGAGGGTTTGAGATTTAACAATGTACAGCCATGATTCAGATGATAAAGAATGCTAGGCTGAAAGAGAGGTGATGAATTCAGGATATATTTTTAGACAGGGCTAAGATGAGAATTTATTTTGTTTAATTGTTTGTTATTTGTTACAAAGGTATTTTTCTCTTTTTCCTAGTGGGGCAAGAGCTTGTAATACAAGTTGCTTGGTAATTGGGGGGAGGGGGGAGGAGAGGGGGAGGAGAAGTCTAAACCTTGATTAAAAAAAAAGATATGGAGAGAAGGTTCTTTTAAGGGAAAAGAAGCAGCTGGGTGGTACATTGTATAGAGAGTGTCAGGCAGATCTGAGTTCAAATTCAGCCTGATAATTCTCAGCTGTGTTTCTAGGCAAGTCATTAACTTCATTAGCCTCAATTTCCTCAATTATAAAATGGGGGTAATAATAGCACCATCAGGTTTGTTGAGAGGATCAAGTGAAGATAATTGTAAAACACATAGCAGTGTCTAGTACATAGAAATGCTTATCTCCATTCCCCCTTTACTTAGAAAGGGCCTTTCCCTTCTCTAATGAATCTGTATCCTTTAGCCATAGTTAGAACTGTTTTGTCCTGTATGTGAATAGGAAGATTGAGTCCTCTGTCTTGAGTAGTCTGTCCTGCTGTTGCTCACTTAGTTATGCTCTTTTAACAAAAATATATCAGTATAGCTCAAAATAGGTATACCATCTGTCTTTCTCCTCCTCTTCCTTTCTTGTCTCTTAAATTATAAAGGGCATCAGAGGTATTCTTGAGAAATATTTTTCCTCTTACCCTGCAGATGGGTTTGAGAGATCCAGACTGCTCATAGTAACAGAGTTTTAGCTCTCCTTTAATCAGACGTCAACAACTTGAGTCTGACTTCAGTCATCTTTCTTAGTTGATTTAGTCTTTCTCCATCCAATCAAGTTTAGTTTCTTATGCCTAACGTAGGGATTTCCTTGTAAACAGTGACTCTACCTTATAGCATGAAACTAAAGACATCCAAAGAAAGAACAGCTAGCTGGTAGAGTGGATGTAGTACTGGGTCTGATGTTAGGAAGGCTCATCTTCCTGAGTTCAAATCTGGGCTCTGACATTTATTAACTACGTCACCCTGGGTAAATAACTTAACTTATTTGCCTCAATTTCCTCATCTATCTAATAAGCTGGAGAAGGAAATGGCAAACTACTCTAGTATTTCCCCAAATGGGATCACAAAGAATTGGACATGACTAAAAAACAATTGAACAATGTCAATGGATGTGATCTATGTGATCACAACAATTCTTATATATTTATCTCAATCCTAGAGAATCAAGTAAAAAAACTATTAGAAACAATTCACAACTTTAACAAAGTTGCAAGATACAAAATAAATCCACATAAGTTATCAGCATTTTTCTTTATTACGAACAAAGTCCAGTGGCAAGAGGTACAAAGACAAATTTCATTTAAAATAACTGTTGATAATATATTTGGGAGTCTCCCTGCCAAGGCACAAGTCAAGAACTATATGAACACAATTACAAAACACTTTCCACACAAATAAAGTCAGAGCTATTCAATTGGAAAAATACCAAGTGCTCATGGGTAGGCCAAGCTAATGTATTTATCTCAGTGTCCAGTTATTTGATTTGTAATTTCTCAGTTTTAAAACCCTGAAAACAGTCATATATAAGTTAATTGATAATCCACACTACACTTCAGACCTCCATCTTTAACTCATTTGTTGCCCTATCTTCCAACAGCTATTCTCAGTGCATTTATGGGAAAGTCGGCTTTCTCACAAGTACTCAGAAAGGTCAACTTTTCTTCAAGATTTCTTCTCAAGTTGATTTTATTAGTGTTTCTTACACAAATTTTCTTTGTTTGCCCCTTTTAGTAGTGAAAATGTCCAGTTTTGCGGTTGCTTATAAATCTGGACCTGGAAAGGATCTTAAAAATCATTGAATTTGGGGCAGATATGTGGTGCTCTCCTTAGATAGAGCACCAGCCCTGAAATCAGGAGGACCTGAGTTCAAAACTGGTCTCAGACACTTAATACATCCTAGCTGTGCGATTCTGGACAAGTCACTTAACCCCAATTGCCTCAGCAAAAAATAAATAAAATTAAAAATTAAAAAGAAATCATTGAGTTCAATCTTCTCATTGTGTAGATGAGGAAACTGAGTCTCAGGAGAGTTATGTGACAAGGTTAAGGAGATAGTAAGTAGCACTACTGGGATCTGAACTAAGCTTCTCTGACTCCAAATCCAGCACCTATGATTTTATCAGGACTTTGGGTGTCTGGTATGGAAATTCTTTCCATCTATGTCATAGCATTTAAATCTTAGGTACATTTGTTTAAGTGACTTGTCCAGGATCATCCAGCTAGTAAATTTCAGAGATTTGAATCTAAGTGTTCTTGGCTCTAATCCTCTCTAGATATTACACCATATTGCATCTTACTGGAAATTATGCATGTTTTATTAAAAATGGGTTTTTGTTTAAGAAGCAGATAGGAATCTTTAAAAGCATTGTTTATTTTCCTAAATGCAAGCCAGCTTACCCTCTTCTTCCTATTCAATTCCCTGGCCATATGCAGTATCTCATCAAATTTCTCACACTTCTTCATTTAGGTCTGTCCAGCTTTTCTTACATGCTAGTTTTGTCCATCTTCCCTTCATCTCCAACAATGCTGTAAGTTCTTCAGAGTAAGGGTCATCTACTTAATTTGAACAGAAATGGACACACAGGAGATATTTAACAAAAGCCACTAGACAATTTGTAAGAAGAATGGTATCTCTCCTCATTATCTTCTCCTTCATTAAAAGGAGAAAAATTGCAAGTTATGCCAATATCCATCTGGCAAGCTTGAATGTGTCCAACCCTACCTGTATTCTAGTTTTTCTAAAGAATCCTAATTTTTCTAAATTCAGCTGTTGAGGCATAGTTCTGAAATCTTCCTTCAGAAACTCTGGGTTTGAGTCACTATTGATGTAATTTGGCTGTTTTCTACTTTGAAAGGTGGATATTTCACCTTAGAGTATATAACATTTTTGCCTCAGAGCTTCACTTAGCTGAAATTACTGAGTTATATGCTCCCTCTACAGGTATAGATAGGGTAAAGCTTCCAGTTAGCCTCAGGCTGTCTTGTAAAATGATCAAGAACTATTCTCTGAAACAGGGGAGTTGATTTAGGTACATAAGCAGTAAACCTGAACAATTTACAATCAGACTAGACAATGTGCAGCTAATTTGAAGGATGTTACCAGGGCTGGCACTTGGATATCTAATAGAAAAATCAAAGAAGGGAAATAAAGTTAAAGTGGAGGGGGCGGTTTGTGAGACATTTTCAGAAACTAGGAAGTAGAAACAAAGAATTTTATTACTGAAGGAACCTTAAAGATTATCTAATAAAATTATTTTTGAATTCAGCCATCTAGGGGAATGAAGTGGGAAGAAAAAAAGAAAAAATATACATGACAATTCTGTTGTATATAAGTTGTGCATAGTAGATTTGCAGTTTCATGTACAATTATCTTTTTTATTGTACTATATTTTGGAAATGCTTATTTTATTCCCTAAATTAAAAATAAAGTAAAATAAAAGATTATTTAGTCGAATCCTCTTATTTTATATTAAAATATTTTAGTGATTGTACTGTATAAATCTGTGTCAAATGTCACCTGTAACTCCTGCTTTGTAGATATTTTTGAAATAAAGTTAGTAACAAAAAGCCTACCTTATGAATTCATTAAGGTGTTCTATTATCAAAAATAAAATATGCTTATTTAAATTAACTACAATGGAAAAAATTATGTTTGTAATTATATTCACTAATTTAACAATATAAACTATGTAAGGTTTACATGTAAAAAGATGCTCTGCCAATAATCACCCTTGTAATCCCCATCATCTGCTCTCCCTGTTCTTGGTCCCTGATTATTAAATGGTACAGAAAAACGCTCCAAGTGGATCCACTGTAAATTCAAGTGACTGACAATCTATTGGAACTTTATTATTACTCGATAATTTTTCAATTTTCCCTGATTAATCTCATATTCTCCAGAGTTGCTTTTCCAAGCTGTTTCTCTAAACCTTCTATGTCAATTCTATCTCAGTTATACTAAGCAGTTAACCTCAGTTTCTTTTTCATTCAGAAAACCCAGATCATCTGTAATGAGTTTCCTCATCTTCCCATGTCTTCATGCCTCAAAAACCCAATGTTTTCACCTCTCCTTTCTTCCTAGCTCCTCTCTATGAGGAAGAGCTAATTCTCTTTACCAGGGATAACTCTGAACAACTTCCCTTCCCCCCAATCTTTTCTGGGAATTTGCCTTTTTGATTGTTTTCTTCTTTCATCTAAACTGATATTTGTAGTTTCCCTTTGCTTACAAACACCAGCTCCACACTCACTTTTAAAAACAAACAACTTTCGATTAATCCTGCCATCCCTTCAAGCTGTTGTTTTATATCTCTTTTCTTTCACTGTGAAACTCTCCAAAAGAAAAAGCTGTCTCCTCTTTCTCATTGACCCATTGCCTTCTTAATCCCTGGCTATCTGGTGGACTTCCAATCACCTCTATAGAAACTGCTCTTTTAAAAGCTACTAATAGAACCTGGATTTGATCAGAGCATGGGCAAAGCTGCCCCTTTGGATACACACCATCTGGATTTTTTTTTTTTTTTTAAGATAGTGAACTCTGGCTAATTCCTATCAGCCTTGTGGAACTCAATGCTCTTGCATCTCAGAGACACATATTCATATTGGCCATTGAACAAGAAGAACAGATGACCTAGTAAACTTTTAAAAAGGAATTGTAATGTTTTCACCCTATGCTCTTTTCCTTTCATTCTCTTTTGCTGACAAAGGCCAGATGTGTGCTGGTAAATTCTTTAACAACGGTCTCGCCATATATGCATATGCATACTACACATTTATGTGTATACATACATTTATATACACACACATCTTTTATATTTGTACATACATATATATGGCACAGTTTTAAGTTTAATTTACATTATCAACATTTTTCAATCACTTTCTTCAGTCTAGAACAATAAAACAATAAATCAAGCCTGAAATTATATGATTTAGGAGAGCATCAAATGTTGAGATTGGTGTAGGCACCAAATGTTGGGGTTCTGTCATATGAAGAATTCACAATGTCCATTCTCTTTGGCAAAAGCTAAGTATTTAGAAGAGACAAAATGAAGAGATACAATAGACATCAATAGTTAATATGAAATAGAATTGGGAAAGGATATAATTAGCAAGGAAAGAGGTTTTTTAGCAATTAATGACAGGAAAGAGAAGTTCCCTAGTAGAACTTAAAATTAACCAGGAGAATGAAAATACCCCATGAAGTTGGAGCATGCCCTTAGCTGGCAGACTAAATCCATAGAAGAATTTAATACCCAAAAAGAGTTAGTTAGCTATATGGAAAAAGTCATTTTAAGACAGTGGGGATGAGAAGAGGGACACCATGGAATATAGTGGGGAGGGGAATTAGGAGAGAAACATCAATGAGTGAGGAGATGAGAGGAGAGATACCACATGGTATGGGGAAAAGGGAAAGATACCTCAAGACAGAGTTCTGTGGTGGGTTATAATCCCAAGAAGGATTCAGCAAAGATGGCATGCCAGATTTATAAAGGAAATTTAACCTCAGGGGTCTGATATAACTTGGATTTCTTGGCTGGACATAGCAAGGTGGGGCCATAAAGTTATTATTTTTTTTAATTTTATTTTTTTTTATTTAATAATAACTTTGTATTGACAGAATCCATGCCAGGGTAATTTTTTACAACATTTTCCCTTGCACTCGCTTATGTTTCGATTTTTCCCCTCCCTCTCTCCATCCCCCCCCCCAAGATGGCAAGCAGTCCTATATATATTAAATATGTTGCAGTATATCCTAGATACAATACATATTTGCAGAACTGAACAGTTCTCCCGCTGCACAGGGAGAATTGGATTCAGAAGGTAAAAATAACTCGGGAAGAAAATCAAAAATGCAGATAGTTCACATTCGTTTCCCAGTGTTCCTTCTTTGGGTGTAGCTGTTTCTGTCCATCATTTATCCATTGAAACTCAGTTAGGTCTCTTTGTCATAGAAATCCACTTCCATCAGAATACATCCTCATACAATATCGTTGTCGAAGTGTATAATGATCTCCTGGTTCTGCTCATCTCACTTAGCATCAGTCCATGTAGGTCTCTCCAAGCCTCTCTGTATTCATCCTGCTGGTCATTTCTTTCAGAACAATAATATTCCATAACATTCATATACCACAATTTACCCAGCCATTCTCCAATTGATGGGCATCCATTCATTTTCCAGTTTCTAGCCACTACAAACAGGGCTGCCACAAACATTTTGGCACATACAGGTCCCTTTCCCTTTTTTAGTATCTCTTTGGGGTATAAGCCCAATAGAAACATTGCTGGATCAAAGGGTATGCACAGTTTGATAACTTTTTGGGCATAATTTCAGATTGCTCTCCAGAATGGTTGGATTCGTTCACAACTCCACCAACAATGCATCAGTGTCCCCGTTTTCCCGCATCCCCTCCAACATTCATCATTATTTTTTCCTGTCATCTTAGCCAATCTGACAGGTGTGTAGTGGTATCTCAGAGTTGTCTTAATTTGCATTTCTCTGATCAATAGTGATTTGGAACACTCTTTCATGTGAGTGGTAATAGTTTCAATTTCATCATCTGAAAATTGTCTGTTCATATCCTTTGACCATTTATCAATTGGAGAATGGGGGCCATAAAGTTAAATTGATTCCCATCACTGCCCTTCTTGCTTGTCCCAGGGAGTAATTCAATCAATATTTCATCCTTTCTCTACCAACTGTACCCAGGACCTCATCATTAATATGCAAGATTTGCCAATTTAGGAAATATTAATTTCCTTTTCCCATTAAAAATATCCATATAGAAAATTTCAGCTTTGGAGAGTATATAAGAGCTGGCTACAATATTCCTGAAAATAGCTCTTTTTTCACTAGACTTCCTTGAGGGGCTGGTGAAGAAGACAGTGCTTTACACATATGCAATTAGTCAAGAATTCTTAAAGAAATTTTCATTTCAATCCAATCATTCTGTAGAGCAATTTGGAATTATGCCCAAATGGCTATGTGCATACTCTCTGATCCAGCAGATTCACTATGGGGTCTGTATTCCAAAGAGATCATAAAAGAGGAGAAAGGACCCATATGTGCAAAAATATTTGTAGCAGCCCTTTGAGTGGATGCCTATTAGTTGGGGAATGGCTGAATAAGTTATGGTATGTAAATATATAGAATAGTATTAGTTCTATAAGAAAGGATGAGTAGGCTGATTTAAGAAAAGCCTACAAAGAATTACATGAACTGGTGCTAAGTGAAGTGAGCAAAATCAAGACAACATTGTACATAGTAACAACAAGATTATGTGATGATCAACTGTGATGGACTTGGTTCTTTTCACAATGAGCTGATTCAAAGCAATTCTGATAGACTTGTGATGGAAAGTGTCACCTGCAATTAGAGAAAACTATGGAGACTGAATGTGAATCAAAGCAGAATATTTTCATTGTTTTTGTTGGTAGTGGTTCGCTTGTTTGTTTGTTTTTTCCCTTTTTTTTTCTTTTGATCTGATTTTTCTTGCAAAGCATGACAAATATGGAAATATGTTTAGAAGAATTGCAAATGTTTAATCTATATAGGATTGCTTGCTTTCTTGAGGGGGGAAGGGGATGAGAAAAATTTGGGACACAAGGTTTTACAAAAGTGAATATAGAAAACTATCTACAATAAAAAAGTGATTCTTATTTCTCCCCTTACCAAAAAACATTCCAAACCTATGTTAATGTTACTGCACATTACTGTGTTCTCTCTCCCTGCTCTTGCCCCTTGACTTTGTGCATGGCCTTCTACCACCCACAAAAACATACCCTAAAAAAACTCTCCAAATGAAAGCAGAACTCTCCTGCTCTCTCCCCCAACCCCCTATCCCCCTGACTTTCCACTGGCATTGCTTGAGACCTCTGGGTGAGAGAGCCCTTTGCTTTGCATCCTATATATTTGCCATCTATTGGAGCTCAGCTTTGTCTGTCCCAAGCCTGGTCCCCTATACCCAGGCCTCCATGTGTCCAGCCTGTTTCTGCTCCTGTCTTACTTTTCCGTGTCCATCCCCAAGCTGTCCTAGAACTGTGGTGAGAGGCCTCCTTTCCTTCTACCTCTGTCCCATCCCCACTTCCAAAGGCAAAACTGCATTGTGTAAAAGTTGCTTTGAGTAGCAGTCTGGGCTGCTTTACCTACATAAAGCTGGAACCGACTGTAGTGATTTCTAGAACATGGGCACTGAACTTAGGGGTTTCAGCTGGGTTCTTGACTACTTTTCTACTTTGTGTTTCCATTCCTGAGTAGATGATCAAATGTCCTTCTTTATGGAGATGTGTCCAAGTTGGGAGGTAACCATGTAATTCAGCTAATACCTCAAGCAGATTGGGAGGAATTCTGTGCTAAGTGTTGAATTGAGCTGGGAACTTGACTCCTTGTTGTCAGGATGCTGAATATATGATGATGCTTTATTTTTTATTTTTTATTTTTTTAATTTTAATTTTATTTTATTTAATAATAACTTTGTATTGACAGAATCCATGCCAGGGTAATTTTTTACAACATTATCCCTTGCACTCGCTTATGTTTCGTTTTTTCCCCTCCCCCCCCCAAGATGGCAAGCAGTTCTATATATGTTAAATATGTTGCAGTATATCCTAGATACAATACATATTTGCAGAACCGAACAGTTCTCCTGTTGCACAGGGAGAATTGGATTCAGAAGGTAAAAATAACTCGGGAAGAAAATCAAAAATGCAAATAGTTCACATTCGTTTCCCAGTGTTCCTTCTTTGGGTGTAGCTGTTTCTGTCATGATGATGCTTTATTAAGGAACTCGAACAATTGATGCAGTTTCTCGGTGGAGGGAGAGATGTGTATTCTTTCTTCCAGAGAGTGGAGGGAGAAGCCAGCTTCTTCAAATGTTCTGATTTTCCAACTTCTCTAGAGACTGCTAGAATAGGCTTTCTTAAGTAAGATCAGGCCATCTCTGAGATGAACTACCATCTCACTCCCAGATAAAGCAATCATTTGTTCTTGTGTATTCTTTACTTACATTATAATCTCTATGCTTTGATTTTTGTTTGCCGTTTACTTAGGTAAATGGACTTAGTTGCTATTTATAATTTGTGATAGTCTTTTACATAATTGACTGTAATGCTGGAGAGTTTGTGAATAGTGAAAAGTGACACCGGACTTTTGTTGTTAATCATTTCAGTCATGTCCAAACTCTTTGCCATCTTATTTGGGGTTTCCTTGGCAGAGATATTGGAATGGTTTGCCATTTCCTCCTCCAGCTCATTTTACAGAAGGGAAACTAAGGCAAACAGGGTTAAGTGCCTTGTGCAGGGTCACAGAGCTAGTATTTGAGGTCAGGAAAATGACTTTCTGACTCCAGGCCTAGGGCTTTCTTTATCCACTGTGTCACCTAGCTGCCCACAAAGAACTGCCAATTAATAAAGCTTTATTACTACTCACAAGGGGAGAAGGAGAACAGATGTTAAGAGGGAAAAGTCTCAATGTATGGCTCCCCACTGCTTTGGAGTTGAGGCTCAAAGTTGGGTAACTTCTACATGTGGGACCATGTAACACCTGTGTGCTCCAAAGTCCAGAACCCCTCCCAGCTCAGACTTATAGAATTTTAGACAGATCAGATGAAAACAATAACAGGAGATTGCTCATCCACAGAGGAAGACAGGAGTCACTAAGACCAGTAAACGATGGTATTTTCGAAATTGCCTAAAAAGGAGTAAAGAATGAGGAACCAGGAGGAATGGAACTTTAACTTTACCATATAGCAAGCAGTTGCATGTGTGCATATAATACCCAATCCCTGGATTTATTGATTTCACACATGTACCCTGTGAAACTGGAACTACATCATTCAAATAGGTTTTCTAAATTTGGACTTAGTATCCTTCTGTCAAATCAAAAGCTCTCCTATTTTGGGGCCTGAAAATACCATAGAGTAAAGGAATTGTTGAATTAGTGTTGAATGCATTAGAAAATAACACAGTAGATGGTAATGAGAATGACTTTATCTGTGGTGCAGAGGATAAGGTTTTGGACAGTACTTTGGTTACACCTTTTAAGTTGAATACAATCTTTTTTTAAAAATTTTTAAAAAAAAATAATTATAACTTTTTATTGACAGAGCCCATGCCTGGGTGATTTTTTACAACATTATCTCTTGCACTCACTTCTGTTCCGACTTTTCCCCTCCTTCCCTCCACCCCCTCCCCCAGATGGCAAACAGTCCTATACATATTAAATATGTCATAGTATATCCTAGATACAATATATATGTGCAGAACTGAACAGTTCTCTTGTTGCACACTAAGAATTGGATTCAGAAGGTATAAATAACCTGGGAAGAAAAACCAAAATGCAAACAGTTTATATCCATTTCCCAGTGTTCTTTCTTTGGGTGTAGCTGCTTCTGTCCATCCTTGATCAATTGAGACTGAGTTAGATGTTCTCTTTATCGAAGAAACCCACTTCCATCAGAATACATCCTCATACAGAATCGTTGTTGAAGTGTATAATGATCTCCTGGTTCTGCTCATTTCACTCAGCATCAGTTCATGTAAGTCTCTCCAGTCCTCTCTGCATTCATCCTGCTGGTTATTTCTTACAGAACAATAATATTCCATAACAGTTGAATACAATCTTGATAGAATACTACTGGATTACAAGAAATGATCTTAGAAAAACATGAGTAGAAGCATGAAATAATGAAGAAAATGAGCAGAAACAAGACAACATTGTAAACAGTATAGTGATATTGTTTTGAGAAAACACCTTTGAGCTAATTAAAAAAAAATTATTATAAATACCCAAATTAACTAGAAAGGACATATCATGGAAGAAACTCTGCATCCAAAAAAAGAACTGATAAATAGAAGAATATGTAGAATTTTTATATATACCTATATATTATTGTGTTTACTGGTAGTCTTTAGGTTGGGGGAAGGGAGAAAAAGGAAAAAAAAGAAATTTACATGACAATTTTATTATATATTTAAAAGGAACAGCAAATTAAACATAATAGGTTTGCAGTTTCTTGTGAAATCATCTTTTCCAGACTATACTGTTATGGAGATGCTTGTTTTTTTTCTATAAATTAAAAATAAAATAAAAAAAAAAATTAAAGTGTTTCTGGGGCCAGGTAACAGATCTATTAGCGGCTGAAATAAATTAGCTGCCTGCTCCTGCTATTTGTTGAAGCAAGAATATAAAGAACTTTATTGTTATTATTCCCAGAATGATGTGCCTGGAGAAAAAACACAAAAACAAGAAAGTCTCCTCGAAAAGCTAGGACTACTACTTTCATGGTACCATAAGTACCTAGTTGTCTCTACATATAAGTAATGGCTATTACTAAAGAACAATTGGAAAATCAAAAAGAACAGGAACAGTGAAAATAGAGTCAGCACACCTCCTTCGGTTCCCAACCAGTATCTAGTGTTACCTGTGAAAATAAAGCAAGGGAGGATGTAGGCAGGCATTCAGGGTTTTCCTATCCACCTACTCACATCCTCTCTTCTAGGTCTACTCATTTCCTTTCCCACAATATTTTAGGATTGTCCATGTCCCTACAGGACACTGGCCCGTTAGCTCAGCTAGAATTGATTTATTACCAGCTTCTAGTTTCTACCAGGTTATTCTCCCCATCTCACTTGGAGTTCCCACTATTTCTGTGATCACAGGCCCTGAAGTCATGGAGTGGACCTATATGATCCATTTGCCAAGTATGACAATATATCCCCTGAGGGATTTTCTCTAGGGAACTACTATCTCTACCATAATAGAGTTGACAAGAAGTGCAACTAATTTTTTCTTCTCTGCCTTTTCTTGGACAAGATGGAAGTCTCTCTGACTGGTCCAATCTTGCCTGGTATGTGCATTTATATGACCAAAGTGGGCATTAAATGAGATAAAATTTATAAGGAGCTCAGCACAATGCCTGGAACATAATAGGTATTATACAAATTATTCCCTTCCCTTCCTTACAGATCAATCAGATTACTGGAGAGACTTGTCAGATGCAGGCTTGATCAGCCATGACATTATATTTAGATTCTTCTGGGATGGGTGCCTGTCACTGAGTAAGATAAATGGGTATAGCATTTAAAGAAAAGCTTTTAAAGACATATTTTCTGGGTAATTTAATCATTTTATTAATAAGGCCAGCATCTTTATTAATGAAAAGATGGTCATTTGGCCATCTCTCCTAGACCACAGACCCACTGTGGTGGTGGGCTCACAGTTTATATGCCCTTGGAAGAAGTTCCTGAAGGTGGCAATCAACTCTAATTGCGTAACGATTAGTGAGAAAATGAATATTACAATGAGAGGGTGGGTTATATTACAATGAGGGTCTTGAGATACATATCTTGGATCTGCTAAATCTTGGTCAAAGGGGCTTATCAATTTTCATATTATCTATCTAACAAAAGGGATGATCAATACTTTCTCAGATCTATCTGAGCAAACACAATGAGCAGGAACACATTCATTAGCCCAAATTTAGAATTTCTTTTACTGTCTTTAACTGGATCTCAGCCTTCCTGACTGGATAAATGTTTTAGAAAGATTTCCCATACTGATTGATTTCCAGATTAAGAAGTAGAAAAAAGGAAAGACATAATCTTAATACAATAATTAATTATGAGAGAAATAATCATTTCTCATATGAATAAAGTATGGTGGTCAGTTTTTCAGTCTGTGGGAGCCATTTGAGTGTCACACAAGATAGAACCTGAGCTAAGGCCACTGAGGGGAATTCTCTTGGCCCTCACATATAGGCATGTTAGTACTATAATCTTTTTTTTTTTTTTTTAAGCAATCAAAATAAAATTACTTTTTCAGAATCACACAGCTAGTAAGTGTCTAAGACTGGGTTTGAACTCACATTTTCCTGATTTCTGAACCAGTTCTTTATCTACTGAACTATCTAGCTGCCCCAATATTCACTTTTGCTCTAGTGTTCCAGAGATTTAATAAATGTCTAATCCCCCTATCTAGCCTATGTATAGTAATTAGAGCACATTCTCAAAGTCCTCCAGGGAAGAGTCAGTCTGGGGGCCACACCCTATCTTCCTTCCTGTTTGCTTGATTTGGAAAGGGATGCTGTCAGGATGGAGGGCAAATATTTGGGATATTTATTCTTCCCCTATCCCAGAAGAAGGGAGGGACAATAGGTTTTGAAGACTAGAGGTTTCATTCTAGCAGTCTACAAACCTTCTAATTAGTTCCTTCTCCTTTGAGATATTAGGTTTCCACTGCAATCTATTCTGAGGACAGTGGCTCCCCCTCCTTGGGTCTTCTTTGTCCCTATATTCCAATTTGACCTATTACCTGAACCTGATCATTTTCTTCCTGTCTCTTCTGTCTCTAGAATGCTGAGCAGAACATGGGGAGGGATGAGTGTCTTCTTCCTCATCAGTTTTTCTGGAAAAACTACCAGTATCAGTTTTTCTGGAAAATCTGCCCTTTTTACCTGGCAGATTACTTTATCTGTGAGAGAAATACTGCTTCTTCTCTTCCCTACCCTTCACTCACTCATGAGGGAGAGGGAAAAGGGGAGCTTTCCAGACTAATGACCTGTTAGATTGCTGTCAGGAAACTCCTAAATCCCCAGGATATCAGTAAAAAGTAATCATTTGAGTCAGGCACAGGAACAATTCATGTACTCATTGGGCATACACACTTCTCTTTGCTGTTCTTCAACTGTTTCTTTTACCAGGAAGAGCAGCCAAAAGACAATATCTTCAGCCCTTTGGGGTTAGTTTCTTGTTCTCAAACAACCCATCATCCAAAATTCTGAGGCAACTCTTTGATAATTGAATATAGGTAATATATAATCTCAAGGCTATATGGCCACTATATCTACCAGGAAAAAAATCTCTCCCCAAAAATCAATTTTTAAAAAAATCCTAGAATAATTCACTTTCTCAAAATTCTTAGTTGGATCTAAAAGATGTACTTTTTGTCTTCTGGGTACTGAGGTACTTGACTCAGCAAAGTTTCCTACCTCTACAGCATTTCTCTTTCAGAGGATTCTTCCCTCTCCAAAGCTACTTATCTAATGGTCCTCTTCAGCCCACTTCTGCCATATATTTGTAATGTAAGAGAGTTTAGATGAATCATTGCAAAGCCATAGAAATAGCAGTTAACAAAATTTTACCATTCTGACAGGGGGAAGAGAGAATGGGCTCTGTATAACTTTTCTTGCCTTGGAACTAAAGGCAAGCATTCAGTGGAGTGATTTCCAAGATGTAAAATCACAGAAAACTTTCCCCTCCAACTTTCAACTCCAGTTGAAAGTCCAGAGCCTCTCAGGACCCCAATCAGAAGTTTTAGACAAAGAGCAAAAAGCCAGCTAGAATCAATAGAAGCTTGCCCTATTATATCCATAAGGGAAGATAGAAGTATAGTCAGAACCAGTGAAATGAGGGCATTTTCTAAATTGCCTAATAAGAAATGAAGAATAAGGAACAGACATGGATGAATGAAATTAATTTTAATTGTGCCATCTAGAAAAAGGCTAAAAGAAAAAGCTAATAGGAACTTCGAGGGACAGAGCTAAGATGGCGGAGAGCAAACACAGCTCTCTGTAACCTCCTCTGACCTTCTCTCAAATCAACAGCAGAGTAAGCCTCTAAACTAGTTTTGAAGTCAAAGAATCCACAAATATTTGGCGTACAACACATTTCTAGAAGACACCTTGGAAGCACTTCTGAACAGGTCTGTTTCAATCGGGCAGGGGGACAGTCTACTGAACCCAGACCTCAACATAGGGAGACCAGGGCAAGAAGCTGGAGTGGAGAGTCAGAGCATTGTAACTTCCACTCATCTGGGAATCTTCTGTGAGCCTCGTAGGCCACTCTCCTGTTTGCAAGCAGGTGGTTTGGCAGATTTGCCTTTTGTAAAAAACAAATTGAAAACCACTGAGCCCCAGAAAAACTGGACCTAGCCACTGGAAATCAATCAGCAGAACTGCCCAAGGGCAAATTAAAGCAGCTGTTGCTCCTTTGTATTGAACAAACCTCAAACCTTAAAAAAAATGAATAAAAAACAAACAAAAAAACCCTCTTACCATAGACAGCTTTAATATATATAGAGAAGAACAGATCTCAAATCCTGAGGTTCCTAAAGGCAAAACAACTCCAGAAAAAGCCCCCAAAAGAGACATGAACTGGTCCCATTTCATAAGACTTTCTTTGAAGATTGCATAAAGGATTTTAAAAGAGACTTAAAAGAAAAATGGGGAAATGAAATGAGATCATTGCAAGAAGGAATGGAAAAAATGGAAAAAAAAATGAACAAAAAAATTTAATCGGCCAATTGCAAAAGGAGCTAAAAAAGATAACTGAAGAAAATAATACAGTAAAAATTAGAATTGAATAAATGGAAGTGAATGACTCAATAAGACTTCAAGAATCAAATAAAAACAACAAAAAAAGAAAAAATAGAAGAAAATATGAAATATCCCCTAAGAAAAACTGACTGGAAAATAAATCTAGAAGAGACAATCTAAGGATTTTTGGGCTTCCTGAAAGCCATGAAGAAAAAAAGAACCTAGATGTTATCTTACAGGAAGTCATAAAATAAAATTGCCCTAATATGTTAGAATCAGAAAGTAAAATAGCCAATGAAAGAATCTACCAATCACCTCCTGAAAGAGACCCCAAAATTAAATCCCCAAGGAATATCATGGCTAAATTTCAGAACTATTGTACCAAGGAAAAAATATTGCAAGCAGCCAAAAAGAAACAATTCAAATAGGGAGGAGCCACAATTAGGATTACCTAAGACCTAGCAGCTTCCACCTTAAAAAAATCGAAGGACCTGGAATCTGATATTTCAAAAAACAAAGGAACTAGGATAATAAGAATGAACTATCCAGCTAAAATGAGCATTATCTTTCAGGGAAGAAGATGGATATTAAATGATATAGGTGAATTTCACCTATTTCTAATGAAAAGATGAGAACTGAACAAAAAATTTGATCTCCAAACACAGAACTCAAGCGAAGTATAAAAAGGTAAAAAGGAAAGAACTCTTGAGAACTATATATATTTTTAATGAGTATACTTAGAGAATGCAGGTATGAAAAAGAAACTAGAGCTGGAAAGGGGATCATACTGAAAAAAGAGGAAAAAGTAGGTAAAATAAGGGAAATTACATCCCACAAAAAAGCAAAGAAAATCTATTATAATTGAGGAAAAGAAGGGAGGGAGATGAGCACTGTGTGAATTTTACTCTCATCAGATTTGGCTCAAAGAGAGAATATCAGACATATTTGGTATCATAAAGAAACTTGTCTTGCTTTATAGGGAAGTAGGAGGGAAAGGGGGAAAAGAAAGGGAAAGATTAATAGAAGGGAAAACAGAAGAATTAGGAGAAAGGTATAAAAAAGGGAAAGGAGTTCTAAAGGGGGAGGAGGGGAGTTAGGAAAGAGAAAAGCACAACTTATGGTAAATAAGATGGCAGGAAATACAGAATTAGTTATTTTAACTATGAAGGTGAATGGAATGAACTCCTCCATAAAACAGAAGTGGATAGCAGACTAGATTGAAAGCCAGAATCCTACAATATGCTGTTTATAAGAAACGCATTTAAAGCATAGTGATATATACAGAGGGAAGGTAAAGGGCTGGAGCAGAATATATTATGCTTCAGGTGAGGCAAAAAAAAGCAGAAGTCACAATCCTGATCTCAGATCAAATAAAAACAAAGAGAGATAAGGAAGGAAATTATATCTTACTAAAGGATACCATAGATAATGAAGCAATATCAATATTAAACATATATACATCAAGCGGTATAGCAAGGAAATTCCTAGAGGAGAAAGATGCAAGAAGAAATGGACAGCAAAACTATACTAGTGAGGTATCTCAACCTTGCTCTCTCAGAACTAGATAAATCAAACCACAAAATAAATAAGAAAGAAGTTAAGGAGGTAAATAAAATGTCAGGAAAGTTAGATATGACCTAGCAGCCCTCAGCAGTTCATGGAACTTATATAAAAATTGACCATGTGTTAGGGCATCAAAACCTCAAAATCAAACGCAGAAAGGCAAAAATAGTAAATACATTTTTTTTTCACATCATGTGGAATAAAAATCACATGCAATTTAAGACCAGGAGAAAATAGACCAAAAAGTAATTGGAAACTAAATAATCTCATCCTATGGAATGAATGGGTGAAACATCAAATCATAGATACAATTAATAATTTCATCCAAGGGAATGATAATAATGAGACAACATGCCAAAATTTGTGGGATGCAGCCAAAGCAGTAATAAGGGGAAATTTTATATTTCTAGATGCTTACTTGCATAAAATAGAGAAAGAGAAAATTGATGAACTGGGCTTGCAACTAAAAAATCTACAAAAAGAACAAATTAACCCCCAATCAAATACCAAACTTGAAATTCTAAAAATAAAAGGAGACATTAATAAAATTGAAAGTAAAAAAAAAAACTGTTGAATTAATAAATAAAACTAAAAGTTGTTTTTTTTGAAAAACCAAATAGATAAAATAGATAAACCTTTAGCTAATTTGATTAGAAAAAGGAAAGAGGAAAATCAAATTGTTAGCCTTAAAAATGAAGAGGGAGAACTTTCTACCAATGAAGAAGAAATTAGAACAATAATTAGGAGTTACTTTGTCCAATCTTATGCCAATAAGTTTGATAATCTAAGTTAAATTGAAGAATACCTACAAAAATATAGATTGCCCAGATTAACAGAAGAGGAAATAAATTACTTAAATAGCCCCATTTTAGGAAAATAGAAAATAGAACAAGCTATTAATCAATTCCCTAAGAAAAAACCCCCAGGACCAGATAGATTTACATGTGAATTCTACCAAATATTTAAAGAACAATTAACTCCAATACTATATAAACTATTTGAAAAAATGGGGAACAAAGGACTCCTACTAAATTCCTTTTATGACACAGACATGACATGGTATTGATACCCAGGTAGGACAAAAACAGAGAACAAAAATTATAGACCAATCTCCCTAATGAATATTGATGCAAAAATCTTAAATAAAATATTAGCAAAGAGATTACAGAAAACAATCCTCAGGATAATACCCCATGATCAAGTAGGATTTCTATCAAGAATGTAGGGACTGGTTCAAAATTAGGAAAACTATTAGCATAATTGACTATATCAATAACCAAATTAACAAAAAATATGATTATCTCAATAGATGCAGAAAAAGCATTTGATAAAATCCAACACCCATTCCTATTAAAAACAGAGAGGTTAGGAATAAATGGACTTTTCTTTAAAATAGTCAGTAGCATCTATTCAAAACTATCAGCAAGCATCATATGTAATGGTGATAAACTGGAACCATTACCCAGAGAGAGGCCTGTAGGAACTGAGTGTGGACCACAACATTGCATTTTTACACTTTCTATTGATGTTTGCTTGCATTTTGTTTTTCTACTCAGGTTTTTTACCTTTCTAGATCGGTTTTTTCTTGTGCAACTAGATAACTGTTTATATATATATACATATATTGGATTTAACATAGCTTTATTTATTTATTTTTAAAACATATTTTAACATAACTAAGGGGTGGGGGGAAGGAGGGAAAAATTTGGAATAGAAAGTTTTGCAAGGGTCAGTGTTAAAAAATTACCCATGTGTAAGTTTTGTAAGTAAAAAGCTTTAATTAAAAAAAAAGAAAAGGCTACTATTAGCCCAGTTTCTGGGTTTATTAGCTTTATTATATATGCAGCCTGTTTATTATATATACAGACCATGCCAGACAAAAAGATTTTCACTAGATGGTTATGAACTAAGCTTGTGAATATAAACTAAGGGCTATTTTAAGACTGACCAGAGAAGCATTTTCTAAGTCAAATTGATACCTTTCACTATTGATATTTGAGAGAGCAACTAGATATAATTCTGACCCAATAAATCTCTTGGAAGTAGATGAGAGAAAGAGGAAGCATCCTACTATAGCTTTTCTGCTATTTCCCTCAAAACAGAAATCTTATTTTATTTTTATAAAGCTGTTTCTTTTTTTTTTTTTTAAATAATTTTGTTTATATTATTTCAAAGTTTGTTTTGGCAGGTCTACTTCCAGGTATTTTATAACTGTCTAGAGTTATTTTAAATAGGGTATCGTTTACTGTATCTTCTTAACGGGATTTTGTTTATGATATATAGGAATGCTATGATTTAGGGGCTACTTTACTAAAATCATTGCTTCAACTAATTCTTTAGTTGAAAGATTTTCCAAGTGGGAATTTTCCAAGTATATCATTATATCTTCTGCAAAAAGAGAGAGTTTTATTATCTCATTCCCAATTCTAATTCCTTCTATTTCTCTTTCTTCTCTTATTGCTATATAGGAAGGAAAGGAAAAAAAAAGAAAAAAGCAAAGAGAAATGTACATGATAATTGTTGTATAATGAAAAGGAACAGCAAATCATACATAATAGATTTGCAGTTTCATGTAAAATCATCCTTTTTATTACATACTATGTTTTAGAAATGCTTGTTTTATTTCATAAACTAAAAACAAAATAAATAAATGTGGCAGGAAAAAGCATAAATCAAAGTTTCCTTTGGAGCTGGTAGCTCACATTCCAGAGATGGCAGATAAACCTTGAAGATATTGCAGGTTAGTTCCAGATTAACTCAATAAAGTGAATATCACAATAAAATGAGTCAGTCTATATGAAAGTTATGTTTATACTATACTGTAATCTATTAAGGAGCTTGTTTCCAGGAGAGTCTTTGATGCTGTGGAATTGAAGTACCTTGGAGAGAATGAAGGACTTATATGGACATTCTGTTCTTGTATTGATTAGCTAAGTAATGAAAAGGAGATTCTAATTAATCATGAAGGCATTCAAAAAGACTTGTGGGCACTGGCCACAGGCTCTTTGGTCATTTTCTTCTGCTTCTTCCTTGGTGATTTGCTTGCATATTGAATGTGATGGGGAGCCTCTCCCCTCAGGCTTTGGCCTTTCCATTTGTTCTTTTCTTTTTAGAGAGGAGCAGAGTTTTTGATCTGATGATCCTGAAATATATGGAAAATGGCTCAGCATCCCGGAGTATTAGGTTTAAGAGACATCACACTGATGCTGAAAAGGAGCAGGGAGTGACTTTGATGATTCCAGCTCAACAGCAGCTGAGATATGGATTCATCTCACAGACTTGCCACATCTGGTCATGAAGTTGGTTGAACCAATGCTATGTAGGAACCATGGAACTATGTAGAAGCTAAGTTATAGATCTATTTCTCCCCAAACTGAGGAAATGTGAGAGAAAGTATGCCTCCAAGGTATTAAGGGAAATGTTTATACTTGTTCTTGCTATACCTCTGAAGTAAATAATTTGGTAAAAGCTAATTAATTGTAAGTGATTAAATGAAACTAGGGTAATGGTCATTAGCACCAAATAGTGGGGGTTGAGGAGATAAGCAATGGATGCTTGAGCCAATGGATACCTGAGCTAAGAATAGTATAAAGAAGAAATTTCCCAAACCTTCTGGTATTCTAGAACTTGGATGGCATATATAGTCTTCCTGGCTGCAGAAGAGGCCTATTGTCTTGAGAAACTAGGTTTGTTTTACTTTTTTCTGGTCTTAAATTTTAAATTCTATTTTTTAAAAACTGTGCTTAATTTAGGTTAAACTAGATTAACAGTTTAGGTTTGAATGCTTAGTGCTTTTTTTAAAAGTAGCTGGTAAACTTATTTTTTTTTTTTAATTTTTAAGAATAACATTGAGGAATGCCTTATCTTGGTCTGTTTATTTATAAAAGGACTTTCTAGAATTTACCTTTCTGGCAAGACAGTTAGGAAATTCTTTTGACATTCTTTTTGTCCTCTTATTTTACTGTGATTGTTTTGCTTTAAAAAGAGACTTTACCATGTCATTCTGAAAACACATTCTGTTTTATAGTTTCTTTTTCCATTGGTTAACCTATTTTATTTTAAGGCCCAGATTAAATTTATTTCTCTTCTATTTGTGTCCTGGAATTGTTTCCCAGGAAATACTTCAGAAGATACCCTGAAAAAGACTATTTCAATTTTTAAAATATGTATTTAGTATTTTTATTTTTTCCAGTTACATGTAAAATAATTTTTAACATTTAATATCTTCCTCTTCCCATAGCTTTTTTACCTCCTACTTTCCTTCAGGGCAAGATAGATTTCTATAGCCATATTGTGTATGTATGCAATTTTTTTTTGAGCCAGTTCTGATGAAAATAAGGATCACTTACTCCTCCTCCTTTCCTCCTCTTCCACTCTACTATAAAAAACTTTTTCTTGGGGCAGCTAGATAGTGCAGTGGATAGAGCATCAGCCCCGAAGTCAGCAGGTTCTGAGTTCAAATTTGGTCTCAGACACTTAACACTTCTAGCTATGTGACCCTGAGCAAGTCACTTAATCCCAATTATCTCAGCAAAAAAAAGAAAACCAAAAACCAAAACCAAACCAACGACAACAAAAAACCCATCCAAAAAACTTCTTCTTGCCTTTTTTATGGCAGAAACTTCTGCCTATACATACTTCTTCTAATTACCACAATAATGAGAAAATTCTAATGAGTTAAAAGTATCATCTTCCCATGTTAACAGAGAAACCTTATTAAATCCCTTATGATATCCTTTTCCTGATTATCTCCTTATGCTTCTCTGAGTTCTACATTTGAAAATCAAATTTTCTATTTTTCAGCTCTGATCTTCTCATCATAAATGTTTAAAAATCCTCTATTTCCTTTTACACTGAAGGATTATACACAGCTTTGCTAAGTAGGTGATTCTTAGTTGTAATCCTACCTCCATTGTTCTCCCAAATATCATATTCAAAGCCCCGCAGTCCTTTAATGTAGAAGCTACTAAATCTAGAGTTATATACTGATTGTGGCTACACTGCACTTGAATTGTGGTTTTTTTTTTTTTTTTCCTGAATGCTTGCAATATTTTTGCTTTGACATGGGAGTTCTGGAATTTGGTTATAATATTTCTGTGACTTTTCATTGAGAGATCTCTTTCAGGAGGTGATTGGTGGATTCTTTCAATGTCTATTTTACCCTTTGGTTCTAGATTATTAGGACAGTTTCCCTTGATAATTTCTTGGAAGATGATGACTAGGTTCTTTTTTTGGTTTCATGGTTTCAGGTATACCAATAATTTTAAAATTATTTCTCCTGGATCTATTTCCAGGTCAATTTTTTTTTATGAGATAGTTTTCATTATTTTCTATTTAATCATTCTTTTGGTTTTGTTTTATTGTTTCTTGATTTCTCATAAAGTCATTAGCTTCCATTGCTTAATTTTAATTTTCAAGAAATATTTTCCTCAGTGAGTTTTTGTACTTCCTTTCCCATTTGGCCAATTTTTCTTTTTTTCTTTTCTTTTCTTTTTTTAAAGGCATTCTTCTCCTCAATTAGCTTTTTGTTTTTCCTTTTGCAACATTTTCAATTTTCTTCCCAATTTTTACTTTATCTCTCTTTACTTATCTCTCTTAATTTTCAAAATCCCCTTTGTGTTCTTTCATGGCCTAAAATCAATTATTATTTTTCTTGGAGGTTTTGAATAAAGGAGCTTTGATTTGATTTTGTTATTTTCTGAGTATGTGTTTTGATTGTCACCATGGTAATTTTCTGTAGTCAGAATCTTTTTCTGTTGTCTGCTTATTTTCCTAGTCTATTACTCAGCTTTTAACTTTTTCTTAAAGTAGAGCTCTATCTCCAGGGTGGAAGGTGCAGTGTTCCAAGCTGTTTTTAGAGATCCTTGTGGGGAACTGACTACAAGCCTTCTTTTCTGCCCTGGAACTGTGAGGGATGTCCCCACTCCACTGTGACTTAAGTTAAAATGTGTCAAAGCAACAGAGTCCTTCTTCAGTGCTGTGAAAAGACTTTCTGGGATCTGAGCTTCCAGAAGCTACTCCTGCCAATGTTGCCCACCCCCATCCTTGGTTTGCTGGTTTCTCAAGGTCCTCTCATCCTATTGACAAAGTTTTTCCTGCTGACCTTTCAACTTGTCTTTGGAATTTCTGGGCTGAGAATTCTTGAAACTGCCAGTATTGCTGCTGGTTCAGAGGCCCCAAAGCCCTTTCTTGTTTGCTGTCAGGCAGGTCAGGTCTGGGATTGGGATTGTGGTAGGGCCTCTTGAGCTAGGGAGTAGGCTTTGGACTCCTACTCTGGTGCCACAGACCTTTTCTGCTGACCTTCTAAGTCAATGAAAGCTGGAGTGATTTGTGTTTAAAGGAGTAGTCAAGTTGCTCTATTTGAAATATAATAGGCCAATTCAAAGAATCACTGGGATCCTTTAAAATATTTTTATTTTTGGTGTTAAAATAGAATCTTGATCAAAACTGTGTTGCTGTAATATTTCACATTTATTGGTTGTATTCATATTTGCAAATTCAGATAAATAAATATGGAGCAAAAAAAAGGAAGAAACTGAGGCATCTGAATGGTATTGATGTGAACTCTAAGCCAGTTTATTCTATCCCCTTGTCAGGAAATGCTAAAATGAGCCCATCCTGTTCCTATTGTCAATCATAATGGCACACACAAAAAGGTCAGCTTTCCCATACTATCTCATTAGCATTGTTAAGACAGTCATGATGTGAACGCTAAAAATTAGCCTGTTCTGTTCCTATTGTCAGAAAATACTAGAGATCACTTTTCCCAGAATGTGTTTTTAGCATATAATTATGTGAAGTTGAAGCTGGAACCCTTAATCGGTTCACCCAGCCTTCATTGTTATTAACTTTAATCCATCCATTTTCTCTCCAACCTCTAAGACTCTCTTGACTGGCACATTTTTACAGCAATCTGGGTCCTGATCAGTCATATCTGGCTCCTCCTTATTCACTTCCTGGCCTCTCCCCAACTCCTCCCTCACATCTCCTCTTACTCCCTAGATCCTGCCCCCACTCTTTCTCTTTCCTGAGATTTTAAAGGTTCCTGAATGCAGAAGCAAGTTGCTTAATCATTATGATTATGCCTCATCTAGTCATATTTGTTTAAGTCTGCAATCTATATCACAAAATAAATCGCAAATTTTTGTAACCTGTGACAAATGTCTGACCCGATTGTTTCATGTTGATCAAACCATTGTCCTCTCCCAAATCTATTTCATATTTCTACTTCATACACCACTTTATCTTTCCTTTGCAGTTGAAAGGCATAGAAATTTTTTAATGTTAGGAGACCTATATTGAAAGTTATGCTGACTTAGTGACCCATTATTACCAGACCTGCTTGTCAATCAGTGTTGGGGAATCATACAGTCTGCAGTTTTGTATTACATGTTACTTATCACTTACTTGCATCCATTTATGTTCTTAAAGAAGAACATGATATTAGGAAGGTGATGTCATGACACGCAAGTAAATTGAATTTAAGAGGGATGAGTATGCAAAGAGGCATCAAGAGGCATCTGGGTCCAGTGGCAAAGATATAGATTATGATGACTTTTAATACTTATTTGTTAAGAATGAGAACATTGGAAAGATTTTAAACAGAAAATTGAGGACTGAATTATTATATGAGTAAAATAACTAATGTTAGGGCAAATGAAATAACTAAAAAAGTTTTTTCAGTCCTAACTGAGAAATTTGACCATAGAGAAATACCTGAGAAACTGACAGAGATTAATTATCCCTGGCAATTTTATGCTAATGATTTGCTTTAAAATATATGAACACTTCTAATCAAATAAAGCATTCCTATGGAGAAATTAAACAACACAATTATATCTGGAAATATTACTTCATCTTCAAATAATTTGAGGAATACTCCTCATGGAATGTAGGTACCAAAGATCCAAAATTGGCACTTTTCTCCAGAAAGAAACCATATCCTTTAGGAGAACAATACTAGGAGGCAAGTAAAAATGGGCTATAGACACCAGAAGCCACCTGAGTAATACAAAGTGATGACAGTATGGCAAAATTGTCTAAGGAGCAATTGGTTAGAGGTTTCTGTTCCACTCACTACTACTCATTATACATCAATGATGCAGAGATAGGGAACAAAATCCCCGCAGTTTATTTTTGCTTGGACTCAAGAATCACTGTATGCAAAAGTCCACAAGTCCTGAACTTCAGTTTTAAGCTATAATATATAGGTTTGGATACATAATTAGGATGAATACAATGGAATTTCAAACGAAAAATGATTTCTAGATCAAAGAATATATGGCAGAAGAAGATCTATTTGTATCAAGTAAAATAAGAAACAAGTCATTTAACACCAGGACGATAGTTGACGTCTCAAGTTTAGTTTTGTAGACTATAGTAACTATAAAATGTCATCATCTAAAGTAAATGGCACTAAGAAAATTAGGCCAGAAATTCTCCTATTAGAAGAGTGTGAAGAAAATTATTGTTTTCATATCAATTGATATATGTTAATGAAAATACTGATATAAGAATTGAATGAAGGTTTAGTTTCCAGAGTTGACATGGTTAGACTGAAGTAGAACAAAGGAAACGAAACTTATAGAGGGAAGCCATAAATTAGAATAAGAAACACACTATTAGTTGCAAATAAGGTAAATGCCTAGGGAAGATGTAATTAGGGTCGGAGACTCATGTGAGGGAATTGGGTGCTCCAGATAGGCTGCAACCTCTGTAGTACTCAGTCAATGAGGAATCAGGAGAGGAAATTGCATTTTGAGACAGGGAATAAAAGACTATGCTTTTATGCTTCAAAACTGTGCCTGTTTTTGGACAAAATCATGTGAATAAAAATCCCTTCTTGGCTTCATCAGCAGATCTGTAGAATTCTTGGTAAGATGCTTGTCTCTTACATTTAATGATTTAGATTATTCAGACCTACCATTTTCCCGGCAGATTCTGACTTGGGAATCAAACTCTCAAAATGCAACTTGAAATGATCAATCAATTCTTGACAACACTCCTGCTATGTATGTTAAGTGAAGAGAATCAAAGATTGGAGAACCTATTTCCATCACAGAAATCTGCTCCTGTTATCCACTAAGTAATAATAATCCCTAGGATTTGAAACAATCACTTAAGAATTGTTCCCATAGGACTGGAGTATATCCATATTGTCTTGTACTTTGGGGCTTGCTGTGGGAAACTACTTAGGCCCTGAAAATGATTATATTGTAATCCACCTTCTTCCTCCTTTCCTACTTATGCTGTATGTATAAAATTTCTGCCTTTACTGCAACAGGTAGGGTTTCATGCCCAGGAGAGCATCTGGTTTGCAAATTGTATTCCTCACTCTGAAAGTGATTAATTAAACTGCTACTTGATCCCCAGAAACCTGTCTCTAAGTCTGCTTTGTGAGTCTCCAGCTATTCACAGTTTAGAGATGGATACAGTAAAATTCTATTAACAAGGGACATGCTCAATGACAGTGAATAATAATGATAATGATGATAATAAAAACAATAGCTAGCATCTATTTAACTTTTTAAGGTCTGCAAAGCTCTTTGGAAATATGATATTTGATCCTCACAACAACCCTGAGAGATAGATGCTGTTATTATCCTCATAGAACATGGAATTGATTTGGGAAAGAATAATTGTAAAAGAATATTATAAAAATAATATAATAGAGATTTGGTTCGTGACATGGAACAGCCATGACAAGCTATCCATCATGGGTAACAGAGATTTGTTATTTTATTATGTGAATAGCACACACACTCAAACTAACTACAACTAAACAAGTCAGAGTCATAGGTAATTGAGCAATTTGTTTTTTGGGGGACAAAATTTTTATAGCTTATTTGGGCGGGGTAAGATCTAGTGAGTAAGGAGAGGCACCAGGAAGGAGTTTGGTAGCTCAGAGGGAGAAGGCAGAAATATAGGAGGGATCTAAGGAGTGACAAATTTGTGTATTGAGATGTTGTGACTGTCTTTAAAGATGCTAACTAGAGGATCTGGGAAAATTGGTTCCCATCTAGACTGCCTTAAAAGTTAGAGATAGGATGAAGTGATGTTATTATAATCTCAGGAATACTGTTTGAGGAGAGGTTGATGTGACTGTAATCTCAGGGGTATTATACCATGACTCCAATTTGACTTTACTATTTAGATTTTTTAAGTGTATACATTTAGACTCCAAGATGTCTGCGTTAAGAACACCATATGTTAGTTTTAACTATAAAAGAATGTTGATTGTATGGACTCAGTTTTGCTAGCTTTGGAAGGAAGATGTCTGAGCTGGCTTTGGAAGACCTAACTATCCCTAATTCTAACCAACCTCTTAGCCATAAAATTAGCATATCACTAGAGTCCTGAAACTGAGGTATTAACTTATATGTAGCTATCATAAAATTAACAAGCTAAAGGCTTTCTTTGAAACTTATTATCTTGGGGAAAAAAATCCAGTTATCTAATCAAACCCCCAAAGCAGAAATCTCTCTACCTTGATACACTATTTGTTTCCCTTACTTTGCTACTTTCTCCTTTAGAAAGGAATCCACTGCTAACAGTGTAATAATAAAATCTTTGCCTCTTGAATTGGAAATATTCTAAACCTGCAAATTCTTTTGAGACTCCTCCTGACACTGGCCTGGAAGATCCTTTTTAAAAGGTTAAAGTGTCTCATTGAATCTAGGGCTGGCTTTAGTAGTCTTGATCTACATCTGGCAACTGGACCCAGATGATTCCAGAGGAGAAAGTTAAGGCTGATGACCTTCCACAGCCCTCCCTCACTCAAAAACAACTCATTTGCATGTTATGGTATCACCTCCTTGAAGTCATGATCGTCTTCAAATACAAAGGACAAACAATTACAACTACAGAAGAATGATCCCATCTTTTATTCATTCTCTCAATTTTTTTTTTTTTTTTTTTTTTTGGCTGAGGCAATTGGGATTAAGTGACTTGCTTAGGGTCACACAGCCAGGAAGTGCTAAGTGTCTTCTATTCAAACTCAGGAGCTCCTGACTTCAGAGCTGGTTCTCTATCCACCTCAACACCTGGCTGCTCCTCTCTCATTAATTGGTAACCAATGTTAGTCACACTCCTTCATCCAAGGATTCATAAGCATTGAGTGCATGATTTGTCTTTGGTTTACAAGAGAAAGCCAAATGACCATCATTTTATTAATTTTCTGCTAGCTATAATTAATAAAATTCATTATTGATTACCCAGAAATTGTTTCTCAAACTTTTCATTCATCACCAAACAAAACACTATACTAATCAAAAGCATCTGCTAACCCACTAGGTACCACATTGTGTGGTGAACTTCCCTGGCCACTGAAATTTCAGCTTAGGAGGGACATCTTTCATGCCCCAGGATTATAGATTCAATTAGTTTTGTTCCAAGGCATCCAGAAATTTGTCTTAGGATCCACTAGAGTGAATGAGAGTTGTACAAGCAGTATGAAGAGAGCAATAGTAGAAACGTTTGTCCTAACTCCTAATTACCTTTGGTGGAAAATAGATCATATTCATCCTTAGTTCATTCATGTAAGTTGCGTCTTAGCTTGAAGGTTGTAATCAGGATAGAGGGCAAGTGGAGAAGACCAGATCTCCTCTGAGTGGTATAGTTTAAGAAACAACAATCTATGTGAGGCACTAGCCACATTCAAAGTTTAAAGCAATTATCTTTGAGTATAGGCATATTTGAAAAGTGACATTCAGATAAACTTGCTTCCATTGTGATTTTCAGGATTGGGTTTTATTGCAACCCAGTAATTGCCAGAATTACAAAATTACAACCAAATGCTTAAGCTTCATCTGAGCTTTGGATTGTTCTAAGGAATAATTCTGTGGGGAGACCCTCATGGCTCTGAGATGAACACACTAAGGACAATATGTAAATATGAAGCCTCTTTAAAGCTTAGTTCTTTTACTATACTGGCTCTGGACAAAACAAACAATACATACCACCAGAGTTAATTTCCTGAAATTCTGCATCCTGGGGCATAAATTCCATTCATTTCAATGTAACCCTAAAGGTTTGCTCTAAAGATAAAATAAGATCATATTTGAAAAGCACTTTGCAAATTTTAAAGCATGAAATAAAAACTAAGGGCATCTAGATATGTACAGGGACTAGAGCACTGAGTCTGATATCATAAAGATCTGAGTTCAAATCCATTCTCAGATGCTTACTAGTTGAGTGGCCCTGGGAAAAATCATTTACCTGTTTATCTCAGTTTCCTCTTCTGTAAAATAAGCTGGAGAAAGAAATTACATCTTTGCCAAGGAAATCCCAAATAACATCATGAAGAGTCACATATTTCTGAAAAATACCAATAAAATTTAAAATCTCATTATTATTGTTACTGCCACTAGCATTATTATTATCATTATTAGATTTTGTTACAGGTTCTAAAGAGAAGTAGTTGTTTAGGTTCAGGGAGGGAAAGAACTTTAGATTTTATCTAGATCAACATCATTAACTCATTTAGGAGGAAATGGAGATCTATATAGGTTGAGTGACCTATCCAAGGACACAGAGATATTATTATAGTTAGGATTAAAATCCAGGTCTTCTGACTCCAAATGCAACAGTCCTTTCCATTCAATAAGTTATAGAATAAATGTGCACAGGAAAATTACAAATCTGAAGGTAAATTTTTTTAACCTCTGGCTCTACTATATAATACATATTCTTCCCTCTGAACTCTGTGATAGAGTAAATACATTTAATTCAAAGTGAGCCACGGGAAGCAGAAAACTAATTAATCATCTCTCAGAAATGTTTTTTTGAGGCCCAAGGAAGAATAAAGAATATGCAAATCTGCAAATCTCGTTTGATAAACTTGACAAGCGTGTCCTAAGAGAACTTTGTAAGGAAAATATTTTCATGAAGTGAAAAATAACCCCTTCCTCCCCCCCGCCCACCATTTTCCTAATGCCTTCCCAAGTATAGTGAATTGTCTATGCAGATATCCATTCAGAGGGTGCCAAGATCCACATTTTGGAAACTTGAGACTTTTCCCAAAACTTCAGGAAAAGCTTGTCATTCAAAGGAGTATTTTGTTTATGTAAGGTCTGTTGATGTTAGCATTAAAAATTAAGTTACAGTGGCGAGTAAGATTACATTGAGAATTAGGGCTAGAGATCTGGTTAAGGTTAACTAGGGGTCATGGTCAAGAGAGAATTAAATTTACAGCTTGAAAGCAGGAAATAATATTGTGTTGACTGTCTTATAGGATAGAGTATAGGATGAAGTCAAGCGGTAAGATTATGTTGGAGGTCATTCCTAGATTTACAATAAAGGTTACTTTGGCAAGGGTGGACAGGTGGTTCAGTGACGAGAATTTGGGGCCTAAAGTCAGAAAGACTTATTTTACTGAGTTCAAATCCAACCTCAAACATTTATTAGTTGAGTCATTTAACTCTGTTTCCCTCAACTTCCTCATCTGTAAAATGAACTTGATAAGGAAACAACAAATCATTCCACTATCTTTGCCAAGAAAACCCTAAATGGGGTCACAAAAGAGTAGGATACAACTAAAGAATGACTGAAAACTACAAGGTTTAAATTTCAGCAGGTAAACCTTAAATTGCTATGGAAATATAAGCCATTCTTATTCTTGTTATATAGAAATAATTTGAATTTTTATGTTTAGGATGGGTAGATGTTTATGTTTGGTTAGTCAGATGTTTGGGATCATAGGGATGGGGTTTGCCATCAAATGTTGGAGTGAGGGAATATTGGAACCCAAAAGTATATTGGAGTTACAGACTGGTGTTTTGAGGTGTCTCAAAAGAATTTATAGGCTTAGATCATCTCGATTAAGAGGCCAAGATTTTATTATGCTGCAAATAGTGACCTAAGTTCCATATGAGATTTTAGGAAGAAATGGGGAATATAGATAAGTTTTTAATAGGAGAAAAATAACCCCAGAATTTGGAATCATAATGTGTCCTTTTGAGTAGATGCAGTAACTCTGGAAGTTATGATGATTTTGTCAATGTGAAGAATTCGGCTAGGAATTCAACCCAAGTACCTCAACCAAAAATGAGACTATGATGAAGGTCTATTTAAAGAACAAAAAGCATAATTAACATTAAAAGGTCAATATAAACAGTACTTTTTCCTGATAGTCTCAGCAAGTAGCTTGGGCTGTAAAATTCAGGCACTTTCTTCAGTGCTATTCCCTTCTATCAAAGGCCTGCTCACCTATTAAAAATCTAGGTTCTTTCTTCACCTTTAATAGTATTATCACAAATTTAGACTTAGAAAAAGGACCTTAATGGTTACCTATCATCTTAAACTACCTTCTAACTATTGGTGTTGAGTTATTTCAGTTATGATCAACTCTCTATGACTCTATTTGAGGCTTTCTTGGCAAAGATACTAGAATAGTCTGCCATATTTCTTCTTCAACTCATTTGACAGCTGAGGAAACTGAAGCAAACAGGGTTAAATGACTTGTCCAGGGTCACATGGCTACTAAGTATCTGAGCTCAGACTTGAACTCCCTGAGAGGAGTCTTCTTGACTCCAGACCCATAATCAAAACCAAATTTCTTTCTTTTTTAATTAATTTTTTAGCACATATTGCTTTATGAATTATATTGGGAGAGAAAAATCAGAGCAAAAGGGAAAAACCATGGGAGAGTTAAAAACACAAACTATAAAAAAGAAATGAATATAGCAAGTGTTGATTTAATTCAGTCTCCTTTGTTCTTTCCTGTGGATTCAGATGGCATTTTCTGTCCAAAGTCTATTGGGATTGCTTTCAATCCCTGAACCACTGAGAAGAACAAGTCTTTCATGGTTGATCATCTCAAATTCTTGATGTTATTGTGTACAATGCATTCCTGGCTCTGCTTGTTTCACTAAGCACCAGTTCATGTAAATCTTTCCAGGCCTTTCTAAAATCAGCTTGTTTGTCATCTTTTATAGAACAATAATATTTCATTACCTTCACGTACCACAGCTTGTTCAGCCATTCCCTAATTGATGGGCATCTACTCATTTTCCAATTCTTTGCCACCACAAAAAGAGCTGCTACAAACATTTTTGCACATGTGGGTCTTTTTCCCTCTTTTATGATTTCCTTGGGATAAAGATGCAGTAATAGCACTGCTGGGTCAAGAGGTATGTACAGTTTATAGCCCTTTAGGCATAGCAAAACCAAATTTCTAATATCATTCTTTCTGTATAGATACTCCCTTAAAATCTGATCCAATATTTCCAGAACTACCATATACTTGAAGAATTTTAAGCCAAGTAAATTTTTTTTCTGTAAAATGGGAACCATGTTTACATCACATGCCCCACAGGGTTCTTTAGAAAACACATAGGAATTGAGAGACATTGCTCTTCTTGCCACCATAGCACCAATGATTTGTATCATTTTTTAGGGGAACTTCCTAGATCCTATTGCTGGCTTCTTGATTAGGGGTGGGGGCAGCATTGGGTTCTGACATTGCTCCCTTACCATGATTGATATTACAGTCAGAATTTGGTATTGCAGATCCCAGAAGTAGAGAGGGGAGGAACCTTAAAAGTCATTAGAAAAGACATGCCTCCTCACAGAGTCTACATTTTAGGGGGGAAGACAATGCACAAAAGGAAACTAAAAAAGGCAAGAGGAAGAAAGTACTGGAGACTTGTATCTGAAGCAGTACAGTCTTGTGGAAAATCCCTTTTTTGTAGAGCAGTCAATAAGAATTTGGGCAGCTAAGTGGTTCAGTGGATAGAGTCCAGGGAAAACTCATCTTCCTGAATTCAAATTTGGTCTTTCACTTACTAGATGTGGGATACTAAGGCAAGTCATTAACCCTGAACCTATCAGTTTCCTCATCTGTTAAATGAGTTGGAGAAGAAAATGGCAAATCGCTCCAGTATCTTTTCTTTTCTTTTAAATTTTTTTATTATAGCTTTTCATATACAAAACCTATACATGGATAATTTTCCAACATTAACTGTTGCAAAAACTTCCATTTTGCTCCAGTATCTTTGCTAAGTAAACTCTAACTGGGTCACAAAGAATCAGGCATGACTGAAGAAAAATTTACGAAGTGTATTATGTATCAGGAACAAATGAGGAAGCTGAGGCTTTAAGAGGCTAAATGCTGAAGGTCACGAATATTAAGTAGTGTGGCCAGGCCATTTTTCTCTTCATTTACACCAGACTATATCCTCTTCTGGATTGCTGGAGTCACCTTCCTCCAACACCTTTTTTTTTTTTCTTTAAGTTTTCTTTCTTATATATTTTTTCCATTAGAATGTAAGCTCCTTGATTATCTTTTTGTTCATATTTGTATTTCCAATTCTTAGTATTGCACCAGACACATAATGAGTGCATAATAAATATTTGTTGACTGATTGACTAAAATTTAAGCTCAGATCTTATAATACCTGAACCCAACACTTTCCTCCATTGTACTACACTACTTTGAATAAAGATTTTGTTTTGGGTTTCTGTTAAATTAATTTTTAGAAATGTGATTTTAATAGTTTTTATTTTGACTAGGTTACTAAGATTAGAGTTAGATTTAAATCTTACAGTTGGGATTAGGTATTTATATGTGTACTGAATGACTGTACCAATGAAGCAAGTATAGCATTAAGGTCTATAAAAACCATCCTAGGGAGTGTGCTCTCTGTGCTTCTCTGACAACTTTCATGATATCTAGGGTTTAGTGCTGAGGGATTTGCTTTGTAGAAAACACCCTTATTGGGACAGCTAAGTGATATAGTGGATAGGGCACCAGCTCTGAAGTCAGAGGAAGCTGAGCTTAAAATTCTATCTCAGAAATTTACTTAACCCAGATTACTTCCAAAGAAAGGAAGTGGGGGGAAGAAAGAAAGAAAACACTCTTATTGATCACTGAGCAGGAAATGCTGTTCATCTTAAAAGGGATCGACTTGAGTCCCTTCTACTTTGTGCTTATTTGCTTGATCATGGGTGACTGAGCAGCAATCCTGAGGTGGATGTGACTTGGCTTGGAGAAAACCTTCTGAATTTGAGAGGTCATGGGTCTTGTTTGATGCCTGCTGCATTGTGAAAATACATTCCCCATATTCTATATAACTTCTTGGAGGAGACAGCTCTTGGCAAAAGGTTGCCTTGCCAAGGCAAAGGCAAACCTTGACTTGATTTGATTTTGCAGAAGACATAGACTTAGAAGGACATATTTGAACAGTGCAGTACTAAGGTAAAATGTGATATGCTTAATACAAACTGTTTTGTATTTTGAGAGTTTTATATCTCAACTTCCAGGGAGAATATTATAGTAATCATAAGTTATTTCTGAACCCTTTTTAAAGTTGTGTCTTAAGTTTTAAGTTTATAAGTTATGTTTATCTTTTGGATGTAGTTGTTTCTTTTTTTGATAGATAAATAATTAGCTGATCAAACCCTCGCTTAAACTGTATATTGAATATCTTTCTATTCTCCTTCTTTGGGAGATACTAGACATGAGCTAACTCTAAGCTTTAAGTAATTTTTTCTGGGGCTCTAAGATGGGGGTATAAAGAACCAGGGGGAGGAAAAAAGCCTGACTATAGAAAAGAGGGTAATTTTCTGATGTTTTTATCTAACAAAAATTAAGGTTCGGGACCATTTTATTCTTTCTAAGCACCTAGTATCATAGTAAGTACCTAATAAGTTGTTAAATTAATTTGAACCAGTGATCCCTAGAGGATCTGGAAGTAAAATGTCTACATGTAGATTCCTAAGTTTTGTGAGTTTTGTGCTTATTTAGTGGTATACTCCAAGGAATTTTATACTGTCTAGAGTTATTTTAAATGGAGTATTATTACTTTTTTCTTTTCTTTTTCTTTTTTATAACTATCTCTTCTTGCAGAATTTTGTTTGTGATATATAGGAATGCTAATGATTTATGTGGATTAACTTCACATCCTGCTACTTTGCTAAATATGAATTGCTTCAACTAACTTGTAGACTTTTGGTTTAGTTGATTCTTTAGTTGATTTCCCAAATATATTATCATGTGATATAAAAAATGATGAGCTCATTGATTTTAGAAAAACATGAAAAAATTTGCAAGAAATAATGAATAGTGAAATGAGCAGAACCAAGAGAAAATTGCACACAGTAATAGCAAGATTGCTTTAAGGATGACTTTGAGCAAATAAATTATTTTGACTATTATAAACACCCAAATTAATTATAAAGGACATATCAAGAAAGATATTATCTGCATCCAGGGAAAGAACTGATAAATGGAAGTATGAATAGAATAATTGTGTGTGTGTCTAATGGTAGACATCTCTAGGGGAGGGTAGAGGAAGGGAAGAAAAAAAGAAATTTACATGACAACTTTGTTGCATATTTAGCAAGTTGTACATAGTTTCACATGCAATCTTTTTTTTTTTTTTATTGTACTATGTTTGGAAATGCTTGTTTTATTTTATAAATTAAAAATAACATTTTCAAAAAAGTTGACAAAATTTGTTGGTGTACAGGAAATTAATCTATCTGTTTAGCATTAGGATTACAAAGAATTATAATTTGGTTAAAATTTGGATTGGTATCAGCATTTATAGTGATTTTAGGATTTGAGTTAGACAGTGGATGAGCTGAAGAGAGGGAAATGAAGCTGGGTTCCTGGTCTTCCTTTTCTAACATCAAGTCATTTCCTCCATTCTGTAATTAAGGCTTAGGAGATGATCCTGCCCCTCCCTCCTTTCCTTTATAATATATTTGCCATTTCCTCCTTTAACCTTCCTCAATTGGGACTATTGGGAAATGAGGAGCGGAAATGGGGGCATAAAGCTAATAAGACATTTGTTTTAGGAATTCACAATTCAGCACATTATGGTCATAACCATAGTCTCATCTTTATATGATCTACCCTTCATTAGCAAAAAGATCCAGTCAAAGGTACTTTTCTATTCATGGGATCAATTCATATTGAGATATCCGTGGTTTTACCTTGTCTTTTTTGGGACCAATGGCATGCATGGGTAAAAAAACACACTGGGATTGGGATTGTACTCTGGGGCTATTTTTCCCCCACAATGGTAACTAGACCACAAAGCAATTGAACCCAAGACTTTAACTTCATTAGAGGTATGATTTAGCAAACTCAGTGAAATTTAAATTCATTGAAAGCAGGGGCAGTTTAATTTTTGTATTTGTATCTCCAGGACTGTGTCCAGAATTGAGTAGATGTTTAATAAATATTTGTTGATTTGCATTTAATTGTGTGGGCTTTGCCCTTTAAAGGGGCCTAGAAAATAATTCCAGTGGTGAAATGTTTTTTAACAGCTCATCTCTGACTATTCTTCTCTGATGCCTTTTCTGGGGCATGAAAAATATAAAAACTTTTTTTCTCCTTCACATATCTTTTGAAGTTTAAGTCTTTAGGACTTGGGAATCCTACTTAAGATTATATATCTAGAGCTAGAAGCTCTCTCAGAGGTTGGGCGCAGTAATGGTACAGGATATGATATCTGGTCTGGAGTCAGGAAGAACTGGATTCAAATGTGGTCTCAGACATTTAGTATTTGAATGGCCCTGAGCAATTTGTTTGCTTCAATTTTCTCATCTGTAAAATGGGGAAAATAACATGTACTACATAGGCTTATGAGGTTCAAGCAAGATTTTTGTAAAATGTTTAGCATAATCCCTGACACGTATTAGGTGTTAATGTTAAAACACTAAAATAAGAAAGGAGTTGAGTCCAGCATATAGCTCAAACCCCTACACCAATTCCTTTATTGTTTTAACTGCTTCTTGCTTCCACTCTCCTATACTCATACAATGGCTGCCTTTCAATATTGGCTCTCTCTTCTGGTCCTTTCCTGCTTTGTATCTCTCTTTCTGCCACCATGTGCTCAGGTCCTACAGCAGCCAGTGTATCCTGGAGATGGTCCTATCCCAGAGCAGTTGACCCAGTTCAATCAAAACTTCCAAAACTGTATCAGTGTAATAATTTGGCTAAGGCTGGGAAGAGGTAAGTGGACCAGAGATTCTATCAGGATGGGGTGGATTTCTTGGAGTAGGTGATTCTGCTGTCGCATTCCCAGGATACCCCTTCTGCCTCATTCTCCTCGCCTCATTTCCAGAGCCTTACAGGCAGTCCTGGCCCTAGATCTACTGGTTCAGGTAGAAGCTGAGCCAATGAATTCTATTCTCATTCCTAAAGCAACATTAATAAAGTTAAACAAAACACTAAAATATAAAATTAATAATAAAATAAATGATTCCCTTATTTTAAAGATGGGGTTTTAGAAGTCTAGGGAAATTACATAATTTGCCACTGTCATACAGATTATGATTAGAAGTGGGTTTTGAATTCTAGAGCTTGTTTACTCTCCTTTATATAGGTCTTCTTCTCTTCCCCCTTCACCCCCAATTTTTATAGTTGAGAAAATCAAGGCCTAGGAAGTTATAATATGCCCAAGGTCACAAAAATCCTATTAAATATAGAATTTGAATCTAGGTTCTCTGACTCCTTAACTAGAACTTTTTCTACTCTATTAAATTAAAAAAAATTTTTTCCCCTTTAGATTTTCCTTCATTTTAAACCTCAACTGACATCGGTTTCTTCCCTTCACTGCAATGATGGGGGAACCTCCAGAAAAGATGACAGAAGGGAACTAGCAAATGTGTTTTCCTGTCACAAGAATTAATCATGTACCAATGAATGTGCCAGCAACAGTCTCATATAAATTTCTGGGAACCCCAGAAAAGCATCCATGTGAGTGACTATGTATAATTCACCAGATTGACCATCTTTCCCAGATATACTAGGGCAACAAAGCTACCTCTGTATGCATCTTTTTTCCTATCCTTTATGTCTTTTTTTAAAAGTTTGGCCAAATAAAATACACAGACTCAGCATTCACAATGAAGCTTGAAACCAGTCAAGCATTTTATTTTAAAAAAAGAAAAAAAAAAGTCTAACGGTGAAGTATACAGCCTACACATGCTACAGTTAATGTTCTGATCCCCTTTCCCCTCACATATATACTTATATAAGTTTATGTGTTATAAGGAAACAAACAAAAATAACCATCAGAGAATTTGTTTGCCAAGAGAAGTACTGAAATAGCCAAGATTCTTTAGCTTTATTCTACGAAACACATAAAGTGTTTGGATTCAGTCCATGCAGGACTCTCATTCCCTAAGGGTCCAGAGAAATGAGATTGGATATACTAATGTTCCTGATCTAAGTTATAGGAGGGGGGCTGTTTTTATTGCTGGTAATTAACATAATAAATTGTGCACCCTTTTTTTCCTCCAAGAACTATTGCTCTTTTATGTCACTAAGGAAAGACCCTTGAAAAACTTTCGTTGGGCTGAGATTCCATATAGCCTCTTGTCCCTGTGGAGTTAAGGATGCTTGATTTGGATCGAGGGATCAGAAACAGGGATGGAATCTGGAATGTTTTAACAAGACACAGATCACATTAGGGGTCTTAGAGCAAAGTCAGTTAGCAAAGAACTATTTAAAATTCACTTCCCCAATAGAAAAATTGAAATCTGATATAGTTAGCTAAATCTGAAAAATATTGATGGCACAAATTAGCAGTTGATGGCTGCTGGTGGAGCCATGGCTCATGGATCATAGTCTGGGCACAAGTTCAACACAATTGTCTTGGGGTAGCAGGTATTGCTGGGATAGTGTTCCCAGACACTGGTACTCCTGATACTGATGACCAAAAGTGAAGGATTGAGGGATGGCTTGGGGGAGGATCTAAGAACAGCTCTACCAAGTATGGAATAGCTCTCAATGGCATCAACACTGTACCAATGATACCAAAGTGACCATTGCAATTTCTATGACTTATTCTTTTCCAACCAAATCAAACTTTGGGATTTGGTAATAGGCAATCTTTGGTCTCTGGTATTATTGACTGATTGCAGCATATATAAATCTAGAAGAGGTGGGCTTGGGAAACTAGATCTAAGAAATCTAGGGGAAAGGCTGCAGGTTAAAAGATTTGTTTGGTACCCAACTTAACAGTCAAAAGAACAAAGAAAGTCCCTACTATGATTCAGTGGGGCTCAATATCAATTAGTCCACAGCAGCAGTAGGTAAGGGAAAAAAGACAAAGCAAAATTAGATTGAAGGAATAGCAGCCACAACATGAATTGCATATTTATCATGTGGTCCTGACCACATCTAATGTAAGCTCCCAGAAGGCAGAAACCATATCTTCTACTTCTGTAGTGACCAGGAGGACAAGACACTCACTGGCTACCACGCAGTGGCAGATTGGCTAAAAACCATGACTGCCTCTATCATGCCTATGTGATTTGTGGCATGATCTTTTTTAAAATAAACTTTATGCCAAAAGGTTTTCCAACTTTTGGTTTTCTGGTGGAGAGTTCTTTAAAGTTTTATTTGCAAGAGAATCATAAATAGGCTATTTGTGCCCTATATACTTGGGAATAGTTTAAATCTAAGAGTTCTACTTTGAAAATTACAAATGAGGCAAATGGGAAGAGTCCCTACTGGAACATCCAGCTTAGTATTTCTTACAGATCTGCCTAATGTGGAGCTCTTTTGATATTTTCCAGTGCCCTAAAAACACTAAAAGAAAGGAGAAGGTACAATTCTCTTTATAGGAGGTGGTGACAGGGTCATAGAATCATAGATTTGGAGCTGGAAGAACCATTGTTCTCTATTCCAATGTTATCTTTTTTACAAAGAAGGAAACTAAGGCCAAAAGAAATTAAACGGGCTGTTCAATGCCACCCAAGTGACAAAGTAGCAATTTCAATTCAGATATTGGATTCTAAGTTTAAAAACACTGCTTGGGAATACAATTTATTGTGGAAAATATTCTTGTCCAAAAGCTATTATTAGGATTTGAGGCTATAAAATTGGTTGTTCTGTGATGGAGATTTATTCCAAGAGGTGTTAGTACAGCAGATTTGAAATTAAGGATTTGATATAGTATGGTAAACAACAATACAAAAATCCAATCATATTTCTTTGCCTCTTGGGTTGGCATTTAGCTTGGAATTTTGGTTCAGAACAGGGTATCAGATTATGCAAGCAGCTAACCTGTCTTTGACCTTATTGGGGATGGCATAGAGAATATTTAGTGTCTATAAGATGAAAGTTCAAAAAAATATAAAAAATATTGCTGATAGCCCTTCAAAAAGTACTTTCACAATAAAATTAAGACTGAAATTTGAGTCAACTGCTGACCAATTTCTGCAGTGTTAGTCACAAAGATGCTTGCCAACAGAATGAATGTCTTTGATCTGAAGACTGGCTTTGCTATGTTCCAAGGAACTCATTACTCAGAAGACTGGAGCACGGTGGATTTTTCAGCTATGGCAACTCATGAAGAACATCTTCCAGGCAGAGAAGTGACAGAATCAGTGTTAATGAAGGGGTACCCATACCACCTTAAGTCACAGATCTTTGAAAGTATTGCAATATCCCCAGTGGATTATGTAAACACATCACCAAACAAGAATGGGAAATATCTGTTACGGCATCAGATCACAGAACAACTCATCTTCACCTGGTTAGGGTAGTATCCAACAGTGAAACAAACTGAAAGGCTGCTGCAGAAAGTAAGGAAATGTGGCTTCTGAAATAGCTGACACCAGTGAGAGGGGTCACCAAAACAGTGCAACGACTTCAATTTGCAATGAGATCCCTAGAACACAGATGAAAAGGAAAGCGGTCCAGTTGTCCTTGAACAGACACCAGCTGCAGAATGACTGTGACAGGAAGTCAAATCACTTTAGATTGGTAGAAACCGCAAAAATCCTTAAGGCCAAGAATTTGAGTCTAATGCACAAATGCATCTGCCATGGTGCTTAGTATTTAATAAGAACACAGTAAATATTAGGTGAATGGATGAATGAAACTAGGAAGCAAGCCTGAAACAAAATATGTACTTTTTTCTTTCCAAAATGAAGCCAAATTCAGGAAAGCATCATGTAAAGCAAAAGGAACATTTATCAAAAATTGGCTCAACACTAAAAAACTTAAGGTAGCTCCTTTCTCTAAGAAGCAGAGTCCCAGAAATGACAGAGGGGATCTGAGTGCTCAGGCTTGCTAAGATTATTCTAAGAATTGCTAGGATTCTTTATTCTCTACTCATCAACCTTGCTAATTATCTACAAAAGTGTTTTCTGAGGATACTGCTAGAGGGGGCCAATCAGAAATAGGAGAAATACTAGTCTATTAATCCCAGGGAACTAGGTGGTAGGTTCCTCAGGGCTACCCATACCTTAGAGCAGGGGTCCTCAAACTATGGCCACAGGCCAGATGTGGCAGCTGAGGATGATTATCCCCCTCACCCAGGGCTATGAAGTTTCTTTATTTAAAGGCCCACAAAACAAAGTTTTTATTTTTACTATAGGGCGGCCCTCCAACAGTCTGAGGGACAGTGAACTGGCCCCCTATTTAAAAAGTTTGAGGACCCCTGCTTAGAGGAAGGGATGAATAACAGACATAAGATTAACATGCATTAGTCTTTTTCCTTTCCAAGGGCCTTTAAAGGCCACTTCTTCAACAAAGCAACATATCCACAGGTATTAGGGATGAGAGAAGGACTTTTGTACCAACAAAACTTCTAATCTATAATGTGTATGAGGAACTATTTTTCCAACACAATGGACATAACACAGTGAAAGCGGTGGTCTAGAGCTGGCTTTTTCCTCGAAACAAGCCTAAGGAAGGAAAGTACATTCTTGCTTCTTGTAATGTAACACCTGTAGGCACTTGCCCCTTTTGTTCTTCCACAGGAGATCATGGGATCATAACCTTAGAGTTGGAAGGTACCTTAAAGATCATCTAGTCCAACCTTCATTTTTTAGTTGAGGAAATTGAGGCATACAAACTAATAGAGCCGGAATTCAAACAAGGTTATCTGACTCCAAAATTATGAGTTTCCCCACAAAATTATACTGCTTTGTCCTGGTTTCTTTTAGCCTGAGACAATCCGGCTTCTGAACTACCAATTAGGGTGCCTCAGTTTTCATCTTGGTTAGTTCACAAATTGGCTGGGTGATATCAACCAAGTGTGACTCTGTGATTCATCTGCCTAGTGGGGAAATAAGCATTGCCCAATTTAAGTCACAAGGTTGTGAGGACCAAGTGGGAAAATTCAGATACTTAACAGATGTGGAGAAAAGCAGAGAATTAGTGGGAATCAGTCTTATGGGTATTTAGCTCTTGTCACTATCCAACGGACTGAATAAATGGCAACTTTCACCTGCCTCCACCTCTGAGCATCCCTTCTCCTCTCCTTCAAAGTTCAGCTCAATGCTATCTCTTACAGGAAATCTTTCCTAATATCCCTAGTTACTAGCACCATCACCATACTCTTTTTAATTACTTTATGTTTTATATATACTTTTCTTTGTACATATTGACTTCTCAACAGAACATAAGTTCCTTAAGGATGAGGACCATTACATTTAGCCTTTGTCCTCCCAGCCCCTAGCGTAATGCATGGCATAAGGTAGGCACTTAATGAGAATGTATTCATTGATGACTGGGGCCTTGAATTGGTGATTCTTGGGAGTAGTCATTCAGGGGCTTCCCTTATGTCTTCTTTCTACCCCCAACCCCCACCAACTGCTTCAGTTCTTACTGAATCACTGCCTTTCTCTTTGCCAGTGTTGTGGGATTCTAGCAGCTACGTCACTAAGCTATGATTAGTTGCCTCCATTTAAAAAATAAAATTCTGTGGACTTAACATCCAACTATTCCTTCTGGAATCCTAAGGAACACTCAGGATGAGATACTGAGAAAAACATTCAGGAAAAAAGGAGTAGTAGTAGGTAGAGAACGTGATGGGATAGGGGAAAAAGAGGGTTTTGTAGTCAGTGTAGAAGCAGGAACATTTAGAACAGAGCCCCTTTCTCAAAGCTTTTGGGAGCCAAATGGCTCCATTGCCCTAGCTTCCATCAGCTTGCAGTCAATTCCTATTTTGGACCTTCCTTCTTCTATTCCCCAATTAGAATGGATCACTCCATAAAGGACAAGTTCCCATAAATGAACAGCACCACACTGAAAGAAAAAAGTGACTTATACTAGTTCTAGATAACCCTGGGATGAAGTAATGTCCAAAGCATGTACTGAATGCTGTGCTACTTTAGGATAGGAATTACTCTTCTAGGACACAAAGTTTTCTCAAGAGTGCAAAAACAAAAACAAAAAAAGAAAAAAAAGGCAGGTTTAGCAGACTTCTGTCCTTGTCCTCTTGTACTTCCATGGCATGTGAGTAAAAACTGTTTCTCATCAAGTCACATATGACCATAACCTTAATGAAGGGAAGATCTGTTAAGATTAGAGAAAGCACACAGACCCCCTGTGGCAGCAGGTATTTCTGCAAACAACAAAAATGGGAATGAGTGGCTTTGAGAAAAGGTTAAATGGAGAAAGTGAACTTGGGTCATGCAAAAGGGGAATCATAGAAAGGCCTATCCTGGGACACTGGGCCTGGCTTCATATCTGATCAAGGCTGATTATCTTTTAGATGCTCAGAGAAATTTCTAGATCTGCTGTGGGATCTGGTATCTCAGTGCCTTTTCTAATTACATTTTGAACATCAGCATGCTCTAGGAAAAAGGAGCTCCTGGTTCTTGGATGCCATGTAAGAGCTACTGGATAAATAGTTGTTCATGGTCCAATAGGAACCCATTTCTACCCACTTAAAGCAGTAATTTCTATGGGTAATTGAAAACATTTAGAAGAGATCTTGGTTGCATCCAACCCCCTCATATTACAGATGAAAATGCTGAGGAAAAGGATCAGAGTTGGCCAATTGGCCTGGAGACTATCGCTGAAAATGGACTGAATCTCCTACAAGCGGGATGACTGCCAAGGAACTGAATTAAACAGCATTGAGGCTAGGGGGGATGGACTCTTCATGATCATTCCTACTTAGGAATCAAGAGAAAGCCCAATGCGCTCTGGAATCTTTTCCTTTTAAAGCCTTGTAGAAAATGATAAGTTAAGAAGCTAATTAAATACCCAGGTGAAACCCATGGAGATCTTGGCGGGATGGATCCTACAAGGACAGTGAGAACTATGGCTTCTTTCTTAGATAGTTGGAAGGAATCCAGCCTTCCCAAGAAGGCGCTCCACTTAGGACCTGACAGAACCACCAGCCACTGCTATTCTTTTCACGTACTTCAAACACAGTTCCCTCCTGGAAGCCGCTGGTTTCCTCATCCCCTTCAAAATTGGCCATAGCCACATATAATGTATCTTTGGGGACTTCTGAAGTGGGGAAAGGAACAGCAGCTGGCTTCTCCCTCACTTCTCCTAACTTGGTTGCTGCTTTTGGCCCAAGCCCACTTTTTGCTTTGATCTCTTCTTGGCCTCCTGGACCAGGTAGGAAAGGTTTGGCCTTTGGAGGGACCAGCATAGGTCGGCCAAGAGCTGGAGCAGCTTTGACTTCATTCGCCTCTCGATGTGGCACTTTGGTTTCAGGAAGGGGCCTGGAAGAGGAGGAGGTTTTCTTGGGAGGTGGTGGCCTCCGAGGAGGTACTACTGGTCTCTGCTGTGGTGACTCTTTGGAAGGGGGAGGACTACTCTTAGGTGTGGTATCAGTCACCTTTGCTGGCCTCGGGGGGACTTTAGAAGAAATGTCCTTTGCTGTGAGACTGTCCTGTTTAGATATGATTTTGGTGTCTACCATGGCTCGCTCCAGAGGCCTGCTGGAAACCTCCCCTGACAGCAAACTGTTGCTGAAGGAGACATCCTGAGTTCCACTTAGGTGGTGATTCTCCTCTTCTGACGACTTCTCCTGAGACTTAGCAGGTCGGAGCTTGCTCCTGAGGTTGCATATGTCCAATCTGTCCTCAGCTTGAGGCGGCTCTGTCCTGTGTGAAGAAGCTGGTTTTGGTCTAACCTGAGGTTTAGACTTCAAGAAGGGGTTTGGGGTAAAAGACTCAGGTTTATCTTCCGGCTGTTCAGCTTTAGGTTTGATGATGGGGCGCAGGTTTGGCTTCTTTACTTCTTTGGCCAGCACTTTATGTCCACACTCCAGCCCCATCTCATTTTTCTGCTGGAACAGTTTGCTCTTATCTGATTTCAGCTCTGCTTTCTTGTTGTCCCGAGGTGGGGGCATGTGCTTTGGTGGAATCATGGGCAAGATCATGCCAGGAGGCTTGGGGGACCCTCTGAGCTGCTCCATCCTTTGCCGTTCTCTCTCTTGCAGTTCCCCTTCTGATTTGATGATGGACTCCTTCCGTGGGGGGAGGCTGGGCTTCTCCTCCAGGTCTGGGTCAGAGATTTCCTCATATCCGGCAGAAGCAGCCATATCTAAAGAGACATTCCGAGGGCCCTCCTTACCCTTCCATTCTTTGGACCAAGGAATGACACAGTCCATGCCGTTATGTGGTGCTTCAGGCAAAGGCCGAGAAGGTCCAGCTGCTTCGTGGCAGGTGTGGTTCTCCACCATGGCCTCCCCGAGGCGGAGCTGTGCCATTTCATTAGGCAGTGGAGCTAAGAAGTTGGGTCTTGAGGCATTGCTCGTTTTCTTGTATTTGTCAATGAATGTTGCTGGGGCCCAGCCTTCCTTATCATCTATTTGGATGTACCACCAGCCACTTAGGTTCTTTTCAATCACCTGAAAAGTATAATAGAAAGGTTGATTTAGTAACAACACCTTTACAGCCACTTGACTCAAGGGAGATTCCAAGAGCACCAAAATATTGAGAATTGTGCAGGTGTGAGAAATTCTTAGAGCTCAGGATTCTTTGCATGAACATGTGTAACTATTAGTACTTAACTAGAGAGGAGAAATGCTGAAGTTTCAAAAAATGCTTCAAAGGCACAAGGAACTGTTACAAGGCACTGTAGCTTCTAGCCAGCACAGTACTGTAGATGCATAATGATCCTAGTTTATCAGAGAATTGCCTGTTATTTTAATCCTTCCCTTGACAGTATTTTCAATTCCATCTAAAAGTAGCTCTTCTCTCCACTCTCAATTCCTGAATCCATTTCAGACCTTATAATTGATACCAATGAAGCAATAGGACTTACTTAAATGATATAAAACGGAGATGAATTACCTTGATTGAAATTAATGGAATATCTCTAATCAAGAGACAGACCTATATATGTATGCTATGGAAAAGATTGGTGCCCCAATAATACAGACATAGGTAGGGAAAAGTCCATCACTCTCTTCAGGGCTTAGTTAGAGGAAAATATCCTTCAAAAAGTATTTCTTCATTCTCTGGAGTGTTAGTATTATTTTCAATTTATTTTTACATATCCTGTGTTTACTTTTTTGTGAACACGTTGCAACAGCTCAGTATAGTATAAATTCTTAGAGAGAAGGTACTCTCTTTTCTATATCGGTTTCCCCAGTGCCTGACAGACAGTATGCTACATTGTAACTATGTAACATACATAAATGTTGCTGACTGACTGAAATAAATAGAATGTGTATCAATGTCAATTAGCTAGCAAATAGACTCATGCATAAATAAGTTTAGAACACACCATAGTAGAAAAATGAAAATGGGACGACAAATATTCTCAATTCGATGGACATTTTATTAAACACATACTAGGACCAGAAATTCAAAGATAAAATGAAAAGGAATTCTGGCTCTCATGAAGTTTAGATTCTACTAATTTGATTATATTCTATTAATTTAATATTACTAATGATTAAATGCCTATTACATGCAAGTAATAATATGATTTTCCCATTATAACTTATGAGAAATTTTCATTATTTACTCATTAGGAAGGAACAAATGAAGTTTTTAAATTTTAAAAATGAATATATAGAGGGCTAAAATAGTATGAATAAAATACATATTCAATGAATTTCAAGAGTTTCTATCATTATTCCATCATTATTTCTAGCATTTCCTAATCACCAATGCACTGTAAATTTTTACTATATGCAAAATTTTGACTACTAAATGTTACTTCTTAAAACCCAGAAACTTTGAAGTATTCATTCCCCCACTCCCATAAATGCCCTCCTAATGTTGGCACCCAGTTCTTGGCTGTTCTTGAGCTCATCCTCACACAGGATGAGCTGCTGTTCTAAAGTTACTGAGGACAAAACAGAAGGAAGAAAATAGTATATTTATGTTAGCAGGACAAAGAAGATTTAGGTTTGAGAAATGATGTTCTAAATTGTATCATATCCAGAAAACAAAACAAACCCAAAACAAAACTCCAACACAGTCAATTCCAATTTTTAAAGATAAATCACTGGCAATGGAGAGTCATGTTCACTTCAGTGAACTATTGGACAGTCTATATCCTCCATTGGTATATCCTTTCAATGTCAACAGAACTAGAGGGAGTCCAGACTAACATATATTACAAAATGGTTGTCATAAAAACTACCTGATATGAAAAGAAAATACAAAAATGAATCTAGACAGCAAACTCTAAGTGTGCCAAAGATTAGTGTTTCATAAATCTATACGAATAAAAACTCGAGGAAGGATTCACTATTTAATAAATGTACTTAGGAAAGTCAGTTGGCAATTTAGCAAAATGGATTTATGCTTATGTCTCACATAACATATAAGTGAATTCCATCTGGAGGAGAAACTTAAAGCACCCAAAATACCCAAACTACAAAAAGATGAAAAATTGGGGAGAATGTTTCTATCTCAGCTGTTGAAGGATAAGACTCTTTTTTCTGTTCAGTAAGTAAAAGGGATTTTGGGGATCAGTTAGAAGTGCTTGACTTACATTAAAATAAAAATATTGTATACAATTAAACTACACAGTTAAAATATACCAATAGATTAGGGAGAATATTTGTGACATATGTCAGATTAAATATTTGTTATTTAAAATATATAGGGAAAAGTTAAAAAAAAAACCAAAGATAATTTCCATTTCAGGATTTATAAATTCAGTCAATAAACATTTATTAAATTACTATTATGAGTCAGATATTTTGCTATATACTATGGATACAAAAAGAAGTCAAAGACAATTTTTTTTCCCTCAAAGAGTTACAATCTAATGGAGAAGACAAGAAGTAAAAAAAATATGCATAAACCATTTACATACAAAATAAACAGGAAATAATTAAAAGATGGAGGGTACTGGGATTATGTGGGGTTAGGTAACGTTTTCTGTAGAAGACAATCACTTAAAAGAAACTAGGGAAGGCAGTAGACAAAGATAAGAAAGGAGAAATAAAAATGTCTGGAGTAGAGAGAATATTTTAATAGAACAGTAAGGAGTCTGACTGCATGGAAGAGTATGTGATTGGGAATAAGGTGTAAGAAGATTAGAAGCATGTGTGGGGGTAAGGTCCCTGTTTTCTGAAAAGGAAGGAAGGAAAAAACTAACTCTATGCTGGCTGATTATGGAGAAATAGGTATCGTACATTCATACTTAAGGAGTTAGATGGCCCAGTGGATAGAATGCTGGACCTAGAGTTGGGAAGACCTGAATTCAAAAGTGGACTCAGACAGTTACTAGCATTGTGATCCTGGCCAAGTCACTCAACCTTGTTTGCCTTTATCCACTGAAAAAGAAACTGGCAAAACCACTCTAGCATCTTTGGCAAGAAATTCTCATGGATAATATGGTCCACGAAGTCATAAAGAATCAGACATGAATGAATGAATGAATGAGTGAACTATAACAAAATACTCATATTTTGCTAGTGGAATTTCTTACACAATCTTTTAAAAGCGAGATCTCCAAAGATGGACAGAAGCAACTACACCCAGAGAAAGAACACTGGAAATGAATATAAACTGCTTGCATTTATGTTTTTCTTCCCGGGTTATTTATACCTTCTGAATTCAATTCTCCCTGTGCAACAAGAAAACTGTTTGGTTCTGCACACATATATTGTATCTAGGATATACTGCAACCCATTCAACATTTAAGGACTCTTGCCATCTGGGGAAGGGGTGGAGGGAGGGAGGGGAAAAATCGGAACAGAAGTGAATGCAAGGGATAATGCTGTAAAAAATTACCCCTGGCATGCATTCTATCAATAAAAAATTATTAAAAAAAAAAAGCGAGATCTCACAGTCATTTGATCCATTAAACCCATTGTTGGAACTATGTCCTGAAAGTTATTAAAAACAAGCAATAAGGGAATTATTAAAATTTTCATAGTACTTTAAAAAAACCAAACAAATCTGGAATCAACTCAAGTGTCCAACAAAGGGTAATGGTTATAAAACTACAGATAGTAATTATGAAGACAAAGAAATCTAGGGAGAAATTTATAAAATAATGCAAAATGAAAAAGTAAAACTAGAAAACAGAATACTTATTAACTACTACTATATAATAGAAAAAGTAATTAAGAATAGATAAAATATCTCGGCAGAGGCTTAAAGGAAGTGATGGAAAGTTGTTTTGATTTTTTGTGTTGAATGTAACAATTCATTTGCAAATCACTATTAAGCAAATTTAATTATTGATTATAATATTGATATTCAATATTTATTTGTAAATTATTTGCTTAATTTAAAACAATCTTTCAAAAAGAGAGAACTAAAAAAAGGTCCTCAGGACATTGGGTGGGCTTTTTTTGGAGAATCTGGGGGAAAACAGGGATAAGAGTCTTATAAGATTCTTGGTCCTAAAGAGGAGGAAGTATGAGAATATCTCTTCTTTGCAGAGATGGATTTTAAGTGTGAATCATTACATACAATGCCAAATTTGTTGCTATGTTGGCTAGTTTTGCTTTCTCTTTCTTTTTTTCCCTCTTTGTTATGAGGGATAAAACTCTAGGGGAAGAAGGAGGTGGATATATTTTGAAGCATATGTGATACAAAAGTATTTTTTAAAAGACATTCAAGATGAGAAGGTATGGGTAAGTTGTGATTGACATGCCATTGATTAGATCACAGATTCTTTAAAGTAGTGAAGTATATTACTGATCTCTTCCTTCTAGCCTACTGTTTTAGATATTTGTGGCTAACCCACTGAAAGAAAGAAGCAGTCACATGTCCAGTTCCTCAAATCTTGTTGTTAGTTTTGGGGAATCCCAGGAAGGATACTGGTACAGGAAGTCTTACTTCCTATTCTCTTGAATACGGGCCAAAGGAAAAACTGCTGGGATGGCATGGCCACATTTTAAAACTTAGAAAGAGATCAAAGATTTGCCAGGAAATATATTACAACTGGCTACTGCTATTCATTTGTTGATTTGATAATTATTTATTGTGTCTATTATGTGCCAAGAAAAACGAGACACCATCACTTTCTTAAAGAACCTTACACTATAATGGACATATAGTTACAGCAAAGTGTATTGAAAAAGTGGTTCGGAGGGAGAGTATAGATCAGGGAAGACATCATGAAAGAGATGGCATTTGAGCAGGGCCTTGAAGGAGAAGTAGGATCGTCAAAGGTAAATAAGAGGAAAGGGCATTTCAAGTTTAGACTGAATACATGGCATGAATCAAAACAAGGAAGTTTAAAGAAGTTCAATGCTCTTGTGAGGAACAGTGAATACTCTACATTAACTTTGAAGTATCAGTTCAATTGCCTGATAGCTGTTTTTTAAGATAATTTATAATTTTACAATACACTAGAATAATAATTATTTATAATTTCAAATCTTTAGAAAAGACAATACTTTTTAGAGGACATTAGTTTGACTCTAGCAGTCAAAAAAAAATCTACAAAGAGGTGTTGCTTACATAGGGAGGCCATGTAAAATGAAATGATCCTGAGGTTTCTGGTCTTCATTTGGCTACTTACTAACTATAGAATTTGGCTTTAGTCATCAACAGTTTCCTCATACCTAAAAAGGGGCTAATAGTAACTTTCTCTTGAGGGTCAAATGAGAACATTTTAAAAGACTTTGGAAATGTAAAATAGTTGATAATAGATATAAAAATGGTACAATTTCTTCCTAATCCTCACACCTTTTCTCCTAAATAGCCAATAGAGGGTAACAGATAAAATTTCTTTCTAAATAGAATGAAACAGAAGCTGGATTGATTGTTGAAGAATGCAGAGTCAGGGAGTAAGAGCAATTAAACACAATTGGGTTTTGCTTTTTTATAGAGCAGGATCTCCCTGAAGGGAAGGATTGTTTTTCTTATGTTTTTCAACAGTGCCTTGCACCTAAGTTGTTACTTAAGAAATGTCTGTTCAATTGTTTGTTGTTGATGATTTTGGGAATTGATGAACTGATAATAGCAGTTGTTATGGTGCCACTTTTTTCTGCCTGTTTTTCATCAATGATGATGATGATGTGTGTGTATGAGAGAGAGAAAAAGAGAGAGAAAGAGAAAAAGAGAGAGAGAGAGAGAGAGAGAGAGAGAGAGAGAGAGAGAGAGGAAGAGAGGAAGAGATAGAGAAGACAGCAAAGAGAGAGAGAGAGAGAGAAGAAGGGAGGAAGAGAAAGAAGAGAGAAAAAGAGAGAAAAGAGAGAGAGAGGAAGGGAGGGAGAGAAGTTTTTAGAACTTGCATGTCAAATTGTCCACCTAATATCCTGTTGTTTTCATTTTCTGATGATGGGGAGGTTGAACATGATGGAGAGAAATAGAGGAGAGGAGGCAGTGGATGGATGATGATGACCGACTCCAACAATTGTGTTGTAGAGTTGGGTCAATCTATACTTGTTGCAGAATAATGACTATGTCAGGCCCATCTTAAGTATCACCTCTGGATCTGTCTCTGTTGTTATTCCCAACTATCAAGGGATTTCCAAGCATGCATTGATCTTTAAAAGAACTGAAAATAAGTCAACTTTCTAGAGTCATCAAGAAAAATGAGAAAAAGTACTCAGGGAAAGAGGAATTCCAGGGAATTGTTTAGGCAAGAGGGAAGGAAGGTGAAAGGATGGGAGGGGAGGACAGAGGAAGGAAGGAGCAGTCAGAGGGGAAAAGCAGATTGGAGGTAGGAAGGGAAGGTCAAGTCCACTCACCTCAACTTTCAGTCCTGCCTGGAAACTGATTCCATCAGGAATAGTTGTCTGGAACTCAGCAATGGTATAATATTCCTCTTCTACTTGGGGTGGGATAGGGGGTTTTGGCAGGTTCAGACCTCGAGGCTGATAGAATTAAAAACAAGATTAACTTCAATGTAAAAAATATTACTAAGAAGTTGAAGCACAATGGGTAATTTTTAGGATTCAATAAAAATGTAACCTGGCTCTAAAGAGACATGTTGGAGTGTTGATCTTATGAATGAATCACAAATTTTTCAACTGAGGGTAGGTGAGGAAAATATGGAAAGATAGGGCTACAATAAACTTTTTTTTTTTAAAGAGAAAAAGGAATTAGAGAATTTTCTATTAGCTTAGAGGCAATAACTAGAACATGAACAGAGGAAACTTGGAGGCATGAGAGGAAAGCGTTCCCTTTTTGCCCAAAGTTTGATTTTTGTTCATTTACAGGGGCATACCTACATATTTTATTCATTGGAAAGGGACCTAGCCCTCACCTAGATCAAAGGTGTATCTTTGTCTTGATTTTGTCACTAATATCCTGTGTGACCTTAGGCCTCATTGTCTTTAAACCTGTATTCTTATATATCAAGTAGAATAATAATATCTACTATATTTAGTATAAATATTGTTGGGACTGTTCTGAGAATCAAATGAGATAATGCTCATCAATATGCTTTACTGAAGCATATAAAAAAGTTAATTTGCATTGTCCTATAACACAAGCCTTTCAAGTAAGTTCCCCAGGGTCAGGTTTCTACTTACTATAGTCATGTCTCTTCGAGGAGGAGGTCTCTGTCTCATCTTTGGAGATCCTGTGGAGAAACATGGTCTTATTTTACTCAAGGTCAAGAGGCAGCACCCGCAATTCAACACAAATTTTTTACACACCATTTAGGCACAATGTACAGAGGGACAATATAAAGTTAAAAAAAAATAAGAAAACAGGCTGTTGAAACTCAAGGAGTGAAATAACATGAGCACATAAATAATTAAAATGCCAAGTAGAGTGCAAAAGTATTTTAAATAATTTAAAATTTTAGGTTAAAAACTCCAATTAGAGGAAAAATCAACTACTTCCTGCAAGATTACCTATACCCTTTTCTTTAACTTTTTCTCAGCTCAGGCTTATGCTACTCTCCCAATATGCTTTTCCCCAAAATGAAATCAATCATTAGTCTTCGTCTATTCTGAAATGAGAGATTTTCAGAATTTCCATTTCAACAGTAAAGGAAAACCTGTGTAAGTGAGAAGGAAAAGGTACACTCCCAATATATTTGAGAGGAGGAGAAACTTTTTCCTTATGAACACTAAGAGCCTATACTGTCAGGGACCACTGGAAATTAGGGCTACAGAGTGGGTTTTCATTGAAGTCTTGTGTAACGGAAGCTCCCTGAGGAGGTCAGATTGGAATGCATTGCTTAGTAATGTCCTAAATGCATGCTAAAATATATATATGGCTGATAGCTTTACTTTCTTTACATGGGGAAGCCAGAGGGATCTAGGCAGCATAGTAGATAGATTGTTAGGAAGAACTGAGGCTAAATCTGTGTGACCATGGAGAAAGTCTCTTATCTTTGGTTCAGTTACCTATAACAGCAGCAATTTTATAGGATTATTGGCAGGATCAAATGAGACAATATATATTAAATTCTTTGTAATCTTTGTTTTCTTCTCCCCCACCTCCTCCTCTTTTCCCTTTTTTCTTCCTTTTTCCTTCTTCTTTTCTTTTTCTTCTTCCTGTTCTTCCTCTTCTTCTATTAATATAAAAACCCTCTGAGGTCTATTTAGCTCTAGGTCTATGATCTATCATCCCGATCTTAGAATTAATATATCCTATGCTCTGACCTCCCACATTCTGAGATAGAGATTACTTTTCCTGCATCCTTCTCCCCTTTCCTAGTCCCTTACCTTATCCTCAACCCTGATCATCATAACCAGAGATCTAGGACACCTGAGTGCTTTCTCTGCTCAGCCATTGTAGCCAAATAGAATACTAGTCATGGTTATGGGGGGGAAGGGAATTCTCAGTAGTTAAGAGGCAGAGCTTTAATAAATCAGCATGTATATTTGCCAAACACTATGGTAGGTATAAGGAAAACAAAGATAAAAATGAAACAGTCCTTGTTTTCACTGGGCTTACATTCAATGACATGCAAGAATTTTTTATAAATAGGACCAAGAAATGGTAATCAAGAACATAAAAATAAAATTAAATGGCAAGAGGGAAATAATCCATCTGAGACCAAGGTATTGCCAAATAGAAGCATTATTTCTATATGCCCTAGTAAGGTGATAGCCCTGGTTTAAGCTAAGAAGTTTTTGTTGTTTTTTTTTCCCCAATAACACAAAACCCTGTAGAAATACTTAAGTGAAACTAACGAGGGCATAGAAGAACCTTTCTTCTCTAATGGTTGGGACTCCTTTTCTTAACTAAATCCTAAGGCACACAGAAGTGTTTCTATGTGGTCCTTGGAAGGGCAGTGAAATTAGTAGGAAACAGGAAATGAAGATTTTAATTCTGATTCTGTCATTAACCATGTGACCTCTCAAAATCTCAATTTTCTTATCTGAAAAATGGGGATAATAATACTAGTAGAGTTGTGAGGTTTATATATGAAACTGCTTTTTAAAAGGATTAAACATATAAGTATAAGTTATTATTAGAATGAATTGAATATATAACAAACTTTCTCTTTTTTTTGCTGGCAATCCACTCACTTTGCTTGATGTCACTGTCCAGGCCTGTGCGACTGTCAAACCTTCCATCTCTTTGGTTGTTGAGTACATCCTTCTCTCTGCCTGCTGAGTTCTGTTGCCGGGAAATGCCATCCACATCAACAGTACACGAATGGGCTGGTGACCCAGAACTTAGTTTCTGAGCGAATAGCTCTCCACTGCTTTTTTTTAGGTAGGAAGCAGGTGCCCAGCCCTCTTTACCTTGAAACCTAGAAAAAGATATCTTCAGTGAGCTCACATCATACTTTCCCTGTGCCAGAGGGGAAGCCTCTTCAACCTTCTAAATTCACCTCAAATCCTAATGGCTAGAAGCCTGAAAGGATAAATTAATTTAATGAATATAAAGAGGTGATAAAAGAATACTAAATATAATAATGAATTATAAAGAAGTGATAATAAGGGAATAAAAGGCAATAGTCACTAAGAACCAGGAAAAAAACCATTATTGTTTAGAAGATGACTAACATATTAAAAAGGAACATGGGTCTTTGAGGCAAAAGACATTGGTTCAAATTCCAACCCTTCCACTGTATGACCTGAATGATCTCAGATAAGTAATTTGATTTTTCTGTGATAGAATTTCCTCCTTTGTAAAATGAACATAATATTCCATTTCCCAATTCAAAGATCAGATTAGGTAATGTAAATGTTTTGTACATTGTAAAATGCTATAAAAATATTAGCTATAGTTATCATCACCATTACATCTAGTTGTAGGATACACAAGGTAAGTCCAAAGCCTAAAGCAATATGTATGACAGGGCTCCCAGTTTGGCTTCATTTCATTAAGTTATGAAGAGTTTGAGATCCTCAGAAATCAGCCTGCTGACAACAAAGTCAAATAAATACTGAACAAATTTTTGACTCCCTCTGTTACAAAGGCCAACCCAGTCCCTACAATTGATGCACATTGTAGGCCTTCCACATGGCAACTCAACATATTAGAGATAAAGTTATGGAATTGATCTCATTTGTATAAGATCCTCCAAGTAAAGATGATTTGTTTAGACTCAGTAGTGGACAAAATCTCAGACTAAAAACCTGGTTATACTCTGTTCAAACATGAACATGAGATGTTCAAAAGAAAAAAAAACCAGACCTTTAAAAAGGAGAAATAAAACATACTGTGTTGAAAATATTCATAAATAGGTGAATAGAAGGAAAGGGTCTTCTTTCATTCCAGGGACTATTCCTTTGAATGGAAAAAGATAGTCAAGGGATTTTGTTTTTGTTCTGGACTGAAGGAATCCTAAACTACTATGGGATTTCATGTTATAAAATAAGTTATATTCTTTCAAGAGAAATCATACACAGAAACACTATAGTTCTCTTAGTGGCAGCATGTCTTGGAAGAAATATAATTTTTTAAGGGTCAACCCTGCCAGCTTAGATCTATAAGAGTAATAGCAAAACTAGCATTCTCCCTTTTCCAATTTTCTCAACTTCTATCCTAACCCTCAAGGCTCCTGCTGACTAATTCCAAAAGATTTGGCTTGAGTTAGTTTTATTAAAAAGACAAACTAAACAACTATTCAGTCACTATATTTTGCTTACCAGCATAACCCTAGCTTATCCTGAGCTCTTCCTATCCCAAAGGCACTGTCAAAGCTCCTATCATGGTGCAAGTTCTAGAATGCAATTTTTTTTTTGCAATTGAGAAATATTATAAGTACTGTACCTTCTAGATGTCAACATCCAATTACCTTTCTTTTCCCCACTCAGACATCTTTTTTTTAAAGGATGTTAAACATTTTGGGGTTTGTTGTATAAGTCAACAAATTTAATAATTTTATTTTATATCAGGTAATTTATATAACACTCTATAATATATATATATATATAAAAGAGATAGAAGATGAATTTGGGGTAGGGTTGGGTGATCACTAAACACTAAGGGATCAGGAAAGTTCTCATGTAGAAATGTCTTCTAATATTCTTTTTGCAAGGGCAGAATTCTTTAGCCTTGACATAACTAATCAATGCTCATATGTGCCACTGCAAAACACAGATAAGAAAAAAAGGAAACAGGAGGAAAGGAAGAAAAAAATGGAACAACAGATTTAGCAGAAGAGGAAGCGAGAAAGATTAAAGTAAGAAAACGGGGGAAGCAGGGAGAAGAGAAAGAAAAAAGTAGTAGAATGAAGTTATTTAATATGTCAGCCAACAAGTATTTGAGAACCCATGTGCTCAGCACAGTGCAAGATACCATGTTACATTAATTGCTACTGTTGCCTCATGGTGCCATAGGTTGAGCTGTCCGGACCCACTATCAGCTGTAGAGATGCTGCATAGTTTCTTTCTAGCCCGGAGTATGGGGATCAGGGCATGTTGTCGAAAAATCAAGACCTCCTCTCCCTCATGCCCAAATATGCCTTAAAGCTACATGGGTATCTCTATTCTTGAGTATCCACTTAGATATAAGAATGTGGTACCTGTCAATGATGAGTACCTGCTGCTGTACAGTCCCTGTTTAGCAGAAGCCAAACAGTAAGAAAACATGAAAGGAATTCAAATAGTAGGACTTCCAGTTTCTGTGAGTAAAACTACTTCTCACATCAGTCATTCTACTAATGATCTTCTCTATCAGGGAGCAAACAAATAACTGGAAAGCATAGATTAGCTGCTGTATCCCAGAAAGCCATGTGAGAAAAGAAGGGAGAGCCTGCATAATACAGATGATGGCCAGTGGCCCAAGAATCAGAGGAATGAAGTGGGCTTAATGTTAAAAGGGTTGATGGCCAAAGAAGTGAAAAATTAGTCCTGGTCAACTGTATTTACAGGTGAATTCTATCAAACTTTTAAAAAGTATTTATCCTACACAAAGTATTCTCAAAAACTGAAAAAGAAAACACTTTACCAAACTTTTTTTTTAAAATGAGACTTCTAATACTTAACCTACTATGAAATAAAACAAAGAAAACTATAGATTAATATCATTAATGAAGATTGATGAAAAATTTTATATAAAATCAAAGCCAAAAAGGGGGAATGAGGAAGTTGACTGGATACCATCAATTTTTCTAGTAATGAGTAAATATGAATGAAAAAGCATACTAAGTGCTTAGTATGTTTCAAGTCTACGCTAGATGTTAGGGATCCCCCTCCCCCCCCCAAAAATTGCTCTCAATGAGTTTACATTCTAGATCAAAACAACACATGAAGGGGAATGGAAAAGCCTGGAGATCACCTGGGAGCCTTTTTCAGGCTGGGCAGTCTGAAAGGGTTTTTCCCTGTTTTCTCCTTGCCCCCCCACTTCTGGTCTAGGCCACATTGACAAACAGGGAAGGCCTAAGGATCAAAGTGGAGCAGGGATTCTGAGATCCCTTTTGAAGGTGGGGTGAATATATAGCAGGAAAGGAAAAGGGAAAGGAGCATCATCAAGAAGGGTGAAGTCTAAGTGATCTGGGATGGTAAAGGGGGAAGGTGTAACTTGATATCAGTTCTAATATCAAATGGATTCTGGGTTGATCTGTTACAGTGGAAAGACAATGTGCTTTGTGTCAGCTCTAATAGGGGCCTTCAAACGCAGTGTTTTTGTATGATGGGGGAGAATTCTTTATAGAACAGTATTACTTCTGAGAAAAATCCTCTTAGACTTCCAACTTTCTCTCTCATAGGTCTAGTCAAAGCTCTGGATAAGGAAGGGTTTTTACTTTGGAGATAACATGTCTCTTTCTAGCACGTGATGCACAGCAATATTTCTGGACATTGAGTCAAGCCCAGTGTAGGAGTCAGGAGATTTTGTGGCTGTTGTCATCTTGCTTTGTAATTTTGGGAAAGCCAACTGACTTTTATGTGTCTTAGTTTCCCTATGTGTAAATTGGGGATGATAATAATAGTTCCATCTACTTAACATTGTTGTTATCACAGAATGAGCTAATATACATGAGGATAATCTATAAAGCGGAATACTATAGAAAGGCAACAACAGTAAGACTAATAACATTAATAATATTATTAGGCTCTGAGAGACAGAGACTAAGGCAGTAGGTATCTGTCCTTGAGACGCTTACATTCTGAGGGGATAGCCTAGCATCAACCAAAGCAATTCATTGTAAGAAAAAGTACAGGGGTTGTGGAATAGCAAAGAAATAAACCCTTTTCCCATGTGAATGGTGGTGCTACCAGAATAGCACAGAATAATTGTGGAGCAAGAGAGACCACTTCTTATACACAAGTCACTTAACCTCAATGTTCTTAAGACTTATATTTGACTTATCCATTAAGTCACTTATGATTTGCAATCTGAATCACTAGGAGTTTGCACATTGGTAAGTCTAAAATCTAAACTGCTTTTTGTATATTTGCATATTTACATCCACAGGGGATTTATGCCTATGCTTATGCAGTATCCCCAACTTGAAGAGGGGTTGAAAATAAAAAGCATGGAAGTGACACTATGGGATCTTATCCTAAAGAAATCATAAAAGAGGGAAAAGGACCCACATGGGCAAAAGTATTTATAGCAGCCCTTTTAGTGGTGGTGAAGAATTGGAAAATGAGTAGATCAGTTAGGGGATGGCTGAAAAAATTTATGGCATATGAAAATAATGGAATATTATTGTTCTATAAAAATGATGAAAAAGCTGATCTTGGAAAGGCCTGAAAAGATTTACATGAATTGATGCTGAGTGAAACAAGCAGAACCAGGAATACATTGTACATAATAAGAGCAAGATTATGAAATGATAAAACTATGACAGACTTGATTCTTCTCAGAGAGTCAGTGATCCAAGACAATCCCAATAAACTCTTGTTGGAAAACATCATCTGCATCCAGAGGCAGAGATATGGAGATTGAATGTAAATCACATGCTATATTTACTTTTTTTCCTTTTTCTTCTGTTTTTTTTTCTCTCATGGTTTTCCCCTTTTATTCTGATTTTTCTCTCCCAACATGATTCATAAGGAAATATGTAAGAAAAAATGGATTGTACATATATAAACAAAATTTTTTTAAAAAGGAAAATAAATAGTATGAATACTATTATGCTAATAAGAAACGATGAGTAAGATGCTCTCAGAAAAACCTGTTTAGACTTAACATAAACTGATGTAAAGTGAAATGAATAGAACAAGAATGCTATATATAGTAACAGCGACATTATAAGATGATCAACTGTGAATGATTTAGCTGTTCTCAGCAATATGATGATCCAAGACAACTTTGAGGGTCTTTCATGAAAAATGCTACCTATGCCCAGAGGAAAAAACAGTGATGCCTGAACACAGATCAAAGCATACTTTTTATACTTTATTTTTCTTGAATTCTTTTTTTTTGGTGGGGTCTGTGTTTTCTTTTATAATATGATTAATATGTAAATATGTTTTACATGATGACACATATATAACCTATGTCAAATTTCTTGTCTTCTCAATGAGGGGGATAGGAAAGAAGGAAGGGAGAGAGAGAATCTGGCACTCAAACCTTTAAAAAAAAACATGTTAAAAAGTGTTTTTATATGTAATTGGAGAAAAATAAAATACTAAACAACAACAAAAGAAAATAAACAGCAGTTTCCAATGGAATTCCCTTTTGTGAGAAATATCTATAGTTAAAGACCAGGATTTCTTCTAATTCCTGTTAAGCGGTGATTCTGTAAACTTAAAGATGAGTGTCCATTACAGGCTTATAAGGAAGAACGTGATTAAGCAGAGAAGCATATAAGAGATGCTTCCTTTTAGGGATTCAGGCCAAAGACGTCAGTGAAATCATCATAAAAGTTTCACCCCCACAGGTCATCACATACAGAGTCTCATGGAGTGTCATTCAGTATAAGAAATCCCAATCATCCCCTCTCTAAGGCTTTAGGGGAGATAGGGAAGAATACCTGATCTTCCACCAGCCCTCTAGGTTTTTCTGGATAACTTCCACCATGGCCCCTCTCTCCAAGTTAATTTCATCCTGGTCTCGAGCAGTATATGGGTAAATGACGGTGTATTTCTCCTCTGTTAGGAACAAAGTATGATATTAGAACTGGGTCAGCCCGAAGGGTCATTAAGGAAAGTAAGTTGCCGTTCATCAAGTTTCTTAAAAAGTCCTCTTTCTTCCCCACAAGATCAGAAAACTTTCCTTCAGAAACTGTCCAAGCCCCAATTAAAACTGGAAAGCTTATTTTAGTCTTTTAATAGGTCTCTTGTTTTTCCACCCAGCACTGGAAAGAACAAGAGGCGGATGCCCCAAATTCATCTGAAGCTCCTGTAGTTTTACACTTTAGTTTTCAAGTCTTTGGGATTCCTATAAGTATAGCTAATATTCTGGCCAGTCAGAATCTCATGAGTCTCCTTTGAGGACTACTACCAGGCTTTAACTGAAGGTGAAGTAGTCTCATGCAATTGGATCCAATCCAGGATAGGAAGGGTTAAAGCTTCACATGGCTATGACAATCTCCCTTTTGGATTTGGCAACCTGGCTGTAGTGTTAGGGATTAGATCCATTTGGCAGCAGATGGACTGAGGATGAGATCATTACCAACCAAAGCTAGAATTTTCATTAATATAGTCAGGAGAAGAAAAGAAGTGTAAATAGGTAGCTCTTTCCTTTCCCCAAAGTTGCTTTCAGATCTTCTACTTAATTCCTTTCAGAAAAGTTAAATCTAGCTGTTTCTCTCCCACAGTAAAACTCTGAGGTCTCTGGCCATCAAGCAGAAGGGGTGTGTTCATCCAAATCATCCAGATTTAGGACATTGACGCTGCAGAAAGCAAGGGGATATGCTTGGCCTTCAGTTGTTCAAAAGCACTCATGCCTAGGATGAAGGGGGAAGGGATGGGGGAAGGAGGGAGAGAGGAAAGAAAGGAATGGAAGAGGGGGTAGGAAGTGAAGGAGGGAGAAAGAGGGAAGGAGTGAAGGAGGGAGAGGGAGGGAGGGAGTGAGAAAAAGGAAGAGGGAGAGGGAGAGGAAGAAGGTGGAAGGGAGAGAAGAAAAGAGGGGGAGAGAGAGAAGGAAGGAGGAAAAGACTGAGGGAGGAAGGGAAGGAGAAAGCGAGAGAGACAGAAAGGGACAGAAAGACAGACAGAGAGAGAGAGAGAGAGAGAGAGAGAGAGATAGCAAAAAGAAAGAAAGAAGGGAGGGAAGAAGGAAGAAGAGGGGGAGAGACAGAGAAAGAGAAAGAGAGGAAAGGAAGAAAGAAGGGAGGGGGAGAGAGAAGGAGGGAAGAAGAGGGAGGGAGGTGGGGAAAGAGAGAGTAAGGGGAGGGAAGGAGAGGAAGCACCACAGGAAAAGGCTTGGGGTGTTCCCCCATGCTCAACATCCAACTCCAAAGGGAGCAACAGGCAAGCTAAGAGGGAAGGAGTGAGTGCCTTCCTGCATTTGCAACCTTTCAGCCCCCAGAGAATTTTCCCTTCTTTCTTAGTGAAGGCTCAGACTGGCTGAGGGGCTGAAATCTGCATGCAGATTGTTTTTCTCCTCTCATCTTCCATCTGTCTCCCGTCTCTCCTTCCTTCCTCTCCCCCCCCCCCTCATTTCTCTCTCCAAGAACTTCTAACAGACTTCTTTTTGTGGCTTGCCTGCCTGGCACTGAGGGCTGACTTAGGCTATATTCATTTATTTATTTATTTAACATCCTTGATCCACCCAAGTAGGGAAATAAGTTGACTCAAATAATGGTGTATCCTGTGGGGTGGCTGAGTCGGCTGTTCCACTGATTCATGAAAACTGCAAACCATGTAGGGAAAGATGCCAAAGGCTGTGTGTGTGTGTGTGTGTGTATGTGTGTGTGTATGTGAGAGGTTCCATCAAGTGGGGACTGTGAAGAAGAGATGTTGCTCAGACGGGATGCCTTGTTGCCAAGTAAGGGTTGTTCTTTTCCTCTTCTGATTCCTAAAGGGCATCATCCTGGGGACAGTACCACATGTGGAGGGTGTGGGTGGGGAGTAGGTCTCTAACCCCAATCAGTGACCCAAATCAAAGCTGAGGGAAGCAGGCTTGAGAACTGATGACTCAGCAAAGAGAAAAGCTTGAGCTTCCAAAGGCATTGGTTTGTTCTTGGGGGAGCTATCGCACCAGAAGAGGAAACTCGGAAAAGGGGGGAATCCTCCGCAGTACGGTAATTGTGAGAGAGTATAATGATGAGTCCTCTTTCCAGATCCCCACACAAAAATATCTAGTACAAGTGCCACAAGCAAGGTCACTTTTATCAACATGCAATACACAGACACACACAGTCACAGGGAAGAGAATTTCATGCATGAGACAGAAACGGGGGACCAGGCTCCAAACACAAAACAACAAAACAAGCCTCCACAGAATCCACCTTGACCCCATCCAATGGTGTACAAGTCCCCAAGTGTCCGACGGCGACCCACGTGCCGGGGCAAAGACCAGTATCTCCAAGAGACTGAGAAGGAAGCATGTTGAGTAGTGGAAACCAGGAAATGGATAAAACAGGAGATGAGAAGGCAGCACAAGACAGAGATAGCACCTAAAACCTACCGTTGTTTCTTATTTACATACATCTTATTTCTCATCCCACATGACATCTGATCTTTAAAAAGCAGAAAGTCCCTGGAAAGGACCCTAAGCTCTAGATAAGGGAGTAGTAGCTAAACTGACCTAATTTTATGTCTAATATCTTACTACTAAGAGGTTTGAGAGTGGGGGTTCTTAAGTTGGGGTCTATGAATTTGATTTTAAAAATATTTCAATAATTCCATTGATAATCAACTATAACTGGTTTCCTTTACAATCCTTACATTTTATTTTATTTATTTAAAACACAATTGTGAGAGGGGCCCATGACACAAAATAGAGTAAGAATCTCTAATCCAGGGGTTGGATTATTTAGGGGAAGCCCACTGATAACAGCTTTTTAAAAAAGGGGATGAAACTGCATTGCCCAATCTTTGTTCCAGAGAACAGATGATGAAATAGTTTTTCTTGGTAAAGAGTAGGGGAAGGAGGGCAAATGTTGTATATACTATCATAATTAGTTGTTTTGTTAAGTGGATTCTTTTTAAATATCCCACTTTATATAACAAGGGAGGATTTAGTGGAATAGGGACAGTATCTGGAGGAATGATTAAAGTATAAATACTATAAAAAACAGCAATAAAACTTATTTTTGAATAATTTAGAGAGAAGATTGGGGAAACAACTGAAGAGTGTCAAAAAAGTTAATAGTTTGTTTTTTTTTGGGGGGGTGGTGGCTTAAACTCTGTAAGGGGGGGGGGTCATGATTAGAAATTTCCCACATCAATGAAGATTCAGTTATAGAGCTACCTATAATCACACAGGTAATGCAATATAACTCTTTCTGACTTTAGAGCTGGCTCTCTCTCTACTACACCACATGGCCTCTTTGATGCTTTGGATAAGGAGGTGTTTTTTTTTTTTTAATCACATATTACAAATACATTAAAACCTGCTCATGATTTACAAAAAAACCCTTAAAATAGCTGAGCTCCTTATATTTAAAGCTAAAGGCTTGTTAGAAACTTATACCATTAAACTATGAATATTTATAAAAGCACTCAGGGTGGTTGCAGCAACAGGAGTTGCTTCTGACCCTTTTTCTTTACAATTTGCCTAGTTGCCCCATATTAGGAATGATTGACTGTTTCTAGACTTGAAACCTAGAGTCTGCTGAGGGCATTTTCATTCATGAATTCTTGTTTACTTGGTTTTTAAAATAAATTTTTAATAATGTCTTGTAGTTTTTTTTTTATACCATCCTATTTTCCCCTGGTATTCTTCCTCCTTCTCTTCTCTGTTCAGAGAGCCATCCCATGTTTTACAAATAGCATTTCTTAAAGACAAAAAAGAAGGAAAGAAAATTGTGGGAGGAAATCAGCAGAACTAGTCAAAATGTAAAGTCAGAAAATATGTGAACTATGGTAACAACTACATACTTCCCACCTCCATGAAGGGGTGGGTTGGGGGGGGGGTGTTCTCTCATATCTCTTCAACATTCATAATTTCTAAAGGAAACTAGTACATTTGCTGCAGACTGGTGGTTGCAACAGCACTAATAAATTTCTGTTTTTGGCAATTCAAGGCAAATCATGAAACACTAGAACCTAAATGTGGAAGAGTCACTCCTGATTATTTTAAGTGGCAATAGTCAAGTTTAGTACAAAAGTGAGTAGTACCATTAGTATTTAAGTCAGAAAAGCATCATAGATAACATTCGACTTGATGGCTTAGTAAAAGCAAACTAGGCATTTGGGCTGTTATTAAAGATTCCCTCCTGGATCGTCAGTTCTAATAGATCAGGTTGGGTGTAAATTTCAAGTGATCAGCCCCTTTCTTTATTTTTATTAGGGGAATCTCTAATAAGAACAATCAATGATAGTTATATAGTCCTTAAAATTTGTAAAGTACTTAATAAACAAGTTCAAATTCTTTACTAATGACTTGTTAATGCTTGTAATGGACTGCTAAGGAATGATTACTAGATGGAAAACAGAGAAATCAATCCCTGACTTTGGTAAAATATAGTTAACAATCCTGTACAATTAATTGATCATGTAAACATCAGAACAAAAGATGTTTGAAGCCAGATTCTTCTGGGTTTTCCTCCAAACTGGCCTTTAGGGATGGGGATGGGGATTCCCTTCACTCTCAATTCAAAATGCCAAGTTTGCTTTTACTAAGCTACTGGGTCAGAGATTACTTGTCCCCTGGGAGATTTTCTATTCCCAGGAATGACTGAATGAAGATAAGGAAGAAAGCTTAGAGACTCCCATACCAGTCAAAAAAAGCTTTAGCTATCACTCTGTACAAGCTTGGAAGGATCATATTTAACCCCTCATTCAATCAACATGTACTAAATGCCTCATGTGTGCAGGGAACTTTGCTAAGTACTAGAGATATGCAAAGTTCAAATAAAATACAGTCCAGCTTTTATGGCACTGATAATGGAAACGGAGAAGAAAAGGAACAAATAGAATATATAATATCATATGTATTCTAGAGCCTACGAGCTACCAGGGATTACAGGATCATTGAGTCCAATCTTTCAGTCTCTTCTTTTTACCAGGAGTCATTGGACACATTCATATATATGGATAAATACAAGGTTTAATTTTTCCTACCTTCTTCAGGTTGCAGAGAAAATTCATCCTGGCCACCATCCTGACCTTCTAGACAAGTTGCAGGGACCCAGCCCTGCTCATCAGCAGTGCTTACAAACCACCAACCTGGAGGGGAAAAAAGGTTAATGAGTAAATGTAGCTGAGGAGCAGATGTATCGATTTTTTTTCTTTTTACAATCTCTCCCATTTAACATGTCACCTCATTCCCACCTCAATGCCTTTATTTCTACGATTCTACCTTCCTGTATTATTGGTCCAGGTCACACATCACATCTTCCTGATAATTTCTGTGCACAGTGATTTAATTAATTCAATTCAATGAAGATAACCAAATACAATGATATGCAGAATTCTGTGCCACATTCTGGTTGACATGCAAGGTTTAGACTGGTCCTTGCCTTCATAGAACTTACAAACTAATGGAGAGAGGGAAGAAATGAATCAAGTAACCATTGTATATAAGTAACCATTGTATATAATAAGAGTACAAGAAAGAAGTCAAGGGAAGTAGGGCAGACCAGAGGAAACTTCTGGGGAAGGTGTCATGGATTAAAACTTTGGAATATGGGTAGGGCTTCAATAAATTTCTGTGGGAGGAGGGAACTTTAGATATAGGGAAGAGCATGAACAAGAGCACAAAAGTGGCAAGATATAGCACTTGTATGGGGGTAGTGAGTGGTCAGTTTAGGCTGAAAAGAAAGAGTTGTATTTCATTCTGGAGGACCTTCATTTCCTCAGGGGCATGATTGTATTATTATAGGGAACTTCCAGATGACAAATTTGTCTCTACCAATCAGTGCAGACTGGTACCATCTGTGTAAATTATAGACTGAGTTGCCTAAAACAATGAAATTATTAGCATCTGAAAATTTTTGTTGTTGTTCAATTGTTTTCATTTGTGCATGATCCCATCTAGGGTTTTCTTGGAAAAGCTACTAGAGTGGTTTGCCATTTCCTTCTCTAGTTCATTTTACAAATAAGGAAACTGAGACAAATAGGGTTAAGTGGCCCTTTTTTTCCCCCCTGAGGCAATTGGGAGTAAGTGACTTGCCCAGAGTCATTCAGGTAGGAAGTGGTAAGTGTCTGAGACCATACTTGAATTCAGGTCCTCCTGACTTTAGGGCTGGTGCTCCATCCACTGTACCACCTAGCTGTCTCAGTTAAGTGGTTTTCTCAGGGTCAAACAGCTGGTATGTGTCTAAGGCCACATTTGAACTTAGGAAACTGAGTCTCTCTGACTTCAGGCCCAGGATTCTATTCACTGTGCCAGTTAGCAAATAAAGGGTACTTAATAAATGCTCCTTTGTGGCTTTCTTCAACAATGAGATGATTCAGACCAGTTCCAATGACCTTGTGATGAAAAGAGCCATCTATACCCAGAGAGAGGATTGTGGGAACTGAGTGTGGTTCACAACATAGCATTTTTACTCTTTTTGTTGTTGTTTCTTGCATTTTATTTTCTCATTTTTTCCTGTTTGATTAGATTTTTCTTGTGCATCAAGATAATTGTATAAGTATGTATGCATATATTGGATTTAACATATATTTCTACCATGTTTAACATATATTGGACTACTTGCCAGCGAGGAGAGGAAAAATTGGAACACAAGGTTTTGAAAGAGTTAATGTCAAAGAATTATCTATGCATATGTTTTGAAAAATACAAAGCTTTAATAAAAAAAATGTCCCTTAACTTGTTGATTGAGAGGCAAAAGGACTTGCCCAGGATGCCAGTAGGCAGTGTATTATGCTCTTTTGTTGGAGTAGGGGTCAGGATAAGGATTAGACCTATGCTTTCATTGGTATAGAAAACTCCCAGATGAGGAAAGTCCTTTCCAATGTAGAAAAACAAGTTCTCTATAATTTGTAGTTTCAAAGAAGAAGTACAGGGATTTGCCTTCTATATGGGAGGCAACACTTGAACTCAGGACTTCCTAACTCTAAAGCCAGCTCTCTACTCTACCATATTGCCTCTGAGTTCACTCTGTCAACAAAAATCCAATAATGAGTTTTGATCAGAGGAATGACATATCCAGATCTACATTTAAAGATAAATCTGGTAACAGATTGAAGAATGATTTAGGATGACATCTCTCCTTTCTTTGAATTCTTATTCCACTTATCAACTAGATTATCTAGAACTTGATTGTTATACACTCTTTATTCTCCTCTCTCTCTCTTTTTCTCTGTCTTCTCTCTCTCTCTCTGTATATACATGTATGTATGTATATATATATATATATATATATATATATATACATATATATATATATATATATATATATAAATTTTGTCTTTTCACGTACAGTATACATTCTTGCAGGCAGTAGCAGTATTCTGTCATCTGATATATTTGTGGACTTGTTTTTATTACCATGTTCAATCTTCCTGTGAACATTAGTATTCAAACAATGCTCAAGTTTGATGACATCTATTTTGGAAATTGTCATTGATAAAGAGTATTTGATGTTGATGAAGGGGGCAAGTGTGTATCATGTAAAAATTCAAAATGAAGCTGGGATATGGATCTAATTATGGTTCTGTATTGAATTTACTGAGCCATTCAAACTTTCTGTTCATCAGTTTCAGCCAAAGTAATAAGACACAAGCAATCTGTTTTTTTTTGGGGGAAATTATACAACTAGGGCTCAGGCCAATTCTTATCACTGAGGTTCAAGGCATAATTATTTATGGATAATTATGATTAGTTATATCTGTGCTTATGAAGGCATCTGGGTTGGTATATACATGTTGGCTAGAGAAATTGTAGTTTACTTTGTAGAAATTATAATTCATATTAATTACAGTCATATTTAGGAACTAACATTCATTACAGATTCAGGATGTATGGAATTTTAATTTCCTTGGATAATTGTGCTAATTAGCAACCTAACCAATGGTTACATTATCCAGAAAATATCAGAAACAGATTTTTCTTGCCATGATCCTGAATCTAAATCTGGCCTCAAACACTTAATGTGTGTTTGCTGTGAGTTGCTAAACTGTTTGCCTCAGTTTTTTCATCTGTAAAGTGGGGACAATAATAGCACCTAGTTCCCAGGTTGTTGTAATGCTCCTATGAAATAATAAGTATAAAGAGTTTAGCACAGTGCTTGGCATATGGCAAACACTATATAAATGTTAGCAATAATCATTATTAAAGAAAATTTTAATTCAAAACAATGTATTATTATTGGTCTTAACCAGTTCTTTGGGTTATTATATAGTTTGGTCAGCTGCAGACTTTGGCTATAATAAACATGCTGAATTTTTGGAATATTTTATTCATGAATTAAAAGATTTGTTTTGCCTTCTCTAGCTTCTTCTCCTACCTTTTCTTTCTTCTGTCATAACATCTGATGTGATACTTGATGAGAACTAATCATCAATCATTCTTATGCTAAGGCTAAAGAAGGATTAACTTTAGCTGACATGGTTTCTGCACTGTGAATATAGGCCACTAAAAACTCAGCTGAAATCATCAAAAACTTGAAACTCATGAAGAGTTCATAATGACTTAAACCAGTTAACAAAAATAGATTTTCTTTGGAATGGCCAAACTGTTTCATGTCACCATGTTCATATGACTGTGACAAAACAGTCTTTATAATAGGTCACAGATATTGCTTGTGGTTAACATGATTAGCCTGGAATGGGATCCAGAAAGGATCTAAGTCTCCTTCCTGCCAGCTGCCATCCCAAAGGGTCTGCCCGGGATAGTATAGGTAAAGAATAGCTGTTTTACCTGATTCATTCTTCTCAATGATGTCCACTACCTGGCCCACACACAAGCTGATCTCTGAGCTTTCCTGCTTCTGGTAATCTGCCACCACCACATATTGCTCCAGGACCATTGGATCTACCGAGGCTGAGTCTCCCCCTGAAAAAGGGAAAAGAAAAAAAAAATTTTCCCACATTTGGCCAATCTAATCACCAAGGAAGAGTACTTGTGACCCTAGTGAGAAGTCTGAGGCAGGATGACATTCTGAAGAGAGAAAAGGACAGCCAAGTGAAATCAGGTGGTATCTGAGATCTTAGGTATCTTTTATCCTGATTCCCTTAAATTTAGGTGACATGACATTTCAGAAAAGCTTCTGTGGTACAGAAAGGAGAGAGAATCTTCAGGACTGTAAAAGTGTGGAACAAGATTTTTAAGATCTTGGCACGGGACCCAAAATGTATATATATGTTGGATGCATGCTCATTGTACACATAGCTCATCACATTGCCAAATGTGGTAGGAAATTATGAGAGGCTTATGTTTTGCCCTCAACTTAGCTCCTGTGATATTCCTCCCCCCCAAATACTCCATTCCTCTCCTGGGAAGTTCTAGAGTCAATTATCCTATTTATTTCACGGGAGCTAATGATCCTGAAGAAAAAATGGAGGAAAAAAGAAATGAAAAAATAGTGGGAGGGAGGAATGAAGGAAAACCATATTGATAATGAAGAAGGGAGGAGAAAGAAGGAATAAAAGAAAGATTGGCAAGGTAAGAAAGACTAGAAAGTGACACTCTTGTGTGTGTGTGTGTGTGTGTGTGTGTGTGTCTGTGTCTCTCTCTCTCTTTCTCCCTCCCTGCCTCTTTCCCTCCTCAGAAAGACAATGTAGTATCATAAAAGGAATTCTGCGCTTACATCAAGAGACCTGGTTTTGGATCCTACCTCAAATACTTAATAATGTTACAGAGATTGTCAAGTCACTTAACCTTTTACTGTCAGTTTGCTCATCTAAATAATGGAGACAATGTTTTAACTACATACCTCAGAGGACTGCTGTGAACAAAATGCTTCATAAATCTTAACACACTGTATCAATGAGAATTATATTACTACTTCAGGACCAAAGATGAAGCCACAAGCATGTTGAATTTGATTTTCTTTGCAACCCAAGGGTAAATCTATCCATAGGTCTCCTAACATTACCCTTTTCCCTTTCCTACCACTTACTCTGAGTAACACAGTCAAGGACTAAATTCCTCAAAGCCTCCCCTATTAAAAGCTGGTAATTAGCTCATCTGAGGACCCAGATGCAGGGAAGCAAAAAGGACAGAAATGTCCAGGAAAGGCCTTAGGGTAATTCAGAGGCAATGTAGGAATTTGGCATGGGAGTGTGGAAGAAAAGGTAGGGTTAGGATTGAAGTTAAAATAAAACTTAAATAATAAATAAACCTAATTTATTTTATCCTAAAGTTAGGTTATGGCAAGAGTTCACCTGTCAGTCTTGGGTGACCACAGGCCAGAGTATCACTTCCTATAATAATACCAACAGGTGGAGTTAGATCTCTGAATAGGCACTTTTTTTCCAGAGAGTGTTACCCAACACATAGGACTCAAACTCCCAGGAATCACTGTCTCTGCATTTCTGTACACATGGGCTTGCTCATGAAAGATCAAAAGGAAATAAAAACAACCCAAAAGAGTCATCAGATTTGAACCAGGGATGCCTGTTACTGAGTGAATCTTAAACATACATAGAAATGTATCAAGTTTGTACTTTTTATAGCTATGGGTTGTGATTTTTATATTCTTCTGGGACCCATATATCTAACATGAATGTATTGGAAATCAGGGTTGAAGGGGCTATTTATAGCATACAGGTCCCCACAAAGATCCCTTCCAAAGCAACAGGTGAAAGTACATGAGATCAGAGCCACCAGCATCTTTATGTACTTCTTGAATGTACAGCTGAGTTGAACATACAGGCTATGCTTGGTCTATGGAAGTTAAAAATTCAGTATAATCACTCTTAAGAAAATCAATGATTTTTTTTCTTTGTTCCATTAGCAATAATCTAATCTCTTTATGCTGGAAATTTTCCTGAGAATAGCTAAATTTAAGAACTCAGAAAAGGTCAGAAGGATTACCAAGGTTCCCCCAAAACTTTTTTTGAAACACAGGTCACAAACTGAAAAAAAAAATTAGTTAATGTTACTAGGAGGTATCCATCCTGGGAAAATTTTCCCCAGGGACAGTCATGGTTCTTTTGGAGGGAAGGGTTTCTTATTGGAGACAAAGATGGGCAAAAAATCTATTTAAGATAAAATACAGCATTCTGCAAATTGTCAAAACTTTCCATCCTGGACTTACAACACATTAACCAAAAACAAAGAGTTCATATTGGTAAGATTGCCCTGAATTGAACCTGACAAGATCTGGATCAGTGGATTGAGCCAGTGATGAAGCAGCACTTGAGTTTCCAATTTCATGTGAATGCTTCCTGGCAAATAAGCAAAGAATCTATGATTTGATCAGCTCTGTGACAATTGTTTCCACTAACAAAGACAACCAATTGTTTTTGACTTAGCCTCTAATCCAATCCACATCTAGAAAGAATCCCCATGATAACATACCTGACAAGTACTTTTCCAGCCTCTGAAGAGCTCTACTAAAGGGATACCTGCTATTACCTAATGTAATCCATTTCATTTTGGTACAGTACTAATCATTGGGAAGTTTTTTCTTCATATCAAGTTTAAATGTGCTTTTTTTTTTGCAACTTGCACCCAATGCTTTTGAATCTTGCTCTCTGAGATCAAACAGAGGAAATCTAATCTTTTCAGATAAGTCTTAGGACACAAAAATGATAAAAGACTTGTACAGGATCACTAACAGTCTAGAGGTGGGATATGAATCTAGGTCTTTTTGACTCAGGCCTAACAAATTATCCACTATGCCAGAGGCATAAAAACATGTAGTGGAATGCAATTCTCCTCAGTGTAGCAGGAATGAGATTACATATAATTAGGAAATATTTAACAAAACAAATAAAATCTAAGAGAACATAGATAATATAAATAGGTGGGTTTCTAAGTTAACATGCAACCCACAGGGATCCTTATGGAAAGTTTAGAAATGGAAATGGATCCCCATTTCTACTTGAATTTGACATCAGCATAATATATTATGCTGATTCTTGCATGTTTTTCAACAGTTTGAAAGCTGCTACTCGGTAACTTGTAACAATAGAATGCATGAATCAGGGAGCTAAACTGAAGATGAGACCCTGAAAATAGGGAGAAGAAAGAAGGAAAAAAGACTGAGTGCATCAATTTAGTGATAAATTTTGTGAGATAATGTCTTCTCCTTATCCTTATATAATTTAGAGCTTCAGTTCCTTCCAAAACTTGGCACGAATGACTAATCCAAACCTCAGACTCTGCCTAAATCTAGGCAAGGGCAGCCAGTTGACTTAGTGGGTAGAGTACTGGGCTTAGAGTCAAGACCTGAATTCAAATTTGACCTGAGACACAAACTAGCTATGAGATTCTGGGCAAGTCATTTAATCCCATTTGCTTCAATTTCCTCATCTGTAAACTGAGTTAGAGAAGAAAATGGCAAATAACTCCAATATCTCTGCTAAGAAAACCCCAAATGGAGTCACAAAAAGTGAGATAAGACTGAACAATAAAACCTATTGGTGAAGTCTAAGATTGCCAGCAAGTTCTCAAATACACTTCTATGCTTTTAGATAAATGTTTTTTAAAAAATGAATCTATGAGAATAGAATCCACAAATCCACAAATATGTACACACAGAGATTTTATTCAGGGAAAATGGGGCATTGAGTAAGTTCCTATGATACAGTTAGGAGGAGGAGATAGGAATATAATTTGGGGAGGGGGAAAAAGGGTAAGGTGTTAGCAGTGAGAAGATTCTAGAGGCTTGAAAATGTTGCAAAGCTCTCCCTGCAGGCATAATACTAATAATAAGCATACTTAAGACTGGTCATAATTATTCTTGATCACCACTTTTTAAGGATTTTTTTTTTTTTTTTTTTTTTTTTGCATAATGTTATCTCCCTCCCAACAATGTCCTTTAAAGGTCCACGATATGAAGAAGACTCTGAGCCCTCACGGACTAAGTCAGCTGGATCTAAGCTCAAGAAAGGCCTACCAAGCTGGAAGGGCTTTGATTATAGCAATGTCTGTCCTTCAAAGACCTCCTTAGCTAGGTGAAGGCACTCAGAACCAGAAGGCTGGCTACCAGGTGATAATTTGGGGGAGAGGAAGCATGTGCAATGATGCTGTGATTTGAATTAATAGAGGGGAGTAACTAATGCCAGTGAAAACAGAGATCTTCTTAAGCAATTAAAACCATTTTAATCTGATTTGACCTTACTGAGAACTGTTGTAGGCCATACTCTGCGTTTGACATCCTGTGTTGTATGTTTAACACAGATAAGTGACAAAAATACCAATTCACTTTGCAGAAATTTACTTCACTGACACTCTTATTGGAAAATATTGATTCTTAAAAGTAAAAAAAAAATAATTAGGGTGTTAGAATGGTTTAATGCTGGTTTTGGGTGGTCCAAAGAAGATATGAAAAATAATTACTAAATGAAATTATCTGGACTAATATAAGACCATGAGATCCTTTTTTCTGGTAGAATCAGGATAATTCCAATAGCTTAACAGTCTTTAAAAGATCTATTCAAAATCTTAGGAGAGGAAATAAATGGAAAAGAACAACCTAGTATAGATGTAGGATTTCTTCCCAATTCAATCATCTTTGGTTCCTTAAAGCAATAAGATACTCAGGGGCTATGAATTTTAAATCTTTGTAAAATATGTACAAACATCCCCTTAAGTGGTCCTAAAGGATGCACAAATTTAAAAAGGTAGAATTAGTAAGAAGGCTGAGTCTAGAATCAGAGCTGATTTTGAAAGTTATGGACTATAGAAACAAGTTTTCCCAGCACTGCAGGTGAGTGAAGCAATCAGTTATCACTAATTAGAGGTTCCTTTGTGTGAGGGCCTTCATCATTGTCTCTGAAAAAAAAATTCTGTTCCATGCAGACACTTCAGCTTTATTTACCAAAGTTGATTCTCCTTCCTTTTCATCCCTCCCACTGGTTCCTTCCAGAGATAAGAGCTTAGCTTAAGTTAAAAACATGGACCTTTTGACCGTCTCAGGAAGGGCAAAATGTGTTCCTATTTTCTGCTCGTTTCTAGGGGCCATATAATTATCCATGGGTCTAGTGGCTATTTGTAGCTTAAGCAGGATGCCAAAGCTCCCCGAAGTATCTATTAAACCAGAAAATGAGAGCTGTAAAAAGAGCTTGGTGAGAAGAGGTAGGAGGTAATTCCAGGCTTTGGGCCTTTGGGCAGTTCCTTCCAACCCTTAAAAGGCTAGATCTATTTTATAGAATGTCTTCTTTCCAGGGACAACCTTGAATATTTTTAAAAGCACTGTTGACCACAGTCTTTACACTCAAAAATAACTTAACAGACCAGAGATACAGAATTCAGAAAAACTGTTGAATGGTGGACATGAACAATTGAAAACTTTAACTATCTGGAAATATCAGATTAGAAACTGGAAGTGATCCTGGGGATCAATTTCCAGAAGATGAAACTGAGACCTAGAGAGGTTAAATAATTTGTATTTGAATCTGGTTACTTTTGAGGAATGGTGCCATCTGACACCACACTTTAGGATATTCCCTACTTGACCCAGAAGCCAGCCTCAAAATATAGGAAGTAAGTATACATTACCTCATCATCTTACAGGTGAGGAAACTGAGTTCTGGAAAGCCCAAGATTTTGCCCACCAATAAATGTTTACAGGGGATCAGGTCTTCTCAATTCCACTCTATCTACACTATATACTACAACAATGAGAATCATTAATAGAATTGCTGATGGCTCCCAAGATGGACAGAAGAACATCCCTCCATACATACTCTATGTCCTTTTTTTTCCTCTGGGGTTTCCCTCACTTGGAGAGCTGCAGTATCCAGAGAAAAGAGAAGGAAGCCATAAAAGAAAAGACTTTTGTTTCAGGGAGAAAAGGAGCTGCCCTTGCTGGAAGAACTCCCAAGGCAGCCCATTCCCCTTGGTCTTTATGATATAATTGTAGAGGATTTTTAAAGAGATTACAAATAGCTTTTTTCATAACAATCTTGTGAGACTTGAGACATTTTGGGGACCTTTGATTTCATTGGTATAAGTGTCCCCTTCCAGTGCTACAGGTCACATCCCTTAATTCTTTCCTAAATGATCTCTAAGAGTTTTCATGTCCAAGAAAATTCGTCACCTTGTAGTCATGTATTTTTATGAACCTTTCTGTACTGAAATCAGGCCTATTTCTGGGCCCAAACTCAAAGCCCTCCAGCTTCATATGACCTAATTAAACTTATATTTGATTTTCATAGCTTTCAAGGACCAAGGATCACTTACTTCCATAGCATGAAGAAATACTGGTAGAGGACTTTGGTGGAAGAGGTAGGTAGTGCAAGTATTGCTATCATTACTTTACAGAAAAGGAGATTGAAGATCAGAGAGATTAAATGACTTGTCCAATTGTCTAAGGATTAGAAATAAGACTCATACCCAGATTCTCAGATCAGATCAGGAGCAGATGGAAGAATATGGAGAGATAATTAAATGGTATAGAGGGAGAAAACATTTTCATTCTTACCAGATTTCTTCTTCCCAATATGTTCCCTGTAGAGGAGAGAAGCAAGGGTAGGAGGGAAAAGAAAAGTGATTCAGTGTGTATTGCATACAAATGAATTATTTAATTTTGTAACATTTCTTCATTCTAGAGAAATAACAATGGAAGTTTCCCAGGTAGCTTGGCATTTTCAGGCTGTTTTACATTGAAAAGATATCAAAAAGTCATAATAAGCATAATAGGCATAATAGGGGACACAGAACTTATGGGATAATTCCTACCCATTGAGTTGTATTATATAGACAAAGGAGAAACTGAATGAAGGAAAGGGGCTCCTTAGCTTAGAGATATTTCCTTAGTTGTACGTCTCTAGCACTGAGTAGTCCTATGATCTATTATCCTACATATAAAGTGTTAACAATATTGTAGGATTCTGACTTTTAATCCAGTCTGCTATCTGCTTCCATTTTTATGGGAGAATCCATCCCATTCACATTTACAGTTAAGATTACTAACTCTGTATTTCCCACCATCCTATTTTCCCCTATTTCTCTCTCCTTTCATTCTCTCTTCTCACTAGTGTTTTGTTTCTGACCACCATCTCCCTCAATCTGCCCTATTTTTAGCCCTATCTTTTTATACATTTCCTATTCTACTTTTGTCCTCCCTTCTATTAGCTTTCACTTTTCCTTTCCCCTTCCCCTCCTACTTCCCTATAGGATGAGGCTAAGTTCTAAAACAATCTACATATGTCTAGCCAAATCTGATGAGATTAAGGTTCAAACAATGTTCATCTTCCTCCTTTCTTTGCTTCAAGTATAATAGGTCTTTTGTGCCTCTTGATGTGATGTATATTACCTCATTTTACCTCCTCTTTTCTCTTCTCCAAATATAATCCCTTTTCCACCCCTAATTTCTTTTTTATATCTTCACATTAAGGTAACTTATACCTACATCCTCTTAAGTATACTCCTTCTAACTGCCCCAACAAAGATGCAGTTCTCAAGAGTTATTTTTTTCCTATGTATCTCCTACATGTAAAGTGAACGTGTAGTTGAGTTTCCCAAGTTTTTCCTAATCTTTATCATATGCAATATCCTATTTGAAAAAGCAGCATGGAGAACATGCAACTCTACCTATAAGGTAAGCTCCAATTACCTCCAATTTAATACGCAAGTATAAGCTTTAAAGTACTCCACCAATTGTTAGAGCCCTATACACAACTACCTCCTTTCTATTTCTAACAGTACAAGTTCACCGCCACTGTCCTCCTTATTCTTCTTCCTTCTCAAAAAGGATAGGAAATCTAGACTCAACATTTGTTTTCTAGTCAAGTAATTTCCAACTACACCAGCCTCAGTCTCAACTCATGCCTTTTTTTCTTAAACCATTCCTAATCTATCTACCCATGCCTTTTCTCTGCCAAAATTTTATTACAAACTCCCCTCATAGGATTTAAGTTTTGGAAACAACCTCCAGTGACCATTGAGTCAAATATTTTAATTTTACACACAAGGAACTTGAGACCCAGAGAATTGAAGCAATTTTCCTTAAGGTCATACAGTTGGCAAGTAGTAGGATTGGGATTTGAACTCAGGTCCTTGGACTACAATTCCATTGCTCCTTCAAGAAATCTTTGCCGATAAGTCCCACCCATTTTTCTCCTTCCCTTCATGTCTATCACAGCTGGGTTAAGTTTCACAAAGTTGAATTAAGTTTGGGTTCACTATGCCTTCCTCCCCTGGCAGGCCAAATCCCTTCCCAATATAAGTGGTTTCCACTTTTCTGGATGGGTACAAAAAGTCCTCCATTGACTTCGGGCAAAAATTCTAAGCAAAGCAGCAATGTAGCTGAGAATGGAATATGCTGACCTAGTCCCTTCTTCACCAGCCCTTCTGAATAAAGGAAGAAATAATGAATGAAAAAAAGCATTCTTGATCTTTCGATTCCTTTCAAGTGTTGGCTTCCATTCAATTTCCTGGAGAAAGAGTTTATCTTATTTATGAATGATGACATCCACACAAATCTCAAAAACACTGTATCACAGATGGCTGAGTCAGGCCATTTTCTATCACTATTCATCATGTGGAACAAGGTCCACCCTGGAATTTGTGGACCATCTTAAAATCAATTTTGCCAAGGGAATCAAAAAGTCGTTGGATGTTAGTATTTTGGATTTAAACTTAGACAAGCACTAAAGCTTTTGGCTGGGGCAAGGAATAGACAATTTATAAACTAATATTCTAGGTGCCACAACCCTAAAAATATCTTCTTTTTTATGATGGCCATTATCCTTCCTTTCCACGCTCTAGAAAGAGCAATAGGTTTGGGGTAAGAAAACTCGAAATAGAATCTGAATTGTGCCACTTTTACCTTTTTAAAACTCTATTCAAATAAAATGAGGCATGGTATCTGGTACACAGAAGGTCCTTAATGTTTATTACTTAACTGAATAATTTCTAACATCTCTAATACCTCCAAATCCTACAATTCTGTGAATCAGGTGCTTCCAGTGAGCCATCTTGGTCATGTTTTGGGGTTTTCAGGAGGAACCTATGAAAAGAGTGAAAGCTAGAAGACGGGGTCAGCTATAGTGTCTTATTTGAGCAGGAGAGAATTGTAGCTACTTCAGTTAAAAGGAAATCATAATTTCTATAGCAATGGACATATTTCATGATGCTTTCATATCTTATTTGAACCTTATAATCAGCATGTGAGATAGATAGCATGGGTAGTGCTATCCCTATTTTAAACAATTCTTTTTAGCCTGGACCTGCAGTTACATTGGTGTAGAGAATTCCCTTTTTTGAAGCAAAACTATAACTAATTTAAATAGTCTTAACTTCCTAGAACACTGAAAAGTCAAGTGACTTGAGGCAGGACTTGAATCCAGGCCTTCCTGAATCCACTGCCAGCTCTCTATCCACCTATATCACACTTATTAATTTTTTAAAATAATATTTTTTGTTTTTTATATATCACTTATATTTGCTAATGTAGCCTTTCTTTATGCTCCTTGTTATTTCTATTTTAAATGAAAAAAAAAAAAAAGAAGAGCACAAATGACATTAGGAGGAGGAGACAGGGCTTAGGAAAGAAGAGACTTGGGTGGTACTCTGAGATTTTTGAGATTATCTCTCTCAAAATTATGATCTGTTCTTTGATATTTTAAATCATTATATTTTGAAGGAAAAATGGGAAAGGATGGCAATCTGGTACCTGTTTTTGTACAAAATACAAAGTAATTTTGGAGACTGTAATAAAACTATTAATGATAAAAGATTGAGTCCACAACAAATATTCTCTTTGCAAGTGTGAATTTCTTCCTTATTCATCTCAGGGTTCTTAAGTGATCTTAAGGACTTAAAGATTTTTAGACTTTAGATTTGGACAGATAGCCAAAGTATGACATTTAGTCTTTTCTTTAAATGGTTTTCATTTGATTGTATTCCTTGTTCCCCACTCCCAACTCCAACCAAACAGAAGACTTCTTTTTTCCTGAGTAGAAAATAGACTTTTATTAGGGCAGACTACTGCAATTTAGAACTTTTTAAAAACACGGAGGTCCAACAACAGCCTATTCCACTCTCTCAACTTTTTAATTAAGTTCAAGGTAACTTGAGCTTTTAGACAGAAGGGTCACCTAAACCTAGCCCTGTTTTTCCCTTCTATTTTTCCATACCTAAAAACTTCCTACTTCATTTTAGGTTGTCATTTCATCCCTAGCTTTCCCAACTATATTATTCCTTCAATCAATAGTCTTTCCCATCTTTTCCTTCCTTCCAAATTCAGTATCATTTCTTTCAAAAATTAACTCATCTTTTTGGGTTTGAGAAACAGCACAAGCAACATTTTGTTTCATGCACACTCTTTGGATATGTCTGATTCAAGAAATGTCTGATTTTGACAAGTGAGTCATTCTCTTGAATAATAACATTGATGGGCAAGAGAGTATTAAGAGACCTCATCTTGTAATGAAGATGCAGGGTAATAATGCCTTTCTTTGATCATGTTTTGTACGTGACTACAAATTGTGTACATGGTTGCAAGGTTTTTTCAATTTCTCTACCTAGAATTTTTTTTTTCTTTTCAAAGAGACTGAAATCAATATTGATATGGTTGAAAACTCAACAGACAATTCCTTTGGGCTTCTTCACAATAACTGTCTGACCCTTATGAGCAATGTCAACATTTTCTGGGATGTCAACAATCTAGTTGCTTAGAATGGCCTTCATTCTGGTTATGAATAGTCAAAAAAACTGCTATGTATTTTTAATTCAAATTTTGTATACTTCTTAGACTGGCATTAGTTCACCCACTATCTTGGAATGTCATCGCATTTATGGTCAGAGTATAGGGAAAAACTTGAATATAGCTGTCTCCAGGGTTACTGGTTTCAGTGAAAGTTTCTGAAAGAAAAGCCAACTGGCCATCAATAAATCAACTTACTCTTTGGGGGGATTCAAATCTTCAGGTCTTGTCTCAAAGAACTGAAGTACCTCATCACACTGAGAAATATAGGGTGGCAATCGGATCAGGGCCTGAAAAAACAGAAATGTGGAAATATAGTACATATAGGAAAATTGTGGGGAAAGGAGGGAAAGAAAATTTGCAGTGCTAACTGATTGAAAAGTTCCTCAAAGTTCCTCCCACCCCTATCTTCCCACTGAGCTCTTAAGAATTTTATTTGGACCTGTAATTTATATTCTGATAAGTATCCTCTGATTGCTGCTTATTCTGAGGACCAAGATATAGTTCAACATGCTGGACTCTCAAAATGCTTGGAAGATTTTGTTTTTGAGGTCTATGGTTCAGGAACTTGAAAATTTAACATGTGCTAAGAGCTCTTTGGTGCAACTGGCTTTTCTTTCTTCAAAGTTGGTGAAATTTGCCCGAAAGTTAGAGGGAGCAGGTTCCTAATAGAATCATTACTTCCAGTTTTATCAAGGAAGTCGTCTTCTTTGTAAGAGAGAGGATTCAAAAGAGACTGTCTGACATCATTAGGCTCTAATAATGATATATACTAACTAAAGATGCTGCTTTTGTGGAAACATCAAATTATTTCCCATCCACCAGTTGCTGTTTTTTATTTTCAGTTTTTATTCATATGAAAACAGAAAACCAAAGGAAAAAAAATTTAGCATTTCTTGATGGATGGATTTCTTTCTTTCTTTTTTTTTTAAATAAGTTTTTATTGACAGAATCCATGCCAGGGTAATTTTTTACAACATTATCCCTTGCATTCACTTCTGTTCCGATTTTCCACCTCCCTTCCCTCCACCCCTTCCCCCAGATGGCAAGCAGTCCTATACATGTTAAATAGGTTACAGTATATCCTAGATACAATATATGTGTGCAGAACCTAACAGTTCTCTTGTTGCACAGGGAGAATTGGATTCAGAAGGTATAAATAACCCGGGAAGAGAAACAAAAATGCAAGCAGTTTATATTCATTTCCCAGTGTTCTTTCTTTGGGTGTAGCTGCTTCTGTCCATCCTTGATCAATTGAAACTGAGTTAGATTGCTTTGTCGAAGAAATCCACTTCCAGATAGATGGATTTCTTACCAAATATCCAGGTAAGTATGAATGGATCAAGGGGTAAGTGTTTAGAAAGTTCTGTATTGATCAGTCAATTAACTAATCAACAAGTACTGCTTTAGTGTATTATATATTTAATTTTATGCTAAATTTTATGGAAAATAAGAGAAATGTTGTTCATTCTCACCCTTCAAGGTGTTGACAATTTACCACTGGAGGAGCAGGGAAAAACCAGTAGTCCCCTACCCACACTACTGAATTTCCTTTGAATTCTGATATAGTGAATATATTCATTAACATTCTTTGGTAAAAACTTTATAAATGATCTGTAATGACATTTTCTTTAAAAAGTCTTATTTACTTAAAACACTTGGTATTTGTAGCTCATTGATTTTTATTGTACTTTTTACCATATCAGTTTCTTCAGCACTAATCCAGAGGGAATCCATGTGTGTACCAAAGAATTCAAAAGGGATTTCAGCATGCTTTTTTTTCTCATCCCTAATCTTCTTTACTCACTGGTTTGGAACTTATTTTCACATCTTGAGTTAAGCAGACTAGCACACTAATTATTCCATTTTCTCTGAATTTATAGACTAAACCATTGATATCTCATATAGAATATCCCAAAATTCTGAGTACAGATTAAAGCCTTGACTGTGCATTCTACACTAAAACTTTTGGAACACAATAGACATTTATAGTTATTCTAATTGTTACATGCATGTTGGGATTTGGAGTCAGAGACATTGGGTTTAAATTGAGAATTGTAGAATTATTAACTATGGCCATGGGCAAATTTGGGTAAATCACTTAACCTCTTTACACCTTGGTTTGCTCATCTGTACTGGAATACTTCTAGTATCCTTTCTAGCTCTAAAATCCATGAATGTGGGAAGGTTTAACACTGTCTCCTGAGTCAGACTGTGTGCTTTCCATTGCATTTGACCCAGGGTTACACCTCTAGAGGATGCTCAAAATACTTGCTAATGATAGCCTGACACCACCAACAAGTTTGAGAGGCAAAGGGCATTGGGAGATCGGTGGTAGTGACTGTTGGTCGTATGCTCTGCACAAAACACACCTGCATGTTGTCACTTCTCAGACTTGTGACAGCCTCTACTCATGTTATTTAGCTCATTTTTGTCTGGGAGGTTAGGCTCCCAATAAAAAGGTAGAGAGAAAAAGAACAGGAGAGGAAAGGCATTTAAAAAGAATAGATCTATAAATGAGCCCAAGGCACCCAGTGCAAATTGGCACTTAGAAAAATTTCTTTATTCAGAGGCCATAGCAGACACAGCCAATCCAAATAACAAGGGACAAGACTGGAAATGTCCCCAGACAATGCAAGACCCAATTTTAGTGCCAATCTTCTTCTTCTCCAGTGAATACAAAACAACACTAATCTGGTCACAAATGGCTGCACAGACAGGTTTAATTTCATCTCTTTCTACTCATGGTGGGAATCAGAACAATAAATTTTCACTTTGAAATTCAGCAAATGTTTGTTATTAACAAACATATAAAAGAGAAGAGAAGTCATTCAGTTCCTGAAAAAACACTGAGTTATCCTATTCTGGGTTTATATCTTTCAAGGCAGGGACAGAAAGACCATAACAATGCCTGCCATAGGACTTCAAAAGAAATCTTAATCCCTTTGGGTAAGATTCAAGGAGTTAGCACTAGACATAATATATGCAGAGAAAATCCTGTCTTTAAAAAAAAGTCCTGCCTATATGATATTCCCCAATAGTTTTAGCTTATTCCAGCGACTGGCTTCTTCCTCTGGAGGAAGTCGGGATGTGGAAATTCAGGCTAAACTAAACATCTACTTTATTACACATTAGTGCAGAATGCAATGCATTAACCAGAGGGAGAGAAAGCTTCTAAGTGGGTCATAGAACATCAGGCATTACGTTCCAGTTGTTAAATCAAATGGATTCATTATATCTTATACCATCAAACACAGCAGCCAGAAGCAGAAGGCTTTTTTTTTTAATCACTTAAAGACTTTTTCTTTCAAAATCAAATTTGGTGATATGGTAAGGATGGGGGGTTAAATGTGTGCTATGTGTAGGGATGCATGGGTGAGCTGCTGTTCAGATTTGGGGTGTCAAACTTATAAAGGTAGAAGAAACTGGTTCCTAATTAGATAGGAAAGGAGAAAAGTTAAGCTGGGAAACAACAGCCCCTTAGGGAGGTATGGTGGGACTTATTGGAACAACATTCATCAACTTGGTACAATGACCCCAAAGGGTCTAAGAGCATAGTATTCTTAGCAGGGCATGGACTTAGATAAAGAGAGATGCCTCTTAATGACACATAAAGAGAACAGGATGACATTAATAACTTTTTCCCATTTCTTAAGTGCTTTATGTTTTAAAAACACTTTCCTCCCAATCCTAGTATAGTGTAAATCTTACTAATCTGGTCCACAACCCAGAAATATAAATTATCATCCCCACTTTATAGATGAAGAAGAGGCTAAGTGACTTGTTTATGAGTCACACACTAGAAAAGGTTAGAGCTGGGATCTAAACCCAAGCCTCCCGATTCCAAGGTAAATGTTCTTTCTGTCTCATGATTTGGCTTCACTGGGCTTTGAAATTTCCTTTGTCCCATGCTTGGAGTTGTTTAAGAATAGATGACAGTTTTATGAGCTCATACATTTTTCCAGGTCTCTCTCTACAAAGGAGGAGTTTGGATCTGACCGAGTTTTCTGAGAAATGACTTTGAACATGTTAGTAATAGTGATAAAGATATATATTTTTTCATTTTGTTGTCCCCATTTTACAGAAAAGGAAATTGAGAGATTAAGGTCATAAGGTGGTAGCTGTCTGCAGCATAATTCAAACTCAAGTTTTTCTGGCATGAAGTTCAACACTTTCTTCACTAGATGCTGCTGCCTCTTATTTTTGTCTCATGCCTCCTTTTCTTATACTCCACTGATTTCCTCCTTTACTGGCCATCTGTGAGCCACCAGCATGTTCCCGTTCCTACAAAGAGATGATTATTTCCTACCTCCAACTAAGTATCTTGTCATTTTACTTATATCTCAATAACCATTAAACCTGCTTTTTTTTTTTCTCCCACAGTGTAAGCCTCTAAGGCTTTGTGGTTCAAGTTGGAGAGAATCTGTGCCTTTGAAGGATCAAGATTTAAGGAACTGCAGAACTTTTATGTTTTAGCAAAGGGTCCTAGATAGGAGAAATAATACCTTAAAACACCCTGTACTTCATTAGTGTGGTTTCTGTTTTGATATCTGAAAAATCATTTCTAAATATGAAAGAAGCAAACAGATATGTTTATTTACACATGCAAAACCAAAACATACTACCTTGTCTCTGCCAGGGAACAGTAATAAAATTATATATGGATTACTTCATAAAGTCAATTCCACTGAGAGAGCAATCAACCAATCAATAAATATTTATTTATTAAGGGTCTTCTATGTGCCAGATACTGTGCTAAACCTTGGGGACACAAAAAAGAGATAAAAGACAATTCCTGCCCTCAAATGTATCTAATGAGCACTAGATACCATAAAGAAGAATGACACAGAAGATTGTATTTCCAATTGTGAGATAGTTTTCAACATACTCACCTTACAGTATTCATCAATGGGGATCAGGCGTTTGACAGCCACATCTCTGATGTGGCTTCTTCTGAAGAGAATTTTGCCTATAGTGGATGAAACCAGAACACTGTTGTCATTAATTAATACTTAAAATGGAAATCTATAAGTATTTTATGTTTTATAGTTTATTTCAATAATTCTTTGTTCTGTCAAATGGGGAGGAAGGGTCCTCAAACTTTTTAAATAAGGGGCCAGTTCATTGTCCCTCAGACTGTTGGAAGGCTGGACTATAGTAAAAACAAAACCTTTGTTTTGTGGGCCTTTAAATAAAGAAACTTCATAAGCCTGGTTGAGGGGGATAATCGTCCTCAGCTGCTGCATCTGGCCCATGGGCGTAGTTTGAGGACCCCTGCCTTAGAGCAATGGGACACAATTAGTTGGATGTAAAAGAAGAAGCTGGGAAAGGTCTGAAAAACAGTCTGCAAAAACACTTGACTAATTATTCCTCTTATCTGCAAAGATCATATAGTGCTCAAATTCTTTCTCCAGTGAGTATGGAAGTAAAGCAGAGGTAAACAACCAACCACACACACCTTGCAAGAGAGGTGAGTGGATAGATTGAAAAGGAAATAGAAATATTCATCAAAATGTTCTCACACAAGTTCTCTCACTTGTGTCTTTTGTCCAATAACCTCCCCTTACCCAGGGCAAAAAAAAAAAAAAAATTAAGTGCGATTTTTCTAGTAAACTAGAAACTAGTTTCCTAGAAACACTTTAAAAATTTCAATAATATTTTATTTTTCCAGTGACATGTAAAGATAGTTTTCAACATTCATTTTTGTAAAATTTTGAGTTTCAAATAGAAATACTTTTTTAAAAAACAAATTTTACAGCATCTCCTTCAGTTACCTTAATAAATTTAGCCATTGTATAATTATCATTTAAAATACAGAACAGATGCATTTCTGGGAAAAGTGCTTGTGATGTGAAATTCTATAAATTGAATCCTATCTTCTCATTAATTTACACTAAAAAATTGGAGATTAGCTCTATGAACTAAAGTTCATTCTATGAACTAACACCTTCTCATGTTAAAATGTGGCTTTAAAACCTTTGAATAAATCATTCTTTCATAAAATAGAGACTGAATTTCCTAGCAAATGGAACCACTGGAATCCTTATTAAAAAAAAAAAAGGATGGATAAAGATTGGAAAGAGAAGAGGGTACCCACCATTCTTTAGGTTAAGCAGCTCAGGGGAGCCGTATATTTCTTTAACAACTGACATCTTACAAAGTGCTTTCCTCCTAACCACCATGAAGGGTAAAGTAGCATAAATATCATCTCTACTTTTACAGATGAGGAAAATAAATTTAAGTGACTCTCCTAAAATTGTACAGCTAATAAGTGATGGAACTAAGATTTGAACACAATATTTTGATTCCAGAGGCAGCTTAGATGGCTCAATGAATACAGTGCTAGGCCTGGAGTCAGAAAGACTGAGTTCAAATATAACCTCAGACATTTACTAGCAAGAATCATTGCAGAAGGAAATGGCAAACCACTTCAGTATCTTTGCCAAGACAGTATGATCCACTGGGTCACCAAGAGTTGGACACAAAAGAATAACAATTTTGACTTCAAAACCAATGATCTTTCCATGCTACTTCCATCTCCCCTTTATTGTGGCTAAAAAACTCCTTTCGCCTAAACCCCTCAGATAAAATCAAATCCATTACTTGCTTTACTGATTTTTAAAATTTACCACCAAAAGTGCCCTGCTCAGATGTTCAAGATTTCATTTTATTTGCAATGAAGTGGAATCACACTACTAGTAGTCTACAGTCACAGACTCATTTCCCAGTGAATGACTGGATGCTCCCCAGTTTTAGAGCCTTCTCATTTGAGCCCCAGGCAAGGAGAGCATAATAGTATGGCTTTCTTTCCAACCTTTTGCTGGAGCAGTTAAGATCTCTGGAGTGGAATCGGTGCTTTGCAAAAAAGAGAAGCAGATTCTGGTGGGAACCAGTGGGTTTTGTTTTCTATGATGGAAGAAGGCCAAACTGTAATTCTTATTATTCAAGTCATGCCTTTGGCCAAGTTAGCTTTTCCAGCTCTGGTCAGAATGGAAAATTGCACAGGGCTGCTTCCACCCCCACTCTGCCCCACCCCCTTTTGGTGCTAATATCAGACTTGCTCTTGTTTTGCTGATGCTAGTCTTAAAAGTTTAGAGAGTGAAGTCAGACCTCCACTGTGTCCCTGGGAAACAACATTTCTAGAGACCTTCCCTACCCTTCTCCTGAGCTGCAGGAAATGCCATTGGGGAGGCTGAAAAGGGGCATTTCAGAGGGTCACACTACATAAGGGGGTTTGGGGGACGGAAGGGATTCCAAGAATATAACAAATGGTCATTGCAGCTTATTACAAAGAAGATCTGTTTCTGAGAGCAGTGTTCACATTAATTCTTGGGTGGGAGTGGGGAGCACACGATCAATAAAGTTTCAGGAGGTCAAAGAAGGTGCTTTTAACTCTTTATCTGGGAGAGATTTTCCAAAGACTATTATGACATTTCACTTTATCTGGTAACGTTACAGTTATACAGATAACTCTCTCTCTATATATATATACATACATACATATATATATATATATATATATATATATATACACACACACACACACACACACACACATATATATATAACTATCCTATATTCTAAGAATATGTGGTGCAGACTGGAAACTAGTGATTCTTTTCCAGGTTGATTTAAGCTAAGCATAATTCCTAATATATATTCTAGTATACTCCTTAAGGTTTTTGTGTGGAGAAAATGAAATAATATTGGTAAAAGTACTTTCAAACCTTAAAGCAATATGTAAATGCTAAGCTATTACTATGGTCATTATTGCTGTTGTTTATAGGGAAATAGAAGAAATGCTGCCTGATGGATAGAATGCTGAGCTTGGAATCAGGAAAACCTAGGTTTCCACTCTGATCTCTGGTTTCAGTTTTCCTGTTTGTAACTTAAGGGCGAGAGATGGTGAAATAAGAGTCCTCAGATCTCTGCTTGCTCTAAATTCATAACCCTAAGTAATGAATTTATACCTGAGTAATTTAAAGCTGAGTGATCCTGGGCCCCTGGCAGCTCTTTAGGAGATCATCTCTTAAACCAGGGGTCCTATAGTCTGCATGGCCATTTTGCAGCCTGTTTTTGCAACCTGTTTTCATAGTAGGCTCATGAGATAAGAATGATTTTTACATTTTAAGATAAAGTTTTATTGTATTTCCAAACATAAAAATCATTCTTAACTTGCAAACAGGTAGTCAGTAGTTTGTCAGTCCCTATCTTAAAATCATACATAGGTTGCAACTGGTATTGGAGGAGGTAGTTCTTACAACTGGAGATGCCCATACTGATGAAATGTTTGAATAAAAATTGGGAAAGGATTGTCTCTGAGCCTGCCTTAGAGGTCAGAAGAAAAGAGAAATAACTTTCTGTTGGGTTATAGTTCTGGAAGAAAACTCTGATGTAATAGAGAAGCTAGGATCCCCTTATATGACTTTTAGGCAGAACAAAATGGAAAGAATATTGAATTTAAAATCAGAAGGTTTGGCTACTAACTTACTAACATTCCCAAGATCTCAATTTCTTTATCTGAAAAATGAGGTACTCTTTTTGTTCTCTCTTACTCAATGTCTCTCTTTGTCTGTCTTTTAATCTCTCTCTCTCAACATCTCTCTTCTCAAGCTCTCTTCTTCTCTATCTTTCTCTCTCTATTCTCAATCTTTCTGTCAATCTCTCTGCCTCTCTCTCTCTCTCTCTTCCCCCCTTTCTTTCTCCCTCCCTCCCTCCCTTTCTCTCTCTCTCTGTCTCTCTCCCCCCCTTCAAACACTCCCACACACTGTCATATAGCTAATAAGTGTCAAGTGTCTGAGAGCAGATTTGAACTCAGATTCTCCTGGTTCCAGGACTTCTCTCCACTGGGCCACCCAGCTGTCCATGTCTCATTTCTTTGTGTCTTTGCTTCATCTTGGGGAACCTGGAGACTCTTATTCATGATGTCCATTAAAATCACGTAGTAAGGGGGAAGGACTTAGGGATTCCTTCTCTTTAAGGCTCCTGAAAACAGGGCCTCCGTGGCTTTTAAATTCTTTTTGTTTGTTCCTATTCTAGGTATCAGGAGTAGAGCCTGACCTTATGTGTCTCAAAGAGTCACAGAATACAAGAACTGGGATATAGTTGAATGTAGAATCCACATTCAAGGAGCAAAAAAATGAGTGATGGTCTCCAGGAATGACCTTTGAGACTACAGTCTAGCAGAAGGACTCACCTAGTACTAACATTGCCTTTGGAATGGAGTAATTTAGAAGCCTAATCCCCATCCTCTTCCTACCCACCCCCAAGAAAATGGTATAGTAAGGATTATTATGCCTTTGAAATATTGGAAGAAAACAATTGTGTGTTTGTTCTCGCTATATCTGTGAAGCACATATCCTTTTGTAAAAGCAAAAGAAGAAAAAATAAAGAAATGAAGAGAAGAGAAAAGAAAAGCTGATCTCCAGGTCTCTTCCAGTCCTAAAACTTATAGCTTAAGCTAGTTTTCCCTTAAATAGTCTCAATCAACTGAGGGCCAGATAAAAAAAGTTCTATTGGACTTCCAGGTACACACTCAAGCAAGTTATATTCAATAAAACTCATTCATCATGTGAAGAATCTAGGGCTAGATATAAATTAACTTTAGAGGCAGCATGGCATAATAATCTGGGTACTAAAACTAGAGTCAGGAAGTCCTGGGTTCAAATTCTGCTGCATATACTTAATAGCCTGGGCAATTTACTTAATCTTTTTGTTCCTCAATTTCCACATTAAGTTGTACTTAATGGCTTCTAAAGCCCCTTCCAGATCTAAATCTATAATTTCTATAATTCTTTATAACTTCTTCATTATTTTTCCCCAATTGATAAATGATCAAAGAATATAAGCAGAAAATTTTCAGATGACGAAATTAAAGCCATCTATAGTTATATGAAAAAAATCTTAAATCACTATTGATTAGACAAATTAAAACAGCTGTGAGATACCACCTCATACGTCTCAGATTGGCTAAGATAGGAAAAAATAATGATAAATGTTGGAGGGGATGTGGGAAACTCATACTAATGCACTGTTGGTGGAACTTTGAAATGATCCAACCCTCTGGGAGCAATCTGGAACTATGCCCAAAAGGCTATAAAACAGCACATACCCTTTGACTCAGCAGTGCCATTACTGAGTCTGTATCCCAGGGAAATCATAAAGGAGGAGAAAAGGACCCACATGTGCAAAAATGTTTGTAGCAGCTCTTTTTATGAAAGTAAAGAATTGGAAAATGAGTAGATCAATTGGGAGATGGCTGAATAAGTTATGATATATGAAAATAATGGAATATTGTTGTTCTATAAAAAATGATGAACAAGCTGATTTTAGAAAGACCTGAAAAGATTTACATGAACTGATGCTGAGAGAAACAAGCAGAATCAGGGATACATTGTACACAACAATATCAAGAATGTGTGATGATCAACTATGAAAGACTTAGTTCTTTTTAATGGTTCAGTGATTCAAAGCAATGCCAATAGACTTTGGACAGAAAATGTCATCTGCATTCAGAAAAAGAACTAAAGAGACTGAATGTAAATAAACACATTCTATGTTCACTTTCTTTTTTCTTTTTAATCTCTCCCATGGTTTTTCCCTTTTGCTCTGATTTTTCTCTCCCAACATGAATTCATAAATAAATGTGTGTAAAAATTTAAATAAACCTACTATATTATTTATTATGTATATTTATATAACATATATTTATTATTATTCTATAACTTTATAATCCATTAGTTCTATAGGTCCATGTCCCCAATTGTGTCAAGCTGTAGGATTATGGGCAAATTGCTTATTACTTCTTTTGACCCCACTTCTCTAAGAGTTGCAACACTCTCTTAAACGTTAAATATATATTTTTTTCCTCAAACTTCATCTATTTTGACCTCTCTGCAGTCTTGGCACTTGTAACATCTTCTCTTTGATACTTTTTTCTCTTTAGATTTTTGTGATATGGCTTTCTTCTGATTCTCCTATCTGTCTCTTGATTTTCTCTTCTGTATCTTCATTCATGTCACACTCACTAACCATGAGTATACCCCAAAGCTCTGCAAATTGTACTACCTTGCTGCTCCTTCTGAAGGAGGCTCTTCCTGGTCCTACCTGCTGCTAGTGCCTTCCCTCAAAACCTATCTTTTATCATTTATGATGGAAAATACCATCCACACCCAGAGAAAGAATTATAGAGTCTGAATGTAGTGAAGTAAATTATTTTGACTTTTTAAAATTTGTTTTTTGTTTTTTTTTTTCTTTCTCACGGTTTTCCCCTTTTGTTCTCATTCTTTCACAATATGATTAAGATAGAAATATGTTGAACATGATTGTATATGTATAGCCTATATTGGATTGCTTCTTGTCTTGAGATGGGGGAGAAGAGGAAGAGAAAAATTTAAAGCTCAAAATCTTACAAAAAATGAATGTTGACAACTATGTTTACATGTAATTGGAAAAAAATTAAAATACTATTAAGTGCAATAAAATAAATAAATATAAAAAGAAATAATTATCTTTCATCTATTCTATGTTTACCTAAATAAAGGCACCTACATTAGAAATGTACTGAAATATACCTTCATTAGAATATGAGCTCCTTTAGAGTACAGTTTCTTAATCTTTTCTTAAATTTTCCCCATGCATAACTCTTTTTGGCCTGAGAAATATTTATGTGACCTAAATATATAAATATATGAAATGGGTGCACAAACAAAATATTTACCAATGTAACCCCCACATTCAGTAATGAGACCCTATATGGAGATGTGAACCACAGTTTAAGAGGCTGGGCTTTAGGGGAAGAACTGTTTTTGTTTTCTAAGCACAGTGCTTGACATAATACTAAGCACTTAATAAATATTTGCTTACTGTCTGGTTTGATTCATCTAAAATAAGGGTAATAAATACTCAGCCTAACAGTCTTATATGTTTTTTGTAAGGACACAAGGAGATAATGATTGTAAAAGCCTCCACAACCATACATTACTATGCAAATGTGAGATTATCATCATCAATACAAAAATACAGAAAGAGTGTAATTTGTACTTTTAGTGCTTATAATCTTATTTTTCTGATATTTGTCTGATAGAATATCAATTTGTTAACAGCAGGGGCATTTTTGCCCATCCCAAATGCTTAACACAATGCCTGTTACATACTAGATGTTAAAGAAATGCTTGCTGTTAAATGTGGAAATATGTATAGAAGAAGCCCACATGTTTAACAATATATATTGCTTGCTCTCTAGGGAGGGGGAATGGAGGAAAGGGAGAGAGAAAAACTTGAAACACAGGGTTTTGCAAGGGTGAATGTTGAGATACTATCTTTGCATGTATTTTGAAAATTAAAAGCTATTATTAAAAATAAATTATATAAAATTCAAAAAAAAAAAAAAGAAATGCTTGCAAAATATACAGTTGTTTTCAAAAAAGAAAAGCTGACAACGAGGAAAGGCTATCAACCTAGGTCTAAAGAATCTAGGACACTAGGTTCCTAATCCTAGTTCATCAAATACTATCAGCAGCAAAGAAAGATTTATTACACACCCATGTGAGAGAAAGAAAACAATGAAAATTCATGTGTAAAGGTTGTGCACATCTTCTGCTATTCAATATTTAACTGTATAATTCTCTAATATAATTTTTATATAACTTAGCAGATTAATAGCTTTGACTTTTTATCTACACTATTAATATTTGTTTTTCTGGTCCCCTATTTCAGATGAACAGAATTACAGGACTTTAGGCATGGAAGATCATTTGATTAAATTCCATCCTTTTACAACAGATGAGAGTGGTAGAGTGATGGATTTGGAGTGAAAAAAAAAAAAAAACCTGAGGAAAAATTCCAAATCATACACTTATTTTAAGCTTGTGAACCTGGAGAAAAGTCATTAAATCTCTCTGAATCTCAGTTCTTTATCTGAAAAATGCCAGGGTGATTAGATGGCTTCTAAAGTCCCTTCCAATTCTAAATTTATAATCCTGTGATTCTATGACACACAGGCAAGGGAAAGTGACATGCAAAAGGATTATATGGCTTGTGATAAGACCAGGACTATCACAAGAGTCATCTAGTGTAACCCACATTGCTGTTCTGTCATGTCCAACACTCTATGAGCCCATTTGGGGTTTTCTTGGCAAAGGTCCTGGAGTGATTTGCCCTTTCCTTCTCTGGCTCATTTTATAGATGAGGAAACTGAGGCAGACACAGCTGTGTCTTGCTCAGGATCACATAGCCAGTAAGTGTCTGAGGCCAGATTTGAACTCCTGACTCCAAATCTGATACTCTATCCACTGTACTACCTAGTTGCCTCCATATTAACTCATACATGGAAGGAATTCCCTCTATAACATTTGTGATGAAAAGTCGTCCAGTCTTGCTTGAAGGAACCCACAATCTCTCAAGGCAGCTCGTATTATTTTAGTTAGGGAGCTTTCCCCTGCTTCAAGCCCAGTTTTGGCCCCTAATCCTGGTTCTGCCTTTTGGAGCTGAACAGAATAAACTTAATCCATTTTCCACATGACACCCTTTCAAGTACTTGAAGACATTTATCAAGCCCCACCCCTCTCCACTCTCCCAGTCTTCTTCAATAAATAAATATTTATTAAGCACTTATTATGTGCCAGACACTATGAATATTTCTAGCTTTAATTCTCCAGGCTAAACTACCTCGGTTCTTTCAATCATCATGGCTACATTTCTTATATACTCTTAGAACTCTAGTCTCCACTCCTTGTCTAGAGCCTAATCATTGTTATATGCCTTTATTATAAGCATCTTGAATAAAGAGATAATCTTTTCACCACGCCCCGATCAGGTTTCGTCTGGTACTTAGCACATACAACGAATGTTAAATTTGATACAAAGGTGATGATGAATATTCTGGACAGCCAGCCAAGGGCACAGAGAAATCCTGGTGATTTCTTGGCTAGAATCAAGAAAATAACTTTTTCTAAGAAATAACTAGAAGAAAGAACACAAAGACTTATAAAGATAGAAGAATTCTCTGCTCTTTCATAAATTGCTTGCCCAATGTGCCTGGTTTCAAAGAACAGTTTGTAAAGTACCCTGGGATCCACAAATTCCATTCAATGACAGTAAACAAAAGTCATAAGCTTGACAAGTCTTCATTATACTTACCTGGCAGAAAGGGAATAATCCTCTGTTTTGGGTCCTTCTGACCTCCTTCCATAGGAAATTTGTCCAACATTTGCATCTAAAAGGACAGAAAGAATAAGAAATGTCAACTATTAACTAAAAACAGTTTTGAAAACAATCTTTAAAAAATATCTTACCAGTCTCTTAAAAAAAAAAAAGTTTTCTTAGGGCTATTTTTTCCCCTGTTGAAATGCATGTCTAGAACTGCGGTGGAAGACATTATGGAAACTATGATTTGATATTTCAGAAAATAGAGATGTTGAGATTTATAACCTTTAAAGGAGACCCATCACCTGGCTGCAGTCTTGGCTCAGAAAAGCTCTGAGAGTAATGATGATAGCCAAGGCAGTTGTCAAGATCTCAAGCAAAGTGACAGAGTTCTGCTATACCCTATTACTTCTAGTAAGAAAAAAAAAAATGGTTTCCATTTGGCAGTGAAAAGTCGTTACAATCCAGTCCCCAACCTACCCTTCAAATCTTATTCCGGTATTCCATGGTTCAGTTTTGTATTGTTCAACCTTCATTCCATGTATTCCCTCCAAACCTCAGCCTTCTGGAATCCCAGATTTCCTTCAAGATTTAGCTTAAGCACCCACCACCTATTGTCTAATATGGCTTTTCCTGATCACTTCTGGTTGCTGGTGTCTTCTGCCCCAAAGGATATAATGCATTGCTCTCTATGTGTTTTGTTTATAACTCTATGCTGCACTGTTCCCTCTCCTTTTAGGAAGGGATTTTCACTTATGGCTTCACTATTGTCCAGTGACGCTACAGTGACTACAGCAGATAGTAGATACTCAATAAGTATTTAATGATTAAGTGATATACTCTCCCCCTCCCCCCATACACAAATTTTCCTTGTACAACTTTTAAAGTTTTTTTTTTTTTTTTGCTTTTAATAGTATTTTGTTCTTCCCCCCGCCAAATACATGCAAAGATAAGTTTTCAACATTTACCTTTGCAAAACTGTGTTCCAAATTTTTCTCCTCCCCCCATTCCCAAGAAAGCAAGCAATCCAATATAGGTTAAACATATGCAATTCTTCTAAACAGATTTCTGTATTTGTCAGGCTATGCAAGAAAAATCAGATCAAAAGGGAAAAAAAGGGAGAAAGAAACAACAACAAAAGGTGAAAATACTATGCTTTAATCCATATTCCATCTTCATAATTCTCTCTCTGGATGATTTATGATTCCATCATAAATCTATAAGAATTGCCTTAAATCACCAGATTGTTGAAAATAGTTAAGTCCATCACAGTTGATCATGACATAATCTTGTTGTTACTAGACACAATGGTCTCTTCTTGTACAATTTTAACAAAACATATCTAGTGGAGATAGCTAGGCTAAGCTATTCTGAAACTCACATCAAAACACTATTTTTTAAAAACTTAATGTCTACTGCCAGTCATTCTAGTTAAAGCAAATACCCATCTGTGTCAGTCCAGGGGATTATCCAATAAAATGTAAGCTCCTTAAGGGCAGGTAGTATTCATTTTTGTCTCTGTATCCTGGGTGGCTAGCATAATGCCTGGCACATAGTAGGAACTTAATAAACACTGAATTGAATTCATCCTTTACAGAATTCTCTTAACTCTCTGACCTGAAGTTCATGTAGCACTTCTCTAATGATAGCAAAGGTTCACAAACTGGATGACCCTGTCTCCTGAGACTAGCAAGATTCTACATAGGAACATTATAATAATCCAGCTTCCTAGAAAAACTTGTAAACCTGAGAAAATTTCATCTCACTGAACCATTAAAGACTCTTGGATAATCAAATCACTCTTTTAAAGTCCCCATCTCAGGAATTCAAATTTAGATCTTCTGTTTACTTTTTTATTTTGCTTATAAGACAAACCACAAGCCAACAGCAATAATTACCTATGAGCTAAAGGAGCACTAATGTGAAGCAAAAATATATGAACATAAGAACTTGCTGTATTGCCTATTTCTTTCCATTAAAAGAGCATTAAGCCAATTCTCCAGAATTCAGAAGGAGTTTGGAGGGACTCGGATTGTTTCACATATCTATCACCATTTTACCTTGAAACCAGAATCAAGGCATCACTTCAGGACCAATAGTTCAACTCATACCTAAAAGAAAATCCCATGAAAAACTCTGGAGAAGTAGACATTCAGCCTCCTCTAGAGGACTTCTAATTAGGAAGAATATACTATTTTTCAGGGGCAGAAATAATTCTAATTGTTGGACAGTTTTCCCTTATATTAAGAAAAATTTACATTTTTGCAATTTGTATCCATTGCTTCTAGTTCTGATGTCTAGGGACTTCCTGGGACTCACTCAAAAAAAAAAAAAAAAAAAAAAAAAAAAAAAAAAAAAAAAAAAACCCTCCCTTTCTCTGTATGTTATTTCCCTAATGGAATATAAGCTTTTTAAAAAGTAAGTTTTTGGAGGGCAGGAATTGTCTCATTTTTGTATTTTTTCTTTAGATCCTAATATAATTCTTGGCATACAGTAAGTGGTTAATGAATGTTTATTCATTCATTAATTCAAGACACAGAACTGTTTCTCTGCCTTTTCCAAATAAGATTTTATGAGAAAAGTGAAGAGATTTTTAATAGTCTGAACCAGAGTCCAGAACTAGGCAGGTATGGATTTTCCCCATATTGCCAACTCTGTAAATATGGTATAAAATTAAAAGTGCTGGCTCACCTATAGTCCTTTAGTTGAACAGAAACAACAAGTGCATAGCATTGCTTACAGTGGCCTTGTACTTGTTTCCCTGCCCTCAAATGAAGGCATATAACCATATATTATATGTGAGAACCACATAAGTGAGAAAAAATTACCCAAAGATAACACTTTATATATATAAAATTATAAAGAGAATTATATGTATATAATTTTCTTTATAATTAGAAAGAACACAGATTTTATAGTCAGCTGGCTTAGGCCCAGATTTCAGTTTTATGAATTTATTTTATGAATTTATTATCCTCTTCATGCACTCCCTATTCCAAATGAAGGCCAAAAGAAGGAATAGCAAGTGGTCCACTTTGGCCTTCATTTGGAATAGGGAGTGCATGAAGAGGATAATAAATAATAGCTTAAAACCATGCTGGAGCCAGGATGTGAAAGTTTCTTATTGGCTACTACTTTTTCCTATATTCATCATAAACTAGCTAATCTCATCAAATGACTTGTCAACAAAACGTAATGTCCATAATATTGTTTGTGCTGATGAAGATTTATGTCCCAATTTTGTTTTTGTGTCTGAATTTGGTTCACTTACAAGCTTCCTGTTGAATCATAGTCATTTGCTGTGTTACACAGAGGCCATTCTTACTGGCATGTGGCAATTAGACTTGTCAAGAAGGGAAATTCTCAGTTTTCTAAATTGGGAAACTGAGACATTAACTGACACTGAAAATTGGACGATGACATCGTTCATATTCTGGGGCTCTGACTGATGCCTCTAAGGTTCATATGGAATTATTTTAACATATCAAATGACTGTAGTAAAATTCATTGAGATACTCTTTAATGGTTTATTTGCATGTGAATTCAGTGTTTTTAGATTTTTAAATTTTTAAAAAATTTTTTGATTTAAGATTTAAATCTTTGATTAATCTCTCTTTGGATTAATCTCATAAATTTAATTAATGAGGGATTCATTAGCTTTTTGTGTGTGTGATATCATGTCTTTACCTCATATCATATCATCATATTCATCATATCGTATCTCCCATATTCTCTTTACTGACAGTGAACCCACTATGCTCAGAAAATGGTCCTTTCATCATTTTTTCTTCTGAGTTGAAGTGACTGGTGACCCAAGGCCCTGGAAACATCACTAATAATTTATATATTTATGACTGTAGTTTCTCGCATAGATCTCTATCATCACTGGGGTTCTTAGCTGTTTTTTTTTTCTTCAGTGTTTATAAAGTTATGTTTGAGGGTTGGCCAAGTGCCTCAAACTATCCATGTCCAGCCAGTGGCTCAAGATGTGGTTTGTCTCCTGATGTTTTCACTTTAATACCTATCTGACGCTACTGAGATTTCGTCTTCATTCCACTAACATAATAATCTGTAACAATATTGTCCTTGAAGGTTTCGTGAAAAAAGTTAAGAGATCATGGGCCACATGTTTCAGTGGTAAGAGACACCAGATCCTTGTACCATAACTCACTTCAACTTAAAGAATATTTTATCCTTTTTCAGTCATGTGAGACAAGGGACATTAAGGGAATTCCAGGCTGGCTAAGACTCACACCCAGATGCCTTATGTCTGGAAGAGCAGGGGCAGAGGCCCCTAAAGTCTAACCACAGAAATTACCCCTGGAAACCAGAAAAATTCCCCAATTTCCCCCAAATAATAAAAGGAAGTGGTCATGGTAGGGGGAGGACTGGTTATAGAGGAGGTAAGTGAGTCAGTCCGGGGAGAGGAAGATGGGAATTGGGGCTGGGGAGGACTTCACGTAAAAGCTGCCACATCACAAGGCTTAAAAGGGAACAGAAGAATACCAGTTCAGCAGTTTACAAGACATAAGCTTGCAAATGAAGGAAAAGTAAAACACTTTGTCCAAAGAAAACAATGTGGAAAGCTGGCTCTAACTCCCGCAGGTGGTTTGTGTTAGTGGCAGATCTGAGAAGCTAGCTCCGAGGAGTTCTCAGGCTGAGAACTGCTCTTCTCTTTCTTTAATACTACAATTCAAATGTTCTGAGTCTGAAGCCCAGGAAGATGATTCAAAAACTGAGGCAGGGATGGGAGGAAGACTGGGGAAAACACTACCACACACCTTCAGCTCCAGTAAACTTGCAGATTCCATTTATTCATATTTACACCCATGTTGAATCCCTCCTGGACATTTTCAACCTTCTAAAAGTAATTTTTTCCCATTTAATTTTTCTCCTGAAGAATTATTTATTGACATATCAAGGATTCAAAACTTACTGAGGTCAGAATGACCTTATGAAAGGAAACTGTAGGACAGTGTATTAAGAAGAGTAACCATTGATTAACTGCTCAGATTGTTCCTTAAGACACATGGCAAGCAGGGTCCCTTCAGTCTCTTACTTGTCTTGTAGTAACTGGGAACAATTTACTAATGTAATCCTGCTCCTTACTCCCACTCTTTATTTTAGTAGAAAAATATCTGCTAAAGCAGATTTGGAGGGAAAGGGGGCAACAGAGGGTGTTAAATAGGGAACTATTTGAATAAATAAGATAAACACATTTCTCATGCGAAGTGTTACCTAGACTGAACCTTTCATAGGCAGTAGCCTGGGAAAATGCTATATGGGTACTGGTATATTAGGTCTGACTTAGGCAGGGGACTCCTTCTGCTCCTGTAAGAAGATGGGAGATCTTTACAAATCTTCCTCTTGAAGAAGAGGAAGATGCCCTCTTAAATCCAAGGAATAAAATTTTATTTTCTCATGTATCAACAGAGTTTTCATAGTTTGAGATTATAGCTTTTGAGCAGATTCATCCTTTGGATCTTGACACATTTTGCTGAATCATGGAAAGGGTAGGAAAATGTTAAACTAGTAAGGTAGGGAAGGGAACATGTTTGACCTGTGCCTTGATGCAAACTTAAATCAGTAGCTCCCCAACCAGGACCCAAAAGAATCCTCAGATCACTGCAAAACCGAAGATGAATAATTAGCCGATAAATCAATAAATAATGCATATAATTCCCAAGTACTATACAAGGCATTGGAAATATGATACAAAGATAAAAGTGAGACATTTCTTGCCTCTCAGGGGGCTTATATTCTAATATAGAGATAAAACACATTCAGGAGAATGATATCTAGGGAATGACGTTTGGGGTCTGGGCAGTCACCTGAATTGTGGGTGGAATCCTGGAGGAATAGATTGTCCTATCCTTTCTAGAAAATGGTAGAATTGATTGAATTATTGTTCTGAGGATAAAAGCAAGAAATGGAAAGGAGGAGAGAGTCTGTGCATAGCAAAAGGCAGATGAACAGATGCCAGTGTTGGGTAGTCCTTGATACCCAGATAGATGGCTGGATGGGATGTAGATGCAGCTGGGGTTGGTTGGAGTACATTCTTTCCCCCCTCCCCTCACCATGGAGTATACATGGGGATAGACCTGTGAAGGAAGGACTTTTTGAGGAGAGAGTAAGTGCTAAGTGTCCTGCTCTCTGTGACAAGAATGGAGGAAGAACAGAGTGAGTTATATTATAGTACAATGGCCATTAAGTCAGGAAGACTGACCCATTCAGTAGATCTTAAAAGGAGTAACTTTATTCTCTGGCTTACTCCCTCTCTTCCAGTCTGCCATAGGTATGAGCAGCTCTCAAAGGTTTGTTTGTTTTTTTTTTGGGGGGGGGGTAACACTTTTCCCGCTATTCTTGCTCCTGCCCCCCAGCAGCTGCTCACATATAGCAATGGGCATATGTGCTGTCTAGGTAAATCTGAGCCTGGCCCTTAGATCTCTGACTGCCTTTTCTGCTTTGTATTTCCCTAACACAGTAAGCACAAGCCAAGTGCTAATATACAAAAACTTTTGGAACTTTAAAAATTTGCTCAAAAAGTACAGAGTTGAGGTGAAGATGAAATACCTATTTAGAAGTGTCCCCCCAAATCTCATGTTTTAAGTATCTTCCAGGGGCTTATAATAGGAGTTATGGGTTATGGCTTCATGTTTTAAGACTAAGAACTGCTTTGTGTGGAGGAAATATGTTGGATCACCTCAAAGGAAAAGTGATAAAAGGACAACTTTCTGAGTGTGTTGGGATCACTATCAGTAAAGAGAATCCTATGCCTGCATCATATTTTATCTTTCTAGTTTACTTGGGGGAAGGCCGAAATTCAAGCCAAACCTTTGGAAGATTTTTTTGAATGTTCCAGGGTGGGAGCCAGAGAGCAAAAGAAAATCTACTCCCCTTTGAGGAGAGGCTCCCCCAAGATCCATATTTAGAAAGGCCAAGGTAACCCACTGCATCCTGGGTCATCTCCAGTCATCCTGACTTGTTTCCGAGTTTTTTTCTCCAGAGGAGAAAATGAGACTAATGACTTTGCAAACCTCTACCTCATTTAAATCCAGTTTACTTGCAAGTGAAGATATCACCTTCCTGATGTCATCAGTCCTCTTCAAGAATGAAGGACTAACAACAGTGTTGGACTAAATCATTTCTAAGGTCCTTTCCAGTGCTATGATTTTAGATATCAGGCAAAGGCATTCACTTCTGCATTGGGAGAAATGGCATAATCACAAAATCAATATAATGCTCAGAGCACAAAAACCTGTCCAGTCTCAGCACTGGCACAATACTGCTCCTCCCACTTTCCCATTAAAATCATGGAACTATCCATGAGAACATTCCCATTTGTAGATATTTCTGAAGTGATTCTGTGGTGTTCTTTTTTTTTATATAATATATGATGGTTCTCTGGGAGCAGGTTTCTTGGGAAGGTTTTCTGGAGGCAGCTTTAGTTTCCGTTCCAAGTAATAATGTGTCCTTCAAAGTCTTGAGCTTCAGCCCCTAGCTCCCTCCAAATGTCTCCAGCCAGCACAAAGGTGGAATATGGAATGAATCTGTCTCCATCTCCGAGTGGGCTTCTGTGTAGGCTTCTGTGTCTGTGTATCTGCCCCTGAGAGCTTCTTGCTTATATGCTGTACACTGAGTACATCCCAATCATTATATCACTGGGAAACCATTATTTGTTGTAGGATTAAATCAATGCTAATCTAGATTTAAACATTGTCTCCTCAATTTCACTTAGTACCTTGTTTCAGGTTCTGGCCCATAACATCTCCTCGTAGGATCAGATCAATCATACTGAACCAGGCTAAATTAGATAATTATTGTCTCTATCAATTCTAATGACTTAACACTTTATAAGGATTCCAACATGATTCTGTCAGGGGGAATGATATGATTGAGTTCAGCTTTCCTCCCACTCCTGAATTCTGCATGTGTCTGACTGAATCATCCTATGGAGTACAGCAAATGGCCAGGATAATGGCAGAGGAGAGACAATTGATATTATTTAGGCTAAGGCTCCCTTATGGTATAATAAAAAAGGCTAATAGTCAAGAAGTCTGAATCCTGACCCAGCTCAGCAACTGACTCATTGTTATACCTCCTTGGGCAAGTCATAGAAGTTCAGAGCTAGAAGAAACCTTATTAGATACTTGACCAGGAATTTCTGTTAAGTGGTCATCAGGCTTTCACCGAAAGACCACCAAAGAAAGGGAACTCACTATTCCCATTCCATTTCCCCAGGCAGTCCATTTCATTTTTAGACTGCCTTAATTATTAGGAAGTTTTTCCTTGCATTGAGCCAACCTCTCCCTTTACAACTTCTACCCTCTGATCCTAATTCTGCTTTCTAAAGCCAGGTGGTATGATTCCACTACATAGTCCTCACGACAGTCCTTCAAATTCTTGAAGACAGCTCATTTATTCTTTCTGAAGACTTCTCCAGGCTGCACACCCCTAGTTCCTTCAAATTATCTGCTTAAATCTTCTCAATCATCCTGAACTAACTATTTCTGTAGACTTCAGTTTCTCATCTTTAAATAGAGGACTAGTCTGATGGCCTTTAAAAAAAATTTCCAGACAATTTGTTATTTTTTATATATTTTCTCAATCATATATGTATATTTACTTTTGAGTTCCATATTCTTTTTCTCCTTTCTTCCCCTCCCCACTTCTTGAGTAGACAAGCAAATTGACATAGATTGCATATGTGCTTTCCCTATTAGCCACATTGCAAAAGAAAATGCAGACCCCAAACCCCAAGAAGAACAAAGAAATCGTTTAAAAGCCAATCTGCATTCAGCCTCTTTCTAATGCTACATTTGATAAGTATACTTACCTCTAAGGAGGTTCTTCCAGATAGAAGGACCCCAAGTACTTAGAATAACTCTGTACCTTACAAGGCATGCTGAGGGTTGGCAACTATCAAGTCTGGCTAAAAAGACTGAAGTTTTAGGCCAGAACACTTTTTCCTTCCCTAATGTGTTTCCTTGGCAGCTCAGTGCTCCCTCATGACAACTAACCTCCCAGCTCTACAGAGAGAAGTCCTGAGGGCCCACTCCTAGGCTGTCTGCCATTGGCCTACCATTTTATAACCATGGGCAGAGCTTCAAGCTCTTGGCATCTCCAAGCACTGGTTGGCAGCAATGTTTCTCTTCTGTACTGAAAGGGCTCCATGTGGGTCAGTGGTTAAATGCTTCCAGCTCAGAATAAAAAAAGGCTTCCTAAGAGGTGAACTCAGTGGACCACTGAGATGGCCCAAGGAGAAACTGCAAGTACATCAGACTGAGGGTCTTCAGCCTATGGCTTAATTCAAATACCTAATCTTCTTAAATTTCTCCAGCAAATGCAAGAATCTGTGTCCAAAAAATAGTGAGCACCTTCTGTATACACAATATGCACAAATGAGGCACTATAAATAGAATAAAACATGTGGCTTCTGCTGTCAAGACTCTACAGGGGGTCTTCCATTTGATACAGAAACTACCACATAAATTGGATTCTATGAAGTGGATTGAATATCATAACTTTCTTCATTTTTTCTAATAGGTTTGATGTTATGGGTAGGAACAAGTGAGTGAAGGTATCTAGGAGTGAGATTTCCAGATGCTCCCCTGGGTCCTCATGTCACACTGTGACATGGAGGTCATTTGGTCTCCTGAAGGCTATGCCATCAGAGTATAACCTATGGCAAGGGGTACCATGCTGGAAAGGTAATAAGTGTGCATCTATTCAGAGGAGAGTCTATTTAAGCATAGAGCAGCTCATCACCAGTAGTTTAGTGATTTGGTCATAACGAGTTCTTTGCCATGGCAAGCCATGAAATAAAAGAAAACAAAAAACTGCTCTCAGTCTCTAAAGCTCCCTGTGATCTTCGCAGTGACTATGGCGGAACACTGGAAAAGGGAGCAGAGGATGATAATCACAGTTTCTAGACCATCCATAAATTTCACTCTAAATGGAAACCTTTGCCCAATGACCAACAATTGGGTATGTTACGATGAACTAAATTGTATTGATTTTTACATCCTTGCTATGTAAATGGTCTCCAAATAAGAAGGAACTATTAGCCAAATGGAAAGGTATTGACTGAAGAGACAAATTTTTAAAACTTCATGTGGAGTTGATTTTTATCATGCATTCAAGAAACAATGAGAATATATCATTTCATTAAACATTTGCTCATCTTGTATTGCCGAGCTCTTAATAGGTATTTGTAAAATGCTCATGAGAATAACTGCAGTTTATGTATTAATGTTTATTACAGAGGGTGAACAGGTAAAAAATTCTATGAAGAATTTGCTAAGATTTTCCAAATTAAATCAGCAAAAATTTTTGTAGTTGGTGATTTCAATGAAAAAATAAGAGTAGGTGAGGATGGTGAAGAAAAGATTGGGAAATGGGGATCAGGAATAAATAATTAGAAAAGTCAATGACTTATAGATTACACAGAAGTTTCAGGATTATACATCATGAATATTTTCTTTGAGAAAAAATTGATAGGTGCTACAAATAATAAGCACCAAAGAATACCAAAAACACATTTTTATACAACTTATCACTGATGTGGAAATATCATTACCAGTGACTTGAATTAGCCATCTATTTTGATCTTTGCCCTACAAGGTGATAGTCTACTTAGAATCTCAATCTTAGCATTGTATCTATAGTCGAATCACCAAAATATCAGAACAACAAAAATTCATACAAAGCTAGAAGAACAAAAGTTAGAGGAAAACATGATCCACAATAAAAATAATTCTACCCTGACTCACTTAAATTATTTATAATGAATATTGGTCTATAGACAGAAGAAAAGACAGACATAAACAATCACAATTCTAAGATCTTTAACCTGTATAAATCAGAAGACCAAAATAGTCTAAAAAGAACCTTTGAAGTCAAACTACTGAGTTAGTTTATAAAGGAAGAGAAGCAGTTTAAAATATGAACTCAGTTAAAAAATCTAGAGGAGGATGACAAATTTTTTAGCAGGAACACCTTAAAAGGCAAGCAGTAGAAGGTAAAATGAATTAAGGTATGGCAAGAAAAACTGAGAAAAGTTATCAGAAGGACATCTGAGGATGAAATAGAAGGACAACAAATAGAAGAAAAATGGGAAAGAACTACAAAGATTTTTTTATAGCCACCCCGCCCCCACCATCAAAGACAGCAGAACAGCCACATTTAGATTCTAATATTTCAGTCCCAAATGTGCTTGCAGAGAATGTAGAAATGGTTCTCTAAAGATAATAAAAATAAGAGAAGCAGATGGATGAGACCAATATAGAGAAGAGATTTGGGCTAGTGGCTACAATTTTGGACACTGAGATATCTGAAGGAAGGAGGGAGATGCCAAAGGCACAGAAAAAACAAACTCAAACCTTTTTTTAATACTGAAAAACATTTTAGAATATAACCACCACTGACCTATATGCCTACTTTTCCATCTACATAAAATGCTAATTAAATTCATCCACATGAATTGAAAGCACCCACAGTGAAGGAATAGTCAGATCTGCAAGCATCATTGCATAGTAGAACACATATTTGCCATCACACAAATAACTGAGAATTAGAGAAAAAAAGATTTCAACTGTTTATTGTTTGTTTGTGGCAAGGTTATTGAGATTAAGTGACTTGTCCAGGGTCATACAGCTAGTATGTGTCTGAGGCCAAATTTGAACTCAGGTCCTGATTTCAGGGCCAGTGCTCTATCCACTGTGCCATCGAGCTGCCTCCCTATTGTTTGTTCATTTCTTTTCTTAAACACACACACACACACACACACACACAGACACACAACACCAAATAATCTGTGATTCACTAAAGCAAAATACTGTATTAAAGACATTCTTTGTATTATGGAATATTATTATTCTATAAGAAATGATGAGCAGACTGATTTCAGAAAGGCCGAAGAGACTTACATGAACTGAAGCTAAGTGAAGTGATTAGAACCAAGAGAACAACAAGATTATGCAATGATCAATTCTGATGGACTTGGCTCTTTTCAACAATGAGGTGATTCAAACCAATTCTACTAGTCTTGTGATGGAGAGAGCCCTCAGCATCCAGAAAGAAGCCCGGAGGAGGGGGGAGGGGGAACTGAATGTGGATCACAACATGTTTTCACCTTTTTTGTTGTTTGTTTGCTTTTTGTTTTCTTTCTCATTTTTTTCTTTTGATCCATTTTTTCTTGCGCAGCATAATTGTAGAAATGTGTGTATATGTGTGTATATATATATATACACACACACAAACACAGAGACATATAAATATATATAGAGAGAGACATTCTTTGACACAGTCAGATTCTTGAAGCTATTGTAGGAGTCAGCTGTTTAGGCATTTGAAGTAAGTCATGAGCTAAAGACCCTGAACCTGATATAGTGCAAATTCCTCTTGGTCTATCCCAAGGGTTCATTGAGTCCCCCATCTTAGGGATCTTTCTTTCATTCCAAAAAGGTGTCTTGCAGGCAAATATCCAAGTTATTCAATGTTGTATGAAAGATGGGGGAGCTAGGTGGTGCAATGGATGGAACAGAAGCTCTGGAGTCAATAGGAACTGAGTTCACATCCAGCCACAGACACTTACTAGCCATGTAACCCTGGACTCTTGACTACCTTCAAAAAACTCCACAAAATAAAAAACATGGCAACAGAAGTGACCTATGATCCAGGATTACTGATATATCAGATGAAGCATGAAAAGAGATAACTCATCAAAACAGTTTACCACTCATTGTTAATGTAGATTTAATAAGGATGAAGCTGAAGAGCAATTCCCTAAAAATGATAAAGTCCTCCAAATGTTTCTATTTAATTATACTGGTTGCACTAAGCCCCAGAATACTGTTAAGACTTTTGGAGGAGATCAATAGCCACTTAAAAGAATTTGCCCTAAATATCTACACAGGAAAAACCAAAAGAATGACTATTATCTAGATTATATCATATAGTTAAATGGACCACCTATATGTTTATATATCTGTATCCATATCTTGTATGGATACTATAAATGGACAATGAGTCAGGCCCGGGATTAAACAGGAAGAGGAGAATAGAGTGCAATGCTTTTTGAAAATGGCCCCAAACGTCTCTCAGAAACAAAGACCAATCTTTTTAGTAACAATCAGTTATCAGTTGTTGTATAATTGTGAGTCACAGGAAACTCTAGTCTGCAAAGAATTAAAAATGTATGCCACACAAAGGGCAACGGGGAAGTGTATGGTAAATGTGTACAGACTGCAACATAGAGCAAATTAGGTATTGCAAAAAAAAAATGAGCTGGTCTCAGAGTGGGAGACCATAAGCAGTGGACACCCCATGTGTGTGACTAGTGTCCTCATCACAACAGGAGAAAATGAGAGAAAGCCCCAGAATATTGGATAACCCTTTCCCTTTCCCTCAAGGTAAACTTATGGACAAGAAGCACAGGGAATGGACAGCGTGGATAGGTTACACTGAATGCAATGTCACATCAATGGTATCACAGACTCATGGGATGATGAATGACCTAAGCATTGTGCAATCAATATAGTTTTGACAAGTGGTCAGGGCTTATATCATAACATACAAAAATGCAGCATAGATCATGCTATAGATCTATAGAGGATCTGACCCTTCAGAGAATTCAGAGAATATCAAAGATGGTTCTTCTGCTTAGAAATCATCTTACCCAATCTTCTCATTTTAGAAAGGTGAAGACTAAAGTCTAGAGGTGAAATGACTTATTGAGTGAATTTATACAATGGTGTCAGAATTAGGAATAGAAGCCAGGTCTCCCAATCCTTAACCATAGGCAAGGGAAGTTTATCTGGGCAAAATTTATTGAGATGAATTTTAAAGTAAATGTGAAGAAACATGACTTCAAACCAACCTTACAAGTATTTATCAAATATCTATGATGTGCTCACAGCACTGTGAAGGCAACATAATTATTCAATTCAATTCAACAAACTGTTATTAAGCATCTACTACATGCAAAGCCCTGGGGATATGAACCCAACCCCCATAAAATAAAAGAAAAAAAAGAATAATAGTCTCTCCCTTCAAAAAATTTATATTCTACTGGGAAACATAATATGTAGCTAGGAAAAAGAAATACAAGGTGTTCTAAAAGTCTTTGATTGAGCTTAAAACTGAACCAAGACTTTATGGAATGCCCCAGATAGGATAATTTGAAGGGGGAAAGGAGCATTTGAGGGAAATCTGGAAAAGCTTCAAAGAGGGATATGCCAGCTGAGCTAAGGTTTGCTGGGAACTGTAGATTCTAAGAGGCAAGGGTTAGAGAAAGACTATACTAAGAAGCTCAAAAACAGCTGGGGAGAAAAGAACACGTGAAATAGAGAACATCCTAAGAAGGACTATTATTAAGCTCTGCAGTATAGATTATAATACTACCAGAGTTCAGAAGAGAAGGCGCTTACATAGGGGCAGTGGGCAATGAGAACAGCATTTTTGCAAGGGAAGAAAGACTAAAGAAAATCATACATCCTCCATGAACTGTTCTCAGAAAATTACCAAATTCTTCAAACTAAATTCATTCTAATTTACTTTAATTTTAAATGTGTGTGTGTGTGTGTGTGTTAAACATCTCTCTTAAGAATAGGGAGATTAGGGCAGGAGGGAATATCATGAAATCTAGTAATATTTGGCTATCTCCTCTACAAATGGGTTGGGAATTATTGCTTAAGATCACCTCCCTCTCTTTGCTCCCTTGCAGCAGCTGAGATCAGCTGGTGCATTTCCACTAACCATTTCCAGATTTACACTTTGGGGAGCTGGAGGCAAATGCATTTTCCATGATGAGCCGACGCCTTTGGAATTCCATGCCTTCTTAGGTCCAATAACCCATCTGTTAATCTTTAGAACATGTTGCAAGCCATACCTTTAAAAAATTTTTTTTAAGATAGGGAAGTCTGAGGCTATTTATGGTAGAGTAAACTCCTTATTACTGTGGATTGTTTTGGGGGAAAATCTGGCTTCTAATTCCTAACTGGTAGAATTAAGCAAGTAGATAATAAACCCCGAGTTAAAAGTGCTTTATTTGTCCTTCCTCAGGAAAATGCTAGTCTAGCAAAAAGTAGGTTTTTCAAAACCAGAGTACTCACTCACATTCCTCAACATGGAAAAGTATGCCAGAAAACCAATAAGGTTAGAGGAAAAGAAAGTCTATGCTGTTCCTTTTCACTCTGGACTCTGTTTACAGAACACAGAACTCTAAATAGTCCTCCAACTTGTCCTGAGTCAGCAAATGACTTCATTATTTTGTTTGAAAAAGCATTATGAATTCCCAGAACATCAGTCACACACCCATTTTCACTTATGTTGTGTTTCATTATAGGTAAATGATGCTAATGATCCACCCTCAGAAAGACACGTGCCTCAAGTTGTTTTTTCTGTTATTCAGGCTGGGTTTACACTAACTTCAGACACATTCTCTCTCTGGTACTTCTTGTGTCACAAGGTTTGCAATTGCAAAACAGCTCTCTAGTTTCAGGGATTCAATCTATGACCATGAAACATGGAATTTATTTCTCTTCAGAACTAAATGGCTTCTCTGGGGAACTAAACCCATGACCCTGGTTTCACTAGTATTCCTCACTTATTTTTTGGTCCAACCCAAATTAGATATTTCATTTTTCCTCACCCATGATATGTCATATTCTTCTTCTGATGCTTTTATACAGGTAAGTTACTCATGCCTAGAATGCAGTCCCTCTATAACTACTTCTTAGAATTCTTATTATCCTTTAAACCCAGCTCCTAGATCAGGTCCTGATCCCCCCAATTGTTAGTGGCAAACCCTTCAAATTATTTTGCATATACTCATATATATATATTCAGAATGTTAACAAGTCAAAAGCATTCTTTGACTTGGCTGGCACATAATTGATGCTTCATTAATACTTGCTGATGAATTATAATATCATCATCTGAGCTATCAGGCTATTATGATCCATAGTCAAGTAGAAATTCAAAAAATTTCACTGGATTTGGAGTCAATGGCCTGAGTTCTAATATTGTCTCTATTGCTTATTCCTGGTGTGGTCTTTGGGAAGTCCCCTAAATTCTTAAGACTATTCATCTGTAAAATGAAGTGTTAGGCTGAATAACCTCTGAAGATCTTTTTCATATCTAAATATATAATGCTCTAATGATCCATAAACTATATTGATGCTTTTTGAATGATATCTTCACATTGACATTGCATCAAATTAATTCTGATAATTAAAATTTTTTTAATGTTCTTTTCTATTAAGGAAACTTTAGAAATAAAGAGTGCCATTTTAAAAGCCCAAGAAAATGAAACCCCTCTGATAGCTAGCAAAGAGCCCAAGTTCCAAAGGAGAGAACAACTTGTATCATGTAGAAAAGAAATCTGCTCAGATAGGTTCCCTCCCAGCAACTTCACCTCCAGAATTAATGCTGGATAGATGCCAACTGCTAAGGTGTCAGGATTTTTACCTGTAGGTCAAAGAATTTGCTGTACCGTCGATAAATAGCTTCAGTGGAACCACTGGACCAAGTAACTTTGATGATATAGACCTGTAGGGACAAAAGAAGGAAATTAATGAAATCAATAAATCAAAAATTATTTATTAAGTCTTTGTTATATGCCAGGCACTGTGATTAGTTTTGGAGAAAAAAGAGAAAGAATAAAATAATCCCTACAAGTTTAGTTATTATAATTTTTTATTATTTAGTTTTTGTACTGATTATTTAATAATATTTGCTGTATTTTTCTTGATGTTGAATAAAGCAAAACAAATATGAGCAATAGTTTTGAGCTCTTTCTCATTCTATTGCATAGCTTCAATATGACTGCATTTTCACAACCTTCATCATGTCCTAGGTTATTTTTTACTTTATATGTAGCTTAACACAACATCTATCTAGCTGTTTTTTTTTTTTCTTGAGGTCATCCTTTTATATAAATAAAAATTTCAGATCATCTCTTAAGTACCATGTTCAATGCCCTATGCTAACTATTGTGGAAGATACAAAATAAGAATAAGATATAGTTCCTGTTCTCAAAAAGTTTATAGTTCTCAAAAAGTGGGAAAACAAGATATCTGGCTATAAAAACAAGATAACTTGAGTGATTGAAAAATTGTTCCCTTGACAAAAAAGGGAAGCTGGGGGAGACGGTAAGTTGGCATGAGAAGAGATATAACAATTTGGCCATGTTAAATCTGAAAAGTTTATGGGGCATCTACTTTATAAGGTCCAATAGTCACTTAATGATGTGGGATTTAAGTTTAGAGAGATGGGTAGAGAGTCGGGAATCATGATCATTAGACCCAAGGGAACTAAAAAAGGAGTATATGGGAAAAAAAAGCTTGGGACAGAACCTTGGGGTACATTCACAGTTAAAGAGTGGTAAATGGATGAGGATAAAGCAAAGGAGACTAAAAAAGAGAACCAAGAGAAAGAAGTATCATGAAATCCAGAGGAAAGAGGATATCTAAAGAAAAAGTGTGATCAATAATGTCAAATGCTAGAGAAGTCCAAAAGGTCGAAAATAGAGAACAAAGTCATGAGGTTTACCAACTGATAACTTTGGAGACAGCAATTTCAATTGAGTGATGAGCCTGAAAGCTAGACATTATGGAGCTGAGGAGATAGTAAGGCTCGACAAAGCAGATACATTGAGTGTAGACAACTTTCTCTATCAATTTGGCTATGAAAGGAAGAAGTGCCATATAATGTTACCATGAGAGTAGAGGCAAATGAGGGATTTTTTTTTTTTTAAGAGGAAGACCTGGACATGTTTGTAACTAGTAGGGAATGAGCCAGTAGATAGGAAGAAATGGAAGATCAGACAGAGAGCATGGTTTGGGAACAGGAAAATAGGATAGGAAGATATGTTTAGAGAAGACGGGACCAAGGATAAAAATAGAACAATTGGTTTTGTTCAAGATTGCCTCTTCAGCAGAAGTTTTGAGATGAGTTTTGAGATGTAGGGTACAAGAAAAGAGGGAGCTCAAAGCAAATGGTCTGTTTTCTCAATAGAATGCAACGCTGTTAGGTCTAGGGATATGGCAGGCTGGCATAGAGAAGAGAAGGTTTGGAAGAACTGTTATATGAAATGCAATAAAGAAATAATTAGGGTAAAGCAAAGACTTCCTCCAAAGAAGCAAATGGGAGTTATTCCATAACTTAGTTGAAAATTTAAAAAATTTCTTGTTTTGAGAAAGAAATGATTGCCCTGTGGTTAGAGAATCATAGATTTAGAAATGAAATAAACTTTAGAAGGTCATTTAGTTCACTTTCCAGATGAGGAAACAGAAGCCTAGAGGTTAAGTAACAAAATCACAGAGCTCAAAAGTAGTAGACCCAGGATTTGAACCCAGCTCCTCTGACTATGAATTAAGCATCTTTCCACCGCACCATGCCTGATAATGAGTCCTCCTGAAGTTAACAAAGCAAATCTTCAGACAATACGGATCTTGTTCATTACAGGCTTGTTCTAGGAGGTTTTCCAATTTGGTAATATTTATATTAAGTTGGTATACTCGAGGTCATCAGAGACATCAGAATGGGTTTTTAGTGGGATATAGGACTAACTGGATTTAAAAGGCACCCATTCTCTTAGGGAAGGATGGATTAGATATCAGTAAATCAAATACATAACAGAATGCCACAACACTAAGAAATTTAGGAATTGTTGCCTTGCTCCTCACCTTTCTTTACTTTCCTAAAACTTAAAACAAGGAATGAAAATCTCTTTGGTTGAGAAAATTTCTTCTGCTTAAGAAATGTTTTTCTTTTGTTTTGGTTTCAAGTAAATGAAGAAAGGAGAGAGACAAGGTACTGTGATGACTTTCCCCTAAAAGCTCAAGCTATTTTTTTAGAGGTACCTTGGACACCATTGGGATTTACTGATCAAGAAACAACTTCCTCCCTATTCTTGCCAGACCAAGATAGATTTCCTTACCCTTAAGCCCTCCTAATAAAGATTCCAAAGCTGATATCTTAAGTGATTTCTCTGGCATCAATCTTAACATAGATATAGCTGCCTACTTCCCAAATAGCCTCTGGGACCCATAAAAAGAATTAAAGAATCATAAAAAAAGAAAAAGAGTCAAAGATTAAAACAAACAAACCAAACTATTACAACAAATAAGCAAATATACTTTGTATTGTTGAACTGTTGTTTACAAATTTCAAAGTTCTGTACGAACAGTTCAGAACTATGAAAACTTTCCTGATTATTTTATTGGAACCAAATCCAGATTTCTACACATAAAAGGTAAAGTTCATGTTTTTAAGAAAACTTTGGAGATTCTGAGGATCATCCACGGTTTAAGGATAATATGTATCTGGTTCTACTCCCTTCCCCTTAGAGGCTTAATAATCTATAGCTAGCTCCCAGCTATACAAAAATGTTGTTTTGGTTTAAGATATGAAGAAAATCTAGTCTCAGAAAGACCTGCAGTGGAAAAAGAGCAGCATTTTAATAAGCAACAAATTTTTAGGATTTTTAAAAAATAGTCTTGATCTTAGGAACTCTTAAGGTCTCACAACCATTCTTAGTGTCTCTCCCATTTCTCCCTATGACATTTCTTTTAACTGTCTGCAGTGGCATTAAGGTATCAAGACCAAATGTATTTACAGGTCAAGCATATTTCAACCCTTGGACTAGGCACAGGACTATATCAGAAAATATTTCTAATTATCTTCTCATCCCTTGAATTTAAAAATAATATACATTATCCTTTTTCTGTGTTGATAGTCCCTACTCATAATGACTAAGGCTCAATCCTTTTGAAGGGAACAGACAAGCAAATAACAACAGAGAACTAATCCTTAGCTTAAAGATGACATAGAAAAAAATAAAAATAATAAAGATGATATAGGAAAGGAATTCTTAATCTGGAAATCTCTGAATATTTCAGAGGGGCTCATGAAATTGAATGGGAAAAAATAACATCTTTAGTTTCATTGAGTCCTAAGTTTCAGGAACCTTTAAAAGAAATGTATGACTAATTCATTTAATTCTGAATGTAGGCAATAAACTATAGTATTAGTCCATTAACAAGCATTTATTATGTGCCAGGCACTATGCTAAGTCCTGGGACTTAGTGTTCCTGTTTCCAGGGAACAGTTGATTAAGGAAGCTCATAGTTTAACAATTAGCCATACTTGTGGCTTTGTCACTAATGGAAATCACGGATACTTTCATAGCATATCACAATTGTTGCAACTATCTCAAAATATTATTCTTACCCATCACTACTTCAAAATTACTAGGGCAGTTGGTGGTCCAGAGGATAGAGCACTGGCCCTTGTAGTAAGGAGCACCTGAATTCAAATGTAGCTTCAAATACTTACTGGCTCCAAAAAGAAAAAAATATATAGATATTAGATCTACATCAAAAATGCATATGATCAAGATCTTCCTGTCTGTAGATGATTATTTCAATATACTGATTTCTTTGCAATCCTATGTTTTTATATTATGCATTTAAAAAACATAATTTTGAGAATGAATCTTACAGGCTTTGCCAAACTGCGAAAGGAGTGTATGGCACACAAACAGTTAAGAACCCTTGGAATGGAGAGAAATAGGAAGAGTAAAGAGCAAAAGGGCATGAGTGATGTGAAAAGAGGGGTGAGATGAGAGGACTGGAATGAAAGTAATAAGCAGTACAAAAAAAAGTGAGTTGGTTGTTGTCTTTCCTTCTCAAAAAGAACCAAAATAACATCTCTGTGTTGGGGTCAAGGTACAGCGTGCTTGACTGTGAGAATGCATAAACTCATAGAGCTGGAAGGGACCCAAGAGGCAATCCATTTCAATCTTCTAATTTTACAGGTGAGGAAAACAAGGTCCATAGAGGTTACATAAGTAACAAAGTGGCAGACCAGGATTCAATCCCATATCCCCTGATTACAAATCTAACATTATTTCTTCTGTAATGCACTATCTATGATGGAGAAATAAAACAAAGGAGAAATAAGTTAATATAATCAAAATCAAATGGCCATTATGTGCAAGATATTATTTATGCTAGGTTCTGGGAAGGCAAGGAAAGGGGAGGGAATAAAATATGGATCTTGGTTTCATGAACTCAGTTTAAGACCCTATACAAAACAATGATAGACAACAGTTCCTCTAAGTGCAACAGAGTTAAAAAAACAAAGCATGACATTTATATGTAAGGAGATAGGGAAGATGGAGAATCAGAGCATATTTGATGGAGAATGTGGCAGTTGAATTGGGCTTTAAACAAGAAGAAAGAGCAGACTCAAGACTTAACTCAAATTCCACCTTCTGAAGGAGGCTCCTTCCTATCCTTACCATCCTTCACCTTACTCTCAGCTGCTGGTGCCTTTCTTTTTGAGATAAAAATATTTTTCTTTTCTTTGTATACTGAGGGCTTAGCAGTGTCTGGCACATAGTAAGCACTTAATAAATGCTTTGTGACTGATGATGAGCAAGCACAGTAAGTATGCTCTCTGTTATTTCTTTTATGTGACTTGTGCCCTGGATCTATCCCTGATTTACCATGTGATAATGGTCAAGTCACTTGCTATCTCTGAACCTCAGTTTGCTCATTTTTACAGTAAAAAAAAAGACTAGAGAGTCTGTCTCTCCCAGCTCAAACATTTCATGCCTCTGGACACCTACCATGACTCTCCAGGGGGAAACAAGCAAGGCACTCAAACATCGTGTTCTCAATTTTCATATCACCCGTATTACCTAAGGGGCACTCTGCCTGCTAATAATATAAGAGTCCAAGGGAAATGTGATCTCGGTTCCACAAGATGGCAAAAGTGGACGAGGGAGCTGTCCTGTATAAGTTAGGACTTCTGTCTCTAGTCTGCTCCTGTTCAGCATGGGAACCTAAAATTTTCCCCACTGCAGCCCTGCGCTCCTGCTTTGGTTTGTGGAAAAGGACTCAAGCAGCCAAGAGCAGCAGCTGGTCAATAAGAACTTTCTTTTGTTTCTAGTCACCTCCCTTGTTTGTTTTCTCAGCTTCTCCCCCACCTTTTTCTTAGCCACAGAAGAGTTCTTACCACCTTTAGGTGATGTAACAGCAAAGCTTTAATAACAGGAGAACCTCCCACTATTTCCCTGGAGGTAAAGAAATAGAGAGATCGGATTAGGGAATCATGTTAATTCCTTTTACTGGACCAAAAAGAGTCAGTCAAAATTACTGACGGGCCAGATTTTTCCTAATAAAAATACTGTAGGCTGGACTAATATTATTTCACAAAACACTGGTGCGCTGTTTTCTAATCAGTACTTCGTGATTCTCATGAGGATCTCATTGTTATGGCCAGATGTCCTGAGTTTCCTAACTTCCTTTGGACCATTTTTTGACTTCGAGGATAGAAGTTGTGGTATTCACAATGGAAAGAGGAGGGAGGTTAACCACTGCATTTTTGCATATACAATGCTCTATGTGTGTGTGTGTGTGGGGGGGATGGACAGACAGATGGCTGGACTGGTAGGTGGCCTAATTTGCATGTGTGCAAAGGGGAGAGGAAAGAAAAACTGAGGAAAGAGAGAAGAAGGATGTTTTAAGACTAGGTAGATCACCCTTTCAAAAATCAAGTGAATAAACATATGTAAAATAATTTGCAAAATTAATGCTTGCTATTATTGTTATTCTTGGCTAATTCAAAATGGAACTGCACTAAAAATGGTTGGAAAACACTATACTAAAAAGCAAAATAAATGGTTGATAGTCACTTAACAATTAGGGCATGTCCAATCTAGACTTTTTTTCCCCATTTTTTTATCTTGTTTCTTTCCCTTCTTCCTTCTCCATGTATCCTTTACCCTTTGTTTAGCTTCCCACTCTTCTCTTTAATTTCCTATATTCAGTTTACCTTAACATATTCGTTCAATCATTTATTTGACAAGCATTTATTACATCTACTAAGTGTCAGGCACTGTACAAAGTGGAGAGGATCCAAAAAAAAAAAAAAAAAGAAAAAGAAAAAAGAAAAAAATTTCCTCAAAGGGTTTACATTCTGCTGAATAATCGGGTTGGCATTAATGATCAGCATTAAATGGCTAAGTGTTCCCATCTGCATTCATATCCCAGCAGGATAAAAAGTTCTTTTCACTCTTTGTGGGGGGCCCTATTACAGATAGCTCAATGCTTCTTCTCTATTCAGCTTAGTTTGCCATGAGCCATGGTAAAAAGTGGCAGACTACAGATTTGTGCTAGATGTGGGTCTCTCCAATGAGCAGCTATCAATTGTTAATGCTGCTTTAAAGGGCTATAGACAATAAGGCGTTTGTTTGCTTTGACTTAGTTTCCTAAATCCTCCCTGAAAGAGGGGAAATATGATTTCATGTTTTACTAACAAGGAAAAAATCAAGTCTAAACTTATTTTTACCAATGAGCAAACTAAGGATCAGAATAGTCACAGACACATATCCAGGTCTCTTGGCTTCAGCCTATTTTTCTATTGCAATACATTTTCTAGTTTTCAGGTTATCAGTTCAGTCCTAACTCCTCAGGAATCATCTCTGAAAAGACTATACATTAATAAATCATTGCGTTATAGTCAGAATAGGAATGGAGTTTGGTGATCTTCTAGTCCCCAGATTCTTAAACTGTGGGTTATATCCCCACATGGGGTCTAGTAACTGAATGTGGAGGTGGTGAAATTATGATTTATCATTAGTAAGTGTTTTGACTTGTACACCTGTTTTATGTACTGCTATATCTAGGTTCATGTAAAAATTCCTCAGGTAAAAAGGGGATAAAGTTTAAGAAGTCTTGATCTAAGCAGAACCAAGAAGACATTGTACACAGCAACAATAAGATTATGTGATAATCAATTCTGATGGATGAGGGTTTTTTCAATAATGAGGTGATTCAGGCCAATCCCAATAGATTGTGATGGACAGAACCATCTGCATCCAAAGAGAGGACTGTGGGGACTGAATGTGGATCACAACATAGCCTCTGAACTTTTTTTGTTATTGTATGCTTGCTTTTACCTTTCTCATTTTTTCCCCTTTTGATCTGATTTTTCTTGTGCAGCGTGATAAATATGGAAATAGTATAGAAGAACTGTACATGTTTAAAATATATATTAAATACATATTGCTGTCTAGGAGGTGGGAAGGAAAGGAGAAAAACTTGGAACATGGAATTTTGCAAGGGTGAATGCTGAAAACTATCTTTGCATGTATTTTGAAAATAAAAAGTTATTATTTAAAAAAAAAAAAGATAAAGAAGCCCTGATCTAGTCCGGTGATATGAAAGTTGAAGAGAAAAGAATCCCTCAGGGTCCATATTGACTTAGAAAGCCACAAATTTACATCATCTAGGTTGAACTGTATTTTTACTCATTTTTAAAAACATTTCTCAATTATGTTTTAATGGGGAAGTCTGATACCATCCAATCCAAAGTTAAGGAAATGAAAGCACAAAAAAACTAAGTGATTTGTACAAGTTCATACAAGTATTAAATGACAGAATGAGACTTCAAGTTCATATCCTTTGATTTCAAATCCAGCACTCTTTCCATTGTACAACACCTTAAGTATTTCTATGTGCCAAGTACCATATAAGAGCTAAGGACAAAAAGAAAAAGGCAATTCCTTCTCTCAATGAGCTTATATTCTAATTGGAGATAAGACATAAAAAAGTCTTTACACAATACACATAAAATGAATACAAGCTATTTTGTGAAGAGAGTATGCTAGAGGCTAAGGGCTGGTGGACAGAGTTGGAAAGGCAATAAATCAGGAAAGTTTTTATATAAAATGGTACTTAAATAGTGAAATAAAGGGGAAAAGAGAGTGCACTCCAGCTATGAAGAAGGTACACAGAGGAGAGAGGGAGTATAAATTTCTAGAGAGAAAACAGATTCTGATATTGACTTTTGAGCCTAAAGCTTCTTATAATTTTAGAATTAAAAGAGACATTAGAGATCATGGATCCAGCTCACTAAATTACAGGAAAAGGAACTCCTACAGTTTAAATGATTTGTTCCAGGTTATATAGGCCATAAATAGGAGAGTTGAGATTCACCTTTGAGGCCAATGCCTGGAATAGTTCTTTTGGACAAAACCCCAGTGGCTTTCTAAATTCCTCCAGGAAAAAATGAGTATCAACTCTCCAGTTTAGTTTCTAAAATCCTTTACAACCTGGCCCTAACCTATCTTTTAAGCTTCACTGGCCTTTCCTTACTCCCCCTTCTGCACTCTGTAATCTAGCCAAACTGGCTTTCTCTCAGTTCCTCATTCACGACACTCCATTTCCCATCTCTGCACTGGCCACCCCCAATTCCTGGAAGGCATTCCCCTCCTTACCTCTGCCCTCCTGGAGATGAAGCTCAAACATCATGTTTTAGATGAAGTCTTCCCTGGTTCCCCTTCTTAATTACTAGTTTTCTTCCTCCCCAAACCTCTTATTCACTACTTTGTGTGTTTAATATATATGTGTGTGTATATATATATGTATATATTGTATTTTTATGTGTCCTTGTCTCCTCCAGTAGAATGTAAATTTGTTACAAGTAGAGAAGGATTGTTTTATTCTTTGTATTTGTATATCCATCATCTGGTAGGTTGTCTGACATATGTAAGTGCTTAATAAGCACTTGTTGATTGCCTAATTAAAGAAATATATTCATATAGATTTCCCCTTGGCCTATGGTGCTCTATATACAAAATGACAAAATGGACATGATAATATCGTGTATACTCTCACTGGCCACCAATAAATCCTAGGCCAAGCCCCAGGTCATTTTTTTGGGTTCTGATCAATTCAATATTGAATATAAACTGAATATAAACAGCAGTCATTTCTGCTTGGGCCAGAAACCCTAAAGATCTTTCCCTACCAGATTTGTATAAATATTTATTTAGATTTTTTAAAAAAAACTATGTGAAAAAAGATATTCTTTGCCTCAATTGCTACCTATACTGAATCACTGAATTAACTGAAACCAATTAGAGACCTGAAGGCCAAGGTCTCCCATTGCATCCAGGGCCATCTCCAGTTGTCCTGATTTGTATGTTGTCACTGGACCCAGATGACTCTGGAGGAGGAAGTGAGGCTGGTGACTTTGCACAGTCCTCCCTCACTTAAATCCAACTCACTTATGTGTCATGGAATCATCTCCCTTTTGTCATGGTCCTTTTCCAGAACAAAGAACAAACAAAACAATAAGGTGTGAGACTATCTGGGTGCTAGCCCTGACATACTGTGTAACTTCAGGCAACTTGTATCCCCCTTTCTGAAATTCATTTTCCTTATCTGTAAACTAAGGTAACAAGACTAGATAATGATCTATGTCCCTTCTAATGCCAATATTATACCTTTCTAAACCCTTCTCTGCAAGTTCTCTAAAGTGTAAGAAAAAAGCACAATGCAATCCTAAAATATACTTGTTAATATTTCAAGGATTTTTAACTTTGTTGGAATGGGTGCTCCTTCCCTCTACCCACTGAAATCCCTCAGTGCCTCAGGGGATGGTCTGCAAGATTTGTTCTGACTGAAAAGTCCCTCACCATGGCCAACCTGGAGATGAGCCTCTCCAAACTTAGTTAGATTGACTGGTCACCTGTGGTTCATCACAAAGATTATACTCAAAGCCTTTCTACCTCTGCAGAACCTGTCTTGGCTTGTGCTTTCTGGGCATATCTTTCAAAGTCCCAGGCTACATCTACACTTCATTATAACACGACAGAAGATTTGACTGAAGTAACACATGTAAAGATTAAATGAGATAATAGATGACAAAAGTCATTGAAAAGATAAATGTTTCTACAAAACACTGGTTGACAGAACTAAACCTTCAATGATAGAAAAGTTTTCTGAGATACTCTAATAAACCTTATGCCTCAACTAGAATCTATGCAGTAACATATCTGACAAGTGTTCATATAATCTCTGAAGACTATCAAAGACGAGGAAACTATCATATAAGTCAAGCCCATTCCATTTTTGGATAGGTCTAATTCTTAGAAAGTCTTTCCTTACATTGAGCAGAAATTGGATTCTCTTAGAACAAATCTAATTATTCTTCCAAATGATAGTCATTTGAATACTTAAAGATAGCTACTATGTCAGTTCTTCTTCCCCAAGCTTTCTCTTTTCCATGCTGAACATTTTCAGTTCTTTTTCTCCCCAGGAATTTCATCTGGCATGATATTGAAATCCTTCACTACCTCGGTTGTCTTTGGCTCTTGATAATTCACTTTAATTGTGTTTGATTCTTTGTGATCCCAGTTGGGGTTTTCTTGGCAAAGATACCAGAGTGGTTTGTTATTTACTTCTCCATTTATTTTATGCATGAGGAAACCAAGGCAAACAGATTTAAGTGACTTGTCTAAAGTCACACAGCTGCTACATATTTGAGGACAGATTTGAACTCACAAAGACGAGTCTTCCATAAGACCCTGTGAATCTTCCTGTACTGATTTTCCCTAAAGAATTTTAGGACAGGAAATTCTACCTGTCTTTTCCCTGAATTCTCTTTTTCAAAAAAATTTAGGATGCATATGAGAATTGATCCAATTCTCCTCTCATTTTCTATCACAAATTCTAAAATGTAATGGTCACTTCCCTCTGAAGATTTCCATCATTTCTTTTCTAAAACTAGTTTCTCTATATTGGAAAGAATTTGGCAGAATGTCCATTCCCTTCACTGCTTCCTTCACTTTTTGAAAGATGAAATTATAATGAAAGCAAACTAAGAAATGGTTAGTTTTCTTACATTTGGCAGAACAAAAAAAGTCCCAATAGGTGTTTAGATACTGAACTGATAGGAACTGAAGTCCTATTATCACTACTAGCTGTCTGTGTCATCACTCATGATCTATTTCCTGGATTTACCTATTTCTTCTTTCTGTCAAGGTACATGCACAATAACATCCAGTGATAACAATGTCTTTTTTTAGTTTCTGCTTCTTTGATCTCTATCCTATTTCTACCTTCTGGTTCCAAAGACTACTCAGAGCACTATATCCTCTTAATATACAATGCTACTTCATTTTCCCTTCCCTGCCCTTCTCTCCAAACCCAGAATCACATTTTTAAAAAAACAATCTATATCATTCCAGAGTTACAATATTGCTACAGATTCCACAAAGTCTCACTAACATCTATGAGGTCAAATTTGCTTCCTTGCCCTAGTATCTTTAATTTACATTGCTCATTCTTCATATATTGTGCATTTATATACAGGCATACCTTTTTTTTTTTTTTTTTACTGTGCTTCATTTTATTTGTGCTTTGCCCATGCATTTTTTAAAAAACAAATTGAAGGTTTGTAGCAATCCCCTGTTGAGCAAGTTTATCAGTGCCATTTTTCCAACAGCATGTGCTCACATCACTGTGTCTGTGTGTGACATTTTGGCAATTCTTGCAATATTTCTAGCTTTTTCATTTCTATTATATTTATTAAGATGATTTGTGATCAGTGATCTTGAATGTTACTATTGTAATTGTTTTGGGGCACCACAACCATGCCCATATAAGATGGGTAAACATAATCAATAAATGTTGTGTATGTTTTAATGACTCCACCAACTGGCTCTTCCAGGTCTCTCTCCCTCTCCTCAGACCTCCCTATTCCCTGAGATGCAACAATATAGAAATTAAGCTAGTTAATAACCTTATAATGGCTGCTAAGTGCTCAAGTAAAAGGAAGAGTCAGTCAATGCCACAAACTTTACTGTCTAATTTTAAGAAACTACAACAGCCACTCCAACCTTGCAAAATCCTACAATAGCAAAAAGACTACAACTAACTGAAGGCTCAGATCATGTTTAGCATTTTTCAGCAATAAAGTATTTTTAATTAAACTATGCATATTTTTTAGACATAATGCTATTGTATACCTAACAGACTACAGTAGAATATAAATATAACTTTTATATGCACTGGGAAACAAAAAATTCATGTAACTTGCTTTATTTCAGTGGTCGGGAACCAAACCCACAATATCTCCAAGGTATGGCTACATGAATATCTGAGTCCAAGCTCCTCTCTTAGATGTTACATCCTCTGTACTTCTGGGCATCTGTACCATCAGTATTGTTCTGCAAACCTCTATATTTTAGATATTCCCTGATATCTAACTTTGTTTCCTTTTCAGAGGAGTTCTAGTCCCTTTTTCTCTGAGAAGAACCTCACTGGTTATTTAGCAACCAGTGTTTAGGGATCCTTTTCCCCCTTTCTCCTCTGTAACCAATTTTTCTACTCTTTAAACTTCTTACCATACAACAAAATTCTTCTCTCTTTAAAGATGCTCTTTCTCTTTTGCTTTCACATTAAAGCTCTTTTTCCTTTAATATTTTTTAAAGAGAACATTTCATTCTTCCTGATAACCTGGAAAGGCCTTCCTTCAGCTCCCTTAACTTTTTCTTTTAAGAAGGAAACCAACCAGTATTTTGAACATAGGCCCACAAGAGGCACTTAGCCATGACAGAAAGCCAAACCTTAGGTGCTGTTATATGCAGATCTCTACAATATTTTCCCTATTTTGCATATTTGTTGGAACAAAAGTGGTTTTATTAGGCCCTTTATCCTAGTGACAAATATTGCTGGAAAACAATGTGCTTCCCATTATACCCCACCTCCTCACCCCAATATCTGAAGGAGTAGCTTAATTTTTGGCAGAGCTCAATCGAGTGCCCTATTCAGTACTGTATTTCCCCTCCTACACCCTATCTTAAGCCTCTCAGATGCTAGGCTGTCTGATGATTGGCTGGCTGTCCTCTATAACTAAAGGATGCTCTCAGACTTGAAAAGACTTGGACTCAAGTTCTATTTCTTGCAATTGTGACATTGAATAAATAACTATTTATCTTCTATATGCTTTGTGTATATTTGTATCTGGTCTCCCCTATTAGACTATAAAATCACTTTGGTCAAGTACAGTCTTTTGCCTCTCTTTTTATTCTTAGTGCTTAGCACATTGCCTGAAACACAGTAGGTACCTAATATTTGTAGGATGATTTAAATTCCTTGTGTCCCAAGACAACTGTAGGAATATAAATTAAAAAGTATTGCATTAGACTTTTTCTGCCCCCCTTCTTTAAAAAAAAAAAACCCACACAAAACAATTAAAGGGCTAATTCAATTGATGGCAAAGAAAACAGGACCAAAAAGAAGCTTATATATACTAAAAAGCCTTAAAGTAGGGACCACATCAAAAAAAATTGGACTAGAGATGGCCCATGTATCATCTTTATACCACAGATACAGACATTTGAAATCAGACCTAAACAACCCAGGTTTAAATGAAATACCTTATCTGTGTCTGATATACTAACTGATTTATGCACAGAATGACTTATTCTTGGAGAGGGCTCAAAAAAGTCAATCGATATTCCTTTTCCAGTCCAAGAAGATAGGGAACAGCTGCCAAATCTGCCTTCAGAGCTCCATGATCTCATATGTTTTCATCATACAAACTCAAAAATATGAGGTGTTTTCACCCTATTAATATAATCTCTGAGGCAAAGGGGTATGTCTAGCAATTCCACTTTATTTATTCTATTTTTCATATCCATTCCATGGGATTTCTAGGTTTGGCAAAAGCAGCTTGAAATTCCTTACCCATATTAATTAGAAGGGAATGGCAGAAGGAGAGAGTTGCTATTCACATGTTAAAGTGATTAACATTTTGGTCGCCGGCAGCCATGGAAAGAGCTTTTAATTTTCTGTCTGGTTTCAAGGCTTTCACAGTAGGCATGTTACTGCCTTCCAAGTCAATGGAGGGAGACCACTTTAAGTTTACAATTGTTACAGTTGTCTTGCAGGATTCTGTCTTTTTGGCACGTTGTTTTTAAATCATAGTTCCTTAGATCACATACAATGAAACTTCCCATTTCTTTGGCCGCCATCTTCTTCTTCCTGACCAAGGAAGACTCACTTGTGAAATACCTCAATGATTCCTCATGGTTGTGAGGTCTGAATATCACTAGGGCTCTTCATCCATTTAAGATACTGATTTAGAACTGGGAGAGAGCTAAGTGATTGTGGTATCCATTTTGCAAAGCAGAAAACAAAGAGAAAGTAATTTGTCTTGAGGTCACAGGTGATAAATAGCCAGAGAGAGTTTGAACACCGGCCATCAGGCTTAAAAACCCACGGTTCTTTTGATACTACATTTGCCAGGCAAGCAGATCAGAGGGACAGTGATAGAATTTGAAAGGAGATTAATGGGAAGGGGATAGATAGGAAGCGAGGATACCATAAATAACAAGGAGGGAGAATAGTGTGCTGTGATGGAGAAACTGATGGATTTGGATTCTCTGACTCTGCTACTCACTATTTGCCATGATTTTAGGCAGCAATAACAACAACGATAATAACTTATTAAATTTGTAAAGCATTTATATCCCTGATTCCAGTGGATCCTCATAAGACTCTGTGTGATAAGGTACTATGAGAGGAGTTATTGCCTTGCCAATAATCACACAGCTGCTAAGTGTCAGACTGGAATCTGAACCCAGGGTGTCCTACTCCAAATCCACCCAGCAAGATACTTAATCTTCTGGTTCTCATTATCTTCAACTGTAAACTGAAGGGTTTGAATAAAATAACACTTAAGGTTCCTTCAGTCTAAATATTTCAACCCTATGAGCAAATGGAAGACCCACTTGGGGGTTTTATTATTGACTCATTTCAGTCTGGAGTGGTTTGCTATTTCCTTCTTCAGTTCATTTTACAGATAAGAATTAATGAGGCAAATAGGGTTAAGTGATTTATCCAGAGTTTATACAAAGATACTAAGCAGTAGCCAGATTTGAACTGAAGTCTCTGAACTTAAAGCCTGGCATCCTATCTGTTGCAACATCTAGTTGTCCTCAATCTGAGCTTAGGGAGTTTATAATTTAGAGGGTTCTCTCTGAAAATGATGACTCCCCTCAAGTCACATTAGCAATATACTTTTTTTTCTAGTTCTATTTTTTCCCTTCAGACTCGTTTCTCTTAAGACTCATATGCTGTCACCCATACATTAACTCTGAAGTTCTGCTGTTTTGAGATTAATTAGCCAAATGAGCCTGCAGGGCTAAAAGTCATTACTTGCTTTCTGCACAGCTGTCTGAGTGGATTGGGAAGGCCTAGGAATTTTATTGCTTAAGAAATATAATCGAGTGAAACTAGGACAAAAGAAAGATGGGGCTATAAAAGATTCTTTGAGCTTGGAGCCTACTCTCTGCTCCAACTGCCACTTTGGCCTATGAATCAAGAAGGGATAAAGGGGAGCTTTCTCCTACTGGGTACTGGTGGGGAAAGGATACTACTGAGGCAGAGAGATATGAAGCATGGTTAAGAGATATTGAAAGGGAGTTAGGGGTCAATCAAAAAAAGCTTTCTAGAGCTGAATTTTTAATCAGATGTAGACCAGGAGCTAAATCGTTAGACAGGTGATTTCTTTATGATATCACATAAACAGCACTGGATTTGAAACAGAGAACTTGGGCTCCAATCCCGTATGCATGGCTCCAGCTATATGTCAACAGACCCAGCTGTCTGGGATCTTTCTCCATCCAAAATAACTCCCATAATACTTAATGTCCACGTCACTCATTTGGTCCTAGTAATATACTGTTTGAAATTAGCTGTCTTTTTTCCCTTCCAGTTATTGTAATTTTAAAATATTATTATTTTATTTTTCCTACATTAAATGTAAAAATAATTTTAATACTTGTATTTTAAACTTTTGAGTTCCAAATTTTCTCCTTCCCTCCCTTTACCCCTTATTAAGAAGGCAAGAAATTTGATATATGTTATACTTATGCAGTTATGAAAACATAAGAAATTAGCTATCTTTCTAAAAATAATTTTGTTATATCTTAAATCCCAAACTGTCTCTCTTCTTCCTTCCTCACCCCACACTGGAGAAGGTCATCATTAGACAAAGATTGATAAATATACATAGAACTATACTATACATAATTCAATTTATCAGTTCTTTCTCTAGAGGCTGATTAGTTGTCTTTTTAAGGTATTGTAATTTAAAAATATTATTCAGTATTTTATTTTTCCAAAATCAAATTTAAAACCAATTTAAACATTTGTATTTTAAAACTGAGTTCCAATTTTTTTCTCTCCTTCTAACCCCTCATTGAGAAGCCAAACAATTTGATAAATGTTGTACATGTGTAGCCATGCAAAACACAAGAAATTAGCTGTCTTTTTATATACCTTTGCTTTATCTTCCCATTGGATTATAAGCTCTCTCAGAGCAAGACTATCTGTTAAGAAAGACAGCAAAGAATACTGAACAGAGTCCTAAACTAAGGAGGTAGGAAGATCTGAATTTGAATGCTGTCCCATACACTTTTCAGTTGTGCTATCCAGTGCAATTTCTTAATCTCTCTAAGTCTCTTTCCTCACTTGTAAATAGTTTCTATCTCCTAGGATTGCTATGAGGCTCAAACATATGATAATATGTAACATATGATAATATGTATAAAGTTCAGTGAAAACTTTAAAGCACTTTAGAAATGAATATATTTTAGTGGCAAGCTACTACAACCCTTCCTATCCCCTATGACCAAAATCTCCATGACATTTTTGACTCCTCACTTTCCCTCACCCCACATATTTAATCAAGTGCCAAATCTCATTGTTTCTACATTTCTCATAGCAATTTCCTCCTCTCTGCTCACAGAGCCACCACCCTAGTCCAGGAGCTCATCTCTTCTCACTTAGCCTACTGCAACCACATCTTAATTGGTATTCCTACCTCCAGTCCTTCCCAATGCAGAATTACCAAAGGGATTTTCCTAAAGATCAGGTTTGATCATGTTACTTTCTTGTAATCAGCAGTGTTTCCTCAATGACTTTAGGATCAAACATTTGTTCACTTTTATTTAATGCCTTTAAATATTTCAATTTCTGCCTAAGTTTTATAATGTACTTAACTAACAGTTCAACAATGCCCGTATATCTCTATATAGAGATTAGCTGGGCAAAACAGTAGATTGAATGTTGGACTTGAAATCAGAAAGATTTGAGTCTGAATCCAGCTTTCAGAAACTTACTAGTTGTATAATCCTGGGTCAAGTCAGCTAATCTCATTTGGTCTCATTTCCTTCATCTGTAAAGAAGAGATGATCATAAAAGCACCTACCTCACAGGGTTGTTGTGACGCTCAAATGAGGTAACATAAAGTGTTTCATAAATCTTTAAGCTGTTTAAAAATGTGTGTACATGTACATGCATGTGTATATATATGTAGACATAAACATATATATGTGTGATATATATGCTTGTATTGTGCATGTATATATGTGTGTGTGTACACCAAAAAATAAAATCAGAGCAAGTAGGTGGCTCAGGGTTAGAGAGTAAGACTGAAATCTAGAAGACAGATCTTCATGAGCTCGAATCCGGCCTCAGATGTTTACTAATTATATTACCCTAAGCAACTTATTTAATCATGTTTGCCTCAGTTTCCTCATCTGTAAAATGAGCTGGAGAAAGAAATGGTAAACCACTCCAGTGAGTTGCCAAGAAAATATTGAATAGGATCATGAGGAGTCCACAACTGAAACCAACTAAACAAAAATGTTTGTGTATATATAAATCCTCCCTCTCTCCTCTTTTCCCCCCTTTCTTCCTTCCTTCATCTCTCTTTCTCTCTCCCCTCTCTCTTTTCTTTCCTTTCTCCTTTCTTTTCTTCCCTTCCTTCTCTATTCTTTCTCTTCTTTTCTTTCTTCCTACCTTTCTTCCATAACTTTAAACAGTTATGTAAATGTTAGCTATTACATAGCATATACATAAAGTAAATATATACCTATTGGGGGAGTTCAACTTTTTTTAACTAATAGGAATGTGTGATTAAAAATGAACATCACTGATCTGGCTGCATAAGAAAAGTAATCGCAAAGAGGGGGATATATACATCATAGTTAAAAGTAGAGCAAGATTTTAAAAGCACTCCTCTTGACCTGGGCAGCATCTTTCCATTTCACTAGTTGGGCATTCAGCATCTCTTCTCTGCTTGCAGGGTGTCAGGTTGTTCTTGGGACTATGGCATTAGCTGATGCCTTTTGCTGTGAATAAACTGAGATTGCTCTGCTTCAGCCCAATGCCTATTTTTCTATCTTCCAATGGATGGTCTCCTTTGGTGAGGCTTCATGATTGGCAGCTCCAGGCAACAGCTCTGTAATGGTTGGACAAGTTCCACCTCCATCTTTCTGACAATCTGGAGCTTTGGCAGTTCCCCACCAGAATCCTTCCCAGGCCCATTTTCCACTGGCATGTGCTCTGATGGAATTGCAAGTGCAAGGATCTGGAGTGGCTAAATCTGGTGGGACCAGACAGAAAGCATGGGCCAGTTGGACAAACACAGTGGACTTGATTAACTGGAAACACTGCTTCACTTCCCTTTAGGAACACTCTAAGCTCCCTTGGGTTCAAATTTGCTGACTCTGCATCTTTGCTTCTCAGCATCTGGTTTATATAGGTCAGTAATTCCCAAGTGTGTAAATGTGTGTGTGTGTGTGTGTGTGTGTGTGTGTGTGTGTAAGCCATGACGCCCTATTGTTGTCCCATTTCCCAACAGTCCTTCTTACCACTAGCACTAGAAATATTGGATAGAAATATTCACATTGAAAAACAGAACATTTTTTTTTTCGTAAAGGAGAAGCTATGTTTGCTGATTTCATGACATCCTTAGACCTAATCAGATAGTAAAAGATCTTCACAGTTGGAAGGAATCTCAGGGCTCATTTAATGTAAAGGTGTACAAATATAGAAAATAAAATACATAGGATTACAAAGAAAACCAATTGAATATTTTTTTTAATCATTCAAGTTTATTCCCTTATACCTCTTGTGGAGGAGGGGGGGAATCTGAGTACCACTTCAGGTGAAAAACTCCTGATTTAATCCAATGCCCTTACCTTTTTTCCCTCTGAGGCAATGGGGTTAAGTGACTTGCCTAGGGTCACACAGCAAGGCAGTGTTAAGTGTCTGAAATCACATTTGAACTCAAATCCTCCTAACTTCAGGGCTGCTGCTCTATCCACTGCGCCATCTAGCTGCTCCAATCTCCTTACTTTTCAATAAAGAAAACTAGTCTCAGAGAGAGGAAGTACCTTGCCCAAGATCACCCAGCTAGCTGGCAGAAGGGTCAGGCCAAAAATCAAGGTCTCCTAGTTTCCAATGTAAGGCTCTTTTGTCCCCAAACCAAGGTCATGCACTATCAAATCAGATGCTTATGATAAATGTTTTCAGGGAGACTACTGCCAATTAAATATTTTTTTAATTAAATAAACTTTGGGGATTGGGCTCAATGCCCTAAACTTATATTGGTTGATATCAAATATCTGACTTGCCCTGCATATGGTAGGTATTCAGTGAAGGACAGCTGAAGGTGATGGTGATGGTGATGATGGATATCACCTTGCAATTAAATCTGTCACACTCAGTGAAAATTGAAATCTGGAATGAAATAGGAAGAGGAAACTCTTATCTGTTTTACTGGAGTTCTTCAGGATTGTTTTAAGGTGTTAATGGTTGAGATTCTGAAATTCTGTGACCAGTGCCAATTAGCATTCTATGGGCTGAACTCAGTCACACAATAGGTAAAGAAAGTCAAGCCCCTAAAAAACTATGTGGAACCAAAAGAGACCTTCAAGATAAGCTTTTACAACCTCCTTAATTTATAGATGAGGAAAGTAAAGCCAAAGAGAGGATGCTTATGATCACACACAACTAATATGGCAAAGGTAAAATGTGAACCCAAGTCCCATGGTTTAAAATTCAGTTCCACTATAACATGTTGCCTCTCAGCCAGGGCTAGATTTTCACTCTCATCTCTCTGAATCTGGGGGATAAAAAAAAGATCCCTTGGAATGACTTAATAATGTCATTAACTGCCAAGGGAACTAGAAACAGATTGTGCTTTGTTATATGAAAGAACTCATGCATGCCAAAGTCTTGCAAATGACTGGCATTTTTTGTAAAGTGTTTTGCAAACCTTCAATTGCTATAGAAATGCCAGTTTTTATAAAGCTTCTTTTCCTGGTCATTGGATACGAAATAAGGCTCAAAACTATAAATATCTGAATGACCAGGACTTGCCAAAGAGGCAGCACTATAAAATATACAAGATCACTGGCTTTGGAATTAGAAGATGTGGGTTTGAATCTCTCACCCCTGTCATTTCCTACCTATATGAGCTGGGGCAAATCATGTCATCCCTCTGAGCTTTTAGTTTCTGTATCTTCAAAAGGTGGGAGTTGGGCCAGATAGTCTTGAATATCCCCTTCCAATTCTCTTAAATCTATGAACTTACAACTGATTCCTGAAAATTGATTGGTTTTGGTTTAATGGCTCAATTTATGTGGGCCTGTGGGATTGCTTGTATTCTTCAGTATGTCTAGCTCACTTTCAAATATTCATATTGATAGCCCAAGGGTTATGGAATAGAGGTGACAGAAATATTGGGAACAACATCCCATTGTTATCCTCTTCCTAAAAGACAGGGAGATGGAACCATAGATTCCCCATTTAGGCATAGAAACTGAGGCACAAAGAAATGAATCTTGACACCTTGCCTATTCGAAGAAGTAAACCTTTTTCTTGGCCTCATGATGGCAAAGAAATGATCTTGGACTCTAAAGTCATCCTGTGGAAGCAAAAGTTCAGGAAAGTCCTACTAAGCTCTAAAAGGTTTAAGAATTAAGCTGGTGTCAAAATGTGAGTCTATTTCCCAGGTAACCATCTTAACTTAGTGTGGAGAATTTCACCAGGAGGTTGACCATCAAGTGACTTTTTTTTAAGCCAGGCTAAAAACTTATGAGAGAGATTAAAAACCCCATGGAAGGAAAAGATAAATTTTCAAGAGCAGAATTAACATATCACATAACTGATATCTTATATCATATAGCCTATATAATCCAACATATATGTTAGGTCAATTACTTAGAATTCTCTATTTCACTCTGTGCTGTAGCCAAGAAACAGCTGAGCTCTTCACAGATTTAAGCAGTCACTACAGATGGAGGTAGGTGAATGTCTGCCCACTGAACAGCAGGTTGGGAAAAGCAATGTTACCTGACCATACCTACTAAAAGCTGGGTTAGCACAAAGGTGGAATTAGCAGCTCTATGAATTCTCTAGACACCTGCCTCCACATCCTCAATAGCAGCCTTCTCATTTTGGACATGCCTCTGACCTGAGGCCCTCTCTCTTCATTGATGGTTACTCAGGCTGCCTAGAATGCTAACTTCTCTCCCACTTTCTAACTTCCCTTTTCAGCTCTCCCGTTGCTATGCCATCTCTCATGAGAATATAAGTTCCTTGAGGGTACTGACTTGACTTTTTAAATTAAATTATCTTAAGTAGTTCTACCTTAATTGATTAATAAATTCTCTATTTATCGACTGAACTTTCAAGCTCCTAATAAATAAAATGAAGATAGGTATCCCCCACTCTCAAGTTTTTCTGATTAAACTACTAAAGTCCAGAGAGCTCTGGCACAGAGGAGCAATTCCCAGAAACAGGACAGGCCAACCCGAAGGTCTGTGCTTTCCAGGTTGAGAAATTTAAACTTCGGAAAATGCTGGGCAGGATGACGATCCCTCCCAAACAGCAAAGCACTCCAGCCTCCTCTTGCCAACTCGGGTCATAGTTTCTTCCTCACACATCTGGCCCCGGTAAGGCTGACGGAGAAATTTTAAATGGCAAGAAAAGATACTGGCAGCTGGCTTGTTCTATCTGCCTGAAACCAACCTGAAAGCCAGCTTTCTAGGAAAAATGGCAGTGCAAGCACTGAAGGAATCCAAGGGAGTCCCTAAGCTAGTCTTCATAAAGTCTATGAAACTCCAAAGAGAAAAGCTTAATATTTAAAATTAGGGAAAGAATTCCTCCTCTTCTTACATTACTGCTATTAAGTCCACAATCAGAGGACCTACCAATTCACAATTTATTGAATGTCTAATCCAATCCTTTTATTTTACTATGTAGGATAGTACCCAGAAAGGGAAGAGATTTGTTGATGATAATCACATTATTGAAGTATTATACTTCAGAGTCCTGACCTTTGGGAACTAATAATGATCAACAGATATTCTCATTTATTCAGAAAAATTATTAGAGAATGAGTTATTTTGCTAATTAAACATTTTGGTGAACTAAAAGGTGAAATGTATATACCATACCTGAATGAACAATTTGCAGTAAAAGTAGTCCAAATAGTTTCAATAACGCAAAAAGGACTCCAAGGCTGGGGACAAATACTATATACTATATACAGAATACTGTCAATTAGACATGATATGATCAAGCTTCAGTATCTTCCTATGGCCTCTAGAATCAAACATAAAACCTTTTTCTTTTTAAAGCGCCTTATAATACAATCTTTCTTGCCTCTCCAATCTCTCTATACAACACTTCCTTCTATATATGTTATAGTCCAGTCATACTTCCCTACTAGCTGTTCCTCAAACCCATCTCATCTCCATACTTTTGCACTGGCTCTCCTCAGTCTGCAAAGTTCCCCTTTCTCACTTTTGCCTCTTGAAGTCCCTGACTCCCTTCAAGATTCAAATTAAGCTCTATCTTCTGTAGGACTCCTTTTCTAATTCCTTTCTAGCTAATGCCTTCCCATCTAAGATAATATTGTATCTACTTTGTATGCATCTTGTGTAAGTGTGTACATGTTATTTTCTCTGATAGAATGTAACCTTCCTGAGGGCAGAGACTGCTTATTTTTTGTCTTTGTAATACTTAGAGATCTAGCATAGTGTCTGGCAGAGAAAAGGCATTTAATAAATGTCTGTTGATTGATAACAACAATAGAAATAATTCATTTATGCAGCATACAATCCACTGATGTGGTTTTTTTGGCCTTTTCTTGCAAAAATCCATGAAGCAAAAGAAAGAACACCATAAACTGCTTTGTATGTATGAAAATGTAAACAATAGCAAAATATCAAATGAGAAATATAAAAGTCAAATCTTTTTGTGGCTGAGAAGAATGAGTTCTGGGCTGAGTTGATCAGTAAATGTTTCAAACAAGATTTGAAGGGGGCCTTGAAGGTTAGGTAGGACTTTTGCAGAAAAGAAAGGGGAATGAATTCTAGGCAGTTAATAGAGGAGGGACACAACCTGATGTAATGGATACAATCCAGGTCAAGTCATAACTTCATTCAGTGTCCCAAGCAATTTTTTAAAACTACAAATTGTACCTTTGGAGTTTGGTGATAAGGATTTTTTCCTCATCATGTATGCCATATAACTATTGTTATATGAAATTGTAAGTCTGGACCAGAAAAATTTAGATTTCAGAAGGCATCCACCATCCTATCGCCTAAAGCTCTGGGTTCCATTCTGGGCACATATCAGTCTGCTATTTATTTTTGTAGCTTGAATTAAGAATGACTTTAAATTTTAAAAGATTAAAAATGTTATTTATATTTTAAAATAAAGTTTTTGTAATTTTAAAATGTTAAAAACTATTCTTAGGTCAAAGTAAGCAAAGGGTATGATTTGGTACTTCCCTGTAGTTTGCCAGTCCCTGATGTAGAGAAATGTAAGTCACAAGGTGTTCCCCCTATAGAAACCTGATGGTTAGTTTGTCCAGTAACCCTCCATGTGATAAGACAATATTGGAGGGAGAAGAAACAAACAGGTGGGGGTATGAGGACTCCAAAATAAACTAATAGACAAAATGAAATAAAATACTCAATTGCTCTTATACAGAAATAGTGCCAAAAAATAAAAAGAGAAAGAAACAGGAGTCTCTTCTCATTTGAGTCTCAGAACCATTCACAGCTGTTCCACTATACCTACCCACCCACACTACCAACCTACCCTAACCCCAACTCCCTACAGCCTTGGACACTTACACCCAGACATCAAACCATACTAAATCCAGAGACTTTTAGAAGTAGAAGGATTTTAGAGTTCAACTGGTTGAAACTCATTTAACAAATAAAGAAATCAAGATTCAGAAAGGTAATGTAACTCAGCTCCACAGCTAATTACTGGCAGAACCAGGTTTTATCTAAGTACTCAGTCTCAAATAGAAACTCTATAGTGCAACCTCTTCATTACCCTGTAATGAAACCCACGGTTATATGCAGATAATCACAAATAATTATTATCCAAATAATGTGTACTGTCTTCCATATTTGAATATGATGTTATATAGGAAGGGAACAAGCAATTATTAAGTATCTAACATGTTTCTGGGCACTGTATTAAGCATTTTTACAAATATCTGATTAGATCTACCCACCATGAATCAGGCATATGTTTTGATGTCAATCTCTCTTCCCAATCCCTACCCCCTCCCCACCTTGGAGTGGCACAGATCACATAATATGAGAAGGAAATCCTGGTACTTATCCAATGTCAGAGCCTAGGCCAGTGAGGATATAGTAGCAATCTTAAAGATTAATGGAGAGAAAACTTCTTAATCTATTAGAACTGTGCAGAAATAGCATGATCTGTGTTGGCAGATTCCTACTCAGTGGAAATAAGCTAAATACTTGGTGGATGACATTGTATAGGAGATTCTTATTTTGGTATAGCTTGGGATATATGTCTCCTTGATCATCTTCTAGTTAGAGAATCTCAAAGGGACTGACAGAGCCAGGTCAAGATGGCAAGGGAAGTCAAGGGAGAAAGCTGAAACCAGACCAAGAAACAAACATGGGAAGATTTCTCTCTCTGTTAAACAAAAACCAGAGGATTTAGACAAAGATTTTATAGTGATCATGGTAAGGCTAAGAATGTGGGCTCAGCAGAGATAACTGGATTCCAGGGCAGGATTACTGGTTCAGCTTAAAATCAGGATGACTCTGGAGACAGAGAGACACACAGACAAAGAGAAAAAGCATGGCACAATGGACAAGATGCTGGATTAAGAGCCAAGAAGATATGGGTTTAAATTAGAGCTCAGGTACATAATATGATTCAGACAAGTTGCCTTGTCTGTACTACAATTTCCTCATCTGAAAAGGAAGGTTAGGGTTAAATGGCTTTCTAGCTCTAAATCTATTGCTCTGATGAGTGTAATATGACAAAAAATATATTAAATGCCTATCTTGTGCAAAGAATTGGTTAAATAATTAAAAATGTATATGAGTCCTTTTTAAAAAGAAGCTTGTAGGGAAAAATCAAGGAATAAGAATTACAGTACATGTTATTATATGTAAAGCACATTAGAGAATTACAAAATAAAAGGCTATGGGAGATCTGAGTGGAAGGCAATTTCTGGAGTAGGATATTTAGGTCAGGGAAAACTGCAGTGAATAACATCTGATTTGGGTTTTAAAGGAGTTTAAAGGAGTAGGAGTTCAATAGGTGAAGAGGGGGAAGAAGAGAGGGCATTCATAGGACTACGAATTTAGAACTAGAAGAGTCTTTTGAAGCATCTTGTCCAAGCCTGTTATTTTAAAGATGAAGAAACAAAGAGTTAAGGAGGTTTTGACTTTTCCAAAGATACAGTAATAGTAAAGTCAAGATTCAAAGCCAGTTTTCTGACTTCATATCTGTTTTTTTAAATTACACTCTGCTATCCTGAAAATATATGTTTTGCCATTCTCCAATTGATAAATGCTCAAAGAATATGAACAGACAATTTTCAGACAAAGAAACTGAAACCATTTCTAGTTATATGAAAACTAAATTACTATTGATGCAAATTAAAACAACTCTGAAGTACCACTACACACCTTTCTGATTGGCTAAAATGACAGGAAAAAACAATGACAAATGTTGGAGGGGATGCAGGAAAACCTGGACACTAATACATTGTTGGTGAAGTTGTGAACTGATCCTACCATTCTGGAGAGCAATTTGGGACTATCTGTCTAAAGGACTATCAAACTGTGCATACCTTTGATCCAGCAATGTAGTTTGCCAACTCCTGATGTAGGGAAATGTAAGTCACAAAGTGTCCCCCTATAGAAACCTGATGGTTAGTTTGTCCAGTTACCCTTCAGAGGGTCCCAAAGAGGTCTTAAAGGAGAAAAAGGGACCCATGTGTGCAAAAATGTTTGTGGCAGCCTTTTTTGTTGTGGCAAGAAACTGGAAAATGAGTGGATGCCCATCAGTTGAAGAATGGCTGAATAATTATTGGAATATTGTTGTTCTTTTTTTTTTTTTTTTGCCAAGGCAATTAGGGTTGAGTGACTTGCCCAGGGTCACACAGCTAGGAAGTGTGTTACGTGTCTGAGACCAGATTTGAACTCAGGTCCTTCTGATTTCAGGCCTGGAGCTCTATCGACTGGAATATTATTGTTCTATAAGAAATGATCTGCAGGATGATTTCAGAGAGACTTGTAGAGACTTACATGAACTGATTCTAAGTGAAATGAGCAGAAACAGGAGATCATTGTACATGGCAACAAGATTATACAATGATCAATTCTAATGGATGTGGCTCTTTTCAATAATGAGATGACTTAGGCTAGTTCCAATGATCTTGTGATGAAGAGAGGTCTCTACAACCAGAGAGAGGGCTGTAGGAACTGAGTGTAGGTAACAACATAACACTTTCATTCCTTTTCTTGTTGTTTGCTTGCATTTTATTTTCTTTCTCATTTTTCCCCTTTTGGATCTGATTTTTATTGTGCAGCAAAATAACTGTATAGATATGTATGCATATATTTGACTTTATACATATTTTTTAACATGTTTCACATATATTGGATTACTTGCCATCTAGGGGAGAGGGTGGGGAGGAAGGGGAAAAACTGAAACACAAGGTTTTGCAAGGGTCAATGTTGAAGCATAATATTTTCACTTTTTGTTTGTTTTTTTTCCTCTTGGGGTTTTTCCCTTTTGGTCTAATTTCTCTTGCATAACATCACAAATATAGATTGCACATATTTAACCTATATCAGATTACTTCTTGTCTTGGGATTGGGGGGAAGGTAAGAGAGAGAAAAAAAATTTGGAACCTAAAGTCTTACAAAAAGAAATGTTGAAACCTATCTTTACATGTATTTGGAAAATAAAATGTATTGAATTTTTTTTTAAGGAAAAAAAGATTATGTCAAAATTGTCATCAAAAGAAATCTAGGTAAGCCCATAAGACCTACTCTTCTTTGTCAGATTGTAAAACATTTATCTCAAAAAAACTTTTTTAAACTTCCAATGATCTGTCAATAAAAAGTTATTTAAAAAAACCAAAAACTTCCAATGAGTTTGGACGCCTTATGCCAATTGAAGGAATGATGAACTTTTCTAAATATGTTAATGAACTGAGTAGAATTATAAAAATTCCCAGATGGAAATGGAGTATTCTAATATGACTTTGTCACATATCACAAAAGATTAAGAAAGCTATTCAAGAGAGGAAATAGACATGATTCAATTACCTGGAAATTCACCTCATTTAAAGTCTACTGAAAACCTTCTATAGTCAAGGTTAGACTTGGAAGAATGAACTATTCATCAAAAAGTATCACTTACATCCAATAAGATAAAAGTATGGTTTCATGAATAATTAAAAATGTGTCAAAATCTTGTGAACTCAGTGACAAATTGTATAAAACAAGTGATATTAAAATCCTTTAAAGATGTAAAAAAAAAAGGATAAAGTTAATTGTGTTAATTCAATAAATGTAATTATTTTACATTTACATGCCAGCTAATTGGCATACTTTGCTATGATGGGGTCAGATTGTGGAGAACCATGAATGTCAGTCAGAATAAGGAATTTTAATTTTATTCCAAAGGTAACAGGGAACTACTGAAGAGTAGAATTGGAATCAGCAAGTAAATGGCTGAACTTCAAGAGAAAAAAGTTCAAAAATCTTCCAAAGGACAAATAAAAATAGCCAAATGACTACTCCAGATTCCCTGAAGCTATTTGGAGAAAAGACTATGGAATTAGATTGTTGTTCAAAGAGGCAAAAATATATAGGAAAAATCAAAACTAGTTACCGAAAAAACATGGTACCATGCATATCCAGTCCCTTAAAAGTTTTCTTGGGATCAGATGACCTGGCTTCAAATTCTAATTTTGACATTTAACATTTAGGTGGCCTTGAATAAGTCATTAACTTTTTCTGGGCCTCTGTTTTCCCATTTATAAAATAAGGTGATTCAACTCATCCTCTAAAATCTTATTTCTAAATCTCTGAAACCCTGCTTTAAAATTCCAAATTCTATGACTGTGATATCAGTCATGACAGGGAAATAACATAACATCATAACTCAATGCTTTCCTTCTTTCTTTCTTTCCATCCAGAAGCCACCAGAGATAAAGAGTAAGGAAATAAGAAAGCCTGGGAAGTACCCCTAAAGACTGCCATGGTGGTGACATTAGCAACCCCTCAAGAATTCTGTAGTGACTTCTTCATGGCCCTGTGATATACATAATATTATTATTACGAACCCCAATTTACAAATGAACTCTGGAAGTTCTGGAACCACAAGGAAGCTTTAGAAATTTAGCTTAGGATTAAAGGGGTCCCTGAATCCAAGGACCACTGACCCAAGAGAGTTTATTCATAGTCCAGTTATTATTTGTGCTTTTTAAAATTAATCTTTAAATTGATGTCTTTTGATTCCAATAGATGAAAAAAGCCACCAGTATCCAGAGAAAGGACTATGGAGACTGACTATGGATTACAGCATAGTATTTTCACCTTTTTGTTGCTGTTGCTTGTTTTTTTCTCATTTTCCTCCTTTTGATCTGATTTTTCTTGTGCAGCATGATATATGTGGAAATATGTTTAGAAGAATTGCATATATTTAACTATATTGAATTGTTTGCTTTTTAGAGGAGGGGGGAGATAGGAAAGGAGGGAAAAAAACTTGGAACACAAGGTTTTTCAAGAGTGAATGTTGAAAACGATCTTAGCATATATTTTGAAAAATAAAAAGCGATTATTATTAAATAAATAAATAAATAAATGAAATGATGCCTTTTGTTTTTGTAGCATGGTCATTTCCAGATGTAAGTTCCCCCAACCCCCAGACTTTCCTTTCAACAAAGGAAAATTTTAAAGCAAAACCCAACCCACACAGCAGATACACCCTACAGTATGTTAACTTTCTATAACTATAATTCCCCACCCCTCCAAAGAAAGAAAGAGGGGTGTGTGAATTTCCTTCTCTCTTCTCTGGAGCCAACAGTTAGTTCTTTGTTCAGGAGACTCCAAGAGAGTGCTACTTTTCTAAATAAAACAACCCAAGGAGTAGGGGGATGGGGAGGGTCCTAGACTGACCCATTCCAGGCTGGTTACTCCCTCCTCTCCCCTAACCCCCAAAACAATCAGAACTAAAAGATTAAAAGGGAGAAGGGCCAGCTATCTCAAACACTTAGATAAAGGCAAGAGACGATATTCAAACTCTACGACTAGCTCCTAAGATCCCACAATATAGGAGTACAATTTCAAGTAGCAGATGTCCCTCAAAACTACTGGCAAATCACTCAACAACTCTTCATTTTATTGGTCTCACACACTTAATATCCTATATTTCCATTTCCTAGCAATCAACCAACAAGTAGTATTAAAAGCATTTATTAACACTTACTCTGCTATGCACTATGCTAAAAGTATAGAGGATACAAAGAAATGCAAAAATTTACTCTTTCCTCCAGAGGGCATTCTAATAGGGGAGACAGTTATGAGAAACAATAAAAATGGAATGTACTCTCACAGGGAAGGAATTATTAGCAGCAAGATAGACCTGGAATTTGAGCTGAATCTTATAGGAGGCCAAGGAAGTCAGGGGATGAGAAGGAAGAAAATTTTAGGTTTGGGGAAAAATCATTGAAAAGGAAAGAGTGTCATGTGAAAGGAACAGGAGGAAAGCTAGTGTCTTTGGATCATAGAGTATATAAATATTTATTTATTAAGCACCTATCAAAAGCCGGGCCTTGGGAACACCAAAAACAAAACAAAAAGAAAAAAAAATCAACCCAACAACAATGAAAGTCTTTGACCTCAAGAAGCTTATGTTTTTTGAAAGGAGATAATATTTACACATATCATAATTTACAAAACAAAAACAAACTAAATAAGTACTAGAGGTTTTTTGTTTTTTTAAATGAGGGTGGGAAAGGAAAATATTAGCACAAAGGAAGATCAGGAAAGACCCTATATAGAAGATGGGAATTCGAATTGAGCTTTGAAGAGAATAAAGGATTTTTAAAAAATTCAATAGCACTTTATTTTTTCAAATACAAGTAAAGATACAAGACATCAAACAATATGCTATAGGTTGAAATGTGCAATCATTTTAAACAAATTTCTATTATTCATCATAGTGTACAAGAAAAATCAGACTAAAAGGAAAAAAAAACCACACACAAAAAAACCAACAAATAAAAAATACTACGCTTTGATCCACATTCAGTCTCCATAGTTCTCCCTCTGGATGTGGATGGCATTTTCCATCCCAAGTCTATTGAATTATCTTGGATCACTCCAGAAATCACTTGGATTGTTGAGAAGAACTAAATCTATCATAATTGATTGCCACATTATCTTGGGGTTACTGTATACAATGTTCTCCTGGTTCTGCTCACTTCATTCAGCATCACTTCATGTAAGTCTTTCCAGGCTTTTCTCAAATCAACCTGTTAATTATTTCTTATGGAACTATTAATATTCCATTATTTTCATATATCATAACTTTTTTATCCATTCCCCAGTTGATGGGCATCCACTCACTTTCCAATTCCTTGCCACCACACACAAAAAAAATTGCTACAAACATTTTTGTACATGGAGGTTTTTCCCTCTCTTTTATGATCTCTGGGATATAGACTCAGCAATGACACTGCTGGATCAAAGGGAATGCAGTTTTACAGCCCTTTGGGCAGAGGAAAGAAGGATTTTAAGAGGCAGAGGGGAAGAAGGCGTACATTCCAAGCATGAGGCAGGGGTGAGGGGCAGAGATGGGAGGGGTCAGCCAAGAGCAGTTTTCCAGAAATATGTGATCAACAAACAGTTTGACACTGAATCATACATAGAGTGTATAAAGAGAGTTAGGTACAATAAAGCTGAAAGATAGGATGAAGCCATATTGAGAAGGGTTTTAAATCGTTAACATAGAATTCTATACTTGATTGTAGAAGCAATGGGAAGCCAGTGGAATTTAGGAAAGAGGTGGGGTGACATGGTTAGATTTGTGCTTTAGGAAAATCATTTTTTTTTAGCTATGTGGAAGGAGAAAATCGAATGAAGAGTGATTTAAGGCAAAGAGATCAATTAGGAGACTATTGCAATAGTGTAGGAGGGAAGTAATATATTAAGAGCCTTAATGTGGTAGTCATATAAGTTGAAAGATATTTTGGAGATAGAATCAACAAGACTTGACAACCAACTGCATATGTGGACTCAGTCAATAAATATTTATTAAGTATTGACTATGTGTCAGGCATTGTGCTAAACACCAGGAATACAAAGAAAGGTAAAAGTTCGTTTTTTTAAGCAGCTCACAATCTAATGGAGAGAAAACAAGCAAACAACTGGAAATAATCATCAGAGAGAAAGCACCAAAATTCAGGGGAATGAAGGAAAGGCTTCAAATACAAGGTAAGATTTTAGTGTGACTTGAAATCAGAAGGCAGAGAAAATGGAGAACATTCCAGTCATAGGATAGAGCCAATGGAATTGCCCATAGTTAGGACATGGTGACATGTAAAGTGTAAAAAAACTGGAAAGCAGAGAGACAGGATATGAAGATATATGAATGGCAAACAGAAGATTTTAAATTTGATCCTAGAAGTTATAAAAAGACTTTGGAAATTACTGAGTAGAAGGAAGGGGTGGCATAATAAATTTTGGGAAGATCACTTTGACAGGTGAATAGCTGATAGCATGGAATGAGGAGAATCACAGCTAGGAGACCAATGAGAAGGCTACTGAAATAGTTCAGGAATAAGGTTACCAAGGTAGTACCGATATCAGAGGTGAAATTGAGGAGTCAAAGATGACTAGGATTGTAAACCTAAGTGACTGGAAGGATGGTGGCACACTAAACAAAGAGAGAATTTGGGAATAAGTATGGCTTTGGAGGCAGCTAGATGCTACAGTGGATAGAGTATCAGTCTTGGAGTCAGGAGGACCTGAGTTCAAATTCAACCTTGTACACTTACTAGTGATGTGAACCTGGGCAAGTCATTTAACTCCAAATGTCTCCAAAAAAGTACGGATTTGAAAAGGGGGAAAGATAATGAATTCTGTTTTAGATGCAATAATGCCTATGAAACATTTAGGTGAAAATGTCAAAGATGATGTAAGAGAGAGATCAGATATGGCTATACATATTTGGGAGGGGGGAATCAAATACATAGAGATGATAATTCATCACTTAATTAACTGATTAGGTCATCAAGTGAAAGTACAGAGATATAGTCTTAAGATAGTTAACAGATAGGGGGTGAATATAAATGACGGTGTTGTTATTATGTTGTCCTTTGTTCTAAAGAAGACCATGACATTGGGAAGAAGATATCATAACTTCTAAGTGAGCTGAATTTGAATGAGGGAGAGCTGTGCAAAGTCACCAGCCTCAGTTTCTCCTTCAGTGCCATCTAGGTCCACTGGAAAAATATAAATCAAGATGGGGGAAAGTCCTGGATAGTGAGATAGAAAAAAGGAAATGGAGAAAGATTGATCAGACAGATAGGAAGAGAACCAAAAGAACAGTGTCATAAAAATCTAGAGAAGAGAGAATCATCAACGGTACTATGATGTGGAAAAGTCAAGAAAGATGAGGACTGGAAAAAAAAAATTACCATCAGATCTGACCATCAAGAGATCCCTGATACTCTGGAAAGAATGAAGATTGGAAGCCAAAATATAGTGAGACATGAGAAGTTGAGGCAATGAGTGTAAACAACTTTTTTTCTAACATTTTGACTGTGAAAGAGAAGAAAGACATAGGATGATAGCTTGAAGAGATAATAGGATCAAGTGAGGTTGAGTTTGTTTAAATTATATTTTAAAAGATGGGAAAAATATGAGTATATTTGTAGACAACAGGGAAGGAACAAGTAGATGGGAAAGATTGAAATTAGAGAGTGGAAACGTCTGTGGGAGCAATCTGCCAGACGAAGCAAGAGGAAATGATACCTAAACTTTAAAACATTAGAATGTTAGCTAGGAAAATGGCCTTAGAGATCATGTAATTCAACCCTATTATTTTACAGAAGAGGAAACTGAGGGTCTGAGAGATCAGTTTCTAGTCAGCTGCTTCTTTTCTGGTATTACAAGGATTGCACCACTCTAAGAGTGTTTAAAAATGGGAGGGGGAGAGAGGATAAAATGGAGAAAGACACTTAATCCCATTCTCATGAAACTTTTTTTCTACTATCCTGATCCATAATTCTTTCTCTTTTCTCTGTCTCTATAATATTTTTTGTCTGTATGATTAAACAAAATCCAACTTTGTTTTGTTATTTTACTATTTTGTGTCTTCACCCCTACCAAGATTATAAGAAATTCTTATCAATTCCTCTACAGTGTCAAGCTTATGTTGCTTTAAAAAAAATCTGTTGAGCTAAGTTTTTTAAAGTTTCTAAATCTTTGAGGAAGGAAGAAACTGGAAAACAGGGAAGACAAAATTATTTTACTAAATACACACTGGAATTTGTAGTACCTTCTTTTTCTGTTTTCTTTCTCTAGTGTGGCTTACATAGTCACCTTGGGTTCTTATAGTGTCCATATTACCAAAACTAACTCACAAGGCTTAGGAGGTAACCCTTGGATGGGGGAACAATAATTCTACTACTTACAACTATAGTTGCTGAGCAACCATAGTTGTGCTTCTCATTTACCCTATCAACAAAGATGACATTATTAACTCAATGAAATTTTTTTTATCATTAATTCTTCCAGAAACATTAACTACACAGAAGGCAATGCAAGATTAAATATAACATAACATTTTACCCATGAACCTGAGATACAAGAACACCAATGTTCATAGTATTCACAAAAAAGTATGGGTGCAAATTTATAGAACTATAGCAGGGAGCTCAAGAAGTAAGGAAAACATGTCCAGGGCAACTCACAACTTTGGAATATGAGCCCTGATGTTTTTGATTTTCTTTAGGAACAACACACTGATTGTGGGGTCTCTCCCCTCTTCTGATATGTTAGGGATATTCTTCTTCTGGACTTCTTAAGCAATGTCAAGTTGTTTTTTGTTTTTTTTTTTTTTTAAAGCAAAACAGAACCTTTAGCTTGGGCTGCACTAAGTCAGTTTCCTGAACTGGACTCTGAAGGGTTCCTACTTTTCACCCTACAGATGGAAAGGTAGAAGCTTTCTCTTCTAATGGCCTTTTCAAAGTAGTAGAGCTTTTTCTTCTAATAAACTTTTCTAAGGAGTGGATAGATGGCAATGTAGGTCCTTACTATGGCCAAGTTCTGAGGTTACTTCTTGACCTGGCTCTTCTCAAACCCTCCAGAATGTCTGATCTTTTAACAATTTACTTTCCAAAGCAGAGCTCCTTGTGTGGAACAATTCACCTCTATCTTATGGGAAGATCCCACATTTTTTTTGAGCTAAACTACAACTAAGTAATACACAATTGCTCCTAGGACTTCCCAACTATTGATCTCAAATTCCTCATACAGTTCTTATGGATAACACATTGCACTTTGTCTTGAGAAAGTACTTTTGTTTTGATGGACCGCTTTTTCAGTGTTCTTAATGCAACTTTCTGTCCCCTTTCTACCAATAAAATTATGCCAGTCAGAAAGGAGGATACTAACTAAGCCTTGTTTTGAGAAGCAATACATCCAGTGAACTGTCTGATGGTGGGAGGCATGAGACAAGACACAAAGAGAGACAACAGAATGAAACAAATTAAGGAGAAAATCAAAATGCTAAAAAAAAAAAAAAATTGAAGATAGAGAAGTCACTTTGAGGAAGAAAGGGAGCCAGAAAGGCTTACTGGGTAAGGTGAAACCTTAGTTGGGCTTTGAAGAGCTGAAGAGACTTTAACAGATAGAGATGAAAGGTCAGGAAGGACTGTGTTATCAAATACACAGAACTGGATAATTAGGAACTCTCAGTATGGAAATAAAGGATAGATGCCATCTAGGGGAGGAGTTGGAGGGAAGAAGGGGAAAAGCTGAAACAGAAGTTTTTGCAAGGGTCAATGTTGAAAAATTATCCATTCATATGTTTTGTATATAAAAAGCTACAATTAAAAAAAAAAGGAAAATAAAGGATAGAAGTAGTCCAGTTTGAGTAGAATACAGAATATACAAAGAGGAATAGTATGTACAAGGACACATAAAGGGCAAAATTGTACAGGTCTTTGAATGCCACTCAAGCATTTTAGGCACTATTCAATAAACAATATGGATCAATGAAAGTTTTTGAGCTAAGGAGTGACATTTTAATTGCTGTTATAGAAATGTCAAAATCCAGACATGATCTATAAGTAACAGTATTTCTCACCTGCTAAGATTATAGAAATAAACTCTTACGACACAGAAACTCTTGCAAAATGAACTAATATATATATAGAATAAACCCAGGATCAGATAAAAAAATCCAGATCAAGTTATATCAGGGCTTGAGATCAGTTTACTCTATGCCTCGAAGCAGTACACCACAGTTAAGATAGCTGTCCTACCTTATCCTCTATTCTAAACCTCTTCCAATTTCTTCTTCACCATTGGGAATAAGGTATCCCTTCTCAGACAGATTCAAAGAACAAGTCTGAAAAGAATCATCATGATACTGCTGATTCACCTCTTCCTTTTACTCCCTTACATTCCTCTAAATCCTATCCAATTCATTTCTCACTTCCTACCTGAAGCTGTTCCTTAACACCAGCTCATATTGATAGCTCCTTTCTCTAAACTCCTTTTGCACTTTTCATTTTTGTGGCATAATGTAATACTTCCAAGAAGTGATAATGGTTACAGTCCAGATCATCTAGTCCATTGTCTTCATTTAACAGATGAATAAACTGAGATCCAAAGACTTATCCAGAATCAAGCAAGTAATAAGGAGCAGATCAGAATCTAATTTCAGGTCCTCTGACTCCAAATCCAATGAACCTCATTAATCAGAACCTTAATTTTGAGATCTAGCTACATTATGAATTGTGAGATACTGGCAAACCACTGAACTTTACCAAGCCACAATGAGGTCATCTGATTAGTGGCTACTGGTTTCCCTTCCAATCCAAGTCCTAAATCTTGTCTAGTTCTCTAATGAGATCTAGCCTATGAATAGGCTCTAGATCCTGTAAACTTATTGAAGGCAGGGCCTGCATCTTTGACTAATCATGAATCTTCCACAATTGCCTATGAACACTTACTGTATGTCCAATGCTTGGCTATACTGGTTTATGATGATGAACTCTACCCCAAACCTTCCTAACAATGTTTCCATTTCCCCTTTACCTTTCTTTTATTCTAACTGGGGACTGACTTTCTCCTTCCCTCCAATCCTGTTCCCATCAAAGGGAAACTAGAATTCCTATGCCATTCTGACTCACAGGTTCACTCCCACCTTCTAGCTGGCCACTCCCTGCCTTGTAAGGGCAGACATCCCAGGCTGAGCCTCAACATGCAATATTCCTATATATGTTGTCACCCTCAAACAAAAATTGAGCTCCTTGAGAGTTAAGTCTATCTTCATCTTCTTTCTCTTTCCCTAACACTTAGAATAGCATACAATTCTGGCATATAATAAGGACTTAAATATTTCATTCATTGATTTACTCACTCATTTCTTCAATAAGTTAGAGAAACTTCTATGAGTGGCAACTCTGAGATAATGAGATAATAGCAGAGAGCTTACTTTAGTTCTTTTTCTCTAGGATACATTTCCCAGAGCTTTCTCTCTTTATCAACCAAAGAAAGTCCTGGGTCTGGGATTCTGGCCCATTCCAAGTCCCACCCTTAGTATTTGCAGCTGGTTGGGGTAATGCAAGGAAAGCAGTTCGGTGTGGGGAATGGGATAGAACATCTAATTTGTGGTAAAAACCCTGGCTTGAAGCATGCTAGCCAAGATACAGTCAAGGAGCGATGACTCAGCTGTGCCTGCCCCTCTACCCATCATCCTCTCTGATCACTGGAAATATTAAAGCGCTCTGATTCCATATAATTAACAGCCTGTGTGACTCCCTTGGCTCCCAAGCAATCTATGCCAATGGGTCTGACCCAATTAGTTCCAGGACTAGAATGGGGCTTCTGAGCAGCAAGAGAGGGTACCAGAATTGGGTTCCATGGCTCTATCTTTTCAGGGTATTATCCCAAGGAAAGAACGCACTTAAAATGAGGCAGTGGCAAAAATAACAGTGTTTGCCATCATTCTTACAAACTTCTAGGTCTGGCCATATACTTTGCATAATCTTCAACTCCAGGCTTACCAGATCAATTCCAAAGAGCTCTCAACCAAAGAGATGACTCAGCTGGCACTCATTCCTGTAGCTACCTTGTTTTAGGCAATTCGAAGTTCTCTTTCTCTAAGATTCTAAGATTCCTGAGGATGGAGATGTAGGAGGAGGTAAATTTCAATTACATGGCTTCAAGAGCCACTCTTTCTGTAGAGCCCCAAATGCACTAAACTAGTCACTGAAAGTCTATTTAAGGTGAGCAAACACTAAATACTCTAGAAGCTCCCTCAGCTTCAGGATTTCTAATTCCCTCTTTTTGGATATATAACATTTTGACTCAACTCAAACAACTTTTTTAAAAGCACCTAGTATGTGCAAAGCCTTTTTACATAAATGCTAAGGAAGCAAAAATAAAAATAACACAGTCCCTATTCTTTAGGAACTTCCAGTCTAAGGGGAAAAGGGAAGAGAAAATCACACACACCCCCACACACTCCCCCCCCCCCCACACTCACTTTTATATAATAAAACAAAGAATATGGCAGGGGTAAAAGAGATCCAAGAAAAATAAAACAAGAACTTTAAGATGGAGATCACTTATAGATAAATATGGTGGTGGTAGTGGTAGAGTATATGGCATGGTGAGGAAGGCTTCATGTAAGAGATTGGGCCTTGAAGAAACTGGAAGACTTTAATAATTGGGGAGAAAGGGATAAGCCAGAACACAATTCATGAAAGAGAATGTTGTTCCAGAGAATGAAAAACAAATTAGATCTAAACTGGAGAGCACTGAATGCCAGTGTTAGAAGTTAAAAACTTCATTAGGTATATAATAGGGAACAACTAAAGGTTTTTTGTGGAATGATTCAATTATATAGCAATATATTAGAAAGAATACTTGGACATTAGTAGAGGGTAGGGTGGATTGCTTAGAAAGAATGTGGTCAGCTATGACAACAGTCAGATTAAGAAGAACTAATGACATGAACAAGGGCTCTTGCATTGGAATCATTAGATTAGGGAAATATTATGAAGATAGAAATAACAGCAATTGGCAACTGATTGGAGGCATGGAATGAGGAAAAAGGGGGAGGAAATCAAAGAATTCTTTTTGTGCTTGTGAGTCATCCTAATCATTACTGGGTTGATTAGTGGAGAGAAACATGAAAATCATTTGTCTGGACTCCCTTTCTCTGCATTTTAAATGCATCTCATTTTATCAGAATTCAAGAATGCTCATCCACAGAAGTCCCAGTCATAAAAATTGCATACAGAGGATCTTTGAACTCAACCCATACTTGAATTGGATAATCGACCTAGTAAATCAGGGAGAGGATAGTGGCCCCATTGCAAATTAAACTGAGGAAGCACAGGTAGTTGAGGATTGAAAGGTGGGGAGTCACAATGATTATTAACAAGCTATGACTACTACCAGGCCTTCTAGCAAATGCCCATCCTGATTCTACCACCACCAATGTGAGAAGGCTTTATCAGAAAGACCTTCTTCTGCTGGACCACAAATTACTATTCAATGGTCACTGAAGGCAGTCCAGGAAAAGAGTGAAACTAGGTAGGCTGCTGCTTTTTTAAGAGCCAACACTAGCCTACATTAATAATAACAGTTTTCATGGATTCTTCCAATATTATTACTACTGCTCCACAGTATATCTTAAAAGATAGAGGTTCATTGATAATTAAAATCATAATATAATTAAAGTCAGGAGAGAACAAGATCAGGTATCTTTCATAGCTGTAGCTAGGAGTAGGCTTCTTATTCAAACAAGAAACAATCACAAAAAGTAAAATTAAATATTTTTAATTAAATGAAATTAAATGCTTTAATTTGAAGAAAACTAATGCAACTCAAATATGAAGAGATATGTTCTATTAGAGAAAAAAATATTTGCAATAAGTATTTCTGATAAAGATATAATATCTAAGATATAGAGGAAATTGTTATTACTATTGTTGAGCCATTTCAATTGTGCCTGACATTCTGTGATTCCATTTGAGGTTTTCTTAACAAAAATACTGGAGTGGTTAGCCATTTCCTTCTTCAGCTCACTTTACAGTTAAAGAAACGGAGGTAAAGAGAAATAAGTGAATTGGCCAGAGTCACTCAGCTAGTAAATGTGTGGGGCTGAATTTGAATTTAGATCTTCTTGAATCCAGGGCTAATATTCTATCCATTGTGCCACCTATATAAAGATACAAATTATTTTAGAAAGATTAAATAGTCAAAAGCTATAGTTTTCAAAAGAACTGCAAGTTATTAACAACCAAACATTAAAAAAATTGGCCCCAAACAAGCAGGAAGAGAAAAAAATCAAAACAATTGAGTTTGTTCACATTCAGAAAACTGGCAAAGGTAAGAACAGTGCTGGAAGTGCTATGAAGAGGCAGGTACACTGATAATGCTATTGATGGAACTGTGAATTTCTCTAACTATTGTGAAAATTAATTTGAAATTATGTTAAGAATATGACTAAAATGTTCATACTCATAGATTTAGAAACTACCCTTTTAGATATATAATCCAGGAGGATGGGGGATAGGAAAGGTTCCATTTATACCAAAATATTTATAGTGCTACTTAATCTAATAGTAAAAAAGTAGAAACAAAGTAGATGACTGTTGCCTGAGGTGTGATTAAACAATCTGTGAGACATGAACATAACAGAATGTTACTATGATATAAGAAACAAAGATTATTTAGAATCCAGAAAAGCAAAACTAGAAAAACCGCATATAATGACTACCACAATGTGAATGGAAAATGCAACAAAAATTGAATACTATGAAACTATAATGACTAAAGCTGACCCTAAAGAAGAGCAATGAGGAAGCACTTCTCTCCCTTCTTAGTAGAAGGGTGGAAGAATAAGGGTGTGGAAAAGTACAGTTAATCTTAAATTTGTTTGACATGTTGATTTTGCTAGACTTTTTAAAATGTCTTATTTATTCTCATAAGGCTCTTTGGGAAAGGGGAGGGAATAGGATACATGGAAAAATGAAAGATATTTAAAAAAACCAAAAGATCAATAAAATTTTTAAGGAGTCTGACAAGTTTTAGTTGATAATAATTGGACTGATGAGTCATGATATCTGGCATTTGTATAGGACTTGATGGTTTACAAAGAGTTAAATAAATAAAAGTGTGTGTATACACACATATGATCATGATAAGCAATTTAAAGAACATTAGTAATCTCGAGTTGGGGATAGTTTGAATCTATTGCTCATTACTTGGAAGACCTTAGGTATGTCACTTTCCTTGTCTATAAGATGAAAGAGCAAGTCTAGGGGACTTTTAAGGTCTAACTCTAAACCCATAATTATGATCATTAACTCCATTACAGCTGAGACTGTTCCAATTTACAGATCATCAAGTTGAGGCTTTCAAAGATCAGGCAATTCTTCCAAAGATATACAGTTAATAAATAGCAGAGTCAGGATCTAAACTCAGGTTCTTTTCACTAGAAGTCCAATGTTTTCTCTGCCCCATCATAGGTGCCTGCTAGATAATGTTAAATCCATACATAATCCTGTCTTACATGAAGACCAAGGACTACAAATTCATTGACAGTAGGAGATGTGTCTAATGGGTTTTTTCTAGCAGTGAGAAGAGATTGGTTGCACTGAACCAAACTGGTTCAATGAGGGCATTGATGATATAGTAGATCAAATGAGATCTTATTTGTAAAAAAAAAAAAAAAAATGCTTAGCATCATGTCTGGCACTTAAGACCTTATTCTGTTCCCTTCCATTCCATGTCATTCTCATGTTTTTAAATGGTTCATCTTGTCCCTGATAGCATACCTTAATAACAGCACATATTTATAACCAGTTACAGATCTAGTTAGATATGGACTTTATGGCTGCAAACCAGAATCAAAATAACTTGGAGTGTGAACCTTTAACTTCCAGTGACTGGCTGGTTGGTCTTATTAAGCTTGTAAGCTACCAACAATAAAAATAAAAAGAATGAAAAGTCCCCTAGCGATAACAAACCTTCAGGGGCAACTTAGTGGTTATAGTACAGAATGCAGGGCCTGGAGTCAGGAATAGCTGAGTTCAAATCCAGTCTCAGACACTTATTAGCTTTGTGTACCTAGGCAAGTCAGCTAACCCCTTTTTGGCCAAGTTTTTTTCAGTGGTAAAATAACATGTAAAGACATACCTAGGGTTGTAGGGAGGATCAAAGGACTTAGCACAGTACCGATCACATAGTTACTATTTATTTCCTCAATCACCACTCCCCTACTTCCCTATTAAGAGGGCAAAGCCCTGCAGAGCTCTTCCCAAAACTTTGGTACCCACAGTTTGCCACCCCAGTAACATAAGCCAGTCTGCTGAAATAATTTTAGAACTGGAAACAACTTCAGAGATCACTCTGAACTTTATACATAGTAGGTACTTCAAAGATATTTTGAATGAATGAATGTTTTACTCCAAATCTCCCATTTACAACTGATAAAATCAAGGTCCATAGAAGTACATAGAAGGTCTGTCCAAAAGCTCATAATTATTTTGTAATATGTGGGAGTGGAACTCAGATCCACAGACCCCAAATATGGTTCTTTCTCCCTTCATAACCAGTAAGCGCTAGACTTTCCCCCATTTGAAGACCTCAATATGGAAAGCTTTTACGGTCTGCTTAAAAAAAAAAAAAAAAAAAGAAAAGAAAAGAAAAGAAAAAAAAAAGCCTCGTTCAATATCAAACTACAAGGAAGTTAGGATTACTTAAATAAAGCCTCTAAATACCCACATCAATAAATCAATAAACCTTTAGTACTACTAAATTCCAAGGCACTGTACTAAATACTAAGCATAAAAAGACAAAAAATGAATTAATCCTGTCTTCAAGGAGTTTACATGGGAGGGGGGGAGATAAAAGTACAGATTTAAATACATACAGGATACAATCAACATGAGTACAAAGCATATTGGGATGGGAGAGCCCTAGTAACTAGTAAGTGGGTGGAGCCCGGGGAAGAGGAAGATCAGGAAAGGCTTTACAAAGAAGCTTTTTTTCTTCCACCATTCTTAGAACTCTGAATTGGGAAGTTGGAAATCTGTCACACTTGAGAATCTCCTTGCAACACTCAGAAAGCAACCGAGATAGAAAATAGTATGAGCTGGATGCAGTGATTTCAAATCTATTACTTCATTATGTTCTTTTTCCTTTTAAATTTAATTTAATCAATCAATTAAAATCTACCTCCTCTCCTCCAGTCTCCCCCTGTTGAGAAAGAATAAAAAACAAACCCCTCTTTAAAAAATATATAATTCTCCCCCCACCCCCTCCCAGTAGGGCTACAACTCTCATTGGCCATGACACACAAAAAAAAGTCTCCAATTGTACTATCAGGAGGTTGGAGTATATTTCATCTTGAGTCACTTGGTATTATAATTGGTCATTGCATTGATCACAGTTCCTAGGTCTTTCAAAGGGGTATGTTTTTATAATTACTTTGTTGTTACTATATAAATTATTCTATCTATGCTCACTTCATTTTGTAATAGTTTATAGCCTTCCCAGATTTCTCTGAAATCATCCCTTTCACTTACTCTGTGTGTGCGCGCCCGTGTGTGTATTTTTAAAGCTCAAACGGTTATTGTTTCATTTTGTCTTCCACAGATACAAACCAGTCTTGGGAAGAACAGGACTCATTTAGAAAGAAATAATCCTTTGAATGCATAAAGCATGCAAGAGCCATCTTGAACCTATGAGACAGAACAAAACTCTTCTGTCTCCTAAGATCCCTTGTTCTCCAAGTGTTTGACTCACTATCTGGCAGATCCAGAAGAGGCCTATGATTTCTGAATTTACACTATTAATTTATAACCTAAGACCATTCTTGCCCATTGTAACCAGAGATCTTAGAAACTACATTCATAAAAACCCAGAATACCAAAATTGAAAGAACTCTAAGTGATTAATTTAGCAGCTTTGATTTAATTGAGTTCATTTAATTTGGAATCAAATGATTTAAGTTCTATGTGTTATAGTAGTGCTAGACCTGTAGCCTGGAAAACTTGAGTTCAAAACCTGCTAAGAATATTGTGACCTTGGGCAAATGACTATTTCACTGGGTCTCAGTTTCCTTTTCTGTAAAATGAGAAAATTGGTCTATTTGACATCTAAAGTCCCTTCAAATTCTAAATCTACAATTCTAGTCCCTTTCTTCCTTTTATTTTACAGATGAAGAAATAGAAAAACATATTTTCAATTCTGAGGAACTTGGAACACTGAAAATGAATTCTCTATCACTCTTGCTGTTCAGTCATTTTTCAATCTTTGTGACTGAAACTTCCCTATGGGGGTTTTATTGGCAAAGATACTGCAGTGTTTTGCCATTTCCTTCTCTAGCTCATTTTATAGATGAGATGACTGAGGTAAAGAGTTAAATGACTTGATCAGGATCATATAGCCAACAACTATCTGAGATTTATTTGAACTCAGAACTTCCTCACTCTAGACCTAGAACTCTATCTCTCCTCTATCAGTATCCCCAATGCACACATACACCTAAGTGATGGATTTATGATTGGTATAGATGATTCATGACATAGGTGATTCATTGTAGTTTCATGGGCATAGATAATTCCCAGCTAAGGAAATTCCTTCTACCAATGAAGAGTATCAACTTCTCTGCAAGTTATATAGTAGTAGAATTACTTAGGATGCCAAGATGTTAAGTGCCCATCTACTATGCCACTAATGATATATATTTAATACTTGTAAAATTACCTTAATACAGAGATATCAGATACTGGCCCCCAATATTTCTGAGTTTGGCCTGAACCACATCAGTCCACATTGGGAAATATTTAATAAAATAAATAAAAATACAATAAGATAAAAATAATGTTAATCTATAGTTTTCTTAGTCAATATATACCCTCAGAAATCCTTATGTATAATTTAGTGACCCCTCTGTCTACTGAATTTGAAAGCACTGTCTTAATAAATCCCCAATGTGGGTCCTTCCTTAGTCTTTACAGATGACCACTAACACCAGCCTTCTATTCTTTGTGAAATAGGAGAAATTTTCTAGAATATTAGGCAGATCCTTTATGAAGGATTTATAAAAGAGCATTGGTAAGAATCTTAGATGAAATGACTTAAAAGTAACATTAAAAAAAATTCCAAGATATTATAAGAGGATATTGGAATCATACCAGGATACTGGAAGACAACAAAGAAAGACAAAGACAATGAACAAGTAACCTGAGGTTAGTTCAGACTCTTGGGCCAATAGTAAATGGGCACAGTAGGGAAGACCCCACCCCACCTGATATCAAACACAAACTCTAGGAATTTGGCCAGAACCAAACCAGCCTCAGGAATGTAACATGCCAAATAATTCACTGCCTTTGGCTGTCTAGGGCTTCCTGCTCTACATCAGTTTTCTCCCCTCATGTTCAGAGCACCAGCACAGAACATAGTTTTTCTATCTTTTGGGTACAGGCTTCAGTTGAAGCCTACTTCTCTTGGTTTTCTCCACCTTTATAAAATCAAGGAGTTTTCTTTTTTAATCCATGGTACATAGTGGAAAGCCTGATGATTTTGGAAATAGAAAACCTGGTTGTTCAAATCACACTTCTGACACAACCTGTATGATCAGTTTCTTTATTTGAAAAATGAATAGGTTGGACAAGACAGTCTCTGAAGTTCCTTTCAGGTCTAAAGGTAGGATCCTAAGACCATTAGAGTCACTTAAATGAAATGGAGAAAGACAAACTCCAAATAAAACACATGATCAAGAGAGTTCTTGTGTGCATTAAATCTGTGTTCTATGGGTGTTAGCAACACCCTAACAGGCAAATCCAAGAGAAAGACTGAGATCTTTCCCAAATGATTGATAATAGATAAATTGGCTTAGGAAAAAGATTCTATCTAATTGATCTAGTTTCCTCTAAGAGACCAGGGAAACTTGGCAAGGCACTAAACCCAGAAATCCCTTTGCTTCTGGGTAGAGGATGATGTCATAAAGAAGCAGAATCTCCAGGCCGGTTTCTAAAAGACGGTTAAAACTGGGAACCAAGGCTGATTGTTTTACAAATTGATGAGGGGGAAAAAAGGAACAATGGAAGTTTGGGGATCTCACCTAGCTCTAATCAGGGAAAAAACCACCAGGAAGAATGGTAAAGATCAGATTGATTCAAATAACCACAAAGTCCAAAATAAGCAATTACTAGACTACAGGTTAGTTCAAGCATACACACTAGGAGTGATCATTATTTGATTTTTTTAAAAAAGAGGTAATTCACTTTAAAATAGGGCTAAAATCTATTTAAAGATGCCACAGGTCCAGGAAGTAGACACTCACTACCCTTGAGGGCAGAGATTGCTGAGTTTTTTTGTCAGCAGTATCCGCAAAGCTTTAGTAATAAGCTACACTCATAGTAGGTTCTTAAATAAATATTCCCCAAATTGAATTGAATTTAGCTAAGGACCAAATTACTTCTGCAGCCAATAATAACACAGTACAATCTTTATTCCAAAAAGCTCAAAGCATATTCACCTCCTCAGAATCCTCTCAGAATCTCAAGTAAATTTAAAGGTACTCATTAAAAACATAGACATCATGTACATATAGGCAAAAAATTTATACATTCACTCAGAAAACATTGCTAAATTTATTCAGCCAACGCCCTTCTTCTCTATTCTATAGCCCATTGTTTCTACTTCTTTGTCAGTCTCTCTTTATCTCTCTCTCTCTTTCTCTCTCTCTTACCTCCCTCCCTCCTCTTAATAAAAAGTGTGTTATTGTCTTTTTAAAATTCCTACATAATATCTCATTCTACTATTATTATATTTCATACTGATGCCAGCCCATTGTCCTTCATGAGGATGATAGAACCTGTAGATTGATGATAGAACCTGTAGCCTCTTCTACTCCATCAGTCCCTGTCCCTCTCAAAAACAGTCCACATATATGACCTCCAATCTCAGCTTATTCCTTATTCTGTCCCAAATATATCCAAGATGTTCTTGCTACCAAACATTAGGATAAAAGATAGACAAAGAGACAGATAGATATAGATGGATGGATATGTACATATCCATGTATTATATATATGTGTGTGTGTATCTATATGATATATAAATATATGTATATGCATATATACATATATACACTATACACAAATGCACACTCTTAAGCACATATGATGGGATAGTATGATGGGGCTTCCACATTCAGATGTAGGATATCATCCACTTTCTCCTAATATCCAAACTTTATGTGCTCCTTTACCACATTGTGAAAGTCTCACACTGCTTCAACATAGGGCACAGGAAAGATCATCCAACTGAGAGTCTAGAGGCCAGGATTCCAGTTCTTACCCTGTCATTGCCTCATTGTGGGATCTTGATCCAGTCACTTCCTTTCTCCAGATCTCAAATTTCCTCTTTTCTAAAATAGTATCTGTGAACCAGACTGGATGATCCCTTCCAGCTCTTAACATTATATGAATCTATGTTTCCCAGGATCAACCCCATTTTATAAACTTGGAAATTAGTTGCTGGACAAGCTTCTGTTTTAAACAAAACCCAAAGTGGTGGATCTGTCTTTTCTTTTGGGAAAAGATGATATCTCATTGTCAGCCACCTCCTTCATAATCGTGAGCTGAGTCCTCTAAAACCTTAAGGAATAAAACTTTTTTATAGACAGAGGGAAACTTGATGTCCCGAGAGTCCCTGGACAATAAAGAGATATAAAAGCTAACACACACACACACATCTGCTCTGGACAACAGCTTTATATATTTCTCTCTCTCAAGAGACAGAGTGATAGCAGGGCCACCCCCGCCCCTTTTTCTTCTCTCTTTTTTTTAAAAAAAAATAGTGACAATGATGTTAAAAACAGCACCAGCCCGACCCCAAGCCAAACTTCTTGTGTAATGTTCAGCACACGAGTAGCAAAACAAAAGGCCACTCACTCACCGCCTGAGAGGCAAAAAGATAAAGAGGGACATAAACCTAGAGCAGAGGGCAGGAGAAGTTTTAAATCGCTTCCCTCTCTCACCCCCCCACGGAAGGCATTTGGTATTTTCTACAATCCCCCCAGCCAGCAGCACCGGGAACAGCAGACTAGTCTTACGTGTGCAGTGTTTTTTCTTACATCTCGGCTGGACTGGCTCCCCCACAACTGGAGAGGACTGACCACCCACCCATGTGAGGTGGAAGAAAAAGAAGCAATCACATTAGATCTAGAGGTGGCCAGTCCAAGCTACCAGAGGCTCGGGGAGGGAAGAAGAGGGAAGGGAAGACAAGAGGAGGGCAGGGGGCTCCCGGTGAAAGGACAATGTGGCTCACTCGCCCGCTCGCTCACTCACATAATGCTTGTTGGGCACTCGCCGCTTCTGCACGTCCAGGACTTTCACCTCCACGATACTCCGCCGGGGCATGGCTCCCTCAGTCCGGACCTGCCCCCAGGACAAAGCACCGATTGCCCCTGGTCCACCTCCTCTGGCGGCTGTGCACGGGCGGGAGTGGGATCTGGAGCTGGAGCTGGGCACAGCGCGCGGGGAAGAGCTCAGCTCGGCGCACGGACCACATGCAAGGCTCCGCCGGGCCCAGGGAAGCTGGAGGGAGCCCAGGAGGCGACGCGAGTGACTCTCAGGTTGCTGCTAGCCAGGAGAGAAGGCGCAGCAGCGGCAGCCAGCGGCCGCGGGCCCCAGCGCCTCCGCCCCCGCCGCCCCCGCGCTAGCTCTCCCCTCCCCTGCGCTGCCCAACCCAACCGAGCCCTCCCCGCCACCACAGTCCTTTCCAGCCCCAGCGCGCTCTCCCCTCCTCTTCCCCCTCCTCTCCTTCTCCCTGTCCCGAAGCTGCTGATGGAGGACGGCTCCAGCCCTCCCTAGGCAAACCGAGTAGCCTATCCCACTCCGGCGAGGCGGTAAATTACGAGCTCAGAGCCAGCCCAGTTCTTAAAGGGGCCGGCTGGGCGACTGCTGCTCCCAGACCGAGAGGAAGAAGTGGAATCCCATCCTCTGCAGCCGCGCCCCCTGACTCCCTCTTCCCTCCACCCCCACCCCCACCCCCACCCCAATCCCAACCTAGCTCGGACTGGTTCTTGCTTGGTGGAATCTTTATTTACAGCTAAGCACTACTGGCCCCTCCAGTTCGCACAGACCCACCCCTTTCCCAAAAGAAGCGTCGGGGTCTGGCTCCCTTCTTATGGTGGCTAGATAGGAGATAGGAGCTCGCTTCTCCCTCAAGGCAAGAGAAGAGCCATCCGATCAGCACCCTGCGATGTGCACCCCGAAAATGCACACTCCCTTTGTCCCCAAATCCTGGTTGCACTTGCCACTCCTCTAAGGCTTAGCATTTAAAAGGTTCCAGGATCAACTAGACTTGAAAAAGGCGAGGAGTTGGGGGTGGGGGTGGGAGAAGGGTGATGGAGAGACAGGTGAAGAAATCCTGGTCTGTTAGGCAAAGGCTCCTAAAGTGAACATTGAGGCACAGTTTTAAATAGAACCAGGAACTGAAACTGGGGCTCCCTGATACCGCTTAGTCCAAAAGTCCTTGGACATGAGCAACTCCTCTAAAGGGTCATGTCTGGGTGACAGAATTGTTTGGATGAGTTTGGTCCTTGGCCCCATTGCACCTTTCCCTCAGGTCCCACAACAGCCCACCGGTAGCTCAGGGTCTCCCTAACTCTCCACCTTCCTTTGGGAGCCTTTTGTCCCTGGGAAGTGAAAGCTCCGCTAAACAGCCTTTCCCCCTCCCCCATTTTCCACAGTTGGTAGTAAAAAAGATTTCATATTCTAAATTGAAAATGACTACAGCACAGAGGGCAATGGTGAGGGAAATAATGGGTGTGAGCAGGCTGCAGTGTATAATCAATAAGGAACTTCAAAGGAGAACTCGAGTAAGATGTCATCTGGGAAATGTATAATGGGAAGAGAGATGGGTGGGTTGGATAGTGAGGATTGACAGATGAATAGTCAGTATGCTCCATTGGTACCCTCCTGATATCAGGAGAAAGTGAGAAAGGACTTTATTATGTTGGATAAATTCTCTGTGACAGACAAGTGGAAAAACATAGACAAGAGAGGCACAGAATGGGCATGCACAGATTATTCTAGTTTGCATCCTAGATAGAAATGAGATCACAAGTCCATCAGGTTATTGGAATATCCACACTTGCCCCTCCTTTGTTCTAACACTTGTAGATTCAGCCCTGGCATTTCAAAAGTACTGGCATTTCTGATAACTAAACTTAGTGTTTTAGCCATCAGTTTCTCCCTCTCTAAAATGAGATAGTTGGACTAAATGATATCTAAAATTCCTTCTGGCTTTGGACTCCTGAAAAACTAACTCTCTGAACTCTAATACTTGGAAATTGAGTGGTTCCCGATTGTGACTGCTGCATAATAAAATATATTTGCATTGCATGAAAGAATTGTCCAAAAGGCTCACCTTAAATACATGGCAGGTCAGGGACTGGAGGGGTGGGAAACATATATAGGCAAGGGAAACATTTGCAACTCCTTAAATCTCTACATAAAGCTCAACTCTATGTGGCTCTTGAGTATGGATCAGGGCCTTTGGGGGATTGGTGAAATTGCCCAGTATGCTAAAAATCCTGCTCTTTGGAAAGAGTTCATTCATTTTACTCTTATTCTTCTTAGCTCCGGCCAAACCCTTGTTAAAGAGGAAGAACTTTCTTTATTTATTGAAATATTAATCCTCCAGAAGACTGTAAGCCTCATGAAAATGGGTCTTTAAAATTTTTCCTTTGTATTGTGCACAATGTTCTGCACATAGTAGTCCTTAATAGATATTTGCTGAGTTGTATTGACTTCTTCTTATAGGAAATTTTTTCTCATTCCCCTAGTTTGTGTTCTTGTCCTTAAATTTATCTTATGTGAATATTCCACATTCCCTGCAAAATTTGAGTTCCTCAATAGCAAGGCCATTTTGTTTTAGTGCTCCTGGTACCTGACCTTGTACCAATCATACCTTAAATGGGATAGGGAGTGGTGAGGGAGAGTCTTTCATTGGTAGAAGCAGTTACTGGCAAGAAAATTCCTTCTACCTCTTGCATGTAGACAATTAATCTGCAATTTATTTTAAGCTCAAAGGTCTCTTAACGAGGAGTCCATGGAAAGGCATCACATAATTCATGAACTTTAATGGGGAAAAATTATATATTTTTTTCAGTGTAATTGTTTTCCTTTGTAATCCAATATAAGTTATTTAATGTGTTAAAAACATGATTCTGAGAAGGGGGAATTTATAGGCTTTACTAGAGTACCCCATGGGTCCATGACACAACAAAAAGTTAAGAACCACTGTTTTAAAGTGTTGGCTAGAAGTTAAATGACTTGTCCAGGAGTGCACGTGCACACACACATGCACACAAGAGTTTCAAAATTGTACCTTGAACCCAGGTCATCCTGACTTGAGGGTGAATATCTATCCAATACATCATGCTGTCTGAGTAACAAAAACAGTTGTGTAAGGGCTTACAAAGTATTAAGGACTGAAATCAAAGATAAAAAAGTAAGCAGTTCTTGATCTCAAGAAACTCATTTTTAATGGGGGAGATGAGGTATAGTAGAGGTTAAATGCAAAGTTGAACAGAAAGGTTTGCTAATCTTTAGGCAAGCAGAAGGTATTGCATCTTCTTTTAATGAATGAATTGAATTGAATTGAATTGAATTGGGGGCCAGCCAAACTTTTAGTTCCCACCCTTTAGCAGAAAATGCTAAAATTTATGCATCCTCAAGGATCATGGGATCTAAAGCTGGAAGGATCCTTAGAATAGTTCAGCCCCTTTGTATTATGGGTGAGAAAATAATGGACCAGAGATTTGAATGTTGTCTTTAAAGTAACGCATATGGCAAGAAAGATTTTGAATCCACCTTTTCTGAATTATTCGGGTCTCTGTATCATTGCCTTTCTTCTCCTGTGTTAGCATATTAGCTTTGGTTAGGAGAAAAGGAACTAGAGATCTAAGTTCTAATTCCTACCCCATCACTAACCAGCTGTGTGATCTTTATTCCTTTGTTAAATGGTAGCAGTAGACAAGATGATAGCTAAGTAGTATAATAGAATGCTCAGCCTGGAGTCAGTAAGACCTGTATCCAAATCCAGTTTCAGACACAGGTAAATTATTTTAAAAACCCCACAATTATCTGCCTCAGTTTTCTCTACTGTAAATTGGGATCATAATAGCACCTACTTCCTGGGCTGTTTTGAGCATCTGGATCCTTAATAAATGCTTATTTCCTTCTTTCTAGCTTGGAAGTTCTAATGTATATTTAGAATACTCATTGTCTAACTGCTTATTGGCATCACCCTCATATTAATAATATTTGTACCTCCTCTAGATGTTCTTGAACATTTTTTCCTAAACAAATTTATTCAGTAAAACATTTAATTCATTATATCCCATTATATAATTACTTTATCCATTCCATTTAATTTCTTCTTTTTGGATCAGCTGCTCATAGCCTGGCATCCTAATGGTCATATCTTGTATGACTCTTAGTCATATCCTTAGTTCTTGTTGTTATTTCTGGGCATCACAATGTCTTAGGAACTACAAACAGTCATGTCCTCTCAGGTTCTCTCTCTCTCTCTCTCTCTCTCTCTCTCTCTCTCTCTCTCTCTCTCTCTCTCTCTCTCTCTCTCTCTCTTCCTTCCTTCCTTCCTTCCTTCCTTCCTTCCTTCCTTCCTTCCTTCCTTTTCTTCCTTCCTTCCTTCCTTCCTTCCTTCCTTCTTTCTTTCTTTCTTTCTTTCTTTCTTTCTTTCTTTCTTTCTTTCTTTCTTTTCTTTCTTTCTTTCTTTCTTTCTTTCTTTCTTCTTTCCTTCTTTCTTTCTTTTCTTTCTTTCTTTCTTTCTTTCTTTCTTTCTTTCTTTCTTTCTTTCTTCTTTCTTTCTTTCTTTCTTTTTCTTTCTTTCTTTCTTTCTTTCTTTCTTTCTTTCTTTCTTTCTTTCTTTCTTTCTTTTTCTTTCTTTCTTTCTTTCTTTTCAGAAGACAGAAACAACCATAACTGGGCTTTTAAAAATTTTTCACATCCTGACTCTCTAACTTTCTTCTAATGCTCTGAGCATTTCCAGTGGGAAACCTTAACTTTGAGTCTAGAATCCAACCCTAACAAAACTGAAACCCCTTTCCTTTCCTTAATTTTAACATGGACAAGAAACTATCCAAATCCAGATTTCAAGGATGACCTTGAACCTAACTATAGAGGTCTGTAGCTCTTACTGGTTTCATGCTTCAAATATTTCTTTTTTTTTTATATCCATAGTTACTTCATTACTTCAAAAGATAACTTAAGGAGGCAAATAACGTAGGTATTGTTATTCCTACCTTACTTATAAAGAAAGATGGAGAAAGGAACATAGAATGTTTTGCCCAAGATGTTAATCAATGCTTTGCTCTACTATAACTAATATAAGCACTGCTCCAAATCTGAATTCTGATTCCTAGCCCTAACCATGATTTTTTAAGGAAGAAAGGCCTATCTTTTATTCTAATCTTAAATCTCAGATTAGAAGAGAGTTGAATTGAAATCCTAACCTTTCTTTCAACACACTAATAACTTGAATGCAATCCCTTATGCTAATCATAAGTCTAAATTTAATCCTAAATCATAACCCAGACCTACTTCACACACACACACACACACACACACACACACACACACACACACACACCCTCTAACTTTAAAACATAGGTTTGACCAAATCCCTCACCTGTTTAAGAAGCACTAATGACTCCCTATTGCTTCTAGAATAAATTACAAATTCTTCTGCTTGGCACATAAAGCCCTGAGTGATCTGTCTCTAATTGTCCTTTTCTAACTTATTTCACATTATTTCCTTTTCATTATTTCAGCCAAATTTGAGTTTTTACTATTCAAGATATGATTTTCCATCTCTTACATTAGGACACTTGTTTCTGTGCTTTCACTTGCTCCATTGCCCCTAAGCTGGAATTTGCTCCCCCTTTTTCTTTACCTTTTAGAATTTTTAAGTTTCTTCCTAACTTTGCTCAAGGGTCATTTGCTACATGGAGATTTTCCTGATGCTTCCTCTTGCTAGTTACCTCTTAAATGGCATTCATTTTATATGTATTTTAAATTTACTTTAATTTACTTAAATTTAAATGTATATCCCTCAACTCCTAGAAGATTATAAATTTCATGCTGCCAAGGTCTGTTTTTTTTCTTTCTTTTTATCACCAGTGTGTAACTCAGTACTTAAGTCTTCTCAATTTCTCTTACTTATAGTTGTTGATTACTTATCATTTATTCTCTATATATCTGATATGTACATGACTTTTTGTGTGTTTTCTCCCCATTAAATTGTGAGCTCTGTGACAGCAAAGACTATTATTTACTTTCCTTTTTATCTTCAGCACTTGGCACAGTGCCTGTTGTACAACAGGTGCTTAATAAATGTTTATTGACTGACATATGGCAGACACTTAATAAGGTAATGGATAGAGTGCAGGGATTAATATTTTAGGATCACCTAAGATTAATCTGGTCTCAGAAACTTCCTAGCTGGTAACCATGGACAAGGCACTTAATCTTATTTGCCTCAGTTTCCTCATCTGTAAAATGAGCTGAAGGAGGAAATGACAAACACTACTTTTACCAAAAAAAAACCCAGAAGAGGTCATGAAAAATCCGACATGACTGAAAAGTGATTAAACAACAAAAGATAATTAATGTTTATTGAATAATGGTTGAATTAATTTCTAAATGCAACTTGCTACAAGGATTCCCTAATTTCCTAATTCTACCTTCATTCTAACTCATAGGAACCCTTTGCCACACTCTGACACCTTTTCATTAATCCAAAGACTAGGGGCAGTAGAAAGAGAGAAGGCAAGAAAAAACACCACTTCAGCTTATTTTATTTTGCTAAACTCCTGTAAATTTTGCAACATAGGTATTTGTACACTAAAAAAAAAAAAAAAAAAAAAAAATCCTCCAGAGTGCAATACTAAAGCAGCTTGATTACAGAATTCCATTTGCTGGATATGCAGATTTAATGCGGTGATGGGGAATGTGGTTACATGGGGCTGAAATCATCCTGATTTAACCTCTGTGAAATTTTGGATTTTGCTGTTTCTGTCTAACCTCCAAACTTCTTTTCCCTCAAAGTCCCATAGCTAGAACGTAGCTCTGTAGTCCCACCCTAGGAAACAAGAACCCATTCCCTTTCCCCTTCTGCCTTTTTAGTTCTGTGATGTACAGCCAGACACCCAGCCAATACAAATAGGCATGAGGTAGCAGAAGATGAACTAGGTGCTCTCTTTTCCCTAAGAGACTGCACTCTGATTGGTTGGAATCAACAGATTATCATAATTAGTTTGGACAACCACTGCAAATGCTGAGGAAGCACTGGGCAGAATTCTGAGAGGAAGCTCAATAGGATTGAGCAGAGGTGCACAGTCCTCATCCAGCAGACCAGACAGATTTCCGTGAACTCAAACCATTGCTTATAGATTCCAGGTGCTATTCCCAGTGGGATTAAGCAAAACACAGTGAAGAATCTCAGAAGCTAGCAGAGCTGAGTCTCCCTTTTAATTGTATTTTGTCTACAATTTGAGATTTAGTGCTGGAAATGACTTGAAAAATATTTAGTCCAACTCTCCCATTTTACAGATGCCAAAACTGACTTGTGTAAGCCTTCTGAAGTAGTTCAAATGAAGAAGCCAAAGTATGTCAGAATCATCATTGCTGCTGTGAGTTATTTTAGTCATATCCAACTCTTTGTAAAGCCTTTGTGGGATTTTCTTGGCCAAGATACTAGAGTGGTTTGTCATTTCTTCCTCTATCTCATTGTATAGATGAGGAAACTGAGGCAAGTAGCTTGAAATGACTTGACTAGGATCACACAACTAGGAAGTATCTGAGGCTGGAAGTATCAGAGGTCTTTCTGACTCTAGGACCAGTACATTGTTCATTGTGTTCCTCAACTGCTCTTAATAATCACTTAGCAAATCATCTATGTCATATAAAAAAATGTTCTAAATCACTATTTACTGAGAAATGCAAATAAAAAAGCTCTGAGGTACCATCTCATCCATCAGATTGTATAACATGACAAAAAACCCAAAATGATAGATATTAGAGGAGATGTGGGAAAACTGGAACACTAAATGTATTGTTGGAAGAGTTGTGAACTGATCCAACCATTCTGGAGTGCAGTTTGGACAATGCCCAAAGGACTATAAAACTGTCCATATATCCTTTGATCCAGCAATCTACTACTAGGTTTATATGCCAAAGACATAAAAAAGGGGAAAATATTTATGGCAGCTCTTTTTGTGGTGGTTAAAAATTAGAAATTGAAGGGATGCCCATCAATTGGGGAATGGCTAAACAAGCTGTGGTTTATGATTGTAATGGAATATTATTGTGGTATAAGAAATGACAAGTAGGATAATTTCAGAAAAACCTGAAAAGATGTACATAAACTGATGCAAAAGGAACATAACTGGGAAAACATTGTACATAGAAAAAGCTTTATTGTTCAATGAAAAACTGCAAATGACTTAGCTATTCTCAGTAATATAATGATCCAAGACAATCCTGAAGGACAAATGCTGTGGCATATTATCTGCTTCCAGAGAAAGAACTAATATTATTTTAGTATAGAAGAAGCATGCTATTTTTCACTTTTTTTCATTCTTTCTTTTATTTGAATCTTTATGTACAAAATAACTAATATGGAAATGTTTTACATGATTACATATGTATAACCTATATCTGATTGCTTACTGTCTCAGGGAGGAGACAGAGGAGAAAGGGAGGAGAGATAGAATTTGGAATTCAAAACTTAAAAAAAAAATCAAATGTTTTACAATAGTTTTAGCATGTAATTGGGGAAAAAATGAAACACATTAAATTTTTTAAAAGAATCACTTAGCAAAGCACAGACTTAATAAGTTCTTGCTTGATGAGTGAATGCATTAGAGCACAAATGAAAAACAAGACTGGAAATTATCTTGATGTTTACTAAATCCAGACCATAGTTACATCTTTTCTACCCTTCTTTCTTCCAGCCTCTTCCCTCAAAATAAATATAGGTTATACCTATAACCACCAACATAATTTTCCCATTATAGAGACTTGCCTGACCTTGTTCATGTCTCATTTTTTTTTGAACTCTGTATGGTTGGATCATTTGTAATGAACAGGATTTAGACTTTTTAAAAAAATTGTAAGACTTCATATTTACACCCCAGATTTTATTCAATCCTATTCCCTAATTGTCAGATACATACACTAGGACCTAGAAAGGTTAATGATGTATCCAAGGCCTCACAAGTAGAAAGCATCAAGTCAGCATTCACACCCAGGTTGTCTGTTCATTTTGCCATACAGAAATGCTACTCTAGAAATTTGGTAAATATCCTAGTTGCAGAGAGTTATTTTGGGATATTTCCTTATATTTACTCACAGATCTCACAATGAAACAAGTATTCATTGAGAGCACATTTTATGATCCCCTCAGTGTTAATATCCTTTCCAAGGCTTCTTTCCAGGGAAGGGAGGCCAAACAAACTTATTGTATTAAGTCAATTAATCAACAGGTACTTATTGGACATTGATTATGCAAGACACTGGGTTAGAGCAGTCAGTTACACAAAGATAAATGCCACATAGCTCTGTCCTCCTGAAATTCAGAATCTAATTATGATAGCAATAGCAACAGGATATGCTAAGTAACTAATTAACATTATATTTAGTTTCGTTTTATTAAGAACATTGACAAGCTGGAGCCCTGAGAAACTAGGATGGTGAGGAAACTGCAGACTGTATGCCAAGGGAGAAGTGGTTGAAAGAACAAGAGATGTTTAGCTCCAAAAGGAGAAATAGGGTAAGGAGGACAGGGACAAAATGGGTGGTATTAAGTGTTTGAAGGATTTTCATGTAGAAGAAGTAGATTTGACTCTAATTGGCCCCAGAGGGCAGAAGATGAACAGTGCAGAGATGTTGCAGAAAGCTAACAAAGCAGTGAATATTTTTTAAAAGTGTAATAACCAGTATTTATATAGTATTTTAAGGTCCTATTGATGGGGTATAGCTTCTAGGAGAGATGTAGAGATAATTCTAAGGCCATTTGATCTTGGGAGTGATGTAGTTAAAAATTATATGTTACTTCCCCTAGCTTCTAGGGAAGATGTAGTGATAACACTGAGGTTTCCTGGCTTTGGGAGTGTCGACTGTCAAGTAACAATCTGTTGGTCAGTGCTAACAAAGTTTCTGAGACAATAATGAGTGCTACCAAACAACTCCTCAAATCTACCTGCAAGTCATAAAATTAGCCTATCAGTGACATGAAGCACCTGGTCTCTAACTTTTTCCTCTAAATTTATCTTCTTGCTCCTGGTTCTTTGCCAAATTCTTTTGGATCTTAGCCTTCAACAGCATAATAAATCTTTGCTCCATAACTTGGAGACAAATTGAGTTTGCAAATTCTTTTACCATATCTGTGACATCGACCTGGGGACCCTAACATTGTTGGGGTGTCTTCCACTTCAACACTATAAGAACACAGGTTATCTCATTTGATCTTGACAAAAATCCCAAGATGTAGCTGCTAGTATTAGTCCTACTTTACAGACAAGAAAACTGAGACTGAAAGAATTTACATTGTCAGGGTGATAGAAATAAGTACTTATTAAGCATCTACTATGTAACAGACATGATGCAGAGTGTTTTACAAATATCTTTTTTTGAGCTTCACAACCTTTTAAGGCAGATGTTACACATCTCATTTTATAATTGAGGAAACTGAGGCAGACAGAAATTAAGTGACTTGGATTTGGAGAATGGGGTGATAGTGGGATTTTAATACTAGAATGATTCAAGGAGATGACTCAGCACGTTGAGTGTTGTAAAAAACATCCCACTCAGATAGTGCTAGTTTCTGAGTGATTCTAATTCTTAGATCTTGTGAGTCTGTGAATGGCAGATTATAAATTCTGCAGGAATTTGGATAGTTCTGGAGTGTTCCAAAAGGGAGTGGAATTTGAACTTTAAGGGTTTGGAAGATGGGTAGAGTCTGATAAGTGGAGAGGAGAGAATAGCGTAGTGGAAAGGAGGGAGGGGAGAACAGCAGAACCTTGACTTCCAATTTTGACATGACAAGTAGCACAAATATCACCCTCAAATCAGCTGACATGGGGGAGTAGAAAGATAAATTTTGGGACATAGAACCATGAGGATTGAGGCCCTGGAATCCTGTTCCATGACAGGGAAATTGAGACTGCTTCTGCCTTTTCAGTCCCTTCCTCTGGTTGGTCAGTTCCTTCCAGAACTTGCATTTTAAGAAAGTACTCAGATCAGCTACATACTCATTTTTCTGTAGACTCCATTCAGAATCTCTGCATTTTTTCCACCATGCTCCCATCTACCCCTTAATGCCCTGACTTTTAAAAACTTCCTTTTATGAGTTTTCTTTCTCTATTAGAATGTAAATTCCTTGAGGGCAGGAACCGCCTTTCTGCATATATATATATTTATACATAAACACACACACACACACACACACACATATATATATATATATATATATATATATAAAACTGGTGCTTAACACGCTGCATGGGAGCAAGTTAGAGTTCAGTTGAGGAACATTTCACCTATGATGTCAAAAACAAAAGCAGCTATATTATATCTTACTATTTTAGCTATTTTTTCTTGGTAATAGAGTTTTTGTCTGGGCCATTTGTAGTTTCTTTTAGTTCTGGTTCAAAAACCAATCAAAAAGGTTTTTGTCACTATACAATAAACCAAGTAGAAAACAGAAAATATTTGCACATTTTCTGAAGTGGGAGGAAAAGGGACCCTCCATCACACGTTTCTGGAAGCAGTCACAAAATCTCCACATAGTTGGTACTAGGTGGAATGTATGACACATGCTGTAGGAATTGGGTTGTTACTGGCCAGTCTTCGCCATTAACTCAACTAGGTGCTAAACTCACTTATTTCCATGTTGCTGAAAGAATACAGAAATTATTACTAGCTTCTAAATTTCAAATTACTGGGGTATTATTCTCACTTTGGTTATAGCTATTGTCCCAGAATGGTGTTATCAGAGGTCCAAGAACTGGAAAATCAGGTTAATATTTTATTGCATACAGATTATATTTACTTTAAAAACTTGACTTGGTTCCATTTGTTAATGCAAGTCACAACTCCTCCATACCTTAAAAATAGGAACCTGACCTATGATTTCATTGATAAAAGAAACTTTTCGATGAGGAAACTCCTTCTACCAAGGCAGGGTAGTTCTTTTGGAGACAGGAAGGTGGTTCAGTGGATAAAGTGCTGGGCCTGGAGTCAAGAAGTAGTTGTTTAGTCATTTCATTCGATCCCGACTCTTCGGAATCCCATTTGGGGTTTTCTTGGCAAAGGTAATGGAATGGTTTGACATTTCCTTCTCCAGCTCATTTCACAGAACAGGAACCTGAGGCAAATGGTGAGTGGTGACTTGCTCAGGGTCACACAGATAATAAGTGTGTGAGACTGAACTCATGAACATGAGCCTTTATGACTCTAAGCCTGGTGCTCTATCCACTGTACTATATGGAGTCAGCAAGCCCTGAGTTGAAATCTGTCTGTAGACATTTTTCTAGCTGGGTAATCCTGTTTGTCTCAGTTTCCTCTTCTATAAAATGACCTGAAGAAGGATGATATCTTTGCTAAGAAGACCCCAAGAGGTTAGAAAGAATTGGACACAACTGAGCAACTCAACAACAATAACAACAACAACAACAACAACAAAGCTACAAGTTGTTGTCCCAAAACTTCTGCAGCATGGTAGGATCAGCTGGAGGACCTTTCAGAACTCAAGTTCACTTCTGTGTTATAGGGATATGTAATAATAACTCCTAATTCTATGGGACTTTAAAATCTAGTGCATATAGCACTAACCTCATGACTCTTTAGATAGAAATACTAAAGTTTTATTAGCTTTGCTTTGTAGGTGACAAAGTTAAGTCAAGGAGATCATATATTCCTTAAGTAGATTTAGAATCCAAGCCCAGGTTCCAATCATTCATGTTTTTATAAAATACATGTTCAGACAGCAAGATAATTTTTTTGGGGGGAGAGAAGGTACAATGTTTGATTTCTTTGTATAGGGAATTTCTGGTGTAGAAACTCCATTAATTCAGATTAGTAACTCAGAATCTCAGTGTGATGCAATGTATGGGATGTGGTTTAAGTCAGTTGGTTCAAATCTCAGTCCTGGTTTGAACTCCTGCCTTGATACTTTCCACATATGTGATCCTGGACAAACATTTGTCTTCTCTGGTTCTCAGTTTCCTTACCTGTAAAATGAGGGAGATGGACAAGATCTAGGATGATGTAATAGTTACCTGTTCAGGGTCTAAGTTAAGGGAATTGTTCATCTTTTAAATCTTAGGTCTGCAATTCAAACCAAGAGCTCAAGAACCTATATCTTTTTTCTATGTCTCCTGGGAGATAGCAGTCAAGTTTTATTGGAGGAAATGCATGTTATGTTGTGTGAACATATTTAGCAGAGGTACTGAATGGAGAGGATCCCTCCAGGGCATGTTTTACTCAGTACCATGTTCTGGGATGAACTGGAGATCTGGCTAAATTCAGGACACCTTTGCTAAGTAGTAACTATACTGACAGCATTATGGTTGTCAACATCTGTCATTTTCTATAGTCACATTTAGGTTGATTTTTAAAATGAGACTCAAGGCTCTCTCTTCTAAGTCACCAGCAACAATCAACCTTTATTCATAAAAGAGTACCATTTGACAATTCTTTGAATTAATCACAATGTAGTATAATCCATAATCCATAAATCATGACATTTATACACAGGAGCAACCTTACATAGATTTAGAGCTGGACAAATTAGGAAACTGAGGGCCAGAGAGGCTAAATGACTTGCAATTTTCATTTTAATTACAATTACAGGGATGATCCATTTGTGGAATATCATTTACTCAGATCACAGAGCAGATCTGGTCTGCCTGGTGGTTGAAAAAATTGGAGGTGATTAGAAAAGTGGAGACTTAATAAAGATAGCAATCCCATCTTACAATATTAGACTTAGAAGCATTAGACTGATTTTGTTTAGATCTGGGGATAAATTTAGGGATAATGGGGAGAAATTGCAAAGAGATTTTGAGTTAATGGAAATTTTTGTATAACAGTTAAATCTGTAGGAATAGAAACAATTGGCTTTTGGACAGAGACAAGATGCTGGAGAAAAAAGCAGCCACTTGCTTGAGCTCTCCCCCAAACCCCTCTGAATACCTTTAAGTATTCAGTAAGTATTAAGTAACTAGTAGCAGAAGTTATAAAAAGATGTTGAAATAATTTTCCAGCCAAAGACAGCTTAGAAGGTAGGCAGGAAAAGTCTGTTGTACCTGGGTAAGAGTGGAGTACAGTGCAGTGCAAGCCACATCAGCACAATCCAGGACCCAGCAAACAAGGAGCATGTCTTGGGAAGCACTGAATCGGCAGAATAGCTCTCAGCCCACAGTTGGTAAGAGGGTTGAATAACTGGTTAGAAGGAGATTATAGAAGGGATGGTGAGAGAAAAAGGGAAGGCAGATTGGGGGACGGGGCTAGTTACAAGCAAGGACAAGGTGAAAGGAAAGAGAAAAGAATAAATGGGGGGGAAATACAGTTAGCAAGAACAATTGTGAAAAAAATTAAAGCAAGTTTCTCTAATAAAGAATCATTTCTCAAACATACAAAACGGAGTCAAATTTATAAAAATAAGAGCCATTCCCAGATGGATAAATGATCAAGAGATATGAACAGTCTGAACAGATATGAACATCAAAGTTATCTATAGCCATATGAAAAAATGTTCTAATTCACTCTTATTCACACTTTTGTGGGGAAAATGAGACATAAATGCATTGTTTATGGAGTTATGAACTGATTCAACCATTCTGTAAAGCTTTTTGAAACTATGCCCAACGGTCTATAAAAACCATGCTTATCCTTTGACCTAAAAATACTACTACTAGGTCTGCATCCAAAAGGAGATAAAAAAACATATAAATCCAAAAATATTTATACCTACTCTTTTCTGGTGGCAAAAAATTGTATACTGAGAGGATGCTCATCAATTGGAGAATGGCTGAACAAATTGTGGCATATGATTATAATGGAATATTAATGTGCTATTAAAAAATGATAGCAGAATGCTCTCAGAAAAACTTGGAAAGACTTATATGAGCTTATGCAAAGTGAAATTAATTGAATGTAAATGAATTAGAAAGAGAATAATAATTTAGAAGGAGAGTGATAATAATATAATAAAAGGAGACCCAAAATATTAATAAGTAACATATAGCAAGAACAGACATGAAAAAAACAAGCAAATATAAAATATTTGATACTTTAAAAAAGAAATAATTCTTTTAATTATTTAGAAGAGAAAATGTAAGAATTATTGGACCTGAAAACCATAATATTTAAGAACCTGGACACCATATTTAAAGAAATTATAAATGAAAATTGTCCAGAACTAAAAAGCAAAATGAAGATAAGTCTCACCCATCACTCTTAAAAGAAGTTACAAAAGAAAAAATCCTGAAAATGTTATTAATAAAAATCCAGAGCTTCCATACTTATTCAGAAAGACAGAGAGAGAGAGAGAGAGAGAGAGAGAGAGAGAGAGAGAGAGAGAATCAGCCACTCAGAAAAAAGCAGTTTGATTATCTAGGAATCATATAAGACCTGCATCTTTTTCTCTAAAAGATAGGAGATACTGGAATCCAAAATTTTAAAAGGCAAAAGTATAAGTTTGTAGCCAAGAATAACTAACTCTTCAAAACTGAATGTAATGCTACAGGGGGAAGGGAATGGAAATGGAGCTTTAAATGAAATAGAAACATTTCATGCATTTCTGAGCAAAAGACCCAGACCTGAGTAGGAACTTAGAAATATCAATATGAGTTCAAAACAAGCTAAAAAGCTATATTTATTTGAATAATTGGAAGGTGTTATATGATGATGTAGTAGTGTTAACATTCTAATAGGAGAAGAAACAAGTGTCCTTTCAAAACCGTAATGTCTGCAAAATGTATAGAGGGAACTTAAAAAAGAAAAAGAAAAGAAAAAAGTAATAGAGGATCTGGGGATGGATTGGTTTTGCCCCAAAAGTCTAAAAAGGGGAAAGAGAAGGAGAGCAAGAAATATATTAGTGTAGAAAGGTGGAAGAGGAATGGAACTAGTTATTTTTCATAATAGTGTTACATGAAGAGAATATACAAATTCAGAGAAAGGAATGGAGAAAACAGACATCAAATGAACTTCACTTATTTCAAATGAACAAAAAGAGGTTACACATACAAAACAATTTGGTACAGAGATATATTAAATTCAACAGGGGAACAAGAAGGGATGAGGAGGGGAATGATTAAGAGGGAGGATAATATTGGAGAGGAAATAGTCGCAAACTTCCTGATCTTGAAGAAGAAGATTAAAAAGGGGGAAGAGAAAAGAACTTAGTAGCACTTTATTTTTTTTCTGTTTTTACTTTTTTTTGTTATTTTATTTTAATTTTTAATAACTTTTTATTGATAGAACTCATGCCAGGATAATTTTTTACAGCATTATCCCTTGCATTCACTTCTGTTCCGATTTCCCCCTCCCTCCCTCCATCCCCTCCCCCAGAATAGGTTACAGTATATCCTAGATACAATATATGTGTGCAGAACCAAACAGTTTTCTTGTTGCACAGGGAGAATTGAATTCAGAAGATATAAATAATCCGGGAAGAAAAACAAAAATGCAAGCAGTTTCCATTCATTTTCCAGTGTTCTTTCTTTGGGTGTAGCTGCTTCTGCCCATCTTTGATCAATTGAAACTGAATTAGCTCTCTTTATCGAAGAGAATCCACTTCCATCAGAATACATCCTCAAACAGTATCGTTGTTGAGGTACATAATGATCTCCTGGTTCTGCTCATTTCACTCAGCATCAGTTCATGTAAGTCTCGCCAGTCCTCTCTGTATTCATCCTTCTGGTCATTCCTTACAGAACAATAATATTCCATAATGTTCATATACCACAATTTACTCAACCATTCTCCAATTGATGGGCATCCATTCATTTTCCAGCTTCTAGCCTTAGTAGCACTTTAGATTGCTTCTTAGACAATTGAGAAATGGCTGAATAAACTGTGATATGTAAAACTAATGGAATCTCATTGTGCTGTGATTAATGACAAAAGACATAATGCTAGAGAATTCTGGGTAGTATAAAATGATGCAAAGTGAAGTAAGCAAAAATAGGAAAAACAATGTATACAAAAACAATAACCTTATAAAGAAAAGCCACCTTGAAAGCCTTAAGAATTTTGACCAAGGCAATGAATAACCATGTTTCCAGAGGACTTTGATAAAGCATGTTGGCCATCTCCTAACAGAGAATTGTTGGACACCAATTGCAGAAAGAAACATGCATTTTTTGGGACATGACCACTGTATAGATTCTTCTTGCTCACTATGTCTTTAACAAGGGTATTTTTCCTTTGTTAGCAGAAGAATGTTGAGGGGAGAGGGGTAGTGGTATTAACTTTAGTAATGCTTAAGAAGGCTTTTGAAACTTTTTTTTAAATGCACAACAGAAAACATAAGGAAATTCAAAAGGAATCAGACAACCAAGACAGTTCTGAAAGTAACTTGAGGAATTTATTATGTGTATATGTATGTATGTGTATGTATATTATACATAGTATAAAATGGAGATTTAGTTTTATATACTTACTTATTTTTGTATCTTAATATATTTTTTAAAAACCCATAGTAGAAAATAATTTCAAGAATGAGAGATAGGGTGATCAGTAAAAGTCTAACATAGGTGGCGGTCCCTGAAGTTAACAAAGGTTTCTGTAAAGACCGAAGTGAGAAGGGAGTGCATTTCAGATGCAGGGGACCACTTGTATAAAGGAAAAAGAGCAGGATATTGTATGTTGTTTATGGGAAATAGTCAATTCAGTTGCCTGGTTGATCTCAAAAACAATGGGGAAGTCCTGTATCCAGCTAAATCTTTCCCTGTCTTGTTGTCAGTTTGCAGGAGAACTCTGCAAAACTGACACTGATACAGTAATACAGTCCAGGGATATGCTCACAATAGCAAACTTCCAAGAAAATAATTTGGGAATAACAATGGAGAAAGATTTCAACAATTTTACATTAATATTGAATTAATAATAGGGAAACACTAAGACAATATGTATAACTATTTTCTTAAGACAATATGTGTAATTATATTTAAAGTAGCTAGCAGAGATACAAAGAACATCATATGTTTATATATTACATTATTTTCTTTAAAAGTTCTAAGAAAAAAAAACTAGCTTTATATGCCTGTCATACATAAATGGTACTCATTCTAGTTCAATCAATCATGGGATCATGGATTTTGGATTGTAAAACTATCAGTTTTAACCCCCTCATTTTACAGATGAGGAAATGGGAAGAAGAAAGGAAGAAGGAAAGAAGAAAGGAAGGGGAAGGGACAGAAAAGAAGGAAGGAAGGGAGGAAGAAAAGAGAAGGAAAAAGAAAAAAGGAAGAAGGAAGGAAAGAAAGAAGAAACCATTAAGTATTTACTTTGTGCCACTGTGCTACCTCTTTTGATTAAAAGAGGAAGAAGGTTAAGTGACAGACTCAAGAGTTACACAGATAGAGAATGTTTGAGGCAAGATTTGAATTGAAGTCTTCCTAACTTTAAGTTGAGAGCTCTCTCCACTGTGCCAGCTATGTGCTTCAATCTATTAATCATAAATCAGCATTTATTAAATACCTATTTTGTGCAAAGAGGCAACTAGGTACAAAAGATAAAACATGCACTTGGACTCTTCCTAATTCATCTTCCTGAGTTCAAAGGCAGCTCCAGACACTTACTTTATATGTGGCTCTGGGCAAATCACTTGATCCTGTTTGCCTCAGTTTCCTTATCTGTAAAATGATCTGATGAAGGAAATAGCAAACCACTCCAATATTTCTGTGAAGAAAACCCCAAATGGGGCTACAAAGAGCTTTGGACATGATTGAAAAATAACTGAAATTATATGCAAAGTGACTGAGAAACAAATACAAAGCGAGACAGTCCTGAAGCTTGAGGAGTTTGCATTTTACCAGAATACACGTTCAGAGATCATTACATACAGGATATCTATGAAATAAATAAGAAGTTATTGGGAGTATGAAGTGCCAATGACCAGGGAACCGGGAAAGACCTCTTAAAGCAGATAGATTTGTGCTGACCTTTGAAGGAAGTTAGTCCTTCCAAGTAGTCAAGCAAGAGAGTTCTAGGAATGGGACATGTGGGCACAGCTCTCCACTGTGCAAATTCTGAGATGGGAGATTGAATGTCTTATATGAAGAATAGCAGATAGGCCCACTTGGCTGAAATATAGTGGGAATGAGAGGGAAGCTTATATTGATAACTACTTTTCCACTATCCTGGGAGGTTGATACTTAAAACATCAAAATGTAAAACATTTTGTGGGACTGCAGGATAAGCATTTCACCTTCACTTCTACTCTGTACTGTCTAAACAATTCCCAAAAGATAAATGTCTTCTGGCAAGTCAGAACAGGGGTTGTAATCTTCCTCCCATTAATCACTGTCTTCTTTAAAATGTGTTGTAGAAGCTCAAGAGGGCATCTCCTGTATTATAGATGGCACCAGCTGAAGCCACCAGAGGATCCCGACCTCTCAGGACTCACCATGTTGCCTCAAAGGTTGCAAATGCTCTTCTCAGGATCACTATTCAGTCACCTGTGTTCTGTGAAAGGAACATAAAGCAGAAAAGGCAGCTAGAGGCCCCAAATCAAGTTTCTTTTTCAGGTGTTCTCCTCTGATTGCTGCAAGCAAGCAAGGGCCTTTCCCATTCCTCACAAAAAAATACCAAACTGAAGTATTTGTCATACATTCTGGTGAACTGAAGGAGACACTCCCCCACATACTCTTCCACACACAGAAAGAGGGTGAGAGGGACAGAAAGAGACACAGGCATAGAGAGAGGGAGAGGGAGACAGAGACAGAGAGATAGGAATAGAGGAAGGTAGAAAGAGACAAAAAGACAGACACAAAGAAAGAGACAGACAGGAGGGGAGAACAGAGACAGAGAGATACAAAGAGAGAGAAACACACAGACAGAGAAAGGGAGAGGGGGAGGAAGAGAGATAGAGAGACTGACAGAAATAGAGAAATGAAAACAGACAAAGACAGAGATAGGCACACAGAAACAGAAAGACAGATGGAGAGAGAGAGAGAGAAAGAAAGAGAGAGAGAGAGAGAGAGAGAGAGAGAGAGAGAGAGAGAGAGAGAGAGAGACAGAGACAGAGACAGAGACAGAGACAGAGACCAAAAGAGACAGAGACAGAGAGAAACAGAGAAATGAGGAGGTCAAGGAAAGACAGACACAAAAAGACAGACAGGAGAAGGGAACAGAGACACAGAAACAGAGATAAATGATGACAGAAAGGGAGAGAGGGGGGCAAGAGAGAGACATAGAGGGAGAGAGAGACAGAGAGAGAGAGGAGAAGAGAGGGAGAAAGGGAGGGAGAAAGGAAGGGAGAGAGGAGAGAGAACAAAGTTGCTGCTTTTAAAGTCTTCTGAGTGGGTAGTTCTTCCTGGTTGAGTGGTCAATTCTTATTGTGTAAGTGGAGGTGGACCAAAGGACCACCCAGAGTTTACTGAATCCTCCCAAAGCACCAAGTCCTTTAGTGCTGAGCCCATGACCCTGAAAGTGGCGAGGGTGCAAGATCAGCATTTCATGGTAAATTCTTCAGCCAGAACACATACATCATTGGAAGTAGTTAATTCCCAGGACTATCATGATGAATAATCCATGGGAAAGAACCTATTAAATAAAAAAAGGAGTTTGGGTTTTCTCCTAAAGCCAGTGACAGCCTCTGAAACTTCTAGAGCAGAGAATTGATTAATAAGGTCAGATGTCTACTTTTGGAAGAGCAGTTTGATAATTGTATTGAGGAGGGATCAGAAGTTACTTTAACTTGTGCATTCATGACCCTTCAAAGTCTTTCTACAATCTACCTTAAGAATTTCATATCTTTAAGATTATGATTGATAATTGTTTTATTTCTTTACTTGCAATTTAACAACAATAATTATACCTTACCTAACATGAAAAAAGCCTCAGAGAAGAGATTTTGACAAAATAATTAGAAAGTGGGGCTGAGAAGGGGCAAAATAACTTCCCATGGATCTGAGAATTTTGCCCAAGATTAGCCTTTTTCCGCCAGAAGCAGAGACCTTAGGCAAGTCACTTCACATCTGAGCATCAGTTTCTTCATCTGTAAAATGAGAGTTGGACTAGATAATTTCTGAGTTCCTTTCCAGCTCCAACACAAGGCAGTAACAGAATAAATATAGGTATTACCTATCTTGTAGACAGGAAGAGAGTCAGAGGAGTAAAGGAAGAGAGAAGCCTGGGGAAGCAGGAAGTGAGATTCTAACAGAGTTGGTAACTGAGCCATGATTAACAGCTCCCTCCTTTCCCTAATAAAGTATCTCATTGCTGAGCTAATCCCTCATCTGTAGGAAAAATGAATTAATGAGAAAATAGAGAGCTTTAAAGAAGGGATGGATGGAATGTAAACATAGATAAGTGACAGGAGAAAAGACAGCTGAATAAGCATTTGGAATTTTAAGACATGAGTAGGTTGTATTTAATGATCTCTAAGGTCTCTTACAGGCTCAGCATTCAGTGACTGATTCTATGACAAAATAGAAACCAAGTATAAATAATGTCAGAAAAGAAATATATATACATGTATATAAAATCACATGAGCATGTGCATTTGTATGTGTGTGTGTGTGTGTGTGTCCGCACACACAATATTTCTGTGAATAAGTGAAGTTTAAAAAAAGGGAAAAGTTCAGAGACTGACAGTTAAAATGTATTTAGGAGAGAGCAAGTTAAAGAAGCAGTTAGACTAATACAAAAGAAGTAGATAAAAGACTTGAAAAATGAGAAATGAAAAAGTTCAGCAACAAAATGAATTTCAGAAAAAAAAGAATCTCAGAAAAAGTGTTTTAAGCCTCTGCTCCTAATCAGGGATGAAGAAGGATAGATGTTTTTCTTCCTTCCTTCCTTCCTTCTTCCTTCCTTCCTTCCTTCCTTCCTTCCTTCCTTCCTTCCTTCCTTCCTTCCTTCCTTCCTTCCTTCCTTCCTTCCTTCTTTCTTTCTTCTTTCTTTCTTTCTTTCTTTCTTTCTTTCTTTCTTTTTTTTTTTTTTTTTTTTTTTTTTTTTTTTTTTTTTTTTTTTTTTTTTTTTTTTTTTTTTTTTTCCTTTTTTTTTTTTTTTTTCCTTTTTTTGGGGGTGAATGTAAGGTTAGCTGGTTGCTGATTATATATACATAATAAAGGAGGAATGAGGTTAGGTAAGAGGAACACAAAGACCTTACTTCCTGGGCTAAGCTTCGCTCCTAAACTATTCACCCCACAATTTATTTGTATGAGAGACTAAAATCTTTGGGGTTCCTCTCAAATAATATATTATGAGTATATATTCTCTTTGTTCATAGGTACTATGTTTGTTTCTCAAGGTATCAGAGGTAACCTTGAGAATTTGATGAATGGTTTTTATTTTTATCCTCTGAGTTTCTATTAACTGTATTTCTCTCCTGGCAAAGTGTGCTGGTAAATATTTAACTACCCGTTCTTTGGGGGGAAAAAGTATGCATAGCAGGTTTTTAAGTTTGATTTGCAATGTTAACATATCCTCCATCACTTTCTTAAAACTTAGAGGAAGGTTGATGACACAGTGGGTTGGAGTATGGGGCCTGAATTTGGGAAGGCCTTAATTCAAATTTAATCTCAGACATGGACTGGCTGTGTGACCCTGGACAAGTCATCAACCTCTATTTGCTTCAATTTCCTCAGCTTTAAAATGAGGATAATAATAGCATCTACTTCCCAAGGTTGTTGTAAGGATCATATAAGATATATTATATATATATATATATATATATATATATATTTTTTTTTTTTTTTTGCTGAGGCAATTGGGGTTAAGTGACTTGCCCAGGATCACACAGCTAGACAGTGTCTGAGACCAGATTTGAACTCGGGTCCTCCTGACTTCAGGGCTGGTGCTCTATCCACTGCACCACCTAGCTGCCCCTGATCATATGAGATATTATTTGTGATTGGAACATAGTAGGCACCATATACATGTTTATTCCCCCACCATCACTTTAAGTATAGACAAGACACAATAAATGAAACCCTAATTTATAGCATTTGCTTATTTTCAAGGTGTAAAATAATGATAGTGATAATTTAACAGCTGATTCTAAAGCTTGTTTAAGTTGGTACTAGTACATTCTTGCCCTATTAAGTATCAGTGACTAGCTTACCAGTTCTATTTAACCCCTTAACAATGGATAGCTTTGACAAAAAGAAATATATAAGAAAATAAATGTACCAGCATTTCCCCCAATACCTCCAAAGCATATTCTTCCTTCTATACCACTTTGAACTTTGAAGGGAGGAGGTTCATAATTTAGCTCAGTTTACATATGTTATTAATCCTGTCAAATTCATGTTCATATGTGACAAGACTGCCAATGAATCCTTGTCTTAATCATCACTCTAGAATTCCCCCACATCATTTAATTACTCCTTAGGGTATCAATGCTTCACTAGTTGCCAAAGTCATCTAGGAATGCTGTTACCCTGAAGTGCCTTCTGGACTTGTAATGTTAGGATATTGAAGCACGTTACTGACATTTTGAAACTCACAAGATGAGATACTCCACTCCTTTTACCTAAAATGGAAAAGAATATATGGAGTGTCCAAGGACTGTGGCTCTTCCTTTTTTTTTTTTATTAAAGTTTTTTATTTTCCAAACATATGCATGGATAATTTTCCAACACTGACCCTTGCAAAATCTCGTGTTCCAATTTTTCCTCCTTCTGCCCACCCTCTCCCCTAGATGGCAAGTAATCCAATATATGTTATACATGTTAAAATATATGTTAAATACAATGTATGTAAATATCTTTATACAATTATCTTGCTGTAAAAAAAAAATCAGATCAAAAAGGAAAGAAAATGAGTAAGAAAACAAAATGCAAGAGAAGAATTACAAAAAGTGAGAATGTTATGTTGTGATCCACATTCAGTTCCCACAGTCCTTTCTCTAGGTGTAGATGGCTCTCTTTGTCATGAGATCATTGGAATTGGTCTCAATCATCTCATTATTAGAAAGAGCCAGAATTGATCATTGTATAATATTGCTGTTGCCGTGTATAATGATCTCCTGGTTCTGCTCATTTTACTTAGCATCAGTTCATGTGAGTCTCTCCCAAGCCTCTCTGAAATCATCTTGTTACTCATTTCTTACAGAACAATAATATTCCATAACATTCATATACCACAATTTACCCAACCATTCTCCAATTGATGGGCATCCATTCATTTTCCAGTTTCTGCCCACTACAAAGCAGGCTGCCACAAACATTCTTGCACATACAGGTCCCTTTCCCTCCTTTAAGATCTCTTTGGAATATAAGCCCAACATATATATATATATAAACACTGCTGGATCAAAGGATATGCACAGTTTGATAGGCATAGTTCCAAATTGTTCTCCAGTATGGATGGATCCATTCACAGTTCCACCAACAATGCATCAGTGTCCCAGTTTTCCCTCATCCCTTCCAACATTTGTCATTATCTTTTCCTGTTATCTTAGCCAGTCTGAGAAGCGTGTAGTGGTATCTCAGAGTTGTCTTAATTTGTGTTTCTTTGAATAATAGTGATTTAGAGCACCTTTCCATATGACTAGAAATGGTTTTAATTTCTTTATCTGAAAATTGTCTGTTCATATCCTCTGACTATTTATCAATTGGAAAATGGCTTGAATTCTTATAAATTTGAGTCAATTCTCATATATTTTAGAAATGAGGCCTTTATCAGAATCCTTTATGTAAAAACGTTTTCCCAATTTATTGCTTCCCTTGTCATCTTGAGTGTATTAGTTTTGTTTGTACAAAAGTTTTTCAACTTAATATAATCAAAATTATCTATTTTGTGATCAATAATGAGTTCTAGTTCTTCTTTAGTCACAAAATTCTTTCCTTCTTCTCTCTCTCCTGAGAGGTAAACTATATTATGTCCTTCTAATTTGTTTATAATATCACTCTTTATGTCTAACTCGTGAACCCATTTTGACCTTATCTCGGTATATGGTGCTAGATGTGGGTCAATGTGAGGCTCTTCCTTTCACTCTAGTATGTGACTTGAGAAGAGAGATGTTTCCAAGGCCTTTTTTCTTCCAATATTCTAGCTGCTGTAAAGAAAAGGAGCCACTAAATTTTCCTAAGAGTTTAGAGACAAAGACTGGGGCAAAGTTGACTCAGGTCTTTTGGAATACATTCCTAGCTCTGGCTTATGCATCCAAATCAAAACTTTTCTTTTTAAGTAATCATATAGTTAACAGGCTGGAAACCGAGAATATCTATTCATGCTCCACAGTTTCTCCAAGATACCTTTGCATTATTATAATTTTTTTTTGAAATAGATTCTTCTTCTCCTTCTCCTTTTCCTTCTCCTTCTCCTTCTCCTTCTCCTTCTCCTTCTCCTTCTCCTTCTTTCTCCTTCTTTCTCCTTCTTCTCCTTCTTTCTTCTTCTTCTTCTTCTTTTCTTCTTCTTCTTCTTCTTCTTCTTCTTCTTTCTTCTTCTTTTTCTTCTTCTTCTTCTTCTTCTTCTTCTTCTTCTTCTTCTTCTTTCTTCTTCTTCTTCTTCTTTCTCTGCCTTTTCTTCCTCTCCTCCTCCTCCTCCTTTTTCTTTTCCTTCTCCTTCTCCTTTTTCTTTTCCTTCTCCTCCTTCTCCTCTTTCTCCTTTCCTGAAATCAGCCTGTTCATTATTTCTTATAGAATAATAATATTCCATTACATTCACATACCATAACTTATTCAGCCATTAACTAATTGATTGCCATCCACCCAATTTCCAGATCCTTGCCATTACAAAAAAGGTTGCTGAAAAACTTTTTGCACATATGGATCCTTTTCCCTCTTTTATTATCTCTTTGGGATATGTAGAGATTGCTGGATCAGAGGATATACACACTTTTATAGCCCTTTGGGCATATTTCTAAATTACTCTCCAGAATGGCTGGATCATTTTCCAATTTCACCAACAATGTATTAGTGTTCCCCTTTTCCCATATCCCTTCCACCATTTATCATTATCTTTTTCTGTCATTTTAGCCAATCTGCGAGGTGTGTAGTAGTACCTCAGAGTTGTCTTAATTTGCATTTCTCTAATCAATAGTGATTGAGAGCATTATTTCATAAGATTAGAAATGGCTTTAATTTCTTCATCTGAAAATTGTCTGCTCATATCCTTTGATTATTTATCAATTGAGGAATGGCTTGTATTTTTTACAAATTTGAATTAATTCTCTATGTATTTTAGAAATGAGGCCTTTATCAGAAATACTGGCTATAAATTTCATTTCCCCTCCCCTCTCCCCCCACCCCCCATCCCAGCTTTCTGTTTTCTTTCTAATCTTGGCTTTGTTTTTGCAAAACCTTTTAGATTTAATGTAATCAAAATTATCCATTTTACATTTCATAATGTTGTCTAGTTCTTCTTTGGCCATAAATTCCTACCTTTTCTACATATCTGAGAGGTAGACTATCCCTTGTTCTTCTAATTTGCTTATAGTATTACATTCTATGGTTAAATCATGAACCCATTTTGACTTTATTTTGGTATAGGGTACTGGATATTAGTTAATGTCTAATTTCCGCCATACTATTTTCCAGTTTTCCTAGCAATTTTTGTCAAGTAGGGAGTTCTTATCCCAGAAGCTGGAATCTTAGGGTTTATCAAACAATAGATTTCTATAGTCATTGACTATTGTACCTTATGAACCTAACCTCTTCTATTGACCTGCTACTCTTATTTCTTAGCCAGTAGTTTTTATGACTGCTGCTTTACAACTAGAGCTAATAGGTACAGCTAGGTCACCTTCCTTTCCTTTTTTTTTTTTTTTTTTTTTTTGTTACTTCTCTTGATATTTTTGGTCTTCTGTTCTGGAAATAGATTTCTTGTCCTGTCCATATCAAGAAACACATATCATCCAAGGCACTCTGTGCTATGCCAGACTCCATGACATTATTTACTTAGATTTTTTAAAAGATAGTTTTGTCTTTCCAGCTAGATCATTGATTTCTTTTGTCATTTTCATTGTTTTTATGTGTATGTGTATGATCAAATATACAATAAACAAATGCTTTTGATAGGTATTTCATAAAGAATTTATGATTTTATTAATGCTGGCACTATTAGTCATATAATATCCAGATCATCGATGGGCTGCTCATCTTGTGTGAATCATGATTATATCCTCCTGAGAATTTTCCATAGGGAATCAGCTCCAAGCTCTATGGGCCTCCCCTGTTTTAGAACTCTGAACTTTCTGTAGGTAGATACCAAAGATGGATTTCTTCTTTTTTTTTTTTTTAAATAACTTTTTATTGACAGAACCCATGCCTGGGTAATTTTTTACATTATCCCTTGCACTCTCTTCTGTTCCGATTTTTCCCTTCCCTCCCTCCCTCCACCCCCTTCTCCAGATGGCAAGCAGTCCTTTACATGTTGAATAGATTACAGTATATCCTAGATACAATATATGTGTGCAGAACCAAACAGTTTTCTTGTTGCACAGGGAGAATTGGATTCAGAAGGTATAAATAACCCGGAAGAAAAACAAAAATGCAAGCAGTTTATATTCATTTCCCAGTATCCTTTCTTTGGGTGTAGCTGCTTCTGTCCATCTTTGATCAATTGAAACTAAGTTAGGTCTCTTTGTCAAAGAAATCCACTTCCATCAGAATACATCCTCATACAGTATCGTTGTTGAGGTATATAATGACCTCCTGGTTCTGCTCATTTCACTTAGCATCAGTTCATGTAAGTCTCGCCAGTCCTCTCTGTATTCATCCTGCTGGTCATTTCTTACAGAACAATAATATTCCATAACATTCATATACCACAATTTACCCAACCATTCTCCAATTGATAGGCATCCATTCATTTTCCAGTTTCTAGACACTACAAACAGGGCTGCCACAAACATTTTGGCACATACAGGTCCCTTTCCCTTCTTTAGTATCTCTTTGGGGTATAAGCCCAGTAGAAACACTGCTGGATCAAAGGTATGTACAGTTTGATAACTTTTTGAGCATAGTTCCAAATTGCTCTCCAGAATGGCTGGATGTGTTCACAATTCCACCAATAATGTATCAGTGTCCCTGTTTTCCCACATCCCCTCCAACATTTTGCATTATCTTTCCCTGTCATTCTAGCCAATCTGACAGGTGTGTAATGGTATCTCAGAGTTGTCTTAATTTGCATTTCTCAAAGATGGATTTCTTAAATTTTATTCTTTTAAAAAAGCTTACTCTTTATTTAATACATTTATAAAAAGTGAATAAATATTTGCGTTTAACAGTATTTGCAATCATTACATCTCATTTAAGTTCACAAAAGGTATTAAACTGTTTAGCGTTTACATAGGATCCCTTATTCTTTCTACATGATCCAACCAATTTCTTTTATGTGACTTCTCCTGTACATTTCTTCAATGTAATATGCTATAAACTACTCATGCTGATCATATAACTCTCCACTGATTTCTGGGTGACCTGCAAATTTCACTCTTCAGCAACTGTGATACTTCACAGTGGATAAAATGTTTAATCTGAATTCAGAAGACCTGAGTTTAAAACTTGTTTCAGACTTTATTTACTAGCTTTATTGTTATTGTTCTGTTGATACTCTTCATGATCCCATTTGGGGTTTTCTTGTCAAGAATATTGGAGAGCTTTGCCTTATTTTTTTCTAGCTCATTTTATAGATGAGGAAACTTAGATAAGAATGCTAAAGTGATTTGCCTAGGCTACACAACTAGTAACTGTCTTAGGTCATATTTGAACTAAAGAAGCTAAGTCTTCCTGACTCCAAGTCTCATGCTCTGTCCACTGAGCCACCAACTGCCTGCTTTTTTCTTTGCCTCAATTTTCTTATATGTAAAATGGAACTAATAATATATCCACCTCTCAGGGTTATTGTGAGGATAAAATGAGTTAACATTTGTATAGTATTTTATAACATTAAAACTCATGTAAATGTTGTTATTATTATTAGTTATTTTTTCATGTCTCATAGGATCATTGGAAGAATATGGGAGCTAAAGATATGTAGCTGCATAAATAAATATATAGACACATGGGGTTAAAATTTGGGCTTGGCAAAATAAAATAAAATAAAAACCATAGATCATCATTTCTAATTTTTCATGGAAGTCAATTAGGAAAAATCATTCATTTAATAGAAATTTTCATTAAAGAAAAATTTACTGGAATACAATTATTAATCAAGGGATTCTTATATAATAGTAATATTCTACATTCATAGAGACTCCAAAATTTGCAAATATTATATCAATTGATCCTCAAGCAACCCTGTGATAGAGGTGCTATCATTATCTCCATTTTATAGATGAAGAAACTGAGAGAAAATAGGTCCTCAACCAGGTTACTCAGATAAGTTATTAATGCAGAATTTGCATTTAGGTCTTTCTGACTCCAGATTTAATACTTGTATCTATTGTGCTGCCGATAGCATTGAGAGAGAAGCCAGAAAGAAGGACAAAGTAAAAAGAGGAAGAAAATAGAGTATAGAAAAGAGGTAGAATAAGCAAAATAGGCAGTGATGAAAATAATTTAAACCCATGAAGAAGGAAACCAATGAAGAGAAGAAAATGTGTGGCAAAGAAACAGAATAAACACAGAATATGTTATGACAATTATTCATTCAACAAACATTTATTTGGAACCATATTCTGCTAGGTACAAAGGGTGAGGTAAAACTGTTTTAGATCTTTTTATTTTAAAATTATTTAGTCTAGTAGATGACATGGAAGAAACTCAAATGAGACGACTGAGTTCAATTTTATAAAAGAGATTTGAAAGGCCGTAGGTAGGTACATAGAGTGATCACTTGCTCTAAGAGGATTGGGAAGCAAAATGAGCAGTCAACATTTTTAGATGAAAGGTCCTAATGTGTTGATGAGAAAATACTTAATTAGATTCTTTAGATACATTGCAAATTAGCCTCCATTTAAATTCACAATAGTGGCCAGATGAGGGCAGTCTATGCATTTCTATTTCCGATACCAATAATGATTGCAAGTTCACATTTAAGCTGTTTCTTTCTAGCTCTGTGAAGCTATAATCTACCACTAGAGGGCTTCATCATTCATTAATCAATGTGAAACAATGATTTCCCCCCCCCAGGACTGATTATACTTAGTGATACTATTTTCTCTCCTATGAAGCCTGGGGATTGAACTAGATAACATCTAAGGCCCTTTTCCAGCCCCTTCCATGTAAGTGCTTTGCAGAGATTATTATATTCTAGAAAGAAGGATATTCAGTCCACAGATTCTGAGTATAGTATTTACATATACATTTCAGAATTATAGGATCCTACTACCTTAAGGATTCTGGGCAAGTTGCTCCAACTTCCTGAGCCTCAAGTTCCTCATCTATAAAATGGGCAGGTAGGTGGCACAGTGAATAGAGCACTGGACTTGGACTCAGGGCATTTACTAGCTGAGTTACTCTGGAAAAGTCACTTACTCCTGTTTGCCTCATCTGTAAAATGAACTGGAAAAGGAAATCACAAAACACTTGAGCATCTCTATCAAGAAAATACCAAATGGGATTTTGAAGAGTTAGACATAACTTAAAGAATTGAATAACACAAAATGCTCAGAGAATTGTCCTAGATGATTGTATAAAAATTATAGCTGAAAGGGAAAATAGAAGTCATTTTTACTAAGTCTCTCACCATATAGAATTCTGAAAGGGGAAGGCTGAAGTCCTCCACTAGTATAGTTTTGTTGTCTATTCTTTCCTACTTAACTTCTCTAAGAATTTGGATGCGGCACTACTTGGTGCATTTACATTTAGTATTGATACCACTTCATTGTCTATGGAACCCTTAACAAGATGTAGTTTATCTTTTTAAATTAGATCTATTTTTGCTTTTGTTTTATTTGAGATCAGAATTGCTACTCCTCATTCACTAGTATAGTGATTAATAGTCACTCAAAGTAATATAGATAGTAATGGCAGAGGCCAAATTTGATGATGCTTTAATTCCAAAGTTCATTTTTTTTGTTTTTTTTTTTTTTCACTGAACATCACTGTTCTCATTATTATGTAGGAAACTTCTAATTTGTGAAGGAAATGTTTTTTAAAAAAATATATTGGATTTGGGGGCAGCTAGGTGATGCAGTAGATAAAGCACCAGACCTGAAGTTGGGAGGACCTGAGTTCAAATCTGGCCTCAGACATTTAACAGTTCTTAGCTATGTGACCCTGGGCAAGCCACTTAACCCCAATTGCCTCAGCAAAAAATACATACATACATACATATACATATGTATGTATATGTATGTATGTATGTATGTATGTATATATGATTTGATTTTAAGGGAAGGCAACTTCTTTAAGGACTTAAAACTTCCACCCCAAATCTCTCTTCTGGAGATGACAGAAACATCATTCATTTGGTCTTAATTGATTCTAGAGTTATAGCAATTCATTTATAATATAATAATATTCAGTTTTTTCAGTTGTTTAGGAACTTCATGATCCTATTTGGAGTTTTCTTGGCAAAGATACTGGTGTAGCTTGCCATTTCCTTCTCCAGCTCATTTTGCAGATGAGAAAACGGACATAAACAAGGGTAAGTGATAGGTAAGTGCACAAGGTCAAATTTAAACTGGGACAATGAACCTTCCTTACCCTTGGAACTCTATTCACTATAGCACCTACCTGCCTCATTAATTGTAATGCCTCATTAATTATAACCACACTGGAGCTCCATCAACTGAGGAGTGGCTGAACAATTCATGGAAGATAATTGTGATGGAATATGATCCATCATATTCCTATAAGAAATGATGAGTAGATGCTCTCAGAAAAATCTCAGAAAAAATAAATGAACTGATGCAAAGTGAAAGGAGTAGAACCAGGAGAACACTATATAGTGACAATAATATTGTAATAGAATCAGCTGTAAATGATTTGGCCATTAAGACAACTCTGAAGGACTTTTTAGTGAAAAATGTTATCCATCCTGAGAGAAAGAATTGTTGGAATCATTGAAGCATACTTTTAAAAAACTTTCTTTATTTTTCTTGAGTTCTTATTTTGTTCTATGGTTTTCTTCTTTGACAGGACTAATATGGAAATATGTTTTGCATGATTAAACATGTATAATCTATATTACATTACTTGACTTCTCAATGAAGGGGGTATGAAGGGAAGAAGAGAATTTGAGATTCAAATTTTAAAATGAATGTTGAAGATCATTTTTTATATAATTGGGAAAAAATAAAATACTAAATTAAAAAAATTTTCCCCCCAAATAAAAACAAATTGGTTAAAAAACAAGATGGCAATATTTGAAGAAATTATGGTCACTTAATTTAAGAGGAAAAAATATAACCCCACTATTTCAAATTTTGTGACAATTCAGAGAAAAGTTGGACCAAAGTTTATAATTTATTCATTCAAGAAAGATCTATTAAAACCATTAGTAAAGGGGCAGGCACTGAGAGAGATGCCAAGATAGATAATTGATGAAGGAATGTCTGAGTTAGAAGGGGCCCCAGAAGCCATCTTGTTCAAGCCATTTCTGAACTAGTATCCTTGCTACAACATGCCTGACAAGTAGTTAATTACCCTTTGTTGGCAGAGGAGGAATCCACTACCTCATAAGACAGATCATTCCACTCATGAATAATAGCTCAAGCCTAATTTTCCTCTGCAGCTTTCACCTTTTGTTCTCAACCCACTCAGAATAAGTCCAACTCCTGCGATAATATTTCAAAAATTTGAAAACTATGAAGCTCTTTCCTTTAGTTTTTCTCTTCTCTAGGCAAACATCTCTAGTTCCTTTAAAGAACAAGCAGATAGTATGCCCTCAAGAGAAAGCTAAGTGGAGCAATGGAGAGAAAGCCAGGTCGAGAGTCCAGAAGACTCATCTTCCTGAGTTTAGACACTTACTAAGCTAGATAAGTCACTTAATCCTGTTTGCCTCAGTTTTCTCATCTGCAAAATGAACTGAAGAAGGAAATGGCAAACCATTTCAGTATATTTTCCAAAACAATACCAAATAGGATTATGAAGACTTATGCTTGATTGAAATGACCAAACTATAATATGAAGTGTCCTCAAGGTCCTTCACCATTCTGATTGATCCCTGGATGTTCTTTCTAAAACATGATCCCTGCTATTCAAGAATTTCCTGACTCCATGGGGAAATGACTAACAGCATGTGAAAAAATTATAGGAAAATAACACAAATGAGGAAATGCTGATTACAAGTGGAATAGAAGAACTTTTATGTCACATTCATTTTCAGTTATACTCCCACCACCAAAAGGAGCCCTCTCCGGCTGCAAGGAAAAATAAAGACACAAAATTTCTAATACAAAGATTTTGTTTGATAAGATATATAACATTCCATAGTTGTCCATATCTTTTTTTTACTGAAAGGAGAGAGATATATTTCTTCATCAATGCTCTGGGACCAAGACTGGTTATTTTATTTTCTCAGAACTCAACTTTCTTTTAGCTGTCTTTTTATTTCCATTATTGAGGTCATTATGTGTACTGGGTTTCTCATTCTATTCTGTTCACTCTGTATCAGTTCATAAAAGTCTTTAATGGGATGTTTTCCAAAGAAGTGGTTCAAAGGCATTAAGGATTCCTTCAACTTATCTTATCATCATATCTCTTGATTCTTAGTCTTATGCGAATGCTTGTAGTTATTGGCCCTTTTTTGGCATCAGGGTAAAATTCTTGAATGGATCTTACCCTTTTCCCTCCATGCTTGTAAAACTGTGATTCACCCTCCCCTAGTTGTTTAGCATGAGTTCATTCTGTCTCAGGGAAATTTTCAAGGAGGAGAGGTAGAAGTATTTCAAGTTCCTTAAGGAAGCCTTGAAATCTCTTTACCTTTGGTTCATGATAGAGCACAGAGCACCATCACTGGAGGCTTGAAGTCATCACAAATTCATTCAACCAGTATTTATTGAGATTCCCTTAGTGTGGGGGAAGCAAAAGAAAAATATGATGTAGCCTCTTTGTCGTGTTTTTTAATAAGATAATGGTTTTATTATGAATGTAGGAAAAATAAATCATCCCTCCCAGTTTTAAAATTCTTTCTAGCTTTAATAGTTTGATTTATTCTAATTTTTTTGAGTTATCCATTGCTCTTTTTATTTTTGTTATATTCCTTTTTCAAACTTTTTTAAAAATAGAATTTCTCCCCAGTTACATATAAAGATAATTTTCAACATTGATTTTTCCCCCCTTAGGCAATTGGGGTTAAGTGACTTGCCCAGGGTCACACAGCTAGAGAGTGTTAAGTGTTTGAGACCAGATTTGAACTCAAGTCCTCCTGACTTCTGGGTTGGTGCTCTATCCACTGTGCCATCTAGCTGCCCTTTCAACATTGATTTTTAAAATAAGATTTTGAGTTGCAAAATTTTTTCCCTTTCCCATCCCCCCCCCAATCTGATATAGATTTTATATGTGCAATCATGTTAAACATATTTCCCCATTACTCATATTGTGAAAGAAGAAACAAAACAAAAGGGAAAAAACACAAAAACAAAAAACAAAAAAAGAGGATGAGAAGCAGAAGGATATGGAGAAGCAGGAGAAGGAGAAACAGCAGCAGAAGAAGAAGGGGAGGAGGAGGAGAAGTAGTGAAAAAGAAGTAGTGGAGAAGGAGGAGGAGGAGAGGAAGGAGGAGGAGATAGGAGGAAGAGGAGGAGGAAGAAGAGGAGGAGAGAGGAGGAAAAAGAGGAGGAGGAGGAGGAGAGAAAAGGAAGAAGAGGAGGAGGAGAGGAGGAGGAAGATGAGGAGAAGAAGAAGAAGGGAAAATAATATACTGCTATCTGTATTCAGATTCCATAACTATTTCTCTGGATATGGATAGCATTTTCTGTCATAAGTATTTTAGAATTTTCTTAGATCATTGTATTGTTGAAAAGAATTAAAATTCATAGTTGATCATTATACAATGTTGCTGTTATTGTATACAATGTTATCTTGATTCTGCTCACTTTGCTTTGCAACAGTTCATACAAAATCTTTCCAGGTTTTTCTGAAATCCACCTTTTCATCATTTTTATAGCATAATAGTATTCTATTACATTTATATGCCACAACTTCTTCATCCCCTCAATTCCCAATTTGTTGCCACCACAAAAAGAAGTACTATAAATATTTTTGTACCATGTAGGTCCCTTTCTCTTTTTTATGATCTCTTTGGAATGTAAACCTAGTAGTGTATTTGGGAAACAAAAGTAATATTGCAATGTCCAGGAGTATGCACAGTTCAATCTCTTTTTGGACATAGTTTCAAGGTATTCTCCATTATGGTTGCATCAGTTCAAAACTCTAACAACAGTACATCAATATCTCAGGTTCCCACATCTTCTACAATATCAATTATTTTCTTTTCTTGTCATATTAGTCACTTTGATAGAGGTGAGGTGGTACCTAAGAAATGTTTAAATTTGCATTTCTCTAATCAATAGTAATTTAGAGCATTTTCCATATGATTATAGGTAGCTTTTATTTCTTCATCTGAAAATTGCCTCTAGAGTCTTTGATAATTTATCAATTGGAGAATGACTTGTATTTTTATAAATTCCACTCAGTTTTCTATTTATTTAAGAAATAAAATCTTTATCAGAAATACTGGTTGTAAAAAAATACTGGATGTTTTTCTTCTAATCTTAGTTGCATTCATTTTGTTTGTGCAGGTTTTTAAATAAAAAAGATGTAATCTAATGAGATAAAAATGTCTATTTAACATTTCATAATATTCTCTCTTTTTTGTTCATAAATTCTTCTTTTCTCAATAGATCAGACTGATAAACTATTCCTTGGTGGTGGGGGTGATGGTAATGGTCGTGATAGTGGTGGTGATGATGGTGGTGGTGGTGGTGATAGTGGTGGTGGTGTGATGAGTGGTGTGTGTGTGTGTGTGTGTGTGTGTGTGTGTGTGTGTGTGTATGTGTGTGTGTTGAAGTTTAGGAGAAGTAAGTCCATTTCAGGCATAAAGGTCAGTGTAAGCTATTTAGAGAAGAAACGAAAGCATAAGAATAGTTAATGGTTTAGATGGCTCAGATATTCTTTATACCTTGTTCTTATTCCTCCATCTTATAGGTAGCAAATTTAGTTCCCCATCAATGACTGTAGCTAATATGACTTGGAACAGATGTTTGGTGGTAAAAAAGAGAAATGTGGGATGCTAGGGGTGGGAATGAAAAACTGTGGGAGGCGGGGCCTCTCACCAAAATGACATCCAAGGATTTTTCTGGGTCTAAGGTCAGCTTCTGAGTCACACTCCTTCTATTCTCAGACTTAAAAAGATTGATGACCTCCATGCTCACCTTTGCAGTGCTATCCTTTGGAGGAATTTAAAGAGCTTTAATTAGGAGCTCTCTATATCTGGGTTTTTAATACATATTATCTGAACTAATAAAATGATAGAAATATATGACAGGAGCTTTAGAGATGATGTAGTCAAAACTACTCATTTTATAGGTGAAGAAATAGCATCAGATGACTTGGAATTGGCTATGTAATATAGGGTAAAATATTCCCATCTTGGGCCTCAAATTTCTATGATTTTTACCTTGTACTTAAAAATAGCCTTTTATTTTCAAAATACATGGAAAGATAGTTTTCAACATTCACCCTTGCAAAACTCTGCATTCCAAAATTTTCTCCCTCCCTTCCCCTATCCTTCCCTCTAGAAGCAATCTTTGTTAAACATGTACAATTCTTCTATACACATTTTCACATTTGTCATTCTGCACAAGAAAAACTAGATCAAAAAGGGGGAAATGAGAAAAAGCAAAAAGCAAATACAATGAAAAAAGTGAAAATGCTACGTTGTGATCCACATTCAGTCCCCACAGTACTCCCTCTGGATGCAGATAGCTCTCTCTATCACAAGTCTATTGGAATTTCCTGAATTACATCATTGTTGAGAAGACTCATGTCCATTAGAATTGATCATCACATAATCTTGTTGTTGCTGTGTACATACATTGTACTTTTTTATGATATTATGAATCACCTGATCTGCTTCTACTTGGCTGGATACCTTGGATATTTGAATTGGTTTGAAATTTTAGCTAATGTTCTTCCCTTGCAAAGACTGATCTCCTGGTTGTAGGCTTGTCTTTGGGCTTATGCTACTGTGTACTAGCTATCCCCTGTATAATGAACTCCTTGATCTGGCTCCCATGCTTTCATACTCATCCATGGTCTGATTTTCTATGTCTATGAGACAATATACCAAAATTTATGGGGTGAAGCCAAAGCAATACTTAGGGGAAATTTTATTTCTCTGAATTCTTACATCAACAAAATAGAAAAAGAACAGATCAATGAATTGGGTATGCAACTAAAAAAACTAGAAAAACAAGTTAGGAATTCCCAGTTGAGCACCAAATTGGAAATCCTGAAAATTGGAAATAGGAAAAAAAAAAACCCTATCAAGCTAATAAGTAAAACAAGGAGCTGGTTTTATGAAAAACAAAACAAAATGATAAGATAGATAAGCCATTGATTAATTTTATTTAAAAAAAAGAAAGAAGAAAACAAAATATCTGGTATCAAAAATGAAAAAGGTGAAATCATCACCAATGGAGAAGGAATTAAGGCAATCATTAGGAAATATTTTGCCCAGTTAAATGTAGATAAATTTGACAATCTGAGAGAAATCGATGAATATTTTTGACAATATAAATTATCCAGATTAACAAATCAGGAAATAGGATGCCTAAATAACCCCATCTTAGAAAAGAAATTGAAAAAACCATCAATCAGCTTCTAAGAAAAAATCCTCAGGGCCAGATGGATTCACAAGTGAATTCTATCACACATTTAAAGAACAATTAATTACAATACTATGTAAACTATTTGGGAAAATAGACAAAGGAGTTCTACCAAATTTTATTTATGACACAAATATTTTGCCTAACATTTTTTACCTAAATCAGGAAAAGCTAAAGCAGAGAAAGAAATTATTGAACAATTTATCTAATAAATATTAATGCAAAAATTTTAATTAAATACCAGCAGGGCAATTACAGCAATATATCACAAGAATTATACACTATAACCAGGTGGAATTTATACCAGGAAGACAAAGTTGGTTCAATATTAGGGAAACCATCAACATAATTGACTATATCAATAAAAAAACCTACAAAAATAATGTGTTTATCTCAAAAGATGCTGAAAAAGCTTTAAACAAAATACAACACCTATTCTTATTAAAATCATTAGAGATCATAGGAATAAAGGGATCATTCCTTAAAATGGAAAGCATATTTAAAATCATCAGCAAGCATTAGTTGTAATGAGGATAAACTAGAAGCCTTTCCAATAAGATCAGGGGGAAAGCAGGATGTCCATTATTATGATTATTATTCAATGTAATTCTAGAAATGTTAGCTATACTAACCAGAGAAGAAAAAGAAATCAAAGAAATCAGAACAGGCAACAAAGAATCTAAGCTCTAACTCTTTGCAGATAATATGATGGTATACTTAAGAAAAACCTAGTGAATAAACTAAAAAACTAATTGAAATAATTAATAATTTCAGCAAAGTTGCAGAATATGAAACAAAGCCACACAAATCATTAGCATTTCTTTATAATTACTAACAAAATCTAGCAGAGATGAAAAAAGCGAGCTTCCATTTAAAATAAACATAGACAATATAAAATATTTGGAAGTCTATCTGCCAATATAGACCCAGAAATTCTGTGGACACAATTATAAAACACTTTTCACACAAAAAAGAAAATCAGATCTTAACAATTGGAAAAAATATTAATTGTTCTTGGGGACACCAAGCCAATATAATAAAAATAGGTATTTTTATTATAATTTATTTATTCAGTGCCATACCATTCAAACTATCAAAAATTATTTTATAGATCTAGAAAAAACAACAACAAACAATCTGGTAGAATAAAAGATCAATAATATTAAGGGAATTAATGAAAAAAATACAAAGGAAGGCTTAGTAATACCAGATTTCAAACTATATTGTAGAGTAATAATCATAAAAACTATCTGGTAGTGTTTAACAAAGAAAGTGGTCAATCAATGGAATAGATTTCTATTACAAGAAACAGTATAAATGACTGTAAGAATCTAGTGTCTGATAAACCTAAAGATGCCGGCCTCTGATATAAGAACTCATTATTTGACAAAATTGCTGGGAAAACTGGAAAACAATAGGACACAAACTAGATATAGATTAACATCACATACCATATACCAAGATATGGTCAAAGTGAGTACATGATTTAAACATAAAAGGTGGTACCATAAGCAAATTAGAAGACCAAGGAATAGTCTACCTGTTAGATTTATGTAGAAAAGACAAATTTTATAACCAAACAAGGGATAGAGAATATTATGAAATTTAAAATAGTTCATTTTAATTATATTAAATTAAAAAAACCAATGCAATCAGAATTAGAAAGAAAGCAGAAATCTGGAAAACATTCTTCATAGATAGTGTCTCTGATAAAAGCCTCATTTCTCAAATATATTATAGAGAATTGAGTCATATTTATAAAAATACAAGCCAATCCGCAATTGATAAATGGTCAAAGAATATGAACAGGTAGTTTTTGAATGAAGAAATCAAAGCTATGTATAGTCATATGAAGAATATGATTTCTCTAAGTCACTATTGATTAGAGAAATGTAAATTAAAATAACACTAAGGGTACCACCTTACACTTATCAGAGTGACTAATATGATAGGAAAGGAAAATGATAAATGTTGGAAAGGATGTGGGAAAATTGGGCCACTCATGCATTGTTTGTGGAGTTGTACACTATTCCAACCATTCTGGATAGCAATTTGGAACAAAGCCCAATGGGCAGCCAAACTGTGCATACCATTTGATCCAGCAATATCATTAATAGGTATATATCTCAAAGACATCATAAAAGAGGGGAAAGGACTCACAAATATTTATAGTAGCTCTTTTTTTGTAGTGGCAAGGAATTGGAAATTGAGTGGATGCCCACTAATTGGGGAATGGCTGAATAAGTTATAGTATAGGAATGTAATGAAACATTATTCTATAAGAAATTATTCTATAAGAAATGTTGATCAACTATGTTAGACTTAGTTCTTCTCAGCAACAATAATCTAGAATAAGTAGAAAGGACTCATGACAAGATCTATATCCAGATAAAGAACTGAAGGACTCTGAATAAAGATGGAAGAATACTTTTTTTCCACTTATTTTATGTTTTGGTTCTGTTTCTTCTTTCACACCTGTGACTAATATGAAAATGTTTTATATAATTGCACCAAAAAAACTCTATCAAATTGTCTTCCATTTCACGAATAAAGGAGAGGAGGGGGGGAAGAAAAAAATATGGAAATCAAAATCTTATAAAAATGAATGCTAAAAATTGTTTTTATATACAATTGGGAAAAAAAATAAAATACTATTAAAAATAGGCTGGGCCAAGATTTTGGAGGAACTTGAAAATGATCCTAAATAGTCTATACAAGTTACTTTCTTTCTTGAAAATCTTCAATGCTTCCCTATAATCAATCAAATAAAGTTCAAAGTAGCATTTCAAATATTTTATTCATTCAGTATTCATTTGCTCATGCATTTGTTCACTTGCTTAACAATAACTTAGTATGTATATAATATGATTGTAAGGCAAAGAAAGTACTAAGTGCTGGGTTAATGTAATAGTAATATGTAGTATGGACACTAAAAGAGAGAGAAAAGTTGAGTTCTTCTAAGTTTAGATACATACACAATCATGTCTTTGAGTGATTCCCTCAGGGATAATCAGCCTAAATCTTAGCTGTCTCAGAGATGCTAGCATTTTGGGAGGCACAGAACTCAGAGATCCTGTTAAAAGAACTGGTCATCTTTGGCCTTCTGGTCCTCCACTCTGAGGAGCAGTTGCTTGTCATGTCTCCTTGGCCCAGAATAGCACATTCACTCCTCCTGCAGTATGTCTTAGCTGAGACTAAACATCTCTCAGTTGCACTCTACTTTGCCATGGGAACACGATTTCCAGCTGGTACATGGATGATGACTGTCTTGGGCCCTTTGGTTGAACAAATAACAAAATAATTCAAAATCTGTCTCTTGCCTTCTTTATCTCTGAAACTTATTAACTTTTTAAGGTTTTTAATCAGTATCTATGGTGTGATTTTTTTTATGTTACTCCAACTCAAAAGCCTCCAATGATGCCCTAGTTTCTAACCATGCCCTTGGGAAGGCATGCTATCAAATAAGGGAACTGTCAAACTGGATTTGGAATCAGAAACCCTAAGTTAAAATTTTGTGGGTTTTTATTTTACTTATTAGTTGTATAGCCTTGGGCAAATCAATTATTCTCTTTTAGCTTCATTATACTCAGCTACAAAAATGAAGAGACAACAGCCCTTTTTTTAGTGGCAAGAAACTGGAAACTAGTGAATGCCCATCAATTAGAGAATGGCTAAATAAGTTATGGTATGTGAATGTTATGGAATGTTATTGTTCTATAAGAAATGATCAGCAGGATGATTTCAGAAAGCCCTGAAAAGACTTACATGAACTGATGCTAAGTGAAGTGAGCTGTACCAGGAGATCATTGTACATGGCAACAAGATTATATGATGATCAATTCTGATGGACATGCCCTTTCCAACAATGAGATGATTCAGATCAGTTCCAGTAATCTTGTGTTGATGAGAGCCATCTACACTCAGAGAGAGGACTGTGGGGACTGAGTGTGGATCACAGAATAACATTTTTGCTTCTTTTGTTGTTGTTTGCTTGAATTTTGTTTTCTTTCTTATTTTTTTCCTTTTTAATCTGTTTTTTTTTTGTGTGTGTGTGCAACAAGATAATTGTATAAATATGTATGCCTACATTGGATTTTCATATATTTTTTTTACTATGTTTAATATATATTGAATTGCTTGCCATCTAGGGGAAGGAGTGGGGGGAAGGAGAGGGGAATTGGAACACAAAGGTCAATGTTGAAAAATTATCCTTGCATATGTTTTGAAAATAAAAAGCTTTAATAAAATATTTAAAAATAAATAAAATTAACAACAACATGAAAAAAATGGATCTAAATCTTTTCAAGATTAGTCAGCCAAAGAAATAACTTGTTAAAAGCAAAGGAATTTTCATGAAATATTAAGAAAAAAATCACACTAGAATATTGCTTCCCTTTCATCACCCCTGTTCTTGTACACATCTGGTGATATTGTCTGGTACTATCTTTGCATTGTTTTCATTATTAAAAATAAATAAAATTAACAACAACATGGGAAAAAATGAAGAGGTAGAACTAGATGATCCTCAGCTACAAAAATGAAGGGGCAGAACTAGATGATCTTCAAGGGTTCTTTCCATCTCTAAGTCTGTGTTTCTGTGCCCATTTCCAAACTGAATTCTTCAAGGTCCCTCCTACTCTAGTCCTACACTACCTGTTCAAACTTATTTTTCATGATTCATCAGAGTCATAATTTGCTCCAGTCAAGCAGATTTTTATCATTTTTCTATAAGAAATTTTTGTGAATACTTTATGCTTTTCATCTTTCTTTTACCTAAGCTCTACCCATTTTAATGCCTATTTCATCCATGAAACCTCTCCTTCAGTCCACATTTTTCTGCTTTCAACTCTCAAAACACCAGTCTGTACCACACAATTTAGCTTTTAATTATATACTGTCCCATTTACTCTCTAATTTGTTCTTCTATTAGTTTCTCTTCAACTTACATTATATGCAGAGAACATTTTACAACATGTTTTAGTAAATTCCATACTGCAAGATACATACAATGTATGGACCGATTGATTGTAAAGAGGCTTTGGAGAAATCATTTTCAGCCTTTGGCCTTGCCCAAAAAAAGAAAAATCTGCACTAGATTACCTCAGAAGTCCTGTCCAATGCTCAAGATTTGTGATTATAGCTAAAATTTTACTTGTTTGTTTGCTATATCTAGCTCTTGTAAATAAAGCAGGGAAGATTATTTATCTGTTTTCTTGAGTCCCTTGCAGATGAAGTTTCTTTTCTTTTTTTTTTTTTTAATAACTTTTTATTGACGGAATCCATGCCAGGGTAATTTTTTACAGCATTATCCCCTGCACTCACTTCTGTTCTGATTTTTCCCCTCCCTCCCTCCACCCCCTCCCCCAGATGGCGAGCAGTCCTTTACATGTTGAATAAGTTACAGTATATCCTAGATAAAATACATGTGTGCAGAACCAAACAGTTCTCTTGTTGCACAGGGAGAATTGGATTCAGAAGGTAGAAATAACCCGGGAAGAAAAACAACCATGCAAGCAGTTTATATTCATTTCCCAGTGTTCTGTCTTTGGGTGTAACTGCTTCTGTCCATCTTTAATCTGAATTAACTCTCTTTATCGAAGAGATCCACTTCTATCAGAATATATCCTCAAACAATGTATCATTGTTGAGGTATATAATGATCTCCTGGTTCTGCTCATTTCACTTAGCATCAGTTCATGTAAATCTCGCCAGTCCTCTCTGTATTCATCCTGTTGTCATTTCTTACAGAACAATAATATTCCATAATGTTCATATACCACAATTTACTCAGCCATTCTCCAATTGATGGGCATCCATTCATTTTCCAGCTTCTAGCCACTACAAACAGGGCTGTCACAAACATTTTGGCACATACAGGTCCCTTCCCCTTTTTTAGTATCTCTTTGGGATATAAGGCCAGTAGAGACACTGCTGGATCAAAGGATATGCACAGTTTGATAACTTTTTGAACATAGTTCCAAATTGCCCTCCAGAATAGCTGGATGTGTTCACAATTCCACCAACAATGTATCGGTGTCCCTGTTTTCCCATATCCCTTCCAACATTCCACATTATCTTTCCCTGTCACTCTAGCCAATTTGACAGGTGTGTAGTGGTCAGATGAAGTTTCAATGGGGGAAGTAGCAAAGGCAAAGATTGGGTAACATAGTGTCAAGGTGACAGACCAAAAAGATACAGATTAATGTGCCTCTATCATCTCACATCTCAAATCCATCCTTACTGTAAATACTACACTTTTTATGTCTTCATATTTTAATAAACCACTCAAAATTTTAAAATAATTCCTCCTTCCTATAGCTAATAGGCCCAAACTTCTGTGCCTAATTTTTGGAGTCATCAGTGCTAGGGCTCCATCCTGGATAACCAAGTTCATTGCCTATGAATCTCTTGGTCAATGATTTCTAATTAGACTGGTCTTCTAGACTACAAGGTTCCCTCCCAGTGAAGCAACATGGTAAGAGAGGGATATACTTGGAATTAGGAAGACCTAAGTGCAAATCTTGCCTCAGACACTTACCTATGGTGTGATTTTGGGCATCCTTTGTATGACTTAGTTTCCTCATCTGCAAAAGAGAATAATCAACTTATAGTGCCTATCTCCCCAGGCTGTAAGTAGCAAATAAAATAATGCATACAGAGTGTTTTGTATACTTTAAAGAATGATATAAATGTTAGTAATTATTATTGTTGAAATTAATTAAAATCCCAGGTCTTCATTTACCAGCTCTGTGACTTTGAACAGTCACTAACCTCCCTGAACATCATTTTCTTCATTTGCAAAATGTAGGTCTTGGACTATATAACCTTTGATATCCCCTACCCCTTAAAATTAATGCTCTTCCCCAATTAAATTTCAAGCTTCTTGAAGACAAGGATCATGTTTAGATTTATGCATCCTTCCATCTCTAGCCCCACCATAGGACATTGCACCTAGAAAGTGGTCGTCTATTAAATGCTCAGTAAATGTTGGAGATTAATTGATTGGCACTATCTCCTACTGAATTTTTGTAAATTAGTTTATCAGAACAGTGTATAATTTCATTAATTTATTCATTATTAAATGCATCAGTGTAGTAGAAGATCTTTTTACTAGCAGGTGAATTTGGTCAAATCACTTAACTTAACTGAGGCTTACTTCCTTCTTCTATAAATTGTAGAAAATAATAGTGAAACTTCCTACAAGTGGCAAAATGGTATATTGGTCCAGAGGTCTTGGACCTGGAGTCAGGAGACCTGGTCCAAATCCTAGTTCGATACGTATTAGTTGTATGACCTGAGCAAGTCACTTAATGTTTCTATGTCTCTCACCTATTGTAAAGATGACAATAATTCATGGCAGCTAGGGCATTCCCTCTCCTTAGACGTGAGCCAACCAAAATACCCCAGGCTGAAGGTACTTTATGGATCTAAATCTTTTCAAGATTAGTCAGCCAAAGAAATAGCTTGTTAAAAGCAAAGGAATTTCATGAAATATTAAGAAAAAAATCATACTAGAATATTGCTTCCCTTTCACCACCCCTGTTCTTGTACACATCTGGTGATATTGTCTGGTACTATCATTGCATTGTTTTCATTGGGCCTGCTCACTCAATATGTTAGATATACCCAGTTTCTTTACTATGATCTTGCCTACTACTAATTTCTGGGCTCAATAAAGTCAAATTGAGAAATCTTTAGTTATCACCATAGCCAGCTAAAAAGCCAGGCAGAACACTTCTAAGTTAAGATAAAGTCTGTTTTGCTCTTTGTTTCACTCCAACCTCAGGATGGAAATTAATGTCCTTTGTTAGAGACGACTATCTAACATAGAGTTAGATATTCCCAATATGCTCTCAGGCAAATATGACATAAATATGATCTGGAACAAAAGGTAAGCTAAGGAGGCAAAGTCATTGTTACATCATTCTATTCCTACCCATCCTTTATGTCTGTAGATTTATGACTATAGAATTAGGACTGTAATTAGGCGTGGACATCTAATTGGTGCTGTGGAGAGAATGCTGGGTCTGGAATCGGGAGGAATTAAATCCATATTAAGACTTGGACACTTATTACATGTGTGAACCTGGGCAAGTCACTTAACTCTGCTTGCTTTAGTTTCCTTGTTTGTAAACTAAGTTGAAGGAAATGGCAAACCACTCCAGTATCATTGCCAGGAAAACCTCAAAAGGAGTCACAAAGAATTAGATATGACTCAACAACAAAAAAATTTGGTATAGAACTTTCATATTATGCATTTTTTTAAAGCTCAAATTGGATTCATCTCTTTGAAATGGGTCTTATAGAAGAAGAGGATCCTAGAGACTTTCCTGATTAGCAAGAATCTAAGAATCTCTGTGTGTCTTTTCAAAAAAAGTTAAATATGTGCAATTCTTTTAAACATATTTTCATATTTGTCATGCCATAAAAGAAAAGTCAGACCAAAAGGGGAAAAAAAACATAAGAAAGAAAAAAATAAACAAATAAGCAAACAACAACAACAAAAAAAACAAAAAGAAAAAAAAAGAAAATGCTATGTTTTTATCAAAAAAAAAAAAATCCATGAGAGAGGGGAAAAAAAAGTGAACATAAGAATAAGTTGATTTAAGTTCAATTTTCACAGTTTTCTTTCTGGATATAGATGGTGTTTCCCAAAGTTTATTGGGATTGCCTTAGATCACTGAACAACTGAGAAGAACCAAGTCTTTTATAGCTTCACACGTTTCTTAAGATCGCCATAAGATCAGTATTAAATTCCTATTTGATTTGTCCAGGAGATTGTGACTAGGGTTTCACAGTGCAGTAAATAAAACATCTCAATTATCTGAGCATCCAAGAATCTGTGGTTCCTGATCATTGTATATACCTTGAAGAAAATCTTCATTTAGATGACAAGCCCTCTTTAACTTCCCCAACCCTCCAGGAGCTCATGATTTGATTTTTTTTTTTTTATGTAAAACTCATTTCACCCCTATCCCTAGGCCTCGACCCTGTTACCTCAGTTTTCAACCTCAGTTTCTCCTTTTCATTTTTATTTTATTTTATTTTTTACTAGACCTGAGATTTCTTTGGGAGTAATGTCTAATGAGGAAACTCCTTCATCACCTTTTCTGCAACTTATATTTTTGCAGAATTGCCCCAGGATGCCGAGATGTTAAGCAATGGACTTCAAATAACTCAGCCAATATGTGTCAGAAGCAGGACTGGGAGCTAGATCTTCATAATTCTGAGGTTGGTTCTCTATTCACAGGGCAATACTGCCCCTTATCAAGCTAAAAAATGGAAGGCAACATATTCTTCTATAAATGTCTATGAAACTATAAGAAAGATATTTGCATTACCTATATAGCATGTTTACTTGTTGCCTTTGCTTCTTCATTTCTCACTTATTTCTTAGCTCCTTGGAAATTGACTTTTGACCTCCTCACTTAACTGAACACTTTTTTTGTTCTATATTTGAAAAAAACATCAAATTTGAAGTCAAAATCCTTGTGTTTAAATCCAACTTATAAAATGAGGAGATTGGACTTGATGGCCCCTAAGATATCTTCTATCTTGAAATCTGTGAGCCTTTTTCCCACAAATTCTTCTCTGGTCTCAAAAGGCCTGAGAAAGAAAAAAAAAGAATGAGAATGAAAAGACAGAGATTCCTAATGAGATTCTTATCTGGGTAATAATGATAAGGAACAACTGAAAAGTTGTTTATGTCTCAGTTGTGTCTATTCTTCATGACTTCATTGGGGGTTTTCCTGGCAAAGATATTGGAATGACTTACCATTTCCTTCTCCAGCTCATTTTATAGATAGGAAAACTGAGGCAAATAGGGTGAGTTGACTTGCTCAAGGTCATATATCTAGTTAAATATCTAAGGCCAGATTTGAACTCTGGGAAATGAGTGTTCCTAACTTTAGGCCCCATGCTCTATGTACTGTGCCACCTCACTGTCTCATATGACAAATGATATTTTAATTTCATAGGAAATTGTTACTAAGAAAGCTTAATTGTTGGCATTGATTTAAAAAAAAAACTTGAGTTTCTAATAAGAATTTTTTTTAAAAAAGAAAAGGCTGGGGATTACTTGACATTTTATAATATCCATGCAATGTTTATAATTTATTATCTGAACTTATACAAAACCACAGTCCTAGAGTCATGTCCCTTTCCCTGAGAAAAGGAGCCTCTGGCTTAATGGCGTGTGAGAGCTCTCTCAGTTGCAATTAATCAAAATATTTAAGACTCTAATGGAGTAAGGAACACTGTGTTAGTCATTGGAAGAGAAATACAATTTAGGTAAAACACAGGTCATCATATTCAGGGTGCATTAAGCTGAGGAGAGAATAACAATTCATATTTCTATAGTATTTTGTGATTCTTGGACCTTTTCTTATAATCATATTATGAAAGAGGCAGAACTGAAACTAAAAGCTCTTCTGGGAGACATTTGAGTGATGTGGGGCCCATAAGAAAGAGGAGTCTTATGATATATGTATGTGTATCAAAAGACCTCAATTTCTGAATGGATGCCTAATAGTTGTGAAATTGCTGAAAAAGGTTATATATAAATAAAGGAACACTATTGTTCTATAAGAAATGATGAGCAGGCTGATTTAAGAAAAGCCTGGAGAGACTTAACATGCATGAACTGATGCTGAGTGAAGTGAGTAGAATGAAGAAATAGCAAGACTGTGATGATCAACTATGATAGACTTGGCTCTTCTCAGCAATATAGTGATCCAAGATATTTCCAATAGACTTGGGATGGAAAATGCTATATATACCCTCCCAAAAAACTATGGAGACTTAATGCAGACTGAAGTATCCTATTTTCACTTTTTTGTTTTGTTTTATTTTTTCTTCATTTTTGTGGTTTATCCCCTTTTGTTTTGATTTTTCTTTCTTAACATGACTAGTATTGAAATATTTTAAAAGTGATTGTACATGTATAACCTGTATCAGTTTGCTTACTGTTTTGGGGAAGGTGGAAGTAAAGGAGGAAAGGAGAAAAAAAAATTGGAATTCAAAATCTTACAAAATGAATATTGAAAACCATTGCTACATGTAATTGGAAAAATAAAATACGATTAAAATGAAAAAAAGTACCTCAATTTCAAGCAAGTGTAGCAGTAGCTTCAGTTGTTGACTGCAACCAGGTAAGGTAAGCAACAGCAAGAAACTTAAGTCCTTTCAACATTAAGATGCCCTTGGGTAGAAACAGGACCAATGTGTGTGTGTGAGAGGGAGGGGGAACAACAATTTTCAGCTAAATTTCTTTATCAGTTTTTTTTTTTTTTTGTCCAGGTTCACAAGGTAAAAAAATGATCTAAACATGTTTACATGCATTCTAGAAAATTATCAGTATTCTATGATATATAACAATACAATATATATATAATATATAAATAAAAATAGTAATTGCTCAGCTCACACCCAGAAAATTGGTAAAAAGGAGATAATTTAATATTGGAAATGTTGTAGAAAGATGAACAAACTAATGCACTATTGATGGAATTTTGAATTGATCCAGTTATTATGAAAAGCAATCTGGAATTAAGCAAAGAGAATGATTAAAATGCCCAGAGATTCTATTGCCAGGCATAAGCAAGTCAATGACAAAAAGAAAGACTCTATATATTCCAAATATGTATAGCATACCTGGAAACAAAGTAAATGCCCTTTGATTGGGAACAGCTAAACTAATTATGATACTTGAATATAATAGAATATTATTATGTTATAAGAAATTATGAATGTGGTGAATACAACAGAGAAGAATGGGAAGAGCATATGAACTGGTGAAAAGTAAAGTAGGCAGATACAGAAAAATTGTGGAAAGTGTATGTGATACCCAAAACCAAAGATATTAATAAAATTTATCTGAAATAACTAATCACAAATGTACTCTCTTATCAGTTTGATCCACCCTCCCTTCCTCATCCTGGATTTGTTATGGTACAAGAGCTTATGTATTTCAAGAAACCTATGAGCTATGCCATGTAGGGGTATCCAAGATGGGTAGATCATAGTGGAGAGTTCTGACAAAATGTTATTCACTGGAGAAGGAAATGGCAAATTACTCCAGTATCTTTGCCAAGAAAACCCCAAGGATAGTACTAAAATGATAAAAGATGACATCAGAAGCCCCTCAGGTCAGAAGGCATTTAATATACTACTGGAAAAGAGTGGAGGACAACTATAATTCTAGTACTAATGAAGTAGCTAGTAGGGCCAAAGCCAAAAGAAAGCTCAGTTGTGGAATTCTCTGGTGACAAAAGGAAAGTCTGATGCTATAAAGATCAATACTATATAGGTACCTGGAATGTAAGATTTATGAACCAAGATAAATTGGAGTTGATCAAATAGGAGATGAAAAGATTAAACATTATCATCTTGGATGTCAGTGAACTTAAATAGATGGGAATGGATGAATTTAATTTAAATTATCACTACATATACATCTGTGGGCAAGAATTCCTTAGTTGATGAGTTCTTTGAAGATTGACAATATCTTCTAGAAATAACATAGACACACACACACACATACACACATACACAGAAGTTTCATTCATCACAAAGAATTGGAATTATGAACTCAGAAATCAAAAGATAATTGGAATAATGAGCAAGTTTGGCCTTGGATACAAAATGAAATAGCATAGAGAACTAATAGAGTTTTGTGAAGATAATTCACTGGTTATAATAAACATTTTTTTCAATAACTCAAAAGATAACTCTATATATGGACATCCCCAGATGGTCAATATAGAAATCAGATTGATTATATACTTTGCAGCCAAAGGTAGACAAGCTCTAGATGGTCAGTTAAAACAAGATCTGGAGCTGACTATGGATTTTTCTTTTCTTTTTTTAGGTTTTATGTGTACATTCATTTTTTAGCATACTTCCTTATGAGTCATATTGGGAGAAAAAAATCAGAACCAAAGGGAAAAACCATGAAAAAGAAAAAAAAAAAAGGGGGGGGGGAAATAAGTGAAAATAGTATGCTTTGATTCACATTGTCTTCATTTTCCCTCTGGATATAGATGGCATTTTCCATCCAAAGTTTATTGGAATTGCCTTAGTTCACTGAACTGCTGGAAAGAGCTAAGTTTATAGTAGCTGATCATTACATCATTTTGGTGTTGCCATGTACAATGTTTTACACTTCATTCAGCATCAGCATATGTACATCTTTCCAGGCTTTTCTGCAATCAGCCTGTTATTATTTCTCATAGAACAATATCTCCTTACTTTTGTGTACCATGGCTTGTTAAGTCATTCCTCAATTGATGGGCATCTACTCATTTTCCAATTCTTTACTTTCACAAAAAGGGCTACTACAAATATTGTTTGCACATGTGAGCTTTCCTTCTTCTCTTAAGATCATGAGCTTCTTGTTGCAAAATTCAGACTAAAATTAAAGAAAGTAGGGAAGACCAAAAGACTACTTAGATATGACCTAAATAATGTTATAGGTAATGAATTGATTTAAGGGATTAGGACTGGTAGAAAGAGTACTTGGAGAACTATGGACAGAGATTTGCAATGTTATACAGGAGACAGAAACAAAAAACATTCTAAAGAAAAAGAAGAGCAAGAAAACAAAATGACTGCATGATGAGGCTTTACAAATAACTGAGTAAAAAAGGAAAAGAAAAGTTACATCCAACTGAATGCAGAATTCCAGAGAATAGCAAAGAAGGATAAGGTTTTCTTAAATGACCAATAAAAAAGAAATGGAAGAAAATAATTGAATAATAAAGGTAAGAAATCTCTCCAAGGAAATTAGAGATATCAAAAGAAAATTTCATGCAAAAATGGAAATGATAAAGAGATTGAAATGATAGGGATTTAACAAAAGCAGAAGAGATAAAGAGGTGACAAGAATATGCAAAAGAACTATACAAGAAAAACTTTAACATTACCAATAACCACAATGCTGTGGTTACTGATCTAGAGCCGGACATCCTGGAGAATGAAGTCAAATAAACCTTAGGAAGCAAGGTGATAGAATGCCAGCTGAATTTTTTTTTTTTTTAACCCCAAAGGATAATGCTGTTAAAGTGTCTCACTCTGTATGCCAGTAACACAAGAGTGGACATTAAATTTAAAAAGATAAGTTTATATCTTAATCCTAAAGAAGAGCAATTCCAAAGAATGTTCAAATTACTAAACAATTGCACTCATCTCACACACCAGAAAGGATGACTTAAAATTCTGGAAGCTAGATTTTAGCATTATGCTAATTGAAAATACCAGAAGAACACGCTGGTTTATGAATAGGCAGAGGAACTAGAGACCAAATTGCCAACATTTGCTGGAGTTGGAGAAAGCAAAAGAATTCCAGAAAAAAATCTACTTCTGCATCATTGGTTACACTAAAGTCTTTGACTTTGACTGTCAAGTACTCAAAGAGGTGGAAATACAAATTATCTTACTTGTCTCCTGAGGAAGCTGTATGTGGGCCAAGAAGTAAAAAACATGAAATGACTGATTGGTTGAAGATTGAAAAAGGAATATAACAAGGTGTAATGACCGCGTATTTAAAATCAGCCGGAGTCAGGAATTCAGGTTAAGGGAAAAATCTTCAATATTTATTGAAGTGAAGAGGTGAATAAAGATTGCGATAGCAAATATAGGCAAGAAAGGTTGAGATAGCAATATGGACAGTTGCGACAGGAAGCCAGCTAACAGAGAGAGATGTGAGCTGAGCAAACCGTGGCAAGGCAATCCCAAAAGTCTCTCCTTCCCCTTCCTTTTCCACTCCCCTGCCTCCACCCACCAAAATCGTCATTTCCTATACAACACATCAGGACTTGCACAAAGAGTGGGCGGGGGCCATTCTTTCTCCAAGTTTATATATTAATAGAGTAAGGTCCAATTACTATTTAGCCTCATGTGCTTGGGACCTCAGTGCATCAACTCAAGCCTCAGCCCATTACAACAAGGCTATATATTGTTATCTTATTTATTTAACCTATATGCAGAATACTTCACACAAATGCCAAGCTGGATGAATCAAAAGCTATAATTAAAGTTGCTGGGGAAAATATCAATGATTTCAGATATCCATATGATTACCATTCTTTTGGTAGAAAGTGAAAAGGAATTAAGAAGTCTCTTCATGAGGGTAAAAGAAGAGAGTATAAAAGTGTCTTTCAGCTCAACATCAAAATACTAAAATCTTGGCAAATGGTCCCATCACTCCCTGGCAAAAAGAGGGAGAAGAAATGGAAACTGTCAGATTTTACATTCTTGTGTTCAAGAGTTGCTGTAGATGGTGATTGCAACCATGAAATTAAAAAATGCTTGCTCCCTGGAAGGAAAGTTATGCAAATCTGAATAGCATTCTAAAAAGCAGAGACATCACCTTGCTTACAAAGGACTATGTTATCAAAGCTATGGTTTTTCTGATAGCAATGTATGTCTGTGAAAGTTACACTATAAGGAAAGCTGAATACAGATGTTTTTTAAATTTTAGTTCTGGGGAAGACTTTTGAGAGTTCCTTGGATAGCAAAGAGATCAAAATAGTCAATTTTTTTATTAAAGCTTTTATTTACAAAACATATGCATGGAAAACTTTTCAATACTGACCCTTGCAAAACCTTGTGTTCTAAAAAAATTTTTCTCCTCCTTCCCCCCACCTCTTTCTCTAGATGGCAGGTAGTCCACCACATGTTAAATATGTTAAAATATATGTCAACCCCAAAGAGATACTAAAAAAGGGAAAGGGACCTGTATGTGCCAAAATGTTTGTAGCAGCCCTGTTTGTAGTGGCTAGAAACTGGAAAATGAATGGATGCCCATCAATTGGAGAATGGCTGGGTAAATTGTGGTATATGAATGTTATGGAATATTATTGCTCTGTAAGGAATGACCAGCAGGATGAATACAGAGAGGCTTGGAGAGGCCTACATGGACTGATGCTAAGTGAGATGAGCAGAACCAGGAGATCATTATACACTTCAACAACGATATTGTATGAGGATGTATTCTGATGGAAGTGGATTTCTCTGACAAAGAGACTTAACTGAGTTTCATTGGATAAATGATGAACAGAAACAGCTACACCCAAAGAAGGAATACTGGGAAATGAATGTGAACTATTTGCATTTTTGATTTTCTTCCCGAGTTATTTTTACCTTCTGAATCCAATTCTCCCTGTGCAGCGGGAGAACTGTTCGGTTCTGCAAGTATGTATTGTATCAAGGATATACTGCAACATATTTAACATATATAGGACTGCTTGCCACCTTGGGGGGAGGGGGAGGAGGGAGGGAGGGGAAAAAACGAAACATAAGTGATTGCAAGGGATAATGTTGTGTAAAAATTATCCTGGCATGGATTCTGTCAATACAAAGTTATTATTAAATAAAATTAAATTTAAAAAAATAATAATAAAATAAAATAAAATATATGTCAAATCCTGGGGCAGCTAGGGGGTACAGTGAATAGAGCACCAGCCTTGAAGTCTGGGGACCCGAGTTCAAATTTGACCTCAGACACTTAATACTTACTATCTAGACCCAGGCAAGTCACTTAACCCCAATTGCCAGCCAAAAAAAAGTTAAATCTTGCTGCACAAGAAAAATTGAATCAAGAAGGAAAAAACTGAAAAAGAAAACAAAATGCAAGCAACAACAGAAAGAGTGAAAATGCTATGTTGTGATACACATTGTGGTCCCACAGTGCTCTCTCTGGATGTAAATGGCTCTCTTAATCACAAGATTATTGGAACTGATCTGAATCATCTCATTGTTGGAAAGGGCCTGTCCATCAGGATTTATCAACATAGAATCTTGCTGTTGCTATGATCTCCTGGTTCTGCTCATTTCATTTAGCATCAGTTCATGTAAGTCTCCCCAGGCCTCTCTAAAATCATCCTGCTGGTCATTTCTTATAGAACAATAATATTCCACAACACTCATGTACCATAATTTATTCAGCCATTCTCCAATTGATGGGCATCCACTTGGTTTCCAGTTTCTTGCCACTACAAAGAGGGCTGCCACAAACATTTTTGCACTTTGAGTCCCTTTTCTTCCTTTAAGATCTTTTTGGGATATAAGCCCAGTAGAAACACTGTTGGATCAAAGGGTATGCACAGTTTGATAACTTTTTGAGCATAATTCCAAATTGCTCTCCAGAATGATTGGATCCATTCACAATTCCACCAACAATGCATCAGTGTCCCAGTTTTCCCACATCCCCTACAACATTCATCATTATATTTTCCTGTCATCTTAGCCAATCTGAGAGGTGTGTAGTGGTATCTCAGAGTTGTCTTAATTTGCATTTCTTTGATCAATAGTGATTTAGAGCATTTTTTCATATGGAATCAGTCAATATTTAATGAAATTAATTCTGGCTATTATTCATTGGAAGGTCAAATACTAAAGCTGAAGTTTAAATACTTTTGTTACATAATGAGAAGATGGAACTTATTGGAAAAGACCTTGATGTTGGGAAAGGATAAAGGCAAAAGGAAAAGGGGATGGGAGAAGATGAAATAAATAGTATCATGGAAACAATGAACATGAATTTGGAGAGACTTCAAGAGATAGTGAAGGATAGATGGGCCTGGTATACTATGGTCTTTGAGTTTCTGGAGAATTGTTTAGAATTCTGGAGTTGTGGAGACACAACTAAACAACAAAAAAATCAGCTCTTTCTCCATGCAGACTATGCTGGGAAAAATCCCCTTTGGGTTTTGACTTTCCTTCTAATAAATATGCTCCATACATTCATGATCAGACAAATTAATGACAGATGACCATTGTGTTTTTAATAATAGCTTCAAATAGTAAATTAAATAAATCATATTTCCAAATGCTGACTACTTTGGCTAGTGCCAAGAAGGAACAAATAACTTTCTCTACACATTCTTCCTGGCCATCCCCAAGTAGGTTGGAAAGGATACAAGGAAGTGAGTGGTTGGCTAGGTAAACAGAAAGCAACTTCCGTTTCAGAGCTGGAGCGGGGGAAAAAGGTATTATGGACTGGTGTTGTATGCTTTCCTGATCCCAAGGTTTGCTGATTTTCACTTGTTCCTTTGACTCTGCCCCATTCTTGCTCTAACCTGTTCTGCTTTTCAGGTTCAGTTTGATCTTATCACCTCTACTATCCTTTGTGTCTTCCTGCCTATGATTCTGGGTAAGTAGACAGGGGTTCTAGATAATCTGGATGCTTATTACTATTGATCTTCTATGCAGTTCTCCTTTTCCTTCTCAATTTATTTGCCTGGCTACCTAGGTTTAGGCAAAAGACCTCTTTGGGTGTAAAGTCTTTGGATTCATTATATCCTTATGATTAATGTCTCTAGAGGTAGGGTAATATGCACTGAGACAAAGACTGTATATATTTTCCTTATTTTTGTAGACGAATTTGAGAGAGACAGACAGAGACAAAGAGAGAGACAGAGAGACAGAGAGCTAGAGAGAGACAGACTGTATTGGGCTGAGGCTCGAATTGATGCACTGAAGTCCCAAGCATCTGAGGCTAAAGAGTAATTGGACCATACTCTATTAATATATAAGCTTGGAGAAAGAATGGCCCCCGCCCACTCTTTGTGCAAGTCCTGATGTGTTGTATAGGAAATGATGATTTTAGTGGGTGGAGGCAGGGAGGGGAAAGGGAAGCAGAAAGAGAGACTGCTGGCTGGTTTCTTGACATAGCTTCTCATATTGCTATCACGACCACCCTTCACCTCCCATCCTCCTTCACCTCCCATCCCCCTTCACCTCTGCTGACTGGCTTCCTGTCACAGCTACCCATATTGCTATCGCAATCATTCTTCACCTCTACCAAGAATAAAGATTGAAGATTTTTCCCTTAACCTGAATTCCTGACGCTGGCTGATTTTAAATATGCGGTCATCACATTTGGCACCCAACTTGGGGACCAAGGACCCTACTTTCACTAAAGAAGTCTCCAGTGACCAAGAACTTAGATGAGTATAATAGACAAACAGGGAACTTATTTTCTTAAAGACTAAACTAGTAACCTTTTTTGGCTGAAATGGGACAGATGCTAGCTAAAGGTTCTCCATCCCCCACCTGTCTTTTCTTTTTTAGGCCTACTATAACACCTACTATTCCTTCGATCAGTCACCAGTTGTTAGGTTCACCAGTGTTTAATTCTTATATTTCATCATTTACAAAAAAGATGAACTAGCATCATGGTAGATAATATTACATGTAGTCAGCCCTAAATGGCATTTGGACACATGCAAAAAATGAAACATACAGAAGTAATGAATAACTCCAATGTGATGCATGTAAGACATTAGGTCTTCAGTATGTTTCATTATTTGCATTTCTCAGTGGAGAACACAGGTGGTCATGCCATCCCTGACTCCTTAGGGAGGTCAGAGCCCCCAAGAGGAAGTGATCACACCCTCCCTGACTTCTCAGCAAAGGAGATGAAAGCACCAAAAAGGAGGTGATCATGATCCCCCTGACTTCTCAGGAAGGGAGATGAAAAGCACCAAAGGGAAGTGGGGGTTGCTAGCGGGTTTCTGGGCTGAAGGGTCTTATTATGCACAAACCATCAGCATGGGAAGTATTACACAAGCACATAGCAACAACGCAGAGGCTATTAGTGATGACTCTCCCCACAGTCAATGCAGGCTTGATGTGGTGTAACAAACATGAATTGTACACCCAAGTAATGGTATAAAAAACAATATAAATCAACATGGTGTTGTAAAAGATTGCCAGAAGTCTTAGAAGGAGAGTATGTAAACAGCAGTCACACATACACCTTCTTCAGCAGCCAAGAGATAGTCCAAAACCAATCTATTGTCCATTGTTTCACATATCAGGGAGTCCAATGATCCCCCCATTTTTGGAAGTCTTGCAAAAATCTTTTTATGTGTTAGGGAATCCAATGATTCTAGCAGATTTTGAAGTCCTGTAACAGTCATCATTTCTCAGAAAATCCAATGATTTCTGAGGGCTTTCAAGTCTTATGTCTCAAAGAACCCAATGATTCCTGAGGGTTTTGAAATCCTAAAACAATCTTATCATGTCTCAGAGAATCCAATGATTCCTGAGAGTTTTGAAGTCCTACAACAATCTTATGTCTCAGAGAATCCAATGATTCCTGAGGGTTTTGAAGTCCAACAACAATCTTATGTCTCAGAGAATCCAATGATTCCTGAGGGTTTTGAAGTCCTACAACAATCTTATGTCTCAGAGAATCCAATGATTCCCGAGGATTTTGAAGTCCAATAACAATCTTATGTCTCAGAGAATCCAATGATTCCTGAGGGTTTTGAAGTCCAACAACAATCTTATGTCTCAGAGAATCCAATGATTCCTGAGGGTTTTGAAGTACTACAACAATCTTATGTCTCAGAGAATCCAATGATTCCTGAGGGTTTTAAAGTCCAACAACAATCTTATATCTCAGATAATCCAATGATTCCTGAGGGTTTTGAAGTCCAACAACAATCTTATATCTCAAAGAATGCAATGATTCCTGAGGGTTTTGAAATCCAACAACAATCTTATCATGTCTCAGAGAATCCAATGATTCCTGAGGGTTTTCAAGTTCTACAACAATCTTATGTCTCAGAATCCAATGATTCCTAAGGGTTTTCAAGTCCTACAACAATCTTATCATGTCTCAGAGAATCCAATGATTCCTGAGGGTTTTCAAGTTCTACAACAATCTTATCATGTCTCAGAGAATCCAATGATTCCTAAGGGTTTTCAAGTCCTACAACAATCTTATCATGTCTTAGAGAATCCAATGATTCCTGAGGGTTTTCAAGTTCTACAACAATCTTATCATGTCTCAGAGAATCCAATGATTCCTGAGGGTTTTCAAGTCCAACAATTTTCTATGTCCATGAGTCAAACACCATAACTGACATGTTCTTTCAATGGTGAGCACAATCAGCAACAGAACCACCCAATATTTCTTGGGTCTTCTCCTTTGTTTCAAGGGTCTGCTCCATCTCTCTGCGATGGACAAGGCGAATATGCCTCGTTGGCGCCCATCTGATTCCTTCTCCTCCTGTAAAAATAAAAGCAAACCCTCTTCCCCAAGCAGTTAACCTATCTAATTTCCTTCTATTTATCACTTTCTGGATCTCTCCACATCACCTGGAGATTATCTAAAGATAGTGGAGCTGTTTGCACTGGACACTGCCCTGTTGTGTTAAAAGGCCTGTAACCTCTCCAACTGTAATTCTGATTGCTTTTCTGTTGGTTGATGACATCAGAGTCCTGAATTTCTAAAGACTCTTTGGGTATAATAGTTGCTATCATGCCCCACCTATCTTTTGATTAATACCTTGGAGCTGGGCCCTGCTTCTCATTTCTCTGGGTCAATCTACATTCAGAGGCCCAGTGAAAGCCTCGGTTACATTTTAGACATGGGGTTTTGGGTTTTATCCTCTCACCCTGTCTTCTCATTCTATCTCCATATCTACAATGAGCTCTCAAATGTCCAACTTCTCCACACTGAAAGCATCTACGAGTTTCTCTACAGAGAAAGAGAGAGAGAGAGAGAGAGAGAGAGAGAGAGAGAGAAAGAGGGGAAGGGAGGGAAGGAGACTGATTTGCTCAAATTTCCTTAGCTAGAAAATGGATGAATGAGAACCCAGTCTCTCAATCCAGTATTCTTTCTATCACATGCTCCCATTTTACATTGTAAGATTTGGAACCATATATACATTTAGCAAAAACTGATTTTAAAAATTGCTTTAGAATGTGACCTACCAGAGTTTATATTCCTCAGTGAGGTTTATCTTGTTAACAATTTAGGCTTAAGCTCACAGAAGTGAAGGAGGAATGAACAGGCAGTTTGATTTTGTTCAATCAAGCCCTATCCTGCCTGGATACAGGCAGCAAAGGAATAGGGATAGCCAGAAGGGGGACAGGATGGAGAATTCACCTAAGCATCCTTTATTCTCGAAAAGGACCATGACATTGGAGAGATAATGCCATGACATGCAAGTAAATTGGATTTAAGGGGAGGGCTCTTACTTCACTTTCCCCTCCAGAGCCATCTGGTTCCAGGGGCAAGATATGGATCAAGACAACTGAAGGTGATCCTGGATGCAGTTTGGCCTTTTAAAGCTAAAGTCTTCAAAAGGTCTTAGTTTGACTGAGGCTGCACCCATTTAAGGTCCATAGATAATGCAGCTTTATCTATGTGAGCTTGGGGGAACCTCAGAAGCCATCTAGTCCAAACTGCTCATTTTACAGATAGGAAAAGTGAAGCCCAGGGAAGTTGTCAATCATCAATCAACATCTGCCAAAAACTGTGGTAAGTGTTTCTAGAATAAGCAGAAAGGCAAAAGCAACCCCAGCTTTCAAGGAGCTCAAATCCTAAATCTGTAAGACTTCATACAAGCAACTGAACAAGCAAGAGATATACAAAATAATTGGAGGTATTTCTCCTATTTTTCCTATTTCAGAAATAAATTTCTGAGAAAAGATGTTAGCATTTAGATGGATGGGAAGGATGTCTTGTAGAAAGTAGAATTTTATTATTTTTTTTAAAAAAAATTTATTATAGCTTTTTATTTACAAGATATATGCATGGGTTATTTTTCAGCACTGACCCTTGCAAAACCTTCTGTTCCAACTTTTCGTCTCCTTCCCCCCATCCCCTCTCCCAGGTGGCAGATAGACCAATACATGTTAAATATGTTAAAGTATATGTCAAATACAATATATGTATACATGTCCATACAGTTATTTTGCTGCACAAGAAGAATCAGACTTAGAAATAAGGGAAAATTAACCTGAGAAGGAAATAAAAAATGCAAGCAAATAAAAACAGAGTGATTGGAAATGCTATGTAGTGGTTCACACTCATTTCCCAGAGTTCTTTTGCTGGGTATAACTGGCTCTCTTCATTATTTAACAAATGGAACTGATTTGGTTCATCTCATTGTTGAACAGAGCCACATTCATCAGAATTGATATTGTTGTTGAAGTATATAATGATCTCCTGTCATGTTCATTTCACTCAGCATCACTTCATGTAAGTCTCTCCAGGCCTTTCTGAAATACTCCTGCTTGTCATTTCTTACCGAACAATAATATTCCATAACATTCATATACCACAATTTACCCAGCCATTCTCCAATTGATGGGCATCCACTCAGTTTCCAGCTTCTAGCCACTACAAACAGGGCTGCCACAAACATTTTGGCACATACAGGTCCCTTTCCTTTCTTTAGTATCTCTTTGGGATATAAGCCCAGTAGAAACACTGCTGGATCAAAGGGTATGCACAGTTTGATAACTTTTTGAGCATAGTTCCATATTGCTCTCCAGAACGGCTGGATGTGTTCACAGTTCCACCAAGAATGTATCAGAGTCCTAGTTTTCCCACATCCCCGTCAACATTCTGCATTATCTTTCCCTGTCATTCTAGCCAATCTGACAGGTGTGTAGTGATATCTCAGGATATCAGCAGTGATATTCCTGCTCTGTAAGGAATGACCAGCAGGATGAATACAGAGAGGCTTGGAGAGACTTACATGAACTGATGCTGAGTGAAATGAGCAGAACCAGGAGATCATTATATACCTCAACAACAATACTGTATGAGGATGTATTCTGATGGAAGTGGATTTCTTTGACAAAGAGACCTAACTGAGTTTCAATGGATAAATGACGGACAGAAACAGCTACACCCAAAGAAAGAACACTGGGAAACGAATATGAACTATTTGCATTTTTGATTTTCTTCCCGGTTATTTATACCTTCTGAATCCAATTCTCCCTGTGCAACAAGAGAACTGTTCGGTTTTGCAAACATATATTGTATCTAGGATATATTGCAACATATCTAACATATATAGGACTGCTTGCCATCTTGAGGAGGGGGTGGAGAGAAGGAGGGGAAAAATTGAAACAGAAGCGAGTGCAAGGGATAATGTTATAAAAAATTACCCTGGCATGGATTCTGTCAATATGAAGTTATTATTAAATAAAATAAAAATTTAAAAAATTTGCATTTCTCTGATTAATAATGACTTGGAGCATCTTTTCTTATGTCTAGAAATAGTTTCAATTTCTTCATCCGAAAATTGTTTGTTTATGTTCTTTGGCCATTTATCAAATAGAGAATGGCTTGATTTTTTATAAATTAGAGTCAATTCTCTATATATTTTGGAAATGAGGCCTTTATCATTTGACTGTAAAAATGTTTTCCCAGTTTATTGCTTCCTTTCTAATCTTGTCTGCATTAGTTTTGTTTGTACAAAAACTTTTCAATTTGATATAATCAAAATTTTCTATTTTGTGATCAATAATGATCTCTAGTTCTTCTTTGGCCACAAATTCCTTCCTCCTCCACAGGCCTGAGAGGTAAACTATCCTTTGTTCTTCTAATTTATTTATAATCTCATTCTTTATGCCTAGATCATGAACCCATTTTGACCTTAGCTTGGCATACAGTGTTAAGTGTGGGTCAATGCCTAATTTCTGCCATAAATTCCAATTTTCCCAGCGGTTTTTGTCAAATAGTGAATTCTTATCCCAAAAGCTGGAGTCTTTGGGTTTATCAAATATTAGATTGCTACAGTTATTGACTATTTTGTCCTGTGAACCTAACCTATTCCACTGACTAACAAGTCTATTTCTTAACAAATACCAAATGGTTGTGACTGCTACTTTATAATATAGTTTTAGATCTGGTACAGCTAGGCCACCTAGAATTTTATTCTTGAAGGAAGGCAGGAAGAAAAGAAGAGGGAAAGAATTTTTGAAAGGGGGGATAGCAAGTGAAAACGGATGAGGATTTGAATCCAGATCCCTGATGCCAGATCTGGTGCTCTTTTGGCTGTGTTGTGCTGTAACAGGCAACAGGGGCAAATCTAGGAGCCCCAGGAAAGAAGGGCAGCTATAGTAAGGACAGGCAGCCAAGTTGGGTTAAGGCATGAGAATCAACTGTAATAGCACTCTGAACAAGAATAAATTCTGATCCTAAAGCATAGAATTGTCTTTAATAATGTCTATTGGCTGTGAGGTATTAATCTTAGTTTTTTTTTAAAAAAAGGGTCAAAACTCTGTAATGGAATGTAAGCTTATTAAGGACAAGAATTTTCTGCTTTTCTCCATATTCCTGGTACCTCACACAGAGTCTGGCACAAAGCAGGTACTAAATAAATGCCTGTTGACTTGAATTGCAAATGAATTTCCTGAAGGAGAAAGATAATCAGATTACCCTGCAAAGGAATGCTACTTCTACTTTTAAAAAAAATGGTTATCTTCAGAGATTGTGTGGTATAGCAGTTAAAGAATTAAAGTTAAAGAACTTCTGACATCTATTGGTTGTGTGATCTTGATCAAATTGCTTGATCTCTGGAATAGTTTCCTTCTCCAGCTTATTTGACACTTGAGGATCTGAGGCAAATAAGGTTATGTGCTCCCTGCAAGTTTTTAAAAGTATTAAGTCCCGTGGCTCTTTTCAACAATGAGATGATTCAGACCAGTTCCAATGATTTTGTGATGAAGAGAGCCATCTACACCCAGAGAGAATACTGTGGGAACTGAATGTGGATCACAACATAACATTCTCACTCTTTTTGTTGTTGTTTGCTTGCATTTTATTTTCTTTCTCATTTTTTTCCTTTTTGATTTCATTTTTCTTGTGCTGCAAGATAATTGTATAAATATATATGCATTTTTTGGATTTAACATTTTTTTAAAATCATGTTTAACATAGATTACTTGCTATCTAGGGGGTGGGAAAGAAAGGAGGGACAACTGGAACATAAGGTTTTGCAAGGGTTAATGTTGAAAAATTGTCCATGCATATCTTTTGAAAATTAAAAAGCTTTAATAAAAAAAGAAAAAAACATGTCTAAGTCACAGATTAGGTGCTGACCTGCATTAATACAAAGCATTTTCTTCTGGGAGTTGCTTTTGCTAATGAAAATATAGGTATAGAGAAGAAAAAATTATGGTCAAGAATATATATGACCATTTGGGCCCATCATGGTTCAAGAATGAGAAAGATAGATATATGGCCTGAATGCTACTTTAGTATCATTAATATATGAAAAGCACCAGCAGAAAGCCTCCAGGTCTTAGGTGAATCCTCCACTATAGAGGATTTTTCTGGAGGAATTCTTGACCAAGATCATACAGGTTTCCAGCTGTAACTGAGTTGTGATCTGGGCTGGTGGAGGGAACACTTATCCATTCTAAAACTTTGTTATCACTATCATTGCCATCACAGAAATGGGTACCCAAGTATCTTTTTATAGAGAAAACTATTCTTTCCCCTTCTGAAAGTATTCTTAAGCAGGGATGGAATAACTCAAGAAACTATTTTTTCTCTTTCTCAGGTTTCTCAGGGTCTTTGTAAAACAGTACAATAATTTCAGGCAAGCAATTAAAACAAAATTATTAAGTGCCCACGATGTTGCTAAGTGGGCAGCTAGATGGCACACTGCATAGAACTTTGGGCTTGGAGTCAGAAAGACATCTTCTTGAGTTCAAATCCAGCCTCAGACAGTTAATAGATGTGTGACCCTGGCCAAGACATTTAACCTTGTTTGCCTCAGTTCCTTCAGTGTAAAATGAGCTGGAATAGGAAATGGCAAACTACTCTAGTAGCTCTGCCAAGAAAATGCCAAATAGGGTCATGAAGAATTGAAGAGTAGAGCATGGCTGAAATAACCCAACAACAACAAAATGTTTGGGCACATTACAAATATTATGTATTTGATTCTTGTTGTTGTTGCTATTATTATTATCCCCATTTTATGGTTGAGGAAGCTGAGTACAATATAAAATTATTATACAACAAAAATAAGGTTATTTGTCCAAGGCACCCAGTTAGTGTCTGAGATTGGTCTTAATCCCAGGTTCAGTACTCTATCCACTGTGCTATTTAGCTGCTAGTATTTGACCTGTGGTAGGCCTGAAGTCCGGATAGGAGAGAAGAAAAGAAGAAAAAGGGATAAAGAAAAGAAAATGAGAGAAAAAACAAGAGAGAAAAGAGGGAGAGGAAGACGGAGGAAGAGAAGGGAAGAGGAAGAACGGTAGGGAGTGGTAGAATCACATAGTACTTGCTATGAATTTCAGAGCTTTTACTCTGCTCAACACTGACCTTATTATTCTTCACAAGCATCTCTCTTTAGCTCCATCTTCAGAGGAGAGCCAGGAGAGTTATTAGGAAAGTGGGACCTTGTTTTTGGCTCAGTATGGCAGCCCTGAGTGAAACTTCCCCAGAAGAGTGAAAGGTGATTCTGAAAATTGGTGGCCCTCTTGATACGAGTGGGCTCTACAGCCCCTGTCTTGATTTTCATATCCATAAAAGTCAATATGAGGCAAGGGTGGAGGAGGCTGGAGAGAGAGTGAGTAAGCCCATTTCTAAAGGACAAGGTCTTGAAAAAAAGTAAATTGAATTGAGCCTTGTCAGAGCCAGAGTGGATGCTCAATAAATTCCTGATTACAATAGAGAAACAGAGGTTTTGGCCAAGCTTAATCATCATTGCCATCTCCCAAGGGGGAATTGGCGTGTCCTGGAGGGTGATGATTTTATTAGTCCCATTCATATCCTCCTAATCTGAGTCACTACTGTTCTGTACTTGAGAGCTTATCTGGGAGAACATTTGCTTCTAATGGTTTGTCCTTTAGCTTCATTTTCTTTTGTGCTCGCAGCTGGAAAGAGATGTCATTCCACTCACCAGCTAAATATCCTGGGCTCCACATCAGTCAGTCAACAAGCATTTATTAAGTGCTTACTATGTGCCAGGCACTGTGCTAACAGTGCTGGGTTTACAAAAAAAGGCAAGAGCCATTTCCTGTTCTCCATGTAAATAGGAGCTTAGATGCTTCAGAGGGAGAGAAGTGAGACAAAGCAGCTATTTTAATGGTTTGCTTCAGTGTGTGGACTGGTTGTTTTCCTGTCAAAGGCTTGTCAGAGGATCTAGACAAGGCTAATAAAGTCACAGGGCCTACAGACTAAGCCATGATGAGGGACTGGGGAGTAGGAGGGGAAGGAAGGAGGAGGAGAAGGAAGAAAGAGGGGGGATGGTTAAGTTTACTAAAAATTCTCACTTGAAAATAAGACAACAGCAAAAGGGTGGGATGAATTTTCATGTGAAGTCTGAGAGGACTTTGTGAGGTCCTTCTTTCCATTAAAGATGAATTAGAAATATTGCTTTCCATACAACAACAGTCCAGAGGGTTTCCTATAAGATGGGAATGCCATTCCTGGGACATTTGCTCAGAAAACATTTCCCTTGTAGGTTTCAACCCCTAGGACTATTGAACTCTTGGGCCTGCCAAGCTTCATCCCAAGCCTAGGGTTTGTTTTGTAAAATATGAATGATGATTATAATACAAAACACCACACTCTCTCCCTTTGGCCCCATCACATTCCCTGGTTTTGACTAATCTAGAAATTCTGTGAGAATAGCTTCTTTTCTCATGGTGCTCCTTGCTTCCAGGAAATACCAGAGCATTGGGGTATTTTAAAAAAATTAACCCTTAAATTCCAAATGAGAATTAAAGGAATCATGACGCTCCCTCAGCCCTTCCTTAGTAAGACCCTAAAAAACCATTTCGGGGAATGTTCTTACCCTTTTATGAATTTACTTACAGGTTAGAGCAGCTAGTGGTGTGGTGGATAGAGTGCCTTCAGTCAGTAAGATCTTCCCAAGTTCAAATCCATCCTCAGATACTTATTAGCTGTGTGATCTGGACAAATCACTTTGCCCTGTTTGCCTCAGTTTCCTCGATTGTAAAATGAGATGTTTGATGGGGGGCCTCTAACACTGCATCTAACTTGACACCTGTGATGCTCCTAGGTTGTTTGATCCCAGATTCCTCTTTCTTCCCTTGTGCTCCATTGCTTCTGAGTAATAATAACCTTTTCTTTTTTTATTATAGCTTTTTATTTACAAGTTATATGCATGGGTAATCTTTAAGCATTGACCCTTGCAAAATCTTCTGTTCCAACTTTTCCCCCTTCTTCCCCCCATCCCCTCCCACAGATGGCAGGTTGATCAATACATATTAAATATGTTAAAGTATAAATTAAATACAATATATGTATACATGTCCATACAGTTATTTTGCTGTACAAGAAGAATCAGACTTTGAAATAATGTACAATTAGTCTATGAAGGAAATCAAAAATGCAAGCGGACAAAAATAGAGGGATTAGAAATGCTATATAGTGGTTCACACTCATTTCCCAGAGTTCTTTTGCTGGGTATAGCTGGCTCTCTTCATTATTGAACAAATGGAACTGATTTGGTTCATCTCATTGCTGAAGATGGCCAGGTCCATCAGAATTGATCTTCATATAGTATTGTTGTTGAAGTATATAAAGATCCTGGTCCTGCTCATTTCACTTAGCATCAGTTCATGTAAGTCTCGCCAGTCCTCTCTGTATTCATCCTGCTGGTCATTCCTTACAGAACAATAATATTCCATAATATTCATATTTACTCAACCATTCTCCAATTGATGGGCATCCATTCATTTTCCAGCTTCTAGCCACTACAAACAGGGCTGCCACAAATATTTTGGCACATAGAAGTCCCTTTCCCTTCTTTAGTATCTCTTTGGGGTATAAGCCCAGTAGAAACACTGCTGCATCAAAGTGTGTGCACCATTTGATAACTTTTTGAGCATAGTTCCAAATTGCTCTCCAGAATGGCTGGATGTGTTCACAGTTCCACCAACAATGTATCAGTGTCCCTGTTTTCCCACATCCCCTCCAACATTCCACATTATCTTTCCCTTCACTCTAGCCAATCTGACAGGTGTGTAATGGTATCTCATAGTTGTCTTAATTTGCATTTCTCTGATTAATAATGATTTGGAGCATATTTTTATATGGCTAGAAATAGTTTCAATTTCTTCGTCTGAAAATTGTTCATATCCTTTGACCATTTATCAAATAGAGAATAGCTTGATTTCTTATAAATTAGAGTCAATTCTCTATATTTTTTGGAAATGAGACCTTTATCATAATCTTTGACTCTAAAAATGTTTTCCCAGTTTATGTAACAACCTTTTCTTGACAGAGGGCAATAATAATAATCTACCCTCACCCCTTTAATGCAAGGCTCCTTCTGTGGATTACCTCCAATTTTTCCTGTCTTGCATCCCTAATTAGATTGTGATCGCCTGGAAGGCAGGAATTATCATATTTTCTGTGTGTCCCTCAACAGCATTTAGCATAGCGTGGACATCTGCTAAATGCTTGTTGACTTGACTTACATACTGGGTTTAAAAAATTCTATTTAATACTTTATTTTTCTCAGTTACATTATATTTTTCTTTAAATGTGCAATTTGATCCTTAGAACAGCCTTGTGAGGTAGGTATTGTTATGATCACCCCATTTTTCCGCTGAGAAAGCTGAGACCCCAAGAATTCCTTGCTCAGGGTCACAACAGCTATTAAATAGCTGAGGGCCGACCCAAATCTGTGTCTCCCTGACTGAAGAGCAGGCACTTTAATCCATCATCATCATCAACAGCTGATGACAACAGCTTTTCTGTGACCTGAGCCACAAGGGGCCTTTTGGCTTTTGTGACTCAGAACAGAATATGACTATCCCTTCCTCTTTCCCATATCCATAAAGATTGGAATGATTTCAGTGGAAATGACCTAATGACAAGCTCACTCCTAATTCCCCAATCCTCTCTTCGTTCCTTATGCACAGTGTGGTGGGAGTGGGATGGAAGGATGGGGAGTTGCTATGGAACAGATTGGTTCTTCACACTTTTCCTTGCTGTCCACCCCCTGGTTTTCTCTACAGCCATATTTCAGCATACCTCTGCCATCATCCCTAGGAATCCCAACATCCCTTGGGCCGAAGAGAAGAGAGAGAACGGATGTAGGATGTTCACTAGACCCTGAAAAGAGAGCTCATTACTGCAGGACTGAAACCTGTACTCATCCAATGTAGGCATTGTGGATAGAGCACCAAGCCTGGAAGCCAGGAGGAGCAGCGTTCAAAGCCAAACTCAGATACTTAGTGATTGTATGACCCCTGAGGCAGTCATTTAACTCCACTTGCCTCAGTTTCCTCATCTGTAAAATGGGCTGGAAAAGGAAATGGCAAGCCATTCCAAGAAAATTCCGTGAACAATATATCCACAGAATCTATAAGAGTTGGACACTCGACTGAACAGCAACAAATAGAATTGATTAGGAGGCTGCTAGATGGCAAAGTGAATAGAGCTTGGGCCTGGAGCCATGAGTATCTTACACTTAGTAGCTGTCTGCTTCTGGGTAAGCCATTTAATCCTGTTTGCCTTGGTTTCCTTATTTGTAAAATAAACTGGAGAATGAAATGGCAAACTACTTCAGTATCTTCGCCCCCCAAAACCCAAACGGGTATGTGATAAGTCACACACAACTGAAATTATTTAACAGCAACTCATCTAACGTAGTTAAAGAATTTAGCTATGGAAAGAACCAGCCTGGTTACCAGATCTAGACTTTAATAGAACAGGATCAGATATTCAGGACTGTCATTACAAATCCCTTTGCTTGTGTGTTGTCCATGGGAAGAAGAGATATGTGGGGGTGAGGGTGAGGGAAGGTACAGAGGGTGGACAAAGAGGAATAACTAAGTTACCAGACCCCCTATTTCCAACTGCCTATAGGATATCTTCACCTATGACTTATTGCCATTATCTAAACCATCATCTTCATCCTAAACTTGCCTTCTTCCAGCCAGTGTTTCTCATTGTTAATAGTACCACAATTTTCTGTGGCTTCCAGGCTTTTAACTATTGGAGATATCTTTGAATCACTTGGGTTGAAAGGAAACAATCAGTTATCAAGTTCTTTTTTTTCTTCTTCCTCTATCATCTTATATTCAATCCTTCTTTCTCTCCATTCCCTTTTTCCTCCTCCATTCTAATTTGTATTCTCATTTCTTTTCTACTGTATCACAGTGATAGTCTCATCATTGGTCTTCCTAATTTTACTCTCTTCTTGTCTTCAATTCATCCTTCACATCATTGCAGTTTTTCCAATTCACCACCACAATAGTGCTATTCTTCTTAAAAAGACTCCCCCACTCTTACCAAATATGGTTTAAATTCCTGACCCTGGCATTCAAAACCTTCTACAACCTGACTCCAATCTAGCCTTCTTATTTATTACAACAGAACTCCCTTTTCTGTTCCAGAAAAACTGGAACACTTTGCATCTTTCACTCAAATCCTGCCTTCTTCTATCTCTATTTCTTTATTCTTAAGAACTTCATGCCTTAAAATGACTTCACCCTATTCCCTCTTTTTCATCTTGCCTGCCTTCAACCACTTCCCTGTCCAATTTATCTGTCATTCAGCTACTAAAGTGTTTTTCCTACAGATATTTCATTCTTCTTCCCCTCATCTCTTCTCCCTGTTTTCACCCTTTCTCCCCTTTTTCATCCCCACTACTTGGTAAACTCCATTGACTCTATTGCCTCCAGGATCAAATGCACTCAAAGCTCTTCATAATCTAACCCCTTTCCAGTCAGTTTCCTTATACGTTATTCCCCGGATAGGGGTTCTTCTATCCATGATGCTAGCCTGCTGGCTTTTCTGTAAACAAGACACTTCTCTCAGCTTCCATCATTTTTTTTTTTTTTCTGGGGATCCTTCCTGTTTGATAACTCTCTTTTCTTCACTCCAACTACTGACCTACCTGGCTTCCTTTGAGACCCAACTAAAATCCTACCTTCCACAGGAAGTCTTTCCCAATTCCTCTTAATTCTTTCTGTTAATTATTTCCCATTTATTCTGTATACAGCTTTTGAAATTAAGTGACTTCCCCAAAGTCACACAACCAGTAAGTATTAAGTGTCTGAAGCTGGATTTGAACTTCCTCCTGACTCCAGCAGCAGTGCTCTATCATCTGCACCATGTAACTCCCCCTCAGTAAGCTTTTAAAATGAATTTTTATGTTATCACTCATAATAGCATTTGTATCCATTTGAAAAACAATAAAATAGTAATATTCTTTTTAATAAAAATTACTTATTTTTGACATGGTAAATTGTTTTATTTATTTAACTGAATCATGCTGTGTGTTTAGAACTAAGTATAGATCAAAAAGATAATATTTAACATGGACTTGGAATTGAGGGCCCTTGCAACTACTCAGAACCCTTCCCACCCACTTTACCCCACCATTGGAGGTCAAAGTCATTGGTCCACAACCTGGGAACTGCTCAACTAGATGAGTACAAGGGTCCCTTCTGGTTGTAAATGCTATGATGCTAATGCTGATTAATTTATATACAACATTGTTTAGTTGTCTTAAAAACTGCCCTTCTGGGTCTGCATGAGAATATCCTTACATGCACACAAACCAGGCTAACTCTGGGCTAACTCTGGGTTGGAAGAAATATCAGAAGTTACTTCATCTTGGCACATGGTGCCCTTTTAAGACAATTCCAGCTCCCCAGATGTTGAATTTTGAGTACTCCTGGATGATTAGCTTGATTTTCAAACGCCTTGGGGATTTAGCTTATTGGGAGGGAAGTAGAATTTGGTTTGGCCTACTATCTAGATGACTTGAATTGCAAGAAAACTTGGGGAACTAGGAATGGACTAGTTTTTTGGGAATGACTTCAGATCCAAGTCCCCATTCTGTGCTCCCACTCCACCACATCCAACATAAAATTTCAATCTTCCTGTTTCAATTCATATCCTTGGGTAGCTCTTCAACTCACCCAGCTCTGAGACTAGGAGAAGGAGCCTGAGGCCTAAATTTTCACCATCCATCAGCCAGTCAAGATTAAGACTAAATGACTCACCAGGGGTGAGGTTAGCCAAGCCAGAGGAGGAAAACACACACAAAGAATAGAAATATTTTTAAGAAACCATCACTAGCTGGCCAAACAGGACCCACTTGTTGTCAGTTATTCTGGAAAATTCAGTTATTCATGAAAACTTAAAGGGATCCTGAAAATATTTAACTGAATGTTGGTGTTTCAATTGACTTTTTCCATCCATATGGTCTCATGCTGCTCTCTCTCTCTATGGAAAGTGATTTGATAAGTATAATTAATATTCAGTCCTCAAGTACTCAAATGAGTCTCAGATCTCACTGTTGTGTGTATTCTTTCTGACTACAAGTATTCAGTTTGCAACCTATTCAGATTTGTTCATTTGTGATCTCTTGTTCATATCTCCCCACAATTTCAACATCAGGGATTCGAAGGAAGATGCTGGGAAGCTTTCCTTAATTTCTCCTAAAATTTCCAGGATGACAATGAAACACATGAGTTCCTGTTTTTTTCTTTTTCCCTCCACATGCTAAGCCAGCTTTAATTTTTTTAGCTTATACATTTCTTTGCTTGAATAGGATCATATAATTGTAAATATACAGTTGCAAGGGACCTTGAGATCATCTGCCTCAACTGGTTCATTTCACAGATGAGGAAATAAAGTCCTGGCTAAGTAAAATAAGTTGTCCAAGGTCACTTAAATAGTTAGTGATATACTCAGAATTTACACTAAGATCTGATTCTAAGTTCATTACCTTTCCCTTTCCTTTACACTGTGACATCTTTAACTCTAGTTCTCTTTTGTAATTTCTTATTTGTTTCAGCCTGCTCTCATGCCTTACAAGTTTTTCTATTGCTCTCTGGCTTTCATTCCTGTTTAATTTTCTCAAGACCATGATTCTTCAATTGTACAACAGCACAGAATATTGGTATTAAATAATGGTATTAAATTTTTCCTGTGTTCCAGAGAGAAGTTTGGGGTCTTGAAAATCACTTCACAATTATCTAAAGGCAGTTCAGCCAGTTTTCCTTCTTTTGTCCAATTCTGCTTGTAAATGGTTATCCATTTCTTGTATCTATCCAAGATGGATATATGTAATATAAGTATATTATACATACAGACACACAGATTCTCTCATTAATGGACTAGCTCTTCAGGTTGCAAATCTAACTGAATACCAAAGTCTGGACAAAAGGCACTTTTCATTGGTGAGATGAATAACAATTTCAAAAAGTTTGACCTAATCATCCATATAGGAAAAATAAACAAGTGGGTAATATACAATAATATTGCAGAATGACATGTTTTTATCTTCCTGTCATCTGTAAACTCTGTAAGGACAGGGTTATGTTTAATTCTGTAAGTTTGTCAGTATGATAGATGCTTAACAAAAGTTTGTTGAATTTGATTAAACCGAGCTAATGTCTGACTGACCATCCAGCATCTGAAGATATCACTTTCCTTGTCCCTTTTGTCCATTAAATTAAGTCCAAACTACACAGCCTGGCATTCAAAGCCAATTTTCTGTCTCATATTCCCCTTCATTTTTGTCCAGTTGGACTTTTTGCTATTCTCCAGTAATACTGTAAAGCAAAATAAAGTAAAGTCCTGGTATATAACTGGTATTGTAGTATATACTTCATTTTCAAAGAGGATAAATAACATCATAGGGTAATGTCTTGAGTTCTGCATAAATTTGATTTAAACGAACAGAGTTATGCAAAGTCATCAATGTTATCTTCTCTTCCAGTCATCAAAGTTCAGTGGTAGGACAAAAATCAAGATGTCCAGCAATGGCAGGGATGCAGGCCATCTCTAACCATTCCATAACACCTGCTTCAGCCACATTCATGGCCACTAGTACAAATTGTTCTCTGACTCTTAAAAGTGCACATTGTAGGTACTATAGAAATGCTTATTCTTTTCCTCTTTCCCCCATCAAATGATTTTCCTTTTCCCATATCAAATGATTCCATCTACTTTGAATATCTTCCTTTCCTTCATCTCCTTGTTCTTTCTGGCTAATTCCTAGTCTTTGAGGTCCTGTTCAAATGCAACAACATCTTCCTCTAGAAATGATCTTTCTAGAAATGATGCTGTATTCCCACAACATTTTGGCACCAAAAAGTGATTTTACACATTAGGCTTATTTGTTTGTAAATTTGTAACTCCCTTACCATATAATAAACTCTTTTAAAAAGTTTACATTTTTATAAAATGTATTGTAAATTCTATTAAGAGTGTTAAACCTAGTCACTTCTAAGATTCCTTTCAGTTCTAAATCCACAATCCTCTAGTTTTTGAAGGTTTGGAAGCAAAATTTTTTCTTCTGACATGCCTTTGAAGTAGACTATAAGTGTATATTTATCCCCACTGGCTCACATGTTTCAGATGAAGAAACTGTAGTTTTGAGAAAGTGAATGTTTACCCATAATCATTACTAGTTATCTGAGGTGAAATTCGAACTCATCTCCCCTGACGCCAGGGATCCAACACTTTTTTTCATTGTATTTTATTTTTCTAAATACATGTAAACATAGTTTTCAATATTCATTTTTGTAAAACTTTGTGTTCCAAATTTTTCTCCCTTCTTCTCTTACCTTCCCCCTCTTCAAGACAGCAAGCAGTCTGATATAGGTTGTGCAATTCTTTTAAACATATTTTGATATTTGTTATGTTATTCAAGGAAAATCAGATCAAAAAGGAAAAAAATCTAGAGAAAGAAAATAAAACCAAGAAAACAACCAAAAAAATTGAAAATATTATGCTTTTTATCCACATTCATTCTCCATAATTCTCTCTCTCCATGTGAATGGTCCATTCCAAGTCTGCTAGAATTGCAAGGTCTAACACTCTTGGATATCATCTTGCTTTTCTCCTGTGAGATGAGAGGCCATGTCTTCCATGTTTTTGCATTTCCCTAAATCATCTAGAATAGCATCTTGCACGTAGAGGGCACCTAGTAAGGATTTGACTAAGGGTTGTAGAGGAAAGGGCAATGAGGTTTAATCTAGAGAATAACCTGCTAATTGTGAAAATGCAGATACCAAAAGGATAGAGAAGAGTAATAGTATGTAGTCTAGGGCTCATCCCACATGTGTTTAGGGTCTCTCCTGATGTTTTCTTCTCCATAGAACTTAGGGTGTTGCCCTTTGGGATAGAATAGCATAGTGTTGAATAAAGCAAAATTCTAAATTCCAACCCCCTTTTTTCTGTCACTGTTAGCAGAGAATAAGAGAAATAGGTACTTATTTTCCAGTCAGGGAAGCTACAGTTGTAATATCATGGCAAGAATCAGAAAACATGGATGTGAATCCCAACTTTGTTACTTACTGTTCATATGATCTTGGAAAAATCTACTTTTATTGGTTTCAGTACTTGTAGCTATAAAATGGGGGAATTAGACTGAACCTTCAGCTCCTTCCTAGAGTCAATGATGGGCTACTCAAAAAGGCTGCACACAAACCTAACAGCATTTCCCACTTGGCACCCTCAGCCAAGTTTCTGATTTTGCTGTCCATGAGCTCATATGGCTGACGTTAGTTCATTTAAGAGACCAAACCCATTATCTCTGTTTCTCCCTTCTCAGTGTGGTATGCAGCCTAGCCTCTCCTGGGAACTTCCAGGGCGTCTGGGAGTCCATTAGCTTTATCAGCTTCTGATAGAGAAGAGGCAGATACCCTTACTCGACCTGGGGAGCTTCCTAGGAGAAATTCCATCCTACAGTCCACTTGTTGCCTTTCCAAAATAAGTAGCTGTGAGGTAAGAGCTGAAAGGGGAGGCAGGGGAGGGAATTCCCACCACCCTAATAAAACATAAAAATGAGCTTGGAAAAAAAGTGACTCATCACCACTGGGTACCTTAAGTAGGGTAGAGATGATCAGAAAAAGAGGAAGAGGAAGCTAAGGTCCTTTAGCTCTTGTCCAGTTTGACTTTCTGGTGCCTGAGCCTCAAGCCAGAAATTCAAACCTAGGTAAGCAAATAGAAAAAGGAGGGCATTCAGGTAATGGGGATGGTAGAAGCCAAGCAGCAAAAGGAAAAAAAATAATATTAATAACTTTTTGGGGGGAGTTTATTTTATTTATTTTTTGAATTTTTTATATCTTTTTATTTTTCAAAATACATGCAAAGATAGTTTTCAATATTCACCCCTGCAAAACTTTGTGTTCCAAATTTTTTCCCTTCCTTCCACCCACTCTCTCCCCTAAACAGCACATAATACAATATATGTTAAACAGATGCAATACTTCTAAACATATTTCTACAATAATAATGACTTCTTGTTTGGAGTGTGGACCTCTGCTTTCATTGCTGGAGGAAAAAGTCCCCTTACTGATGTTCGCCTATAAATCTTCTACACCTTCTGGTGCCTTGAGCCACTGAAATGTTAAGTGATTTGTCTAGGTATACAACCAGTATGTGTCAGAGATATTTCTTGAACCCAGGTATTTTCGAACCCTGCCAGTTCACTAACCACTAAATTCTACTTCTCAGTAAGAACTTACATGTAAATGCATTAACGTTTGAAAAGCACGTTCCACACAGAAACCCCAGTTCTTATTTCTATTTTACAGATAAGGAAACTGAGGCTCAGAGACTTGACTATGGTCGTGGACACTTATCAAAGCCAAGGTTTGATCCTAAGGCACCTGCTACCAAATCAGTGCGTTTGTCCAGGGTGACAAATCAGATGACCTCTGTGCCCCATTTAAAACAAGATCAATGAATGGGATCCCTCGGAACCCTTTTACCTCTAATATTCTATAAACCTGTGGGATGTTATCTTTGCTCCACCTTCAGCTGTAAAACTGCATTGTTCCACAGCTATGTTGTCCTATCCTGTCACAGCTCCATCAATGACCATTGGCAATGAAGAGTTTAAAAAACCCCCTAAGGTTATAGCTTTTGTGCACAGGGACAACAGGTGCAAGATTGGAGTTAGGGGAGAGTTGGGGAAGGAAACCTGTGATCTCCAGCTGTTGCCTGCTGCTGGCAGCTGGGAGGGCAGGTGATACAACTCTAAGTGAATGGGATGCTTCCTTTCTCATGTGCTGGTCCGCTGGTGCTCTCTGCTGAAGTTCTGGGAGATGGGGAGCTGGTGAGCAAGGGCCGCTTTTCAGAGAGGAAGGGCTAAAATTATACCGCAGAAAGGAGCAGTTCCAGTCACCCAGTCACATTGGGAAGACGGCAACAGTGACATCTAGAAAAATAGGGAACTCCAGCCCATACCCTCATGCTTGGCGGGAGGCTGGGAATGTCAATGGTTGCTTAACTGTCATAAATCACACTGATTATTGTGGTCAGGAGTAAGTGGTGGCTACAAAACCCAGAAGCGGTAAAATATGCTTGATAGTTTTGAATCCCCAAGGGCACTCAAACTCTGCATACCCTCTAATCCAGCAATATGAACTACTATGTCTGAATTACAAAGAAATCATTAAAAAGAGAAAAGGACTAATATGTACAAAAATATTTATAATAGCTCTTTTTGTGGTGGCAAAATATCCAAAATTGAGGGCATGCTGATCATTTGGGGAATGACTGAATATGTGGTATATGAATGTAATGGAATACTATTTTGTTATATAAAATGATGAAATGCAGATTCAGAAAAATCTAGGAAAAACCTTTCATGAACTGATGCTGAGTGAAGTGGATAGAACCAGGAGAACCTTGTACACAGTAACAGCAACATTGAATTATGATCAAATACGATAGACCTAGCTCTTTTCAGTAATGCAGAGATCCAGGACAATTTCAAGAGAATCATGATGAAAAATGCTATTCATGTCCAGAAAAAGAGCCATGGAGTCTGAATGCAGATCAAAGTATACTATTTTCATTTTCCCCCCATGGTTTTTCCCTTTTGCTTTGTTTCTTCTTTTACAACATGGCTAATGTGGAAATGTTTCACATGATTGAACATGTATAATATTTCAGATTAATGGCTGTCTTGGGGAGGGGAGGGAAGGAGAAAACATTGCAACTCAAAATCTTATAAAACAAGGTTGAAAATGATCTTTACATGTTATTGAAAAAATAAAATAATATTTGTAAAAAAGCAAAACAAAAAACAAACAAAATAGTGGTAGAACCAGACCTCCCAAGTCCCCATCCTGCACACTGTGCTCTAGTTCTTACTATTCTGATTTAGGATAGAAAGGATCTAGGATTTCATTCAAGAAGGCTATTTCCTCCACCAATATAGATTATAACTCTTTCAGAAGATGGTCTTTATAAGTTACTATGGCCAAAACATCTATCACCCAATGGCCAATTTCTTCTTTTTTTAAATTAAAGCTTTTTATTTTCAAAACGTATGCATGGATAATTTCTCAACATTAACCCTTGCAAAACCTTGCATTCCAATTTTCACTCCCTTTCTCCCACCCTGCTCTGAGATGGCAAGTAATCCAATTTATATTAAACATGGTAAAAAATATATATTAAATCCAATATATAAAAACATATTTATGCAATTATCTTGCTGCACAAGAAAAATCAAATCAAAAAGGGAAAAATGAGAAAGAAAATAAAATGCAAGCAAACAACAAAAAGAATGAAAATGCTATGTTATGACCCATACTCGGTCCCCACAGTCCTCTCTCTGGGTGTAGATGGCTCTCTTCATCACAAGATCATTGGAACTGTTCTGAATCATCTCATTGTTGAAAAGAAACACATCCATTAGAATTGATTATCATATAATCTTCGTGTTGCCGTGTATAATGATCTCCTGCTTCTGCTCATTTCACTTAGTATCATTTCCTGTAAGTCTCTCCAGGCCTCTCTGAAATCATCTTGCTGATTGTTTCTTATAGAACAATAATATTTCATAACATTCATATAACATAACTTATTCAGCCATTCTCCAACTGATGGGCACTCCAGTTTCTTCAAAAAGGGCTGCCAAAAATATTTTTGCACATGTGGGTTCCCTTTTCTCCTTTATGATCTCTTTGGGATATAAGCCCAGTAGAAAGTGCTGGATCAAAGAGTATATCTAAATCATGAACCCATTTCGACCCTATCTTTATGGTGTTAGGGTCAACATCTAATTTCTGTCATACTAGTCTCCAATTTTTTCAGCAGTTTTTCCCAAATGGTGAGTTTTTATCCCAAAAGCTGGGATCTTTTGGTCAATTACTTTATAAAAAAAATTTTAATTGATCTTTTGTCTTTATACATAATAATTTCCCACTGAGTCATAGTTCATATTTCCCATGAGTTCCAGATTGAATCCTCTTTTATGACAAAGAAAACAAACAAAAACTATTATTAAAAACACACTTATGTAGAAACCTGCACTGACCATATTAAATACACACACACACACACACACACACACACACACACACACACACATATATACACACACATAAATACATACATAATATATATATGTTCTATCTTAGTGTGCCTCTTTATCATGGAGGGGGTGTATTTATCCTTCTTTTGGGATTGTCTTTGGTTTTTCTGCTACTCATTACTTACCTCATTGTGAAGGAATATTTCCTTCATTAGTCTTTCATGGGGAAAGGGAAGCAGGTGTAAGAATATATCAATGGCTCAGTATAATATAATACAAAAAGCTCTTGATTTGGACTCAGGAGATCTTAACTCTGCTACCCTATGACTTTGGACAAGTTCCAAGGCTATGGGGCTTTCCAGCTCCAAAATCTTGTAGTCCTAAATCCATTACTACTTCTAGGAAAAAAAAACCAATCTGTGGTTCATTTTCTATGTCATAGTTACTGTGTTTGAATAGGAAGGATAATCCTATAATGATTTATGTGACACTTTCTTGACATTCTTCTAACTTGCAGCCTTAGACTCATAGAATATTTTGGGTCTCATTTTTTCCCTAGGAGTTTAAAGGACATAGGGATAAAGAACTTTGGGATGGAATCATGGTGTTTCAGCATTGTTAGTCTTGCTACTTGTCTTTCTCAAACTTTAGATCTAGTAACTAAATTATTGACATGGGTTCTTGTGATTAAGGCTTTCCTCCATATCCCAATTTCAAGAGCAAGGGTCTTGTCTGGACCCTCATAGTTGAATCCCTGCTTTCATTCCCTAGAGCTAACTCTTCTCTTACAAAGACAATTTGATTCTCTAATTCCTTTGGTATTAATGTCTTGAGTCTCATTTTGAATTTCACCAAAGTCTTTGGGGAACTTGAATTTTCTTACTGAATCCAAGTCCTGATTTTGTTGCTAGTTCCTTGAGAACAGGTATTGGGTTTTTTTGCCTTTCTTTCTTTTTTTTTTTAAACATCCCCAGAGCTTAGTTTAGTGTGGAATTATAAATGTTTGTTGACTGACTGACTAATAGATGATTAGTCATTCTTAATATTCAAGCCCCTCCCCTTAGTTCCCTATTTTTCTAGATGTCACTGTTCCTGTCTTCCCTGTGTGATTGGGTGACTGGAACTGTTCCTTTTTGTGGCATAATTTTAGTTCTTCCTCTCTGAAAAGTGGAATTTTTCCTCCTTGGCTGCTGGTTCCTTTCCCGATAGCCTGCTTTATTCTTGTGGCACTAGTTGATTCTCAGGACACAGTTATCCCTAATTAGGCCTATCTATCAGTGAATGATCTCTGCTTATGACAAATCCCTTCTTTGTGAAAATGACTTATCTCTTTAGAATCTATTCCATACAGTCTTTCCTATTCTTTCCCTAGTTCAGTGAAACCTATTTTACAAAAAATATATTTTTTGTTCTTTAGTTAAATACCACTAACAAATTTACTAAACCAATAAACTCTAATGAAAAATAAGGAAGTTGTTAGGATATTTCTGTGTCTGTAACAACTGGTAGGGCCTCATGATGGGGACAGATGAGAACAGACTTGTAGGATCTGGCTCTCTGGAGAAGAGTTGAGAAATGTCTTAAAGCTGCGCTCTGGCATTCCTATGAACCTTAGATGAGAGAGAGAATTAGCAGGGTTCCCTATCAGTAGCTTATTCTAATCTCATCTACTAAAATTCAAGGAGTTATCTTTGATAATGTCCCCAGTTAATCTGCGTTACTGCTCTCCTAGGCTGTCCAGTTGATGAAGCAAATTATCTAATTAATACTAAAGACAGTGTGGTTAATTAAGAGAACTCTGGATTTGGAGTAAGATGATCTTAGGGACAGTTGGATGGTACAGTGAATAGAATCAGAAGAAGACCTGAGTTCAAATCTGACCCCAAATACTTACTAGCTATGGGACTCTAATAAGCTACTTAACTCTGTTTACCTCAGTTTCCTCATCAATAAAATGAGCTATAGAAGGAAATAACAAACCATTCCAATATCTTTGCCAAGAAAACCCCAAATGAGGATCGAAGAATTGGACATGATTGAGCAATAGCACATATGACTATTTGCTCTTTATATAGACATATCATTGAACTTTCCCTTTTTCTCATCATCATGACCAAGAATTTTTCCTCCTAAGCCCCAAAACTCTTTCAATATTTCCATTTAATTGATGATTAGCTTATGTCTACTTCTTAGCCTCCAAGAGGAACAAATCAGTTTCTTACTCAGTGTATCAATCTTTCTCTAGTCCCAAGAGTTATAGCTCTCTCTTCCTCCAAGGTACAGAGATTTCAAAAGAGTTTAGAATGATGACTAAGAATGATAAAATTTTAAACCTGAAAGAGAGATGAGATACCATCTAATACAACCTCCTATTTAGCAGAAACCTGGATAGACTGAATGAATTGTTCAAGATCATATAACAAATAAGCTGGGGCTAGAATCCAGGTTCCATTTTATCATTCTTTTCATTTCATGACATAATCATTTCTACCATGAAAAATTTCCCCCCTAGTCAAACCCAAGAATTTGGTAATTTGCTGAGTTATTTCAAGTTCTTTTTAGTCATTTATTTTATAGTTCAGTATGCTACTTCATGTATTAAAAAGTATGATTATAATGAAATGGAAATCAGGAACTTGAAATCTCACTCTGATACAAGCCATGTGATTTTGGGAAAAGCATTTGACTATCCTCTCTGAGTTTCAACTTTCTTATATGCAAAATAGGAATACTTGTGCTTTCCACCTCACAGGTGTTTTTTCAGGGAAGTTCTTTGTATAATTTATACAATTGGGGATTATCATTATTATTATTTATTCAAAAGACAATAGACTCATTTATTTAGGAGGATAAGAAGATAATTTAGGACTGGGATTAGGGAGAAGTTACTCAAGCAAAAAGTAAAAATTAGTACATTTTTAGTACTCAGTCATTGAATCTCAAGATTCATGACCCCAAGTTACATAATGTTAACTCTTTGTAGAATGGTTTTAGAGATACAGATAGGGAAGAGAGAGGATGGAGAATCTAGGAGGATGGAAATAAAATAGCAGTAGGATGTTTCTGAGAAGAGAGTTGGTGGCAAGTGCACATTGGAGCAATTATGAATCAGAAAAAAGGAATATGAAGCTCAGAGTCTCCAAAACTAGCAGAAATTCTGGAAAGTAGGTATATTCATTCCTCAGTTTTCATGGAATAATGTTCCTAAAAATGGTGCAAAAGTAAAAAATGTGAATGTTGATACAATTGAAATTATGAGAAATAAGAGATCAGGTTCCCATCACCTCCTAAAACTGTAGTTTTGCTGGAGATTGATGAAAATATACTTTTCTGCTTACAATTCTTTATAAAAAGACATTAATTCTAATAACATATCTTTTCCCTAACAATAACCATGAAATAAAATGCAGTGCACAAAATAAAATTGGTAATAGGCAAAACATTTTTTCTCACTAGTTCTGTCCTTTTTCTGGATATAATAAATTAATAATTCATTAACACAAAACTCATGGGCTGGCAAGATATTGTGGCACCTTTATTTTCTCATTAAGTCTAATCACTGACTTCATACCTGGTTTCAGAGCTAAAGGATTTGTACTTTGATTCAGGAGAGGGGGAGGGGCAATAATTGCAACACAAAATTTAAGAGTTTTTAAATGAAAATATGCCACAAATTCATAGGGATCTCTTTACCACAGTGGGATGAACAAGACCAATGAAACTTCAAGTAGAATACCAGCTGCTCCACAAACTTGTGTGTATCTACCGTTTCATTTTTTTCTCTATTCCCTACAGCCATGCGTGTGTATGTGGTTGTCAAGGCAAAAGTGAGAATAAAATTACCAATAAAATCATGTGAATGCTTCAACTTGCAAAAGTTAAACTCCGGGGGATGTTGAGGATTTTCTGTAATAGGTTAGGGGCAAAATTTGGAAGGAAATTTTAATGACAAATTGCATGGATAGAAGGAGCTTTGGAGGAGTGATGAGCCCTAGTTGCTGATTTAGGTTAAAAGTGATCACATCCTACATCTTCCCATTGGCCTCACCCCTAAGAAATAACAAGTTTCTGTCATGCCGTAGTTATTTCAAGACCAAGTTTGTGCATTTGGTACAATTCCTGTGGGTAGAAATATCATCATCAGCTGTAATGACCACGTATTTAAAATCAGCTGGAGTCAGGAACTCAGGTTAAAGGAAAAATCTTCAGTCTTTATTGAAGTGAAGAGGTGAAAAAAGATTGCGATAGCAATATGGGCAGCTGCGACAGGAAGCCAGCTAGCAGAGAGAGAGATCTGAGCTCTCCTCCCCTTCCTTTTTCACTCCCCTGCCTCCACCTACCAGAATCATCATTTCCTATACAACACATCAGGACTTGCACAAAGAGTGGGCGGGGGCCATTCTTTCTCCAAGCTTATATATTAATAGATTATAGTCCAATTACTATTTAGCCTCATGTGCTTAGGACCTCAGTGCATCAACTCAAGCCTCAGCCCATTACAATCAGCATCACAATGATACTGGTGGGCAATGGAAAAGAATGTTGGGAAAATAAGACCAGGGATTAAATTCTGATTTAAATTCTGATTTTTCTACATACCTTTGTAACCTTGGACAAGTTATTTCATGTCTAAACCTTAGTGTGCTTATCTGTAAAATGAGGAGATTGGATTAGATGATCTCTAAGTTTCCTTTGAGTTGTAAATCTATGAGCCTACTGTATATGATATATTTTCCTAAAAGTATTTGACATTGCTTTCTCCAGAAAGTCAATTCAATTCAACCAATATTAATTAAATGCTCATATTGTATAAAGCATTGAGTTGGGTGCTAGAGATACAAAGACAAGAAAAATAGTTTATATTCTAAGAATATATACTTTTAAGGAGTTATAGGTTTTAGAGAATAGCCTCTGCATATTAGTTTTCTGGTGTGATTAGTCTCTATAATCTCAGGAAGGATGGTAGTAATAACAATAATATCACACATCCAAGAAACTTAAAATCTAGTTGGGGCAGGATATATAAGATGTGTTTTGAACACAAATAAGTGTGACTCAAGGTAGAATATTAAGGCATCTTTGGTATGGACCAATATCCTAAGCTGTTTGACTAACCTTGTTGGAAGTTGAAGGATAGATAAAAAGAGAGAAAATAATGGAGAATGTGGAAGGCAGTGTGTGTGTGTGTGTGAGAGAGAGAGAGAGAGAGAGAGAGAGAGAGACAGAGAGAGAGAGAGAGACAGAGAGACAGAGAGACAGAGAGACAGAGAGACAGAGAGAGGTAAAGAGAGAGAGTGGAAGTGAATAGACAGATGGTTGGACAGAGAAGTCAGAACTTATAGCCCTACAACTGTAGTTTACCCTTATCTCTTTCTTTTCTTTCTTTGTTAAGACTTAACAAAGTTACCGATACATCACAGTAAAAAATGTTGGGAAATCCTGTGTGTTACATTTCCCAGTGTCCCATTCCTTCTGGCTTTTGGGGGAGTTCCTGCAGGAATTCAGAAGTTGAAAAGGTACAGAGTCTTAGAAGAACACAGAATATGATGTGACTCTTGCCTTCCCCATGATCTTCTGGGTACTGGGGACCTGAGGCAGTGCAAAGAAATGTTGTGTCTCCATTCCCACAGGGAAGCCACCCCTCCATCCTATGTTCCCTTTCTTCTAAGACCTGCCTTCTCCAATAGGAAAGATCATCACCCAGTAACAAGGAGTTCCCCATTGACTCATGCAGGCTGGATCATCTCTAAAACTTTGGAAAATGTGCTCCATTGGGACCTCAGTGCTGCTGTATCCAGACCCAGCAGGGAAAGAGCTACCAGGAGCATGGAAAGGAGCTGAAGGAACAGGACCCTCTGGGATGTTGGAAACTACAGGAGAAACCAGATCAGGGAGGAAATCTGAGCAAAGAGCCAAACAAGGTCATTGGGTTAAGGCAGCTTGTTCTAATATGAAATTCAAACAAAAAAACTTGAACCTAAGGTGAGGGTTGGGGAGGGGAGCCCTTTCCTGGAAGCCGCAAGCTACCTTGAGGTAGCAAGAGATGATTTTACATGCACGAGTGTGTTTTCCTGTCAGGCAACAAAACATGTCTCCCACCTTCCCCCAACCCTCATAACAAAACAGTCACACAGCTGGGCAGGAAGAAAACAGGAGCTATGGCTTCCCGTGAGGGAGGTGAAGGCTCAACTTGGTAGGATAATGGGGAAGGGCTATCAAGACACAGATGATAAACAGGAACATTAATTCCACAGGGATTAAAAGGTAGCCCTTTTTCTTCTTCCGACCAAGGAGATGGAGCCAAAAAAATGTTGAGTTTCTTCTCCTCCAAGAAAACTTTCTGGATTACTACAGAACTCAGCTTTCCATTCTCCAAAGGGAAGACGCTAATTCTAATCCTGACTCTGCCACTAATTAACTATTTAATCTTGGGCAAGTCACTTCGACAAGCCTCAGTTTTTTATTTGTTAAATGAAAATTGGAATAGACAGTCTCTAAACCTTGTTGCAAATCTAAAATCTTTTTTAGCTTCAGTTTCCTCATATAAAATATAAGAAATCACTATGAAAACATTTAGAATCTATTATATATAAATGTGTGGATATATATATATACATATATGTGTATATATGTATACATATATATATATTATATAGTGCCTTGGTTTGTTCTTAGTTTTATTAAAGCACCTATCATCTCTGCAGAGATTACCTTTGCAAGTTAGAGAATATTTTCTCCTCCCTCCTCCCTTCCCCCAGTAGAGTGCAAATAGTCTGGGGCTTACAAGTTGTCTGATCTTCAATTTCTTTTTCTGTAAATTGGAGGGAGTTTACAACTTTCTCTTTCTCTTTTGTGACTTTGCATGGACCATGTTCGATGCCTGTAATCCTCTCCCTTGTTATTTACTTCCACCTTGTAGAATTTCTAACTTCTCTTAAAATACATTTGTAATGATGAGCAAGTTGATTTCAAAAAAGTTTGGAAAGACTTATATGAACTGATTATGAATGAAGTGAGCAGACCAAAGAGCATTGTACACAGTAAAAGCAAGATTATGTGATGATCAGGTGTGAAGGACTTGACTCTTCTCAACAATGTGGTAATTCAAGGCAATTCCAATAGACTTGGGATGGAAAGTGCCATCTGCATCCACAGATAGTACTTTGGAGACTGAAAGTGGACTAAAGCTGTTTGCTTGTTTTTTCTTTCTCATGGTTTTTTCCCTTTTGCTATGATTTTTCTTGCATAATGTGACAAATATTAAAATATGTCTAAAAGAATTACACAAATTTAACCTAAAAATGCATTTCTAGTATCACTTTTTACAGAAGGTGGGTTTCCTAAGTAGTCTCCTCTTGTCCCAAAATTACCTTGTGCTTACTTTGTATGTTTTTCTATTTACTTATATATGGACATTTTGTTTCTCACTAGTATAAGGTAATCTCCTCCAAGACAAGAAGCTGTTTTCATCATTGACTCATAGAGGTTAGCATAGTACCTGACTTCTAGTTGGTGCTCAGAAATTGTTCAAAAAGTTCAATTTTATAATCAATAACTTTAATAAATTAGTGTTTGACAAGCCCAAAGACCCTGGCTTTGGGGATAAGAATTTACTGTTTGACAAAAACTTCTAGGAAAATTGGAAATTAGTATGTCAGAAACTAGGCATTGACCCACACATAACACTGTACACCAAAATAAGGTCAAAATGGGTTCATGATCTAAACATAAAGAATGAGATTATAAATAAATTAGAGGAACATAGCATAATTTACCTCTCAGATCTGTGGAAGAGGAAGGAATTTGTGACCAAAGAAGAACTAGAGATCATTATTGATCACAAAATAGAAATTTTTTATTATATCAAATTGAAAAGCTTTTGTACAAACAAAACTAATTCAGACAACATTAAAAGGGAAACAATAAACTGGGAAAACACTTTTACAGTCAAAGGTTCTGATAACGGTCTCATTTCTAAAATATATAGAGAATTGACTTTAATCTATAAGAAATCAAACCATTTTCCAATTGATAAATGGTCAAAGAACATGAACAGACAATTTTCAGATGAAGAAATTAAAACTATTTCTAGCCATATGAAAAGATGCTCCAAGTCATTATTAATCAGAGAAATGCAAATTAAGACAACTCTGAGATACCACTACACACCTCTCAGTTGGCTAGAATGAAGGGAAAGATAATGCGGAATATTGGAGGGGATGTGGGAAAACAGGGACACTGATACATTGTTGGTGGAATTGTGAACACATCCAGCCATTCTGGAGAGCAATTTGGAACTATGCTTAAAAAGTAATCAAATGGTGCGTATCCTTTGAACCAGTAGTGTTTCTACTGGGCTTATACCCCAAAGAGATACTAAAGAAAGGAAAGGGACCTGTATGTGCCAAAATGTTTGTGGTAGCCCTGTTTGTAGTGGCCAGAAACTGGAAACTGAGTAGAAGCCCATCAATTGGAGAATGGCTGAATAAATTATGGTATATGAATATTATGGAATATTATTGTTCTGTAAGAAATGACCAGCAGGAGGATTTCAGAGAAGCCTGGAGAGACTTACATGAAGTGATGCTGAGTGAAATGAGCAGGACTAGAAATCATTATATACTTCAATAACAATACTATATGATGATCAATTCTGATGGCCATCTCCAGCAATGAGATGAACCAAATTAGTTCTATTTATCCAATAATGAAGAGAACCAGCTACACCCAGCAAAAGAACTCTGGGAAATGAGTGTGAACCAGTACATAGCATTTCCAATCCCTCTGTTTTTGTCTGCTTGCATTTTTGATTTCCTTCTCAGGTTAATTTTACATTATTTCAAAGTCCGAGTTTTCTTGTGCAGCAAAATAACTGTATGGATATATATATATATGTATGTATATATATCGTATTTAACATATACTTTAACATATTTAACATGTATTGGTCTACCTGCCACCTGGAGGAGGGAGGGAGGAGAAGGCAGGGAAAAGTTGGAACAGAAGGTTTTGCAAGGGGTCAATGCTGAAAAATTACCCATGCATATATCTTGTGAATCAAAAGCTATAATAATAATTTTTAAAAGTTCAATTTTGAAGAGCTGATTTCTCAGGTCCTTTCAGGCTATCATTCTCTGCTTGGATTTGGATTGTGATATTTATCATGTTGTCTTTTGAAAGGGCTCTCTCTTTTTTTACCATGAATTTCCTCATGAAGTGAAGGGACTGAGGTTTACATCAGTAGAAAAAAAGAGGATGTGGCATCTGTGATAACTGGCCCAAATTTTGTTCCCCCACCCACATCAGCCTCCTCAGTTATTCCCAGTCTTTCAGAGAGCAGAGTGCTCTGGGGCACACACCCAGTCTCCTATTCCAAAATGGAATCTGCTTCTTCTCTTTTAGAAAATTCCACTAGGTGCATAATTAATACCAAGGAGAAGGGACTGCTAATGAATTTTCCTAAATGGGAAATCACAGGACAGGAAGAAAAAAATGCTGCTCTTGAAAAGTAGGAGCAGTGGAAATGAGGAGCTACTTATATGCAGGAAGGGAGGAGTTCTTGATTGCTCAACACTTGGTTCCAGTGCTGTGATATCTCTTTGGGGACCATTCAAACAGCCTACTTCCTGTTAATAAGGATGCAATAAGGTACAAATGTACCTGGTCCTGAATAGCTGGGCTCTTCCCTCCCCAGATAAAAATCAAGGAGACTAGAATTGTTCTGTTATCAGTCCCAAAGAGCTTTGAGCCTTTCTTAAGCTAAGTCAGTACATTGTCACCATCAGGAAATATTCCTTGAGTTTCTACTTTGTCTAAGGCAGTGTACTAGTATTTGGGCATTGTCCAGTGGTTCAGTGAATTGAATGTCAGCAGGAAATAATACCATCTGTTAGAACTATAATTAGGGGGGAGCACGACAAGGAGTGTTCCTTTGGGAGGGGCAGAAGTTCTACTTGTAGAGATTGTCCCCAGTGAACATTTTATGGATGAGCAGGAAGACTCAAATAAAGTCAGAACAGCCAATCACAATGATCTATTGGGTGAAACAAGAATCTCAGACAGGTATACTTATATAGTGATACATAGGTCAATATCATTGCCTATTAGTGGGTCTGAGTTATGAGAGAAGGCTTCAGAAATCTCAGCACTCTTATCTCTATTTTGTGATTTAGTCCAGATTAGACAATAAAAGTCCCAAATAAATCATTTATGTGTGTTTCTCCCTCATAAGAACATAAGCAGGGGAGAAAATTTAATGACCAAACTTGATCCCAAAGACCAAGAAAAGGGATTTTCCTCTCTTCACAATAAAGGTGGGGAATTAGGAGATTAGAACTCTGCATGCAATGTTTGTTTGTTTGTTTGTTTTGATGTAATAACTAGCTTTGCTGATCGATATTTTTTCCTCTTTATTCTTTGTCATAAGGCATGGCTTTCTGGAAGGGGGAGGAGGAGGGATAAATTGAGAAATGCAAGTGATGTGAAAATAAAATATAGCAATAAAATTTATTGTTAAAAAAGAATTTAAGGAGGGATTTGAGAGGAAGAGCTATCTCTGTAACTTGTAGCTCTTGCACTTAGCACAGTGCTTGGCACATAGATTAAGAATTTATCAAGTGTTTTTTCATTCAGTCTTTTATTCATTCACATATTCATTCATTCTAGATATCAGGTTAGGAAAACGTCTAGAAAATATGCAAAAATCCCATGTATCTTCCAAATTGAAGTTCTAAAATACAGATCTGTATGGCCCCATTCAAAAATCTGCAATGGTTCCCTATTTAATCCCAGGATTAAATACAACATCTTTAGCCTTGCATTTAAATCCCCTGAAAATCATGTCCCATTTATCTTTTCAGTCTTATTTTATATCATTTTCCATCTTCCCTACAGAGAGGCAGAGTAAGTTAGTAGAAAGACAGATGATCTAGGTTCAAGTCCCTCTCCTGACATACTTACTGTGTAACATTGGATGAGTAACCAGCCTCTGAGCTTAAAGGTGCTGACCTACATTTTTAATTCAAGTTTCCTTACTGGGAGACCCCTGTGTCAATGAAATTACAGATCCAGTTCCTATTCCAATCCCACCATACACTGTCCCTTCCTGGCAAATTGTCCTGCCTGCTTTTTCCCATATATGATGTAGAGTCACATTCCACCTCTCTTCATATCTAGAATGCTCTTCACCTCTAACTCACAATGTCAAAATCCATTCACAGTGCAACTCAGTAAGTATTTCTCACACCAGGGCTTCCCTGATAGTCCCAGTTATTAGCACTTTCTCCCACTTGAAATTACTTTGCATTGCTTTGCATCATGACCAACCATACTCCTGCCATTATTAATAATGAAGCCTACTACTCACATTCTGACAAAAGATGATTGAGTCAGGATACAGAATTAGCTATGCTATTTGGACAGGGCCAATGTGGGAATTTCTTTTCACTTAATAATTCATATTTGTTATTAGGATTTTGTTTTGTTTTCCCTCAGTGGGGAGAAAAATAAATTTTTATTAATTAAAAAAATTCAATTAAAAATTCAATATTTGAATTACATTATAGACACTACAATGTTAAATATCAAAGTATATTTCAAGGAAGTAATTCTCAAAACGATTTGGGTAAAAAAATGAGAGATCAATCAATGGAACAGATTAGCTACTCAGTTTGACAGAAGCTTATGACATTAATATCCTAATTTTCAACAAACCCAGAGATCTCAATTACTTAGATCTTTTGTCAGTATTTGACAAAAACTTCTGGAAAAATTGGACAGCAGTATGGGAGAAATTAGATTTAGACCAGCACCTCACACTTTATGCCAAGAAAAACTGCTCTAAATTGATATATGACACATATAAAAGGTCATATTATAAACAAATTAGAAAAACATGGGGGAAAATCTCCTATGAAATCTGTGGATCTGAGAAAATTCCATAACTAAAAAAGGGATATAGAAAACCACAGAAGATTAAACAGATAATTCTCATTCCTAAAAGTAAAAATATTTTGCACAAACATTCCTATAAAGTTTATATTAAAGAGAAAACAATTAACCAGGAAAAAATCTTTTCAACAAATTTCTCTCATAAAAGTCTCATTTCTAAGATGTATAAGGAAATGGATGAAATGTATAAAAGTAAGTGTCACTCCCCAACAGATAAATCTAAGGATATGAAGAGACAGTTCTCAAGAGAAGAAACTCAAAGTATTATAGCCATATTAAAAATTCTCTAAATCAATATTAATTAAAGAAATGCAAATTAAACCATTATGAGATTCTACCTTTGTCTGTATCTAGATTTACATATTTTCTTTACTCTGATCTGGTACTTGTTTGGGGAACTCCCTCATTGGACGTTAGATGTCTCTTTTGAATATCAGGGGATATTCTGGATTACTACAAAGTTCAGCTCTCTATTCTCCAAAGGGAAGACGCTAATTCTAATCCTGACTCTGCCACTAATTAGCTATTTAATCTTGGACAAGTCACTTCAACAAGCCTCAGTTTTTTATTTGTTAAATGAGAATTGGAATAGACAGTCTCTAAACCTTCTTACAAATCTAAAATCTTGTAGCTCTTTTGAGCTTCAGTTTCCTCATAGTCATAGGACAATTGCATTGCCATGTTGCTTAGGAATATTACATGATCCCTTAAAATTTAATCTTCCACATTTGAGGCAAGTCCAAGAGAACTTTGACCCTTTGGGTTGCAAGGTCTAGGAAATTATCTCATCAAACTGAAAATAGGTGAGCATTTTAACTTTTAAAGATTTTATCCTCTGTCATATGGTAGTCACACGCTTGTATAGCTGAAACAAGGTATATTGATAGTAGAGGTTGCAATCAGAGATTTATGAAGTTTTAAAGGAAAATCTCAAGGAAAGTTCCCCAAATTTACCCATTAGGTTTGCAGAAAGAAGATGATGCAGTTGATGCAGGACAAATATTGACCCTCATTTTACAATATAGTTGAAAATGGCCATTTTTTCCAGGTCATCAACGCCTGAGGTTTTCTGGCTCCTTCCCCCTTGCTCTTGCTTTCCAACATGCTTTTATTCCATCAAACAACATCTGTAACTGGTTAGAATCCTGAAAAATAGTGCTCATGCACACACACACATGGCAATTCCACTTTCTGGAACTAAGCTTAGTGTGGCAAAGATGGAATTGGCAACTCTCCATGTGGCAGGATTTTATTTGACTTGTAGTTCGTCCTAATGATAAAGGTTTTGGTAAAAGCCTGTCACATGAGAGGTGTAGATTTGACTTAGAGACATCATGAACTGGATGACTATTTGTCCAAATGTTATAGCCCTTGGTCTGAATGTAGACACTCTGCAAAATGTGTGAGTCCCCATAAAACTGAGTAGCCTAAGAAATGCTGGCATTTTCCTACCAGATGAAGGTAAATCATACGTCCTAGTAAAAGCTAGGGTAGCCTTGTCCAGAAACTCTGAAATGAGACCAGGATGAACCCCCATTTCCTCCTGTAGTGAACAGGAATAGCAAGAGGTAAATTCTTGCCCTCATAGGGATGAGCTGAGGATCAAATGAGATTAAATATATAAAGCACGTTGTAGTCACAAACACTTATATAAATGTCAGCCAGCAGTAGGAGCAATGGTAGCCACAGCAGCCACCAAAATGAGAGTAGAATCCCAGTTAGGGTCTACCAAGGCTAAATTGGGAAGTTGAATTTTTGCCCCCTAGTATCTCTTCTCTGAACTCTGTCAGTACCCAAAGTCTCATTCTCTGTCTTACTCTAGGGGCTCCCCTTCTCATCAAATCTGCTTTCAGGAGATTCATTTTTACTTAGGTATACATGACGAATGAAGCTTAATGTTGCATATGTGTAATGCAAAGGAATGAATCTCCAATAATGAAATGTAAGACAAAAGATCCTTTTGGTATCGAAGGCTGCACCCATAGATTCATTAGTCATTCCAACTGCTTCTGTATATATTCTCCCTGTTGCTCCCTTTTGGGCATAGAGGTCTGTCTAATCAGCAGGCATCATTCCAGGCTTTGACTTGAGTCTCCCTCTGTGGTACCTGACAGGGGAGTTACTTGGGGAGCATTTAGAGTTTTTCTGGTTTCCCTCAAACTGTGCAACATAGGTGTTATATGTCAAGACAGCTCTGCTGTTGCTCAAAATTGTTAAGATATAGGCCTCAGTACAGGAGATTTAAAACATACTAACACATAATAGCAAAGAATGTTTTTCTTGGCACGGCATCCAGAGGTATGATGACTCTTGCACGTACCTTAATTTTCTCTTTGCTACCTCCATCTCTAGCTCCATGAAAATCGCTTCCAGGCTCGATATTCAAAAGGGGCTGTGGTTAATTGGACGTAAAATGTAAATATTTAAAACTGTAAATTAAAGAATTTGTTTATTTGCTTTCACTGTATTGGCATTACTTCAGGGATTTTTAACCTCCAAGGATCCCCACAGTGTCTGTGAAATTGGATAAGAAAAAAAAAAGAGCATCTTTATTTTCTCTGACCTGTAGTTGAAATTTAGCAATTCCTTCAATTCTTTAAAAATATTATTTTGAGATGGCTTTATCAGACAACCAAAATGACACAAAAACTCCCTTGTTGGGATTAATTATCTAATGGTTTCCCCTCCTTACTTACTTGTTAGGATTAATTTCCTAATACTACCTCTACTTGTTCAATGGGTTTATTTTCTAACAACACTAAAAAACAGTTCAGTGAAGGATTTTAAGGAATCTTCAGATAGACACATTGCTTTTCTCTAACAGGTAATCAACAGCAGACAACCCCCTAGTCATATCCATTCATTCTCCCCAGTCTAAGATATAAAGAAATGTGCTTCTGCTCTACCTCCACCTGTGGGTCTCAAATCTTGCACTGATCTTGAGAATCAAAGTCTGCTACTTATATTACCACCCAGAAAAATAGTTCAGGCCAGAAGTGTAGACTAATTTAGGGCATCTTGCACATTGTTATCAATCACAGGATCATGGGCCTAATGTTAGAAAAGGGTCTTGAAGTTATATAATCCAATGCCCATCTTATAGATGGAAAAACTGAGGTCCAAAAAGGTTAAACATCTTAGTCATTGTTTTATACTAATAAGGACAAAGGAGGATTGAATATTTTATAAGTGTACAATTTCAGGACCTAGGTATCCTGAATATTTCTAGTAGAGTCAAGTCAAGAAGCATTTATTAAGTGCTTACTTATTAAATGTCTGACATGGGACAAAGACCTGGGAATACAAACAAAGGCAAAAATAATCCATACTCTCAAGGAGATCATGGGGTATACATGGGGCACACAACCTGTAAATAACTATGTAAAGTAAATTGAAGGTGATTTAAGACAGACGGCACTAACAAGGTAAAGGAAGGGGAGGACTAGTATAGGATAGGAATCTTCAAGGAAGCTGGAGAATCTGAGAGTTGGCCATGAGGAGATAGTGCATTATAGGCCTGGAAGACAGCCAGGGAAATTGCCCTGAGTCAAGAGATGGAGCGTCTTGTTGGAAGAACATCAAGAAGGCAAGGGGGCACCTGGGTGGTAAAGTAGATCACTGTCCTGGAATTGGAAACATCTGAGTTCAAATCTGGCTTCAAGTATTTACAGCTGTTATTTAACCCTGTTTCCCTCAGTTTCTCATCTGTAAAATGAGCTGCAGAAGGAAATGGCGAGCCATTCTAAAATCTTTGCCTAAAACAAAACAAAACAAAATAAAACAACCAAATAGCATCACAAACAGATACAACTGAGCAATGATGAGAAAACAAAAAATGTATAAGCTAAGTAAACATGAACAAAGAGGTCTGATCGAATTCCTTTGGTATCAGGGCTGCAACTATAGACTCATCAGTTACTCCAGATGTTTCTGTATATCTTTCTGCCCTTCTCTCTCTGAGGAAAGAGGCTTAGTTTACTTATCTGGCATCATTTGGCTGATGACTTTCATAGAGGCAGCTACTTGAGGACCCAAGGCATCTTTTCCTACCCATTCCTACAAACAAGTATAAACTACACTGACACAAGGATGCCAGACAGAATTCAAAATGAAGGCATAGAAAGCATGAGGGAGGCATTGGGAGATTCATTATCTTCAGTGCGTCTCAGGGGAATTCCTACCAGAAACAATGGCTTACAGCTGTTGCCTAATCCAACTAGTGCTGTTCTATTTTCTTGGTCATGATTTTCCATCTTTCTTTGGCTGGAAGAACTGTCCTTTCTTAGTCTCATATGCTGACTCATTTTCAAACTTGATTCCTATTTACTCTCATTTTTTAGATCCCGAAAAGTGAAGAGTAGTACAGGTAAGTGTTAAGAAACAAACTCATTTTTTAGTCCAGTTCTGGCCCAACCATTGTGACTTGATCTTAAATCAGTTTTCAGTAGTTCCACCCCAACTCATTCCTCTGATGATCAAGGAAAATCCAGAAATATGTTGCCCTTAGAGACTGTCTGCATCTTTGGCCCTGAATTGAAACCACACATTATTTATGCTCCAACTGGGACTGTCTCCCAGCCCCAGACAAGGAACAGGCTCGTAGATTTAAGCTTTATTCTGCTTTATCTATCATCATCTAGGTCCAACTCTGGGGATTTCTTTTTCCTTGTTCTTGGGGAACAGGGTCTTCGTTTATAAGAAGCAGCATCAACTTCATTCTCTCCCTGAAGCTCCTGCCCTCTCTTAGGTCATAGTTGGCTGCTACAGACACAATGAAGCTGCTAAAGTCCAGGATTCAAGCAAATAGAAAGGGAGGTGATCAGGGATAGTGGCTGTTTCTATTCTCAGTTCTATTTTGACAAATTCATGTGTAACTTTAGTTAGGGAAATCATACAATGTCAGAACTGGAAGAGACTTAACCTAATTTTCTCTATTTGATATTTTATTTTTAAATGTTAAACTTAAATACAAAAGGAGAAAAGAAAAGAAAAAAACTTTTCATGTACTCAGCAGACCATGAGAATATTCAATATAAAACAATAAATTTTCATTTCAAGAAAGCCCATTAATAAATACTGCATATTGCTTTTAAAGCTACCCAACTTTTGTTTGCTTCTTTGTTGGTTTGGTTATGGTTCTATTCTCTGCTGTGTACCTTTTTACTTTATTTTTTTCTCCCCTGTCTCAATTCTCTATCATTATTATAGGTTTCTGCCCATGCTCTGTTACTTATACTGTATGGTTTTTTCTTGAGAGTGGATATATGGCAAAAGCCAGCAATGGCATGACTAAGGATTATCATGATTATAATTGGCAAAGTCAGAACCAAATAATCAAATACAGAAGTAGCATGGTACTACAAAAAAAAAAAAAAAAAAAAAAAAAAAAAACCTTGTTTCAGACTGATCTGGATTCAAATTGTGTCTCTGGCCCTTATGATCTGTATCACCTTGAATAAATTATTTAATCTCTTTGGGCCCCCAGTCCTTTGTGAATGATGTATTTGTACAATGTAATCACTCAACTCTAAGTCTTCTATGGTTCTAAGGATTCTCCCAGTCCATTTAGGATATCTGCTGCTAAGATTATCAATAATAGTCTGTTTTTTGTACATTTCTAGTTTTTGCATATGTCAATAGATTGGTTAAATAGGCTAGGTTGGAGTTTTAATTGTAAGCCATATCTTCTCATTTAATTCTTCCTTTTAATTTGATATTTTATATGTAAAAAAACCCCAAAATATTAGAATAAAATCTAACATGTCAATAACTTGACTGCATGTAAATAATTGATTCATAAATGATCCTTACTAGAAACTGAGTGGATGCTCATCAGTTGGGAAATGGCTGAATAAGTTATGGTATATGAATGTTATGGGATATTATTGTTCTACAAGAAATGATCAGCAGGATAATTTCAGAGAGGCCTAGACTTACATGAACTGATGCTGTGAAGTGAGTAGAACCAAAAGAATATTGTACATAGCAACAAGAAGATTATGCGATGATCAATTCTGATGGACATGGCTCTTTTCAACAAGGAAATGATTCAGGCCAATTCCAATAGATTTGGAAGGAAGAAAACCATCTGCATCCAGAAAGAAGATTGTGGGGACCAAATGTGGATCATAAACTTTTTCATCTTTTTTTATAGTTGTTTGCTTCCTTTTTCTTTTCTTTCTCATTTTTTTCTTTTTAATCTGATTTTTCTTGTGCAGTATGATAAATGTGAAAATATGTATAGAAGAATTGCACATGTTTAACATAAAAAGAAATGATCCTCATGCTATTAATCAACCATTTAATTTCTGATGGGATATAATTTCATTGTTTCTGATGTCATTTAATACTTGATCCAGAGCTTCCCAGTTTTTTCCTCAAGAAAATACTTACTTTTTTTTAACTTACTAATAGTATTTTATTTTTCCAAATATATGAAAAGATAGTTTTTAGCATTCACCTCTGCAAAACCTTGTGTTCCAAATTTTTCTTCCTCTTTTTCCCCCTCCCCCTTCCCCAAGACAGAAAGGAATTATTCTAAACATATTTCCATATTTGTCATGCTGCACAAGAAAAATCAGATCAAAAGGGAAAAAACACAAGAAAGAAAAAATAAACAAGCAAAACAACAACAATAACAAAAGTGAAAATACTATACTTTGATCTACATTTGGTCTTCATACTTCTCTTTGTGGATTCAAATGGCATTTTTCATCACAAGTATATTGGAATTTCCTTGAATCACCACATTGTTGAAAAGAGCCAAGACCATCACAGTTGGCTATTACATTATCTTATTGTTACTGTGTACAATGTTTTATTGGTTCTGCTCACTTCACATAGCATCAGTTCATGTATGTCTATCCAGGTTTTTCTGACATCAGCCTGCTCATCATTTCTTATAGAACTATAATATTCTATTATGTTCATATACCATAACTTATTTAGTCATTCCCCACCTGATGGGTATCCACTCAATTTCCAGTTCCTTGCCATGCGAACATGAAAATATTAATTTCTATTTTGTTTTGTCATTGCAGTCATGTCCAATTCTTTTCCCGTCATTTAACAAACATTTATTGAATGCTTATTATGTGTATGCTACTGTTCTAAGTTCTCAAGATGTTAATTTTCCCCTCCTTCCTCCATCCCCTCCCCCAGATGGCAGGTAGACCAATACATGTTAAATATGTTAAAGTATATGTTAAATACAACATCTGTGTACAAATTCATACAGTTATTTTGCTGCACAAGAAGAATCAGACTTTGAAATAATGTACAATTAACCTGAGAAGGAAATAAAAAATGCAAGTGGACAAAAACAGAGGGATTGGAAATGTTATGTAGTGGTTCACAGTCATTTCCCAGAGTTCTTTTGCTGGGTGTAGCTGGTTCTCTTCATTATTGAACAAATAGAACTAATTTGGTTCATCTCATTTTTGAAGAGCGTCACATCCATCAGAATTGATCATCATATAGTATTATTGTTGAAATATATAATGATATCCTGGTCTTGCTCTTTTCATTCCGTATCAGTTCACATAAGTCTTTCTGAAATCATCCTCCAATAGTCAATTTTTAAAACAAAATAATGAATCTACAAAGAGCCATAAAAATGCTCCCAATCACTAATATGTAGAGAAATACAAATGGATATAACACTGAAATTCATCCTCATAAACTCAGATTGAAAAAGGTGGGGTAATGATAATGATAATGATAATCTAATATTGGTGAGGTTGTAGAATGACAGAAATGCTATTTTATTGCTGATGAAGTTTTCAATTGGACCAATTATTTCTAGAAAACAATTTGGGATTATGAGTTTTTTTGAGGTATTCTTTTTTTTCTTTGTTAATATTTATTTATTTAAAACTTAAATACAAAATAGAAAAAATTGTCATATGCACAGCAGAATATGAGAGGATTCAAAATATGAGACAATAAATTTCCATTTCAAGAAAGCCTATATAATAAATACTACACATTGTGTTCAGAGCTGCTCAGCTTTTCTTTGCTTCTTTGTAGGTTTTCTTTCACTCTTTGCTGTGCACTTTTTACTTTATTCTTTCTCCCCTTTCTTTTTTCCTCCTCCCACTTCCCTCAAGAAGGCAACACTTAAGCATAGATATCTATCTATATCTATATATATGTATATATAAATACATATACATATATCCATATTTAGCCATCCATACATATACATAGATATTTATAATTATATACATATTTAAACATATACATCTATGTAAGTTTGTACTACTCTTGTTCTCTGTTTCTCTGAAGGTGAACAACATTATTCTTCATAAGTCCAAGTCTTTGCATATTTTTCTAAATCCACCAACTCATCATTTCCTATACCATGGCAATATTCCAACTTAATATTACCTAGTTATTTTAAATAATCTAAAACAATATGCATTAATATAGCTGACATATAGTGTAGTTTCCCAATTTTTCTTTTTTGATTTAATATATATTAGCTTTAACTTTAAGTCAATACTTTAATGATCACTAAATAATAATTTAATTTGACCAATCATTACTACTCCTACTTTTTTCTGAAAACTTCTACTCTTGATTTATGTTTATGTGTATCTCTTATTTCCTATCTCTGCTGACACTTCTGCTTTATTTTGACCCACTCCCTTACCTTTCTATTACTTAATCTACCCCATTTCCAAAGATCCCTCCCTCATCCTTGTCCCCAACCCTTTCCCTCTCTCTTTATTCCATTCCTCTTAATCTATATACCTTATCTTAGTCCTGCAGCCCCCTCCTATTCCTTCCTTCCCCCTTTTATTCTTTATAGATTCAGAAGACTTTTATACCCTTCTAGATGCATTGTACTCTCTTTAACCATCCTCAATGTGAGTAGAATTCCAGAACTATTGGTCCTCTCCTCCCATTTAATTACTGTGTCAGAATTTTCTTGCTTTAGCACCTCATTTGTGTGACACAATGATTCTTTTTTTATTTCTTCCTGCACAGTTTTGCTTTTTAGGATCACATAGTATTCAGTTTTACCCCAGTCTTTCTTGTGAACTACCCAATTACTAATGATAATCTTAGACATATAGTTTACATTTCCATGTATAAAATATTAAGAGTTTGTCTTTAATGAATCCCTGGAAATTAGTCTTTAATGTTCACATTATTTTTCTCTTGGATCTTATATGTCAAATTTTCTATTAAGTTCAGGTATTTTTTAAAATATTAAAATTATAAAAGTCTGGCAATTCATTGAATATCCATTTTTTTCATTCAGGATTATGTTTAATATATCTGATTCATTGTGACCTCATTTATGGTTTTCTTGGCAAAGATACAAGGGTGATGTGCCATTTCTTTCGTCAATATTTTTAACAGATGAAAAAACTGAAGCAAATAGTTAAATGATTTGTCCAGGCTCCTATAACTAGGAAGTGACTAAAGCCAGATTTAAATTCATGAATATGTCTTTCTGAATCCAGGTCCAACTCTCTAACCACTATACTATCTCACTATCTCATTTATTTATATAGAATATCTCAGAAGTCATCATGCAGTTTTAAGCTTCAAGAGCTAAAAACTCAACTAAGATTTTTGGAATACCTTCTCTCTCTCTCTCTCTCTCTCTCTCTCTCTCTCTCTCTCTCTCTCTCTCTCTCTGAAGCAATTGGGGTTAAATGATTTGGCCAGGGTAACACAACTAGGAAGTCTTAAGTATCTGAGGTCAGATTTGAACTCAGGTCCTCCTGACTTCAAGGCTGGTGCTCTATCCACTGCACTACCCAGCTGCCCTAGCCACTATCATTTTTTTTTTTTTAAATATGACTTGAGGTATATTTTCTAACTTATTTTTCCCCAGTCCTATCCTGTGCTTCCAAGTTACTGAGTGTAACAACATATGTTGATTTAATATGGAAGTTCTGATTAAATTTTTCATAAAATTTCTCTACCTTCTTATCCCCTGCAACAGATGGTGGCTTATAAACTTCAAATATCTTTATAATGCTTGGTCACAAGCACAGCAATATGAGATGATCAAACATCTTAAGAAATATTTCAAATTACTTTTGGTAGTGAAAAAAACCAACTCCTCCAGCTCTTTATTTTCCTTTCCAAAGAGAATTTACGGGCCATGGTTCCATTAACCTGTAATTTCCTTATATCTTCTGGTTTTATTTAAAGTGCAAGTGTCAATATTAATATGGTTTTGTTCTTTTTTTTCTCTTTTCATTTTAAAGACCATTTCTTTTATTCCTATGTTCATTAGTATTTACAATAGAAATGGCTACAATTTATTTTTTTTATTTTTAATAATAGCCTTTAATTTTCAAAATACATGCAAAAATAATTTTCAACATTCACCCTTGAAAAATCTTGTGTTCCAAAATTTTCTCCCTCTCCTCCCTTATCTCTTTTGCTCTAGAAAACAAGTAATCCAAGATAGGTTAAAATATCTACTTCTTCCAAACATATCTCCACATTTATCATGCTACACAAGAAAAATCAGCTCAAAAAAGAGAAAAAATGAAAAAGAAAGAAAAAAGCAATCAAACAACAACAAAAAGGTAAAAACACTATATTGTGATTCATACTCAGTCCCCATAATCTTCTTCCTGGATGCATATGGCCCTCTCTATGAAAGATCTATTAGAATTACCCTGAATCATATGGTTTTGTTCTTCTCAGAATATACATCTGTTGGCCATTGGATAATTATTTTTTTTCATTACAATACAAATTTATTTTTAAATTATTAAACATTTTTCTTATCTCTCCTTTCTCCTTTTTTCCATTGAAAAAGAACATAAATATGCATAGTCAAGCAAACAATTTCCCACCTTGCCTACATCCAAAAATGTATGTCTCATTCTGCATTTTGAATCCATTCTCTATCAAGAAAGGGATAGTATGCTTTATTATAGTTCCTCTGGAATCTTGGTTATTCATTGCATTGATCAGTTTCAAAATCTTTCAAAGTTGCTTGTCTTTAAAATGTATAAATTTGGTTGTTCTGTCGACTTCATTCTGCATTAGCTCATACATGTCTTCACAAATTTCTCTGAAACAATATTTTACATTTTTAGAGGTCAATAATATTTTATCATATCCATATGCTACAATTTGCTCACCTATTTCCTCAAGTTATGTGAAACTGAGGCACTCCTTAGTTTCCAATATTAGTAAAGGAGTTAGATGACCAACAGTTAAGATGATCTAAAAAGTGTAAAGCTTCCTATCTTCTTTCTTTTCTCCTGTTTTCCAATCATCACTAAAGAACTGGGTAAGTGGCACAGGACTGAGCACTAGTTCATATTTTTCTTGTTCCACAAGTTGCCATGGACAAAGAACTCATTATCTAATGATCCGCTTACTGACAATAAGTGTCTCTCTTAAGAAAAGAGAAATTGGCTGTTCCTGAGACCTTATTCAAAGCCTTATATTCATAGAATTATATACTTAGCACTGGAAGGAACATCAGAGATTATTTAACTGAAATTCCTTGTTTTGTAGATGAGAAAACTGAGACCCAGAGAAGTTAAATGTGTTGCTGAGGGTCATCCAGAATGTAGGAAATAGGAAAGATGGGATTCAGACCCAGTTCATCTGACTACCACACTGCCTTCCATTTCTGCTTGTATTCCATCATCTTAGCCTTTGAAAACTTCCACACCATGAAGAAATACTAGCACAGGACAAAGAACCTTCAGGTGCGAATCAGAATAGCTATCTTGTGGTCACTTGGTCAGTGCTTTGTCACTTAGTGGCAGAGTTGTAGCAAAAAACCTGATTTCCTAACATCCAGCCTTTAAACCCTAGGGACAAATGCAAAGCCTGGACTCCTGTTGGAGTGATCCTGCTGATGTTGTTGATATGCACCATCTATAGAAATTATGTTGCTATTGTTGTAACCATTGTGTGCACTGTTAGATGATCTCTCTTGGTCCATATGGCAGGGGAGTCCTGGTTTACTCCCCTGAGCATTAAAAGCTACTTTGGTTACCCACTTGAGTTTCCTTAAGGAGAGCATAGGGACCCGGTACATTGGTTACCTTTGGTGACAGAGAAAAACACTGACAGAGGAGAGGGGAGCATTGAGGTAGCAGGTAACAGAGGCTTTCTATACTTCTCTGCTTTCCAGGCTCCTTTCTTAGCTGAGTCTAGATCTGGGAAAACTTGATGATGGAGAGAGGAGGAACCCAAGTTGTGTGTTCAGGGAGGTACCCTGGAAGCTATGATGCTATGTCCTTAAGGAATGAGGTGAAAGCTGAGAGCTGCAGCAGTTCACAAGGTATGTGCACTACTCCTCCTGCTACCACTTGGAACATGCAAATACTGTTGCTGAACTTTAGAAATAAGGTGATCTAGGGCATGGTCTCTTGAAGCATGGCAAAAGGGGCTCCCTTCTCTTCAGAGAATAGATATGGATTACTCCCCAAAAGACTGTGTCAGCAAGCCTTTAGTTATGAGCAACTTCCATGTGCCAGATTTTATGCTACGCTGTGGGAGTACAAAAAGACAGAAGATGAAATCTTTGATATCTAGGTATTCACTGTCTGGTTGGGGAGAAAAACTAAATATACAGTCTCTTATATTTTTTATTCATTGATAGTTATGTTTAAAATATACAACAATGATGTGATGTGCAAAATAGATACTACAAGAAGTCAGAAAAGGCAAAATAATGGGCTCAGGCAGTAGGGGAAGGCTTTGTAGAAGAGTTGGGGTTGGAGTTGTTCCTAAAGGATAGAAATTGTTTGGAAAGAAGTAGATAGAAATAGAAAGATGAAAAAAGGAGGACGAAAGAGGGAATAAGGGGAAAAAAAGGAAAGGCAGAAATGGGAGAGGACCAGAGAGGAAAGGGAGAAATAGGAAAGGAATGAAGGGGGAAGAAAAGAAAGAAGAAAGATGAGGAAAGAGTTTGTGAAGTCAAGGAGTTAGGATGAACAAAGAAAGGCAATCATGTGGAAGTGAATGCTGTATGCTCTTTGGACAGGGATCTAGACTAGAGGAAATATATTAGGTTATGGACGGAAATGAAGTTGAATGGGATCAGGTTATGGAGACAAGGCAGAGAAGTGAATACTAAGTGGATTTATCTTAAATTTTTATCTTTTGATACACACACACACACACACACACACACACACACACACACACAAACACACACACCTTCCAAAGCCACAGGAACTCAGCAAGAGAAGCAAATGACTCCAAAGGCCTCTAATGGGAAGGACAGTTGTCCATCTTCCCACAGACTTTCAAGGTAATTCACTATGTTTTGCTTTGTTCTGGCCACTGTGTAAAGTACTCTGGTGGACTCCAGGGAATTAGAAAAGGCAATTTGATATATAATGGAAAGAGTACTAGTCAGAGCCTGAAGAAGTATTTAAAACCCACCTCTATTGCTTACTAAATATATGATGTTGGACAAGTCCCTTAAAATGTCTGAACCTTGCTTTTGTCATCTGAAAAATGGGGAAATGGTATCTTCATCAATAACAATACGAGAAGACTTACTTTCTAATCGATGTGGTCAATGTGATTCTAGAGAAATTTACTGGGCTGCATCCCTGCCACTGACAAAGTGGTGGTAGACAATAGTCAAGAAGTGATCTAGACTTTATTAAGCACCTATTATATGTCAGAAGAAGAAATTGGCAAAGCATTTAGTATCTTTGCCAAGAAAATGGGATGTGTAGAGTTGGACATGACTGAGAAGCGATTCAACAATAACAACATGTATCAGGTACTATGCAAAGCCCCAAGGATTCAAAAATCATCATCCTTGTTCGTTGCCTAAAAAGTGAGGAAGATAACTTAAAAACAACTATGCATAAGCATGTTATAAACAGGAAAAACTGGAGATAATCAACAGAGGAAAGGCACTAAAATTTGTTGTTGTTCGGTTTTGTCTAATTTTTTATGATCCTTTGGGGTTACTGGAATGGTTTGCCATTTCCTTTTCCAGCTTATTTTACAGATAGGAAACTGAGGTAAACAGGGTTAAGTAAACACTTAACCCTGTTTAAGTGACTTTTGAGGCTGGATTTAAACTCAGAAAGGTGATTCTTTTCTGACTGTAACCCTAGCATTGTATTCACTGTGCCACTTAGCTGCCTCTATTCTGCACTATGATTAAGGAGGACTTAATATAGTAATAGGTGTAGAACAAAGCAGAATTGAAATGTATGTTTTTAGATATGACCAATGTGTTGATTTATTTGTCTTGATTGAATGTATTTGGTACAAGAGGACATTCTACTATACTGGACTAAAATGATAGTAAAGTAAAAAAAAAAGTATTAATAAAGTCTTAAAAAGTTACCATCTCAAATAAAATAAAATAAAATAAATAATTAAAAATAATAAAAAGTTACCATCTCACAATGAGAATGAGTTGTGACAACTATGAATCTGCTTGTAAAGCAAAGAGTATTGAATAAGAGATGATATTATCACCACCATTTTTGTCATAGTCATCATCATCATCATAATCTTCTATTATGATTCCCAATCAGTTTGTACAACTCATCTACTTTAAGAATAACTCAAATGTCTCTTCCAAGAAGTCTTCTGTAAGTTCTTCTTTACTGTAAACTCTTCTGCTCAAAATATTTATCCTATTAGTCTAGGGATTCTTAATTTTATTGGTGTCATGATTCCTTTTTTCAGTCTGGGGAAGCCATGAATTCTTTTTCAGAATATTTTTTAAGTGCATAAAATAAAATATGCAATGGAAACCAAAGGTTAGTGAAAACAAAGATATAAATTTGTTCCCATTTAATTACTTAGAGCCCCTGAAATCCATGGACTCCAGACTAAGGATGTCTGCATTTATAGCATATGTAATGCTTCCCTTGCTAAATTGCTCTAGAAACATGTTTTTCATGGGCTTCCTCTGTAAGTTCAATTATTCCATCTAGTTCTTTGAGATATTTATTATTACTAATAATAGAGACCTATGACTTCACTGATTTAGGAAACTAGTCTCTTATAATATTGCATGTTGGAATATTTTCTGCAATTTAGGAAAGTTGCATAGAATTGAGAAATTAAGTAACTGGATCAAGGTAATATAACCTCTGGGTGTGTGTGTGTGTGTGTGTGTGTGTGTGTGTGTGTGTGTAAGAGAGAGAGAGAGGGTCTTGAATTCAGTATCCTTTGTAATAGGGAATAAGTAACTTGTCTAGGGTCACACAGCTAATAAGTGTTAATTGTCTGAGGCTGGATTTGAACTCTAGTTCTCCTGGTACTCTATCCACTGAGCCACCTAGCTGTCCATCCCCCCCACCCCAAGGAATACACTGTACTTTTTGAACCTAAAAGTATTTACTGGGTTTATATCCCAAAGAGATCATAAAGAAGGGAAAGGGACCTGTATGTGCACGAATGTTCATGGCAGCCCTCTTTGTAGTGGCCAGAAACTGGAAACAGAATAGATGCCCATCAATTGGAGAATGGCTGAATAAATTGTGGTATATGAATATTATGGAATATTATTTGGTAAGAATATGACCAGCAGGATGATTTCAGAAAGGCCTGGAGAGACTTACACGAACTGATGCTGAGTGAAACGAGCAGGGCCAGGAGATCATTATATGCTTCAACAACAATACTATATGATGACCAATTCTGATGGACGTGGCCATCTTCAGCAATGAGATGAACCAAATCAGTTCCAATGGAGCAGTAATGAACTGAACCAACTACGCCCAGCGAAAGAACTCTGGGAGATGACTAAGAACCATTACATAGAAGTCCCAATCCCTATATTTTTGCCCACCTGCATTTTTGATTTCCTTCACAGGCTAATTGTACAATATTTCAGAGTCCGATTCAGTACAGCAAAATAACGGTTTGGTCATGTATACTTATTGTATATCTGATTTATATTTTAATATATTTAACATCTATTGGTCATCCTGCCATCTGGGGGAGGGGGTGGGGGGAAGGAGGGGAAGAATTGGAACAAGAGGTTTGGCAATTGTCAATGCTGCAAAGTTACCCATACATATAACTTGTAAATAAAAGGCTATTTTTTAAAAAAAGAGGAACCTAAAAGTATTGTATAAATATAGGTTAGTGGCAGTGTTATTATTATTGCCTATAGTCATCCAAATTGTAAGTAACATAAACCAAGACCCAAATCCAGAGTTTCCCTTCTAAATTCCATACTTGGAATTTGGAGTGGTATTGAGATGGCAGGAGGACAAAAAGAGGGAACAAAAATCAGGAATGATTCCAGGGATGGTGGTATCATGCATGGCAAGAGGGACATTTTTTTCTATTACTCATAAAGCAGTTTCACAGAAAGATTTTCATTGGTAACTTTGCTATATGTATTGATCTTGTCAGCCTAGCCAGATTAAAAACCCTATGAGATGACTAATATGGAAATATGTTTTGCATGACCACACATGTATAACCTTTATCAAATTGCTTGTCTTCTTAATGGAGGGGGAGCAGAGAGAAGGTGGGAAAGAATTTGGAACTCAAAATTGAAAGAAATTGAAGATTTAAAATTTTACATGTAAGTGTAATATCAAAAAAAAAAAGAAAGAAAGAAAGAAAGAAAAAAAAGAAAGAAAGAAAGAAAAAAGAAAGAAAGAAAGAAAGAAAGAAAGAAAGAAAGAAAGAAAGAAAGAAAGAAAGAAAGAAAGAAAGAAAGAAAGAAAGAAAGAAAGAAAGAAAAGAAAAATCCACAACATTTGTTGGCAAGTTCCCTACTAATTGTTTTATGTTCTGATGAAGTTTTAGTCTCAGCTTCCCAAGAGAATAGAATAGAAATTATGTCAGTGTTCTTGTTTTAGATTTTTCTGTTATTGTGTGCTTGTGAATATTTTCTCTTTAGCAATTCTTTTATAGATAAGAAATAAATAATTGCCCTATTTTTAAAAAATCCTTTGAAAGCAGGGACTGTCATATTTCTTTGTATTTTTCACAGTACAAAGAATGATATCTTGAAGGCAGATGACTGAATAATCGAAATTGAAGAGAGCTATCTATAAGTCCCAAATTTGTGTCTCTCGAGTCAGTTTTCCATAGAACTTATTGCTTCTGTAAGGTTCTCATCTCTGAAATGTTTAAAGCCACAGAACATATACCTCTGCTGCTGCCAATTCTTGTCATGGTGAGAAGGGTCTGAGATTTCTCATATTTGGGAATATAGGAATAGATGTGTGATCTATTCTATATCACAGTTAAGTCATAAGAAGGGCTGTAAATAAGCAAGAAGGGCTGTTTTCTTCTCAGAGACTTTGTTGACCAGGCCTCTAGAGAAGAAATATTCCTCTATTTACTTTCAAGTTGGAAAGGCTAATTAATGACTTGTTTACTTAACAAGGTCTGTGTGGGCTATCAGGTCCTAGAAATAAAACTGTATTGGGGATTTTACAACTATTATATTAGAATTTCAGACCAAGAAGCCAAACTCAGAGAGAAATTAATTTGCTTCTGTATCCCCAAAACTTGGCCCAATGACCCAAATATATTAAATAATGATAATGATTATTATGATGACAATTAGCATTTATTTAGCACTTTAAGATTTGTGAGGAATTTGCAAGTATTATCTTATTTTAACCAACCAACAATTATGGGAGGTAGATATTATTATTCCATTTTATAGATGAAGAAACTGAGGCAGACAGACATTAAGTTACTTGCCTAGAAGTTGTTGCTATTTGTTCTTTATTCTCAAAGAGTCATGGTCCAAGAGGATCATGACTTCGGGGAGGTGTGATTTGGATTTAAGTGAATTGGATATAAGGAGAAAGGGCTGTGCAAGATCACCTGATCTTTGAGGAATCTACAGGAAAGTAAAGCAGTGGAATTTTTAATCCTTCCTATCATGTATGGACATGATCCTTTGATCTATTGTTGATTCAATATAGAGCTTAGATCTACATAATAGCAACCAAATAGGTTGGTTGCTATTATGGAAGGACCAACTTCTTAGGGGAGGTTTTCAAAAAGAGGCTTTCACTGCAGGTTTAGTCTTGGCCTTTTTTTGTCCTCTGGAGACATCCTGAAAGAAAAACACAGTCCCACATCCACCATCTAGCCGTAGGAGTCACTAATGGGTGCCTTTGGACATGGGCTCTTTGTGTTGAATTCACCTCATTCAAGTAGCACAAAGACAGTTCCCAATTCCCAAATTCCCAGCTCCAGCCTTGGACTGATAGTGCTATAATCTCTCAGCCTGTAGAATAGCAAATATGTGCAAGACAATAATGTGATCTGAGAGTCAAAATTTCCTGAATCTCAGCTTTCTGGGTAGAGGAAGGGGGATTTTCTGGCAGAGCAATCTTGTTATGAGAAGAAGGTAGAGCAGTAGAATATATCCCACTTGAAAAGTTGAGGGGTTGTTCAAATGGTAGCTTAATCTTCACATATGGATTAAAGGGATTGAAGAAATCTCCTATCTGAACAGAAGGACCCTATGGGTAAGAGACAGCTGTTTTAGCTACAGAAAGATATAGTCAGGAAGTTTTCCTAAACACCATGCATCTAGAATGGCATAGATTTCTTTCAGACTAGTCTAAGATTTAAATTGTAAAAAAAAAAAAAATCATCTGCATACAATATTTCATACATTTATTACAAAATTGGCTCATTGTGTCCCCATCTGGAACTCTATAAAATCTGCACAAGATAATAGCTTGAGCTTCATTTCCAGTTAAGATTTTTATTTACTTTGTGACTTCCTATTACTCCAAAGGAAATCATACTTATTAAAGTTTAGGCTATCTTTAATATGAAAAATCAGAATTAAGAGACAGAGGTAGCTCATGCTGATTAAAGAAAAGGTCAGTCTTTCCCACGCCCAGAAACAGCAGCAACAGATGATCATAGCTGAACTCACAACTATACTTTGCTCTGATGAATAAAGGCTCCAAGAAACCCCTGGAAGGAGAGAACTATCCTTTATTCCTCTCCAACATCTTAATCACAGATAAAGGGAAAGAGGCATGGTTTCACTCGGTGGTATGAGCATCTACCTCACCCTGATTCCTATAGATAAAAATAAAAATAACACAGTTGTCCTTTATATAGCACCTCAAGATATTCAAGGCTCTTTAAAATATTATTGTTATTCTTAGAAATAGGCATTGTTATTATCCACATTTTATAGAAGAGGAAATTGAGTCAGACAGCGATTACTTGCCTGCAGTCACTATATCACCTCTCTGTCTTTTGATCCTGGGAGATTGTCCAATGAGCTTTTTTTCTTTTAAAGAATTGATATCAATTTTATTTTTATTTTTTAAAGCTTTTTCTTTTTTCTTTTTTCAATTTTTATTAAAGCTTTTTAATTTTCAAAAGATGCATAGAGAATTTTGCAACATTAACCCTTGCAAAATCTTGTGTTCAAATTTCCTCCTTCCCTCACTCCTCCCCTAAATAGCAATTAACCGAACATATGTTAAACATGGTAAAAATATCTGTTAAATCCAACACATGCATGCATAGTCATACAATTATCTTGTTGAGTAAGAAAAATCAAATCAAAAAGGGAAAAAAATGAGAAAAAATAAAATGCAAACCAACAAAAACAAAAAAGTGAAAACACTATGTTGTGATCCACACTCAGTTCCCACAGTCCTTCTGGGTGTAGATGGCTCTCTCCAACACAAGATCATTGGAACTGGTCTGACTCATCTCATTATTGAGAAGAGCCACGTCCATCAGAATTGATCATTGTATAATCTTGCTGTTGCTATGTATAATGATCTCCTGGTTCTGCTCATTTCACTTAGCATAAGTTCATGTCTCTCCAGACCTCTCTGAAATCACCCCGCTGATCGTTTCTTATAGAACAATAATATTCCATAATATTCATATAACATAACTTATTCAGCCGTTCCCCAACTGATAGGCATCCACTCAGTTTCCAGTCCAATGAGCTCTTTAGTCTAAGCATCACTAGGGTCCACCCTGAGAGCTCTCCAGCAATACCTGGTGCTGCTCCATGATTCATAAACATATCACAAGCTCGGTGTCCATGCTATTCATCTCTCAAGTGGAGTTTTCACCATTGTAGCATTAATTGTTTCAGCTTGGACTCCATAGAATGACCAAGAAAGTAGGAAAGGAGTGCAGGGCTTGGGAAAGTATCCCCCTACTCCTCTGCATTGTCCATGCCTCTCTATTCAATGTGGCTCCCTGGCTAAATTTTCATGCCCTAAGGGATGGTTCCAAATGTTCCAAAACAGTCAGTGATCAGTACTTTTTTAGCTCCTGTCATCTAGACAATTAGTGACAATTCTGTCATTTTATAGCTTTGGTTACTTCCTACTAACCCTCTGGGTCTAGTCCCCTGAGGATCCTGATTCATTGCAAACCAGGAGAAACCTGGTCACTGCAAACATAAATAAGAACTGTGGGAATCTAGTCTTCTATAAAGAGAAGACAGAGTTTTGGGGCCCTGTAAACCTAGGGATTTTCTTGTTAGGAGCCCCGATTTTTAGAACTTTGGGACCCAGGAAGAAAAGGGGAATATCTATTAGTACCAGACTCTTGGAGAGAGAAGGAAATATCTATGATCTTTCTCTCCCTGCTCTCACCCTCTGCTCCAAAGCTGAAGCCAGAACAAGGAAGTAAAGCCATGATATATAACTGGTGCAAAGTACCTGAATTTTTATTTTACTACTGTGATCTATTGGACAATGCAGATCTTCTAAAAAAAGGAGTTTGCCAAATTTGTTTCCTATCACAGGCATCCTTAGTTCTCAGAATAGAATCATAAAGCCCCATGCTTGTCATCCTGGTCTCTCTCTCCTCTCTCTGTTTGTCTCTCTCTGTGTCTCTCTCTCTCTTTTTCTGTCTCTCTCCCTCTCTCTGTCTCTTTCTCTGTCTCTCTCGAGACAGAGAGAGGGTGGGGCGGGAGGGGGGAGAGAGAGAGAGAGAGAGAGAGAGAGAGAGAGAGAAGAGAGAGAGAGAGGAGAGAGAGAGAAGAGAAAGAGAGAAGAGAGAGAGAGAGAGAGAGAGAGAGAGAGAGAGAGAGAGAGAAAGAGAGAGAGAGAGAGAGGAGAGAGTATCATTCCTCACAATGTTAGAGGGTTATCTCCTAGGCAACCACAAGTTCATTTCCTCTCCAAAGGTAGTTCAAAATTCAGGGTGGTACCATAAATCTGGAAGAATATAAGAACCCAGGGAAAAGTGGGAATCACCAGAGAGTGAGAATTATAGTGATTAGTTATTTGTGAGGTTTTTTTATATTGTTTTACAGTTTCATTGAGGTAAAATAAAGCTTGTCCTATACCATTTCATTGTTACTTGGAATGTTTGACTAGTCTGATAACTGTGAAGACCTAAATATGTTATATTTAAGCTATGTTATGGAATTTTCCAAAGGGAACTTTGAGTGGAGGCAACATGAACCAAAAAGATTTGATTTTTGGAGTGGTTCCTAAGATCAGACTAGCTCTGTATCAGTCCAGAACCTAGAGTGCTAAGATATGAGGTACATTCAGAAAAAGATATAAAGATTAAACTAATGATTAACTGCTAGAATTGAAATAAAAAGAAAAGTAACTCAGGAATTTGCTAAATTTTATTTTTTCCTGTAGACATTAGCCAACATTTAATCTACAAGAAATTATTAGAAGATTTGGAGCTGGGAGAGATGTTATGGATTTATATAATTCAATCCTCTTAATTTTCAGAACAGGAAAAGGAATCTCATAGAATAGTAAATAGAACAAAATTAAAATACGGATCTTCTAATTCCAAATCTGGGACTCTTTCCACTCCCCTTTACTTCATAGTCCTTACACAGACATATTTCTTTCTGGGAACTGTCATGTAATTTATTTCATGACATGCCAAATCCAAATCAGGATAAGTTTAGCAAGATCTCCTATTGGTAGAGGGAGTTTCTAAAGACTGAAATAACTGAGTGAACATAGAACTTCTTTGGGAGATAAAGCTGGCTTTCTCCTTTCCCACTGGCAAACACAGGGTTATGTGTGTGAGGGGTAGGGGAATTTCTCCTATTAAATGGAGTCTGTAGTGCAGATATTCAGCAAGGCAGCTGAAAAACATATCTTTTTCTGTGGGATCACAGGAAGGCTGACTTCCCTACTTGGAAAGCTGAGTCAGTGGTCTATATATCATTCTGTTCTCTGTGTGTCCCTCTCTCTGTCTCTGACTTTTTATCTCTGCCTGTCTCTGTTGCTCTATCTCTGTCTCTTTCTCTATCTCTTTCTGTCTCTGTTGTTCTGTCTGTCTCTGTCTGCCTCTATCTGTGGACGCAGTCTTCATTTTCTTTCAAATTGAAAGGACTAGGGTCAGGTTACATTGCTTTGAGCCTATATCATTGGTCCTCTTGAAAACTAAGCCTGTTCATAGAGCACACTACAGTTGGACACCAGATTCCCATGTATGGACTAGGAAAGATGCTTTCATACACCAGGCTGGGCTTTGCCAGACGCTGTCCGTTACAATAGAGCTGTGTTTCCTTTCCTTCTTCAGCTTCCTGGAAGATGTCCCATTTGATTACTATAGTAGTAGATATTGTAATCAAATGTTCACTGGGCACTTGAGGGTAAATGACTCAACCGGCTAACAGGCAGATTATTTATTAAACCCAATGCTCTTTGGAGGCTTCCATTCAAAGACAGGGAACATTGATTCTGACAGTTCAAAGAAAGGATAGATTTTAAAAGATAGGAAAAAAATGCTCACAACCCCAAGTTCAAGAGATCTGAAGCCCCAGAAGAGAAAAGGAAACTTTTAGCTTAGAATTAAAGATCAGTACCAGTCTCTTGGAAAGAGAAGAGGAAAAAGAAAAAGAAAAAATGAGTTAGGGGTTAGGGACAAAGGAGGGAAACAGGAACATTAACCAATTAACAAATGATGAATCAGTAAGCATTATTAATAGCTTATATGGTAATAGCTAGTATTTACATACTGTTTTAGATGAGTACTTTAATATGCTAATTTGTTTGATCCTTAAGACCATCTTGTAAAGTAAGTGCTGTCATTATCTGCATTTTATATATGACAAAACCAAGGCAGAAAGGCTACATGTCTTGCCCAGGGTCATACCATTTGGTTTCACATATAGCGTCTCTCTATACATCCAGCTATATAGATCTAGCTACATCTGTCTGTAATACATATATGATGTGTGTATATTATGTATATATAGTATGGTATGTATGTGGGTGAACAGCCTTAATATATATATATGCTCATATATGGGATATATATATATATATATGTGTATATGTATACAGATTTATAACTATCTGTACATACACATATATCATATATTATATGTTGTGTATGTGTATATATATTATGATGTATATTATGTATGTATGTGTGCATATATATATATATATATATATATATATATATATATACCCCATACCATTAAGTGTATGTATATATGTGTGTGCATATATATGGTATGTATATGTGTTTATGTACTTATATGTGGGATATATGTGCACACATAGGCATATATAAAGTACATATGTACTTGGGTATATATGTATATAGAGAGATCTGTATCTATATTTATCTGTATATGCATCTATGTAAATATGGTTATATAGATATAGTATGGTGCATGTATGTATATATGTGTATATACACTATGTACGAGATGTCTTGCATCAGTTCTGGGGATACAAATATGAATATGAAACAGATCCTTCTCTCAAGAAACTTGCATTTCATTGTGGGGGATGCCATCTACTTAAATAAATAAATCCAGAATAATGCAAGGTGAATATAGGATGATTCTGGCAGGCAGCTGGTGGGGAGGGGAGGAGACTGAGAGGAATCCAGTAGGAGGTGGTTCTTGAGCAGAGCATCTAGGCTGACAAGAAAAAGGTTTATGTGTGCTGAGGGGATATAGTGAAAACACACCTTTTCTTTGCAATTTAGAAACAGTAAAGTGGAAAGAACTTGGAATTAGGCCTAGGTTCAGGTGTGGTTAGCTTGGGTTTGAGGAAATCTGCTAGAAATCTCCTAGATTTGCTGCTAACAACCTGTGTGACCTTGACAAAGGCTCTTTAGAGTCTTTGTAAAATGAAGACATTGAACTAAATGATCAAAGGATTTTCCTGTCTCTAAATCCTTTGATCATGTTTTCTAAATGCTATTCTATAGATACATAAATCTGAGAGCTTATTACAAACATCATGGTGCTGACTGTTAGCATAATAGGACTTGTATCCTGGTTTAGTGTCATAGAATTTAGGATTAGGTAGGAACTTTAAAAGTATAATAAAATATAATTATAATAATAAATAATAATAATAATGCTCCTATTTTAAAGATAACTGAGAGCCTGAAAGGGAAGTAATATGATTGTGTTCTTAGAGTTATTAAATAGTGCAACCTGTATTTATACCTGTATCCTTTGACTCTACGAATGGAGCTCTTTTTGCTCAACCATATTTGCTCCTTTGACTTGGAGAATGGACTATATAGGAGCTTTGAGACATGGATAGGATTTACATAAATTAAAAGATTTCTTAATGTTCCCAAATTAGCAGTATTAATGTACTAGAATTACCACTGAGTAGTTGGCAAATGCTAGAGACCTTGGAGTTTGGAAAGGTGGGAATGCTGGCAGAGTCTAGTTTTGACCTCTGATATTGAGCAAAAAACACCTATTGGAGCTGGGGAGCCATCCTTGGGGCACTTAATGTAAAAGAACTAGGTATGGTAAAAAGAGTTGAATTTAGAACTGGGAGATCTGACCACAAATCTTGCTTTAGATATATATTACTTGTGTTACTGTGGCCAAGTCACTTAAATGCTTTTAACTTCAGGTTTTCATCTGAAAAAAGTAGATCATATTTGTGCTATTTTAAAATAAATACAAAATGCGAAGTAGTAGTAGTAGGAAAAGTGGGAGGAAAAGCAGGAAAAAGAAGAGTAGGAAAAAGAAAAAAAAGAAGAAAAAGGAGGAGGAAGAGACAGAGATAGAAGAGGAGGGCAAAGGAGAAGGAAAAGAAAAAGGAAGGAGAAGACTACATAGAAATACAGTGTGTCCTATATTAAACAAAAGGTAAACTATTCTTAAATCAAGGAGCATAGATTAGAGTTAACCAATAATTGAAAAATATTTCCTAGGTAACAAAAGATGTTTTAATCAAGCAATTTTTAAAAAAAGAAAACCAGTGTATGAATTAATTGTCTCATTTTTAGGACCATCTTATAAAAGGGCAGAGGATTAAACCCACAAATGCTACTTTCTGACTTTTCTTCTCTTAGATTTTCTAGTGCTTTGCCCAGAATCACCCAGCTAGCCTCTTTTTCACCTGTGTGTGTCTAAAGAATCCCTGGCTTTTGTACCTTGGGAAATGGATTAACCTCTAAATAGGTCTTTGTGGCCCTTTTTGAAAAGAGATAGGAAGCTTAACTTCAGAGGTTGCTGCTTTATAATTTGTGTTTCCTTTACAGAACTTCATCCTCTTTAGTTCTATTCATTCTTAGATGGTTCTTGGCCAGGTTTCTGCTGTCAGAAAAAGAAACCAGTAATAAGATAGCAATAGGGCAGTGAAGAAATTCAGGGAAATACGAATATTACATGCAGTGATGGGTTCCACTTTAAATTTATCCCTCTCTCTTCCCATTTCCCCAACCACTGAATTCAACACCAGGTTAGCTAGCTGACAAGGTTGACAATCCCTTCTATAAGAGGCATTCTATAGATGCCCATCAATTATTCTATGGCTGAATAAGTTATAGTATGTGAAAGTAATGGAATATTATTGTTCTACAAAAAATGACGAAGAAGCTGATTTTAGAAAGGCATGGAAAGATTTACATGATCTGATGCTGAGTGAATTAAGCAGAACCAGGATAACATTGTACACAGGAACAGCAAGATTGTGCAGTGATCAACTAAGGTAGGTTTGGTTCTTAGTGGTTCAGTAACTTAAGGCAATCCCAATAAACTTTGTGGTTTTTTTTTTTTTTCTTGGTGAGGCTATTGGAGTTAAGTGACTTACCTGGGGTCAACAGCAAGTAAGTATTAAGTGTCTGAGGCTGGATTTGAACTTGGATCCTCCTAACTTCAGGGTCAATAATCTATTCATTGTGCCAACTAGCTGTCTCCCTGTAAATTATTGATGGAAAACCCCATTTTCATCCAGAGAGAAAACTATGGAGACTGAATGTAAATCAACCCATTCTAAGTTGAGTTTTCTTTCTTCTGTTTTTTTTCTCATGATTTTTCCCATTTATTCTGACTTTTCTCTCCCAACATGATTCTTATGGTACTATGTAAAAAAAAATGAATGTACATGTACAACCAAAAAATGTTTCTTTATATGTAACTGGGGAAAATAAATATGGAAAAAATGGAAAAAGAGATACTCTAATATCCAGGCAGCCACAGGGAAATGAGAATTCTGAGCCACTAAAGTGTAGTCTTGTTAATAGTAGACAACATATATTCAGAGTTCATAGGAGCTTTATGGCAAGGGGCTCAACCCTCTACTTTAATCCTGAATTCTCACTTTCTTTCCAGGATATTGATGGCTCATCTCATGCAAATGTTCATTAAATTCTTTTGTTGTTATTGTTGTTGTTCTTATATATTTTATTTTATTTTATAATAACTTTATATTGACAGAATCCATGCCAGGGTAATTTTTTTACATTATCCCTTGCACTCGCTTCTGTTCCAATTTTTCCCCTCCCTCCCTCCACCCCCTCCCCTAGATGGCAAGCCGTCCTATATATGTTAGATATGTTGCAGTATATCCTAGATACAATATATGTTTGCAGAACCGAACAGTTCGCTTGTTGCACAGGGAGAATTGGATTCAGAAGGTAAAAATAAAATGTTCATTAAATTCAAGTGTTAATAAAGCCTGTACTAGATCCTAAGGATATAAAAACAAAAATGAAACAACTCCTGGCCTCTAGGAGCTTATATTCGATTGGGAGAAAGCATGTACATAGATAATTAAATATCAAATGTTTGCAAAATAAATACAAAGTAATTTGAAAGGGAGGGCACTAGCAGCTAGTGATGTCAAGAAAGTTCTTAACTAAGAGGTGGCATTTGAGTTTAGTCTTAAAGGAAAAGAAGGATTCTAAAGCAAAGGAGTGGTAGGAGTGAAGTCAAGGCATAAGGGACAGCCTGAGCATCTTCCTTCACTCCTGACCTCCTGCTTAGCTCTCAGCACATTCTAATAGGTCACAATGAATTCACAGGATCATTTTTGTTTCCTTACTTTGAAGCTTTCAATATTATCAACAGCTTTTTATTGTTTAGTCGTGCCAGACTTCATTTAGGATTTTCTTGGCAGAGATATTGGAGGGCTTTGCCATTTCCAATCTGCAGCTTGTTTTACAGATGGGGAAACTGAGGGTTAAGTGTCTTGCCATGGGTCTCATAGCTAGGAAGTGTCTGAAACTATATTTGAACTCAGAAAGATGAGTCTTCCTGACTCCAAGCCAAGTGCTCTATCCAACGCCGCCATTTAACTGCCCATTATCAACAGCATCACCATCCTTTCCAGCTTTACTAATGAAGTGTGTTCAACTTGTTCTTTCTGTCACTTCTTACACTGAAATCATGGCTGAGCTTAGCAAGTTATTTCATTATTCTCTTTCTCTCCCTTTATCCTTTTCTATTTCTGGTGACTACCCTTAAATCAGCCCTGCATTGTTTCATGCCTGAATGATTGTCTCAGTCTTTTAGTAAATTTTTTTTCTGCCGTCAGCCAGTTCCAACTCTGTTCTATGCTACATCTACATACCAACATTATTCAACTAAATTCAGTAAATATTTATTAAGCACCCACTATATATAATGTGCTATGCTATACACTGGAGAAAGAAAGACAAAATTAAAATAGTCTCTGATCTCTGGAAATTGTATGTGTCTGTGTGTGTGTGTGTATGTGTGTGTGTGTGTGTGTGTGTTTGTATGTGAGGATACAACATACACAAAGGCAAAGACACAGGGCAGGGAGGGGAGCAAAAGGTGAAAAGATAACCCAGAAAAAGAGCTTTAAGATATCTGAGGAAGGGAGAGATCATTAATAGCTGGAGAATCCGTGTGAGCTTCATGGAGAAAGTGGCACCTAAACTCAGACTCACAGGAAAATAAAAATTTTTATTTAAAGTTGAAAAGGGAGTAAAGTATAAGAAGGAATGCTGGATTTTCAGTCAGAGGACCTAAGTTTGAATTCAAATTCTGTTCCTTACAATTTGTATGACTTTGAACAAGTCCCTTCTCTTTCTATTTTAGTTTCTACATCTCTAAAGTGAGGTTGGATAATGGTCCCTTCAGTGCTAATTGTAAGCCCACAAATGCATTTTAAGCATTTGTAAAAACTCAGAAAATGCATCAAGTTAGAGAAATAAATGAATCATTCATTTTGGCTAGAATATAGTTTGGGAAGAGATATAGTGTAGAATGAATTGAAGAGATATATTGGAATCAGAATGAAGAGAGTCTTAAAGGCAGGCTATGTTTGCCTTTTATCCTAGGAGAAATAGGGAGCCACGAGACTTTTTTGAACATACAATATGGTCAAATCTATACTTGTGAAAGATTATTGTGGCTTGAATGTGAATATGTGGTTGAAATGGAGAAAGGAGATACTTATGATGGGGAGACTGATTCGAGATTGTTTCATTATTAGTGTTTCAAGAAGTGATGACTGAACCAGGGGGTTGTGACACTCAAATGGGATGATGGATATAAAACATTTTGCAAACCTTACAATATTATATAAATGACTTTGATGATGATGATGATAATTAGCCTCCAGTCTGCAGGCCTCCAATTTGATGTTGATTTCATTCTCTAATGCTTTTCCTGGACTCCTATTGGGCTCAATCAGTGTTTATAGGGCAAAACAGAAGCAGACTGCTAAATGTTTAACAACCAGGCTCTCCAGAGAGGGGAAAAGGACTTTAAAATTTAGTCTGCATTAATAACATTTTCTTGTACCTAGACATTCAACAAAATAATAAGTCCAGTGTTTGTGGTGATTGGTGATTTCTGAGGTGTAAATACTTACACTGAAAATTTAACAATTGAAGAGTGGATTCCAGCACACCTCGGGCTTGAGCTAAAGCGGTGCAATTTTAGAAGAGAAAAGTGAGCATATGGGAGAGATATTGTGGTGGTAAATCAGCAAGACTTCTCAAGGGGTTCGTGACAGAAAAGGTTAAGAACTCCTGCTTTAAATACTTGGAAAATGAAATATGTGTACATTGGTGATGGGATCATAGGTCATTTAGCTAAACCTCCTTAGGGGTAAGATTAGTTAGTCAAGAAGCATTTATTAAGTACCTCTTCTATGTCAAGCTTTGGGGTTACAAAGGCATAAAAGTTACTGTCCTGGTGCAGTCTAAAGTTTTCAAATAAGTCCCAGAAAATTTAATGAAGCTTACAGGGTCACACAGATAGAAATTAGGACAGTCAGAATTTGAAGCCAGGTCTTTAGTTTCCAGATGTTCTTTCCACAGTACCATGGTATTTAAGGGAAAATTGCTTCATTTTGTAACTTGTCCCATAATGTTAACAATTTAAGTCTTCTGGTAATCCTGTCTTTCTGACATGAAATTTCTATTTCTACTTTTCTAATTTCATCCCATTAGGCACAGTTATGCCCTCATACCAGGTTAAATAATGCCTGTCATCCTTTGCTGTTTGTCATCATCTGATATTTATAGGCTGCTGCTGTGTTCTCTTAGTCCATTGTTGAGACAAGTTCTGCTCACTTAATTCCTTTCATCTTTCCTCATAAGTCATCTTGTTTATTCCCTCAGTCATTTTTCTTCCCTCTCTCTGGAGTGCTGCCAATAGGTCTATATTTGCTTGGTGCCATGTTGCCAAATGTAGGAATCTGGGTGCTATCTTTCTTGGGCTGGGCATATGTGGCTCTCTCTGCTGCCAGAAGCCTAACAGCCTCACAGAATAGTGAGTGTGATATCTGATACCCTGGCACTTGTGGAAGTCAGGCCAATTCAGCTAAGTCTAGACCAAGCCAGTCAGCTGAATGACTGGAATGATCATGTGCCAAGAAAGTAAAGGACTCCATTCCTTCCATCTTCATTTTTCTTAGTCTCTCTTTTTAGCTTTGGGAAATTTGTATGAGAGCTATTTGGGAACATCTTTATTCCTTCTACTAGATTATTAGTTCCCTATGCTGGCACTGCTAATCAGTCAACAAACATTTTAAAAATTAAATTTTATCTTTTCAATTGTTAACAATTTTTCTTCATCCACCCACCCACCCCAAGAGCAATGGAAAACAAAAGAGAAAAACAAAATCTTTGTAACAAAGAAGTATAATCAAGCAAAATAAATACCCCTATTGATTAGGTTCACAAGTATGAGTCTTATTCTGACTATTAGTTCATTATTCTTTCTGTCAGGAGGTGTGTATCATTCTTTATCATGACTCCTTATGGTTGATCCTTATATTAATCAGAGTTCATGAGTTTTTCAAAATCATTAATTTTTTCAATGTTAATATTGTAATAGGAATTTTTCTCCTGATTATGCTTATTTCAATCTGAATCAGTTCATACAAATCTTCTAAGATTTCTCTGAAACCATCTTTTTCATCATTTCTGGCAGCATAATAGTATTCTATTGTGTTCATAAATCTTGAAATAATAATAGTAGGCACCATTTATATAGTATTTGTAAAATGCTTTATATATGTTATCTCATTTGGTCCTTAGCAAAATTGTATAAAGTGGCTGCCATTTTTATTACCCCTATGAAGAAATTGAGGTTCATGAGATTAAATGACTTTTGCATTTTACATTTTACAAGGCCATATGCTTATTAAATATCTCAATTAGGATTTGAACTCATTATTTTTGATGGCAGATCTGGCACTCAATCCACTATACATCCAGCTACATCACCTAACTGGCTTTATAGACTTAAGCTCCAAGAGGGAAAGGCCACAGAGTAATGGTTATCCTGTTTGGGAGAGGAAGTTTTCCCCAAGCACAAAAAGGTGAAAACAGTGTGATAAGAAGACATCTTGGTAAAGATTAGCGAAAGAGCAGGATTTCATAGGATACAATACAAGTGGAAGGCTGGAATTGTGAAAGAAGTATTTAGATGGAAGATGAAAACATGAGTATAAGGAAGAAAAAGGGAGGAAGCAGAAGAGTACTAGAAGAAAAAAGTTTTTGTCTTGGTCAACCTTGATTGTATTATAGGGATTAGGGAAATAGGAGGCCCTACCCTTAAGACAAGGGAAGTACCAGTTGTTTTTGACTGCTCCCTCTTTGGGCTGGGATTCTTTCTTAAAATTCATTGTCTCTCTGGGGGCAGCTAGGTGATGGAGGGTAGCTAGGTGGCATAGTGGATAGAGCACCAGCCCTGAAGTCAGGAAGACCTGAGTTCAAATCTGGTCTCAGACACTTAATACTTCCTGGCTGTGTGAACCTGGGCAAGTCACTTAGCCCCAATTGCCTCAGCCAAAAAAAAAAAAAAAATTCATTGTCTCTCTAAAAACAGGGGTCCTGGAGATGGGAATGACAGTTTCTGAAGCAAATAAATTCCTTGTGGTTAAGTTTCCAGAAGCTGGACTGTCCTCAAACCCAGCACCAACTCCAAGGCTTCCTTGGTCTTGGCGTGGATAGAGACAATGGAGGGAAAAGGAGAAGAAGAGTTATGGAGAAAGCTTAACAGCAGCAAAGTCTTTGAACATGTTCCTAAGGCATGGTGAGGAAAGCTTCTTATCATAGATTTGTGGTTGAAAGGAGATGGAGGGGAGCAATCCTTGTCTTAATGTTCTTATGAGAAAGAAGGATTGTTGTCTGTCCTTCCTTCTCAGAAATGAATCATGACATTAGAGAAGTGATGCCATGATAAATAAGTGAGTTGGATTTAAGTGAGGAAAGGCTCTACAAGTTCCATTTAGTCATTTTTTTGGGCCCTGATTGGTTCAGAATTAATGTAAATAGCAACTGTTTCTATTTTTGCCAGAAACACTGAGGGTCTTTCTCTCTTAGATTGATATATAGATTATTTTTACAAGGTAAAATAGGCCTTTTTTTTTTTGCTTCATTTCTCATCTATTATCAATTACTTATTGGGTATTGCCTTAGTCAGAGACCTATTAAAGACCTTAGCTTCAAAAATTCAATGTCTACTGCATCTAGGGCCATCTCCAGTAAGATATCACTGGGCCACTGGACCCAGATGGCTCTGGAAGAAAAAGGAAGGGCAGGGAAGCAGTGAAACATTTATACTTATTAAAACCCTGTATAAATTTTAATATTTAATAACTATTCACATCTCTTCATCTGCTTGAGTCTTAGCTTCCTTATCTGTAAAAATGGGGATAATAATGCTTATACTATGTCATAGTGTTGTTATAAAAGAAGAGGTTAATAAAGTAATACACATACACACACATTGTGTGATAGGCAGATGTTGGTGAAGAGTCAGAGCTCAGGAGTAAGTCTGCATCTGGATCACACATCTGAGTTACCTACATAGAGATTATACAATAATTAAATCCTAAAGGGAACATGAAGGTCTGCTACATACTGAAGACTGTGAAGAATACAAAGAAATAAAAGCTGCTGTCCCCATCCTGAAAGGACTAATTGAATGCTTGACCAATACTAACACATAAGAAATAATTACATAGTACAAATGATAAATGACAGCATATAATCTAGAACTCAGTGATATGGTAGACTAAACATAAAAAAAGAATGAAATAGCTAGGGACTGGAGAAATTCCCCCATCTCCCTCCCTTAGTAATGAAACATCAATTTAGAATGTTTACATTTTCTGGCATTCTAATATACTGATGAGCTCAAAACCCTGAGAGGCAAGAGAAATTCCATCTTTACAATATGATATTGTATTCTTCCTTAGCTTTCTTGACAATTATTTCTCTATGCTATATCTATGAACTTTATATTTTTCAAATTCTTTTAGAATTACAGAAACACAAATATGTATGTACATTCCATGAACTAATAAAATCATGGAGTATTCGTGTATTTTTGTTAATTATTTTATTTTACCTTCGTAACTCCATGAAGTTTGGTGGTACAGGAATCATTATTCCCATGTGATAGATGAGGAAACTGAGGCATAAAGAAGAAAAGTGCCTTGCTAAAAGTCCCTCAATGAATTAGCACCAGAACTAGGACTCAAATTAGGTCTCTAATGTAGAGTCCAGCATTCTTTCCACAGCAATATGCAGCCAAGTTCCATGTCCATTGCTTGAGCCCTTCTCAATTGTCTCCTCAAATGGAAAACTAGCTGTGTGTGTGAGCTTAACCCCCATACCTACCAGTGTGGCAAACTGGAATTAGATGTAGGTTGGACAGAGCAGAAGAGAAAACCCATCAGGAGTTAATGCAAAAAATTAGTCATTTATTTAGCATAATTTTTTAATTTCTCTAGTTTGACCTTTTCCTCCAGCAAACTAGATGAATGGCCTTCCTCAGGGCTGCACTTGGCCTGTGTCTCCATAAATCAGACTTGCTACGTACACGAACACACTCCCACCAAACCAAACTGAGCCTTCCTGTGATAAACCACCAGTATTTATTTCAACCTGTCCCGTTTGTCTCCTGGAGATAGAAATGATTTGAGGCTTGAGTTTTGCTTGTGTTTTCTAGATAATAGTCTGCTTTTCTTATCCCAAGTCTCTGACAGCCCTCAACCAAGCCAGGTTAAGCTGACATGAAAAGACATCAATTAGGCTTTGGCATCTCCTAGAAGCATTTCCAGACCTCTGTTTTTCCCTTTATGTCCAGGAGGACACATTGGTCTTTTTGTGCCCTCTTTGACCTTCCCCAAGGTATGGAGGAAAGGAGAATCTTACATTTATGACTCTTCAAAATGTTTAGACATACAGGACAGTCACTGGGATACACCTTTTCTTGTATTTCTTTTATAATACACAGTAGAACATGAAAACACACCATGATGCTAGATTATAACCTTGCTGAGGGCAGGAATGGTATTTACTTTTTCCATGACCTTAGTTTTTATCAGTGTTCTAAATGTACTAGAAAACAGTAAATTTCTATTAAATGAATTTCACCATGGTCTAGGCTCTTTTATTTAGGCCAAGAACCCACTTACTTTTAGAAAATTACTTGAAGATCATGTTACAGTCTTCTCCCCTCTCCCGAAAAGAGAAATTAATTTCTGGGAAAACATCTTCACAGTTAAAGGTTCTGATAAAGGCCTAATTTCCAAAATATATAGAGTTGACTCAAATTTATAAGAAATCAAGCCATTGTCCAATTGATAAATGGTCAAAGGATATGAACAGACAATTTTGAGATGATGAAATTGAAACATTACCACTCATATAAAAGAGTGTTCCAAATCATTATTGATCAGAGAAATGCAAATTAAGACAACTCTGAGATACCACTACACACCTGTCGGATTGGCTAAGATGACAGGAAAAAATAATGATGAATGTTGGAGGGGATGTGGGAAAACTGGGACACTGGTGCATTGTTGGTGGAGCTGTGAATGGATCCAACCATTCTGGAGAGCAATCTGGAATTATGCCTAAAAAGTTATCAAAACTTTTGATACCCTTTGATCCAGCAGTGTTACTTCTGGGCTTATATCCCAAAGAAATACTAAAGAAGGGAAAGGGACCTGTATGTGCTAAAATGTTTGTGGCAGCCCTGTTTGTAGTGGCTAGAAACTGGAAATTGAATGGATGCCCATCAATTGGAGAATGGCTGGGTAAATTGTGGTATATGAATGTTATGGAATATTATTGTTCTGTAAGAAATGACCAGCAGGATGAATACAGAGAGGCTTGGAGAGACTTACATGAACTGATGCTAAGTGAAATGAGCAGAACCAAGAGATCATTATATACCTCAACAATAATACTGTATGAGGATGTATTCTGATGGAAGTGGATTTCTTTGACAAAGAGACCTAACTCAGTTTCAATTGATAAATGATGGACAGAAGCAGCTACATCCAAAGAAAGAACACTGGGAAATGAATGTAAACTATTTGCATTTTTGTTTTTCTTCCCGGGTTATTTTTACCTTCTGAATCCAATTCTCCCTGTGCAACAAGAGAACTGTTCGGTTCTGCAAACATATATTGTATCTAGGATATACTGCAACATATTAAACATATACAGGACTGCTTGCCATCTAGGGGAAGGGGTGGAGGGAAGGAGGGGAAAAATGGGAACAGAAGCGAGTGCAAGGAATAATGCTGTAAAAAAAAAAAAATTACCCTGGCATGGGTTCTGTCAATAAAAAGTTATTATAAATTTTTTTTAAAAGGGACAATTTCTAGTCTTTCATTTCCAACACATCTTTTAAAGAGCAGTGTATTCAAGATTAGTGAAGGCAGCATGATATGGTGGGTGATGAAATCAGAAGAGCAAATTTTACATTTTTATTCAAAAACTAGCTATACAATCCTGGCTATGTCATTTAACTCCAAATGAGGTCGAGACCTCTGCTTTCTTATAACTAAGATAAGGATAATATCTTTACTACCTTTTTCATAGGATTGTTGTGAAGAAAGCTCTTTGTAAGCTTAGTATCAATGTAAATAACTTAATAATAAGGTATTTTGTTAACAGGGAAAGGTGAGATTTAGCTAGTTAGATTATCAGAAATCCATGAGTCAGATGAACCTATCATTCCTTAGCCCAGGCTAGGGAATAGGCTTTAGGGTTTAGTTGTTTTGAGGAAGGGAAATAGCAGAGAAATGGAATCTCTGAAGACCACTCTGTGGGGCATTATTGTGGGAAGGACCTAGACATCTGGGGAAAGAGTAGATGGCTACTGAGCATTTATAAGGGAGAATGGCAATGAGGATAACTAAGACATGATTGAATAATGAAGAGAAAAGATATCCACTTATAGCTTTATCAAAGAACTGAGTCTATTCCAGTTATACTTGCTTGGGAATTCTTTCCAGGCTCTCCAGTTTAGGAATATTGTGGTTAGCCCTATTTATCTCAGTTTCCTCATCTGTAAAATGACCTACAGAGGGAAATGGTAAACCATTCTAGTATCTTTGCCAAGAAAACCCCAAATGGGGTCATAAAGTATCAGACAAGACTGAAAGGATTTAACTACAATTTAGCTATCTCTTCCTGATAAGGAAAGTGATAGAATTTCAAAATAGCAGAGCTAGAAGGGTCTATCTAATCAAAGAATAACAGAGCTATAGCTGGAAGAGAACTTCACTTCTTTCTATCTAGTAATAGGATGATAGATCTAGGAAGGAAGGAAGGGCTCTCAGAAGGAAGGAACCTCAGTTGCCTTTTAGTCCAACCTCCTAATTTTGTGAGTGAGAAAACTGAGTCCCAAATCCCTAAGTGCCTTATTTAGGATCACATACACTTTGGAGGTAAGATTTGCACTCAAAGTCCTCCAAATTTAGAGCCAATGTTTTGTTTTGTGTTTTCCCCCATTTTGCCACACTGTCTCCACCTAACTCTCACAATTTATAGTTCAAAAAACTAATCCCCAAAGAGGGAAAAGTAGTGTGCTCATGTCCACATGATTAGTTTGTGATAGAACCAGGGCTAAAACCCTTATCTCCCATATCCCACATGAGTACTCTTTTTACTGTCTTCCACTCTATGGAGAATAACAGAACCACAAAAGGAAGTCGATAACCTCACCTTCTCCTTCAGGACTGTATCTCTACTTCCCCCTTTACCTCCCATACATTTCTGAATCATCAAAAAAGAAAATATGGTGCAACAAGGGATGCAATGTGCAACAAGGCACTTTGCAACAGGAACATGTATAGGTTTTCCCTTTTTTTAGATGTCTCTTTCTGGGTATATATGTGTGAACAGATCTGAATGTGTATGTATGTGCGTGTGTATGCCTATTAGTATGTGTGCTTGTGAGCATACATTTGTGTGTACTTCCCTAAATGAGCTCAGCTTTCACCCCAAGACAATCTTGGCATGTGATATGACAGAGCTGTTGTTTCTGGCTCAACATTTAAGACTCCTGCTCTACTAATTAGTCTTTGTCTTAAATGTTGGCTCAGAATCCTGAGAAAGGAGAATGAAGGCGAAACTTTTCATTATTTTGCCCTTGAAAGAATTAGTGCTAGTCAGATCTGTTGATGGCATGGTAATGACTCCAAAGAGCTTTAAACTTGGTTCTTGTACCCTTATATTTCTGCTTCTGCAGAATTCTGGAGTTGGACTTCAGGATGGTATTCATATGAAAAATTCACACTTAATATACAGGGTGTCCCAAAAGTCTTAGTGCCACTTTAAACTTTAGTAGCTTAAGTAGGAGATTCTAATCCCAGTATTATCGTTAATTGGTTATGTGATGTTGAACAAGTCACTTAATTCTGTAAATTTCAGTTTCCTCATCTGCAAAGTGAGAGAATTGTACCAGAGAAGTTCTAATGTTCATGATTCTAAGAATCCTGTTGATTTAGTTAAAATAGATACCCATTACATTGAAGGGAGGCTTAGAAGAATATAAAGGAACCCAGCTAGATCCCCATTAGTGTGAATAAGGAATCCTATGACGTAGTTGCATACAGAATTCAAATTCACACTATTCAAAGTTTATAATTGTATAAAATATGGTTATTGGTTCTAGCCCAATGGAAATGGTCAATGTGAATTTGAATAGTATGACCATTTCACAAAATTCATTATTCATACTAATGGGGACCTAGCTGTATATCCATGCTACATAAAGTGAAAAGTTTTGCTGTCACGAGGTAGGCTCTGCAGCATCCTGATCTGAATCTTCAATGTGGGGTGGAGATGACCCTGGTTTATGGAAGGCAATGCTGATAGAAAGGCTTTGAGCATATAGACTGAAGGTAATAGATTAAGACTGCTTTCTGAAGAATAGTCTAAGTAGCTACAAAGAAGCTCACCACGTATGGGCTGGTGAGGAATTCTTTGGCCAAGGCAGCCAAATCGAAGACAACTACTAAATGGCCCCCAATCTGTGCAGTCTCCTTCTGTTTCCACATTATGGTGGTAGGATGGCATTCACCAACTGAAATCTGCATGTGTTTAGCAGTATGCTTTACAGATATTCATATTCAAGACAAAAAATTCCAACTCTAATTATAAGAGTCCTAGAAGCAGTTAAACTACAGGTTGGTGGATCAATTGTGAATCAGTTTAATATGCACAGACTCATATTACTGGAGGATTTGGCTGGCTAGCTCATTGGGCTGATAATGATGGTAGAAATCTATCCAAGATTAGGAGTTTGACACTCCCCATTCCCATGTGGTCAATTCACTTCACTGTGTTCCCTGGCCTCAGACCACACCCTTCACTCTACTCAGTCAGTTCACAAATACATTCCAGGAGGTCCCAAGGGGCATCAGGTGAGAGAGGCCAGCACAAACCCATCCCAATTACTGGAAACAACGCAACATGCACGACCTATTGATGGTAGGTCACTTTCATGCACAGAGGACCACCCAATAATGTTTGTCAAAGCTGAAAATTATCAAGAGTCATCTGGGTCATCCTCCATTTGCAGCACAGTTATAAATCCTGTTCAGAAGCCTCTGGGGAACCCCTCTACCCTTAGTATTCACGTATATCAGAAAGTCTTCCTTCTAAGCTTACACAATTTTCTTTTCGGTGATTTAAATCTAAAATCTCTTATTCAGGCATTTGTAAAAATGGAGAACATCTGGCCAGTATCCTCAGAGTACCCGAACCCATGCTTAAAGACACTTCTTCCCTTCTCTAGGCCAAAAAAAAAAAAAAAAAACTTTACCAATATTGTAACAAATCACCCAATTATTGAATGGTGAGAGACACTGAAATGATAAACTTCCACCATCCCATCACAAGCAATTAATAGTAAAAGATGGAGCCTACAAAATCTAGTTTCCAAATTCCAGTTCATCAAATTTCCTGGGAAGGGAAGGACCAAGCACCCCATTACTCAAACTCTGGTCACTTTCAGCAATCAGCAGGGGCATGAAACAGATTGCTACCCCAGAAATCAAGGCAATAAGACACATGGGCATGTCTTACCTTTTGTTTATTCCCTCCATTGTGTGTGTCTGCCCAATGAGAAGATTAAACAATAAGTTGATATGCATCTGGGAAATTTAAAATTTTAAAGATAGTATTAAATCTCAACTATGATATTGCTCATGACGGTTTCTTTGAAGTTTGTTTTTGGTTCCAGCAGACAGGCAAAGAGTAGGTAGTCCTGGCAAGGTAGGGCTGGAAAAGGTTTATGCATAAGATACCTAGATAGATAAACTGAATCACTTCACTGGTTGTGTAAAAATACAATTGTGTTGAAAGAATAATGTGCAAAGTGAGATTGTTCTGTATCCACAGATACATAGGACCTGTAGACACATGCCCATGGACTTAGAAACAAGCTTGCACAAATGTAAAAGGCAGAGGAGAAGCTTACTTAGAAGTGATGGATCCTTAGATAGGCAAGAAGAAGGGTGAGACTTTGTGGGTGGGACAGAAATATGAACAAAGTGAAAGAAATTGAGCTAAATACATAAGAGCATGAACTTCTCAGTTAGAAACTGAGTGGATAGGATTTTTCATACTTCACTACTCCATGGATCATGGACAAGAACAGTGCCAATAGTTATAGGGAAGATCATAGGCTCATTATTCTCTAGAGGTTGATGGTCTTTGAAAGGCTATTTAATCTGAAGCTCTCAGTTTTTATAGGTGAAGAAACTGAGGTCCAAGAGGTAATGTGACTTACCCAGATAAAAATGATCAGAGATGGAATTTTGAAGCAATCCCAAAATGCCACCTTGCCTTTGCATGGCAGTGACTGGGCTGTCACCATTCAATACTTTATTTTTGTGGGACTAATAGTGAATATTGTATATTTGAATGAATCCCACATTCAACAACTACAAAGGGTTTCCTTAAGTCCTCTATTAGAATTACTTCTTACTCACCCCCTAAATGTGAATTCCATTAAGCCTAAGTGGCAATCATTGGAATTGCCCTAAGATTAGAAGGATTATTAATGACCCTCATATGCCCGAGAATCATTGAAGACTGGTTGTCTTTGCAAAGAATCAATGCCTTCTTATATTTCTTTGGGTCTAGATGGGTTGGTTTTTTTTTTTTTTTCTTATTGTTTTTTTACTAGAAATGTATACTAAAATATTCTGAGCAAACAGGTTCACCAACCTTACCTTTTAAAGAAAGAAACAGTATGACATTGATACTCAAAAAGGAGGAGGCTTTTAGGCACTAAACCAGATTATAAAAAGGTCTCAGTATACTTCATTAATCCATCATTTTGGCCCAAGCTGGGTCTTCAACTTAGAGAAAGACATCTCAGAAACAGTTGTTAGGATACATGAAACTAGGAGTGCAGAAAAGGAGGAATACAGTTATCTATGGCTTATTATTCCCTTCTGCTGTTTTCAGCAAAATAAAGTCACATGGTTAAAGAAATCACACACAGGAACTGGAAGTTGAGTGGATGTCCCTCAGTTGGGTAATGGTTGAATAAGTTATGATGTATGAAGTAATGGAATATTATTGTTCTATAAGAAATGATGAGCAAACTGATTTTAGAAAAAACTGGAAAGATTTATATGAACTGATGCTAAGTGAAATGAGCAGAACCAAGGGAACACTATATACAATAACAATAAGATTATATGATGATCCATTGTGATAGATAAGCCTCTTTTAAACAATGAGGCGATTCAAAACAATTCCAATAGACTTGGGATAGAAAGTGCCATCTGCATCTAGCTAGAGAGAACTACAAAGACTGAATGTGAATCAAAAGTATTTTCACCTTTGCTGTTATTGTTTGTTTGCTTGCTTATTTTTTCTTTCTTGTGTTTTTTTTCTTTTGATCTGATTTATTTTGTACAGCACCATGAGTATGGTAATATGTTTAGAAGAATTGTACATGTTGAGGCTACATCAGATTGCTTGCTCTCTTGGGGAGGGGAGAGGGGAAGAAGGGGAGAAAAATCTGGGACACAAGGCTTTGAAAAGGTGAATTCTGAAAACTATCTTTGCATGTATTTGTAAAAATAAAATACTATCTAAAAAAGGAATCATGCATATATCATAGGACTAAAATATCATTTTCTTTAAGGGTCTTCTCCTCCCAGAATGATAATGACTACTCACTAACTTCTGGGGTGTCATCCAACTGACATGTTCACCAGAAATCTTTGTTTTTCCAAATCTTTTAGACAATTCAGCAGTTGTCTCTCTTACCCCCAAAGCAGAATCTTTGCCTGGAATAGCCCTCCAAGTGCCTTTTCCAGCCCAGTACAACTTATGCCAGTTGTCATACCTTTCATCTTTTCCTTACATCACTATTACTATCAAAGGTACCACCACCATCCTCCCAGTCACTTAGGAACCTCTGTGTTATCTTCAATACTTCAATCTCTTTTACCATATAAAATCTATTGTCAAGTCCATTCTATTCTACTTTTATAACATCTCCACTATATGACCTCTCTTCTACTCTGATGCTGAGACCCTTAGAACCTCCTGCCTGCACTTTCACCATATCCTGCCAGTTGGTCTCTCTACTTCAAGTCTCTTCTCACTCCAGTCTATCTGTCACTAAGGTATCAAAGTGATCTTCCTAAAGTACAGGTCTGAACATATGACCCCCACACAATCCATTAATTTCAGTGACTCCTTTTTACTTCTAGGATCAAGTAAAAAAGTGTCTATTTGCATTTTAAAGCCCTCTCAACAAGGCTCTCTCATACCTTTCCAATCTCATATTTTATTTGCTTCCACTTACTCTTCAGTGCAGTAATATTAACTTACTTATGGTCCTCACAGAAGACACTCCAATTCCCAGTTTCATTCCTTCATTGGCTATCTCTAAAGTCTGGAGTTCTCTCTCTTTATCTTTGGCTTCCTTCAAGTATCATTTAAAATCTCATCTTCAAGAACCCTTTCCCAGTCCATCTTAATATCAATGCCGTCCTTCTGTGATCATCTACAGTTATCCTGCATGTGTCTTATTTAATATATGTTTCTACATATTGTCCTTTCTAATTAGTTTATGAATTTTCTGAAGATAAGAACTTTTTTTTTGCTTTTCTTTGTATTTCCAGCACTTAGCACAATGCCTAGAAGATAGTAAGCACTTAATAAAGGCTTGTAGATAGAATTTGAAAGAATCATATGGTTGGTGCATTTCTAGTTTGGACACAGAGGAGCCAAAGTAAAAGACTTTGGTTGAATTATTTTTTTCTTCAGACTTATGTACAACTCATCTGAGGGAACAGAGGAAATATAAGACTGAACTGTTAATGGAGACAGTTACTTAAGGACATCAGTTCTGGGACTACATCTTTGGCAACATTTGATAGTTTGTTGTCAGACCATCCAGCACCAGGGGATTCATAAGCCTTATTGGTGTTCATCTTGGTCATTAGATATGCACAAATGCATATGAGAGAAGCAGGAAGACATAAAAATTTCCCAAGGAAAGCTCTCTATATAGCCTTTACAGTGTTCCCAGCCCCATAGTAATACCATGTTGGAATCAACTTGATGACTGATCTGCCACCATCCAAAGGTTATACTTTTGTCTTCCTCAAATTTGTTATCTAATCCCATGCAAGAAACTGTCATCAGTCTTCCAGAGGGCAAGGCATTTTTATTTTAAATTAAAATGTTATTGCTATTTTTTCCTTTTCATATCATTTCCATTTTACTATATTCCTACTCTTAATCCTTTCCAAAGAATCATTCCTTAAAATAAAAAGAAAAAAGGAGGAAGAAAAAATTGTACAAAACTGACCAACATCAAAAAAAATCTGAGATTCTATGATATTTCATACTCATGGTACCCTACCTCTGAAAAGAAGCTTCTTGTAGATCTTTTTGAGTCAAATCTTGGTTATTCTAATTCTAGGAGTGTTCAATTTCAGATTTTTTGCGGTTGTTCTCTCCACTTGCTTTATTATAGTCATTATATGTACTGATTTTCTAGTTTAGCTTACTTCATTTTGCATCACTTCCTTTGTCTTTCCTGCAATTCACCATTTCTTATAACAATAATATTCTATTACACGTATCTACTACAATTTCATTAGCCATTCCCCATTTAATGGGCATCTACTTTGTTTCCAAGTTTTGGCTACCACAAAAAGTGGACTACATACTTTCTATGTATACTGTTTGCATGAGTTTTGATCCTGCTGCAGGTTATCATACATTAGCCACAGTTTATATGAACATTTTGGAAAGTACACAAACTGTTACTTGCAACAAAGTATCCTCACAGGAAGACAGACAGGCAGGGAGTCAGTACTTTTTCTCCTGTTACACTTTTCATATCTGGTATATCTGAGCTTTCTATTTCCTGAGGATAGAATTTACCTATAATAACATGATACTTTCAGCATTAAAAGGGCTTAACCTTTGGTCTGCTTATGCATGTATTTGTTAGTTATGCTTGATACATAGTTCACAAAATAGATGCTGCTCTTATTTGAAAACAAGATTATTAGGATGCAGGTCTTTGGAACAGATCAAAATATCATACTCAGCTTAAGTCACAGGGCATGAAAACAGAATAGGATCCCCAATGTAGGGACTGGGGAAATCACTGCATTTATGTCCACCAATATTCTAACATAAAACTCATATGGGATAATGGAGCATCAGTATGTATCCTGAGGCATTCAGGACTAGTTAAATTTCATCACGTGAAAACTATAGTTGCACAGTTGGCAGGTCCATCTGACATTTTATGTATAATATTTAAAATTAGGACATCTCACTCAATTCTTTAGGCAACAACAGTAGTATCCAGCTCTAGCCAGAGCAGTTAAGAACATAGCACACAAGGTCTGAGAAACGTGCAATTATAAGGAAAGTAGGAGAAGGTAATACTATTTAAGAGATGAGAAAGGATCTCCCCAGAATGAGATATACAAAAAAGGAAATGATGCAAATGTTTCAATTAGTTATTTAATTGCAACAATATCATCATGATAACATCAAGTCAGAAAGAGTTCATTAAGTATCTACTACGTACTAGATGGAGAACCCATCCACTGAAAGAGCAAAGGGAAATGTGAACAGATGGAAGAGAGCTTTGAAGTAAGGGATACTGTCAATTATTGGAAGATAGTAGCCACTCTGGGCAGGGGCTCAGGGATCCTTATATGGCATGATAATGGGTCACATATTAAACAGATGCAGGCACAGTTGTCTGAGAAAACCTCTATGACACAGAAAGTACTGCAGAAGGGGAGCTTATTTATAGAAATGCCAGGGGGGAAAGATGCCTAATGTTCTTAGTAGATAGCATCATCACAGACAGGCAGTGCCATTTTTCTGTCATGTGGTGAGGATAATTTTGCCAAATTTTGAATAATTTTCTTAATAAGGATAAAGACCATCTAGAACAATTGTCTTATCTATAAAGTTGGATTTATTTTTTTATTAAAGCTTTTTATTTTCAAAACATGTGAACGGATAATTTTTCAAGATTGATCCTTGCATAGCCTCGTGTTCCAAATTGTCCCCTCCTTCCCCCCCACTCCCTTTCCTAGATGGCAAGTAATCTAATATATGTTATACATGTTAAAATATATGTTAAATCCAAAATATGTAAACCTATTTGTACAATTATCTTGCTGCACAAGAAAGATCAGATCAAAAAGGAAAGAAAATGAATAAGAAAACAAAATACAAACAAACAACAACAAAAAGAGTGAGAATGTTATGTTGTGATCCACACTCAGTTCCCGCAGTCCTCTCTGAGTGTAGATGGATCTCTTCATCACAGGATCTTTGAAACTGGCCTCAGTCATCTCTTGGAAAGAGTCATGACCATCAGAACTGATTATCATATAATATTATTGTTGCTGTGTATAATATTCAATTTCCTATATGTGTATGTATGTGTGTGTATATAAAATGAATTTTATTTTTAAAAGATTTGCATCTTTTTGGAAGTTGAGGAGTTTCATTACTTTCTGATGTTTAATACTAATCCTCAAAAAGATCCTCAAAAAAGTATTTTGAGCCAATATCCTGCAATAGTATGCAATTATTTGGATTTTTCCTTCATAACATAACTCACACGTTCCCTTTTCTCCATTCACATGGCCACAATCCTAGTTTGAGATAGCAAACTATTACAATAGCCTCTTCTCTGTCTCAAGTCTCTTTACATTCTAATCCTTCTACCACATAGCTTGCAAAGAGATACTCCTAAAGCACAGATCTAACCATGTAATTCCCCTCCTTACTAATCTCCAGTGGTTCCCTGCTACCTCTAGAATCAAATATAAATTTTTCTGCTTGGCATTTAAAACTATGCAATCATTCAACTTTTCCAACCCACCATTCCAGCCTTATTAGATATCATTCCCCTTTGTGAATTCAACAGTGCAGCCAAAGTGACCTTTTCTTCCTGTGTCCAACACAGTATTCCATTTACTCTCTTCATGGCTTTTGCTATACAGTGCTTCATTCTTAGAGAATGCATTCCTTTTTTACCTCCCTCTTTTAGAATTCCTTGTTTTCTTTTTTTCTAAGTTATTAATTTTGAACTTGAATACCAAAAAAGAAAAACATTTCCACAGCATGACATATAAATAGCACACAATGAAAACCCATAAATTATATTTCATACTGTTTATTTTTAAAAGAAATTATGTAATAAATACTAGACATCATTTTCAAAGCTATCCTGATTTTCTGTGCTTCCTTCTAAGTTTTCTTTTTTTCTATGCAGTTGTATTTTTCCTTTTTTTTCCACTCTGCTTTAGAAAAAGCTACCATTAGACACAAATATATTTACATATCTATATTTATATATGTATTTATATATACATACATATTTTTAAAAAACATGCTATACATACTCTCATTTATCAATTCATTTTCTGGATGTGGATAATATATTCACAGGTCCTATAATGTTATATTATATATTCTTATTATATATATTATATATATCAGAGAAAAAGTCTGAATTGTTATGGTATTAAAAGATTAAATGTGTAGAATTATATAATGCTCCAAGTCCCTTCCTGCCCTAAGATTTTACATGACCAGTGCTACATAATACAGAAGCAGGGATCTCTCTCCAGGATTGCATTATAGCATGGAGGTAGCTAAAGACAGTCCTATACATCTCCTTTTACCTGTGGCTTTGTGACTTCAGGCTCAAAGGATTATATTGTTCTAAAAACTCCAGGGATCCTACTAAAAAACCTTTAAAGAGAAACAGGGATAGAAGGTAGTGAACCTTTTGCTAGAAACAAACCTCCTCTAACTCCTCTCTCCATCAATTCTAAGGTTTAGTTTTAGCTCATAAAAGTCTTTTAAACTTAAACCACTTTGATATTGCCCATATTGTTGTCTTAATTTTCTTGATTAAATGAGTAATAACTAATCCTTTAAAATGTAGCCCCAATTCAGTTTTAAGCATTTTATTCAAGGCCCCTGCATGTCTAGGACTAGGAAGTTATTCTTGATTGTACTTGGTAAAATAATTCAGCCAACCCTTCTTTGGAACTTAAGAGTCATGCTATGTATTACTGTCAGATTAATCTTCCTGAAACATGGCCTTGCCCCTTTCAGTATTAAAAATATAGAATCTTACAGTGATAAGGGACTTTCAAGTTCATCTAATATTACATTTTACTGAAGTCCAGATAGAACTAGTCACTAGCACCTTGGCCTCTTGACTCTCAGGCCTGTGATCCTCTCACTGGGCCCCCATTGTTCTTGCTGAAGTTTGGACATAACTAGCCAAGAAATTGATACTATCCAGCTGGAAAGTTTTTGGTTTCCTGTCTGAAAATCTAACTCACATAGGGAAATATTACAAGAGGCTGTAATGCAGACCAAGATCTCAAGTCTGGCCACTAATCATCATGGTTGTATAGGGGCTCTGCTCCTTCTCCTTGCTTCACAAAGTTTGCATCTGCTCTCATGTTCTGGCCCAAAGCCACTTGTCTTTACTAAAACTTCAAGTCCAGGGGAAAAGCAACAATTCTTTTCTTCTGATAATGATTTTAATTTTTATTTAGATTAACCGACCTCAGAAATGAAGTAGATGGACTTATATGATATAATTTGAGAACTCTTAGAAGTTTCTCTCACCCCCAAATCTCTCCCTACTAATATCTAGAATTCCTACCATTAGTTTTTGTTTTTTTATGTTAAGTTCTACAATTATCCCTTCTATATCGTTACTTTCCCTATTGTGGTTTCGATGGGTTGGCATAAGAAATTAAATAGGATTTTTTTCAGAGTTTTATGGAACCCACAAAACCAGTAAATGACACAGAAAAAGTTTAGAAATTCATAAATGCATGAAATCTATACAAAGCATTATATAATGTCAATATATTTTATCTTTTAATATCCTAATAATTCAGGGGTTATGTTATGTGAAAGGGAAGGAATTAATTTCCTTACAATCCTGGCCTGGGCAGTATGAATGCATTACCAACAGGAAAGAAAAGAAATTCAGAAAAAAAAAGAAGGGGCAGGGACCATAATAAGATCTTAAGGTTTAGAACCAATGAGTCCTAGATCTAGAAAAAAACATGAATAGTAACTTATCCAAGATCACACAGGAAGTAAGAGTCGCAGATGGAATTTGAACTTTTATTCTGAGTTCAGAGACAATAATCTTTCCAATGTACTTCATTTTACCCATTTACCCATATCAACCCATTTTACAGGTGAGAAAACTGATGCCCAGAGCGATTAATGGACACACTTATGGTTGTGTCAGCCCTTAGTAAATGACTAATAAGCAACAGAAGTGAAAGTCTTCTGATTTCAGATACAGCCCTGTATTATATAGTTGCCCTGCACCAAATTCACAGGCTAATTTTTAAGTTAATGTAAAACAGCCTAGACTTTCTTCCTCTTTGCTAACTCTCCCTTTATTTCTGAAAATATCAAAGCTAAAGACAGATACTTAGGTAATTGGGATTCAGGATAGAGAGAAGCCACTCTAGGTCTTCTTCCCCACTTTTGACCTTGTAATAAAGTTGTATGAGTAGGAGTATGACTCAGGTTTTTTAGTTTGCTCCATGACAAGTTGATATTTCCTTATGCCCATTGTCTCAGGGATTACAAAAATACCAACCATTTTCTGATGTTTTATTAGCCCAGCCTTTCAATGAATTCCTTGTTAGTAAAACATCTATAGCCCTGGGCAGTAGGGAACAAATAATATAGCTTCATGCCCAATTAAAGCTTAAATGTCTCCAGTCTTTCTCTGTTCTGGTCTATTCTGTACAGATTGCTATATTGATCTTCCTTAAACATCACTGTGTACTGATCATTGCCAATTCAAAAACTTTCAAGAGAGAATATAACTCTTTGAGGAGAGATAGTGTACATTTATATTTTTTGTGCCTAGCATAATGTTTGTCACATACTATACAAGGCATTTTAAAAATGCTTGTTGATTGATTCAAGGCCTCCTTAGGGGTCAGCCATCTAAGGCCAAACTCTTTAGCCTGGCATTCAATGTCAGTTCACAATCTGGTCCCTCTCTTTCCTCTTGAATTTCATTTTCCAGCAAAGAGAGTTCTGAACTTCAGCCAAAGAAATCTGTTCCTTATTTCTTTTCCTTGTGCTTCCCATATTGACGCTTAAAAAAAAAAAAATACTTTTCTCCTTGCCTGAAACAACTTGGTTTTTCTTCCTCTACTACTCTAAATCTTACGCATCCTTCAAGGCCCACTAAAGTCTCATCTCCATCAAACAGAAAGGCTCTCCATAGATTCCTCTAGGCCTTTGTGATTTTTTTTCTGTTCTCTAATAGCATTTAGCATTCCTATTCTTACATTTTTCTTTTTTTTTACTGAAGCTTGTGACTCTAGACAAAGAGAATTTGAATTTCTAGGTCTTTCATCTGCTTCCTTCTTCATGACTAGACTGCCTGGCTTCCTTCATAGCCACACTGAACAGAAACTATGAGGAGTGTGGGCTAGGCTGGAAGATACCCACAAGTTGAACAGCCATTTTAAATGTGTAGAAAGTCTGTCTGGGAAAAACAAAATTCTTAAAGACTAAATGTTAGTCAGACTATATCATAGAGTTAGAGGCAGCCTGTTGAATTCATCCATCGGCACACAAATCTCAGATAGGCACTTCAGATAGATAATGAGCTCAACTGAGAATTCAATAATGGCTGGAACTAGAGAGTGGGCTGGATATAAGTAGGCAGCAGCGTGGATCCAAGGATGTCTTATGCTGGAGGAGTTGTTTAAAAGGCATTATCAAGGACATGGATGATGTGAAGAAGAAGTGGGTGAGATTGAGGACTAAGATGGACAAACTTAAGTGCTTCACTGGAATCCACAAAATACTTTAAAAACTAGAAGGAGGCCTCTGGTGTGTTGATTGGAAATTTTATGGGTAATTTTTTTAGGACACAGACAAGAGTTACACAGCCTAACAGTCATTAACTATTTTTAAAAGTATCCCTATAAGAGAAGAAATATAACTTAACATCTAAATTTTATGGAAAAGAAAACTGAAGCTCAGAAGAATTAACCAGCTCTCATAAGATCACCAATCCAGTAACTGGTAAACTTCTTCAATTGTACCAGGCAGTTTTTCAGATCAAGTGTATATTACTGATCTCCCACCAATAGGACATACATTTTCTCCATTCATAGTGATAAGTTTCTCCTAAAGTCATTCCCTCATGAATAAGATTCATATCCTCTAGTAATTCATAAAATAATAGAGAAGTTATATACAAAAAGGAAAAAAGAATAATTCAGTGCTAAACTTCTCAATGAAAGACTGTGTATAATAACATAGTGGTTAGAGGGCTAGGTTTGAAGTTCTAGATTCAAGTGTCACCTTTAATCAGGAACAAATCAGAAACTATGAATTGCAGACAAGTTGCCAATCAATATTGGTGGGAAAAGTTTTCACTACAGGAATCCCACATTCTAAGAAATCATCAGCCCATTCCTCCTCACCAAATTTAAAGATTTGAGTGTTTCAGTGAACTATAAGATTAGTAACATGACAGAAGATCCTCCTCCCACCCCCACCCCCCAAAAAAAACCTGTCAAGGTCTCACAATTGAATTCATAATGTAATGGAGGAGACAGCATGCATACAACTATGTGTCAAACTTTATCCCGGATAAAGTGTATCACAGGGGAGACACTGGAATTAGGTCTTGAATAAGGACATAGGATCATAGTTCTGAAGACTCTTGGAAGTCAAATAGACACATCTTTTAAAGGAAGTTATGGAGGGCAGCTAGGTGGCACAATGGATGGAACCCCAGCCCTGGAGTCAAGATGTTCTGAGTTCAAAATATGGTCTCAGTCACTTAATACTTCCTAGCTATGTGATCCTGGGCAAGTTATTTAAACCTAATTGCCTTGCAAAAAAAACAAAAACAAAATCAACCAAAAAAAGGAATTTATAGGATCATAGATTTAGAACTAGTATGGAATGTAGTAACTATTTAGTACCTCTCTTTTATTTTGTATATAATAAAACTGAAGCCTATGTGATCAAGTGACTTGCATACTTCCAGTAGTATTGTTCTTCACATATGAATGACCCAAATAAGACTGAACTGTCATTAAGACCTGGGGTTGGGGACAGAGACAAGATGAGAGTTCAGTTAGTGTAGCCCAGAAGATCCACATTTACTTCTTCTTGTCCCTGTCATTTTCTCACAAGGACCAAGTCATTATTCAGCCTATGAGTCAATGACACCACGTTTCAGAAAACATTCTCAGGTCTTGTGCATCAGAAATGAACAAACTGATTTCTTAGAAATATATTTAATAAATAATAGCATTCTCATTAATTTTCCAGTCAGTTCTGATTACTCTTCTAATGATAGTGAGGCGTTCAAAGATGAGCAAATCTTATAGAATCCCAGTCCATCTAAGAAACCTGTTCCTTTAGAATAGGGGAATTAATCTGGTATGTGAAAAGCAGAATGATCTGGGGTCAAGAATAGGTTCAAATCTCAACTCTGCCACTTACAGAGTTTGAACTCCGAAAAACTTGCAGATTTGAACTTAGACTAATCTTTCTCTTCAAGTTTGAGTTTCCTCCTTTGCAAAGTGATTGATTTGGCCTAGATGATCTGTAAATACTTTCTGGCCCTAACTCCAATGAACTGTGTTATACTTGGGCTTAATCTGCTCTTATTGCAGACCTTTAGAGCCACAGAAAATGGACAGGTCCTGCTTCTGCCTTCTCTCTGTACCATGATCCAAACAAAGGAAAGGACCTGAGAAAATTGATGCCCACCCCATGAGCCACTTGTGCTCTATGGACTTCTTGATGGGATTTTGTTTACAGTTTGCACAACAGTATTTATATTAATGCCTTGGCCCTATTTAATTCAAAATGGCCACAAGGTTCCAGATGGGAAATGGGAACTGAAATCACCCAAATTAAGCCACAGAGTCACTCATCCTCATCAGTTTCCATACCCAAAAGTGAACAACACATTTCCTTATTGCAATACAAATAATACAAATACAAAAATACCATTGAATCCTGTAAAGTTTGCAAAGTGCTTCATATGTTAACTCATTTGGTGCTCACAACAACCCTGTAAGATAGGTGCTATTATAATCCCTATTTTACAAGTGAGAAAATTGAAGTAAGCTAAATGATGTGACAAAGTCACACAATAAGTGTCTGAGGCAGGATTCAAACTAAGGTTCCATTGATTCCAATCAAGAATTTTATCTGATGTGCCACCTGGAAGCCCATAAGCCTTAGCTTCCTTAAACATGAATGATTGTTTCTTATAGAACAATAGTATTTCATAATTTTTGTATACCATAACTTATTCAGCTATTCTCCAACTGATGGGCATCCACTCAGTTTCCAGTTTCTTGCCATTACAAAAAGGGTTGCTACAAACATTTTTGCATGTGTGGGTCCTTTCCCCCTTTCTTATTATCTCTTTGGGATACAGGCCCAGTAGAGACACTGCTGGATCAAAAAATATGCAGAATGTGATAGCCCTTTGGGCATAGCTCTATATTACTCTCCAAAATAGTTGGATCAGTTCACAACTTCACCAACAATGTATTAGTGTCCCAGTTTTCCCATATCCCCTCCAACATTCATCATTACCTTTTCCTGTCATTTTAGTCAATCTGAGAAGTATGTAGTGGTACCTCAGAGTTGTCTAATTTGCATTTCTCTTATCAATAGTGATTTAGAGCATTTTTTCATATGACTATAAAAGGTTTTAATTTCTTCATTTGAAAATTATCTGTTCATATCCTTTGAACATTTATCATTTGAAGAATGGCTTGTATTCTTATAAATTTGAGTCAGTTCTCTATATATTTTAGAAATGAGGCCTTTATCAGAACCCTTGGATATAAAAATTTTTCCCAGTTTACTGCTTCCCTTCTAATCTTGTCTGCATTGGTTTTGTTTGTACAAAAACTTTTCAGCTTAATACAATCAAAATGATCCATCTTGTGTTCCATAATGTACTCTAGTTCTTCTTTAGCCACAAATTCCTTCCTTCTCCATAGATCTGAGACATAGATTATCTTTTGTTTTTCTAATTTGTTTATAATATCACTCTATGTCTAAATCATGAACCCATTTCAACGTTGTGTTAGTCAATGCCTAGTTTCTGTCATATGTTAGTCACATTCTAATGGGAACACAGCACTTAAAAGGAGGAGGAGCTGTCTATTTCTGCTTCAGCATGGGTTGGAGCCAGGGTCAGGGAGGTGAGGTAGAAGCCTGGCTATGGGCAGGATAAGTCTAAAATTCACCTATCAGAGTTGAGGATGATCCAGGATAAAGATTCACGATTCTGGTGTGCTAAGAGGCATGTTGATATGGTAGAAAGTGCACAAGGTTTGAAGTGAGTATACCTGTGTTTGATTCTTGACTTTGATTAGTATTATCTATATGACTATGGGAAAGGCACAATTTATCAATTAGTTAATATTTATGAAGCATCTGCCATGTGTTAAGCACTTTGCTAAGTGCTAGAGATACAAAATAAAGTAAAAGACAGTTCCTGTCTTCAAGAAGTTTATTCATTTTGAGATACAGTTTCTTATTCAGGAAAATGGGTAGAAGAGTTTTATTTCCTTAATCAGAGAGTTATTATGAAGATTGTGCTTTGAAAAACAAAATGTTAGGTAGAATAATTATATTAAACTGTAAAACATTGTATTGCTTTTATTCAAATCTTTCCATTGATACTTACTAGCTGATTGGCCACAAGCAAGACTTGTATCCTCTCCAAACCTCAGTTTCCCCATCCATAAAATGAGGTTAAGAATGGTACCTTCTTCTAAGTGTTGTTGGCATAGGTGGCAAAGTGTATAGAGTGATTGAACTGGAGTCAGAAAGACCCATCTTTATGAGTTCAAATCTGGTCTCAGACACTTATTAGTTCTGTGACCCTGGACAAGTCATTTAACCTTGTTTGTTTCAGTTTTCTCATCTGTAATACAATGAGCTGGAGAATGAAATTGCAAACCATCCCAGTATTTTTGCAAAGAAAACCCCAAATGGTGTCACAAAGAGTTTGAAATAATTGAACAGCACTTTCAAAGCTGTTGTAATCATTATAAAGTGTGCAAAACTTTTTGCAAGATTTAAAGTAATTAAGTAATTGCTGGTAAACAAATAAACTGCTAGTAAACTAGTAAACAGTATTCCTAACATTAGAAGAGATGAAAGTTATTATCTCCATTATATGGAAAAGGACACTGAGGCTCACATATCTAGTAATGGCAAAATTGGAACTTGAACTCACTTCTTCAACTGTACAAGGCTCCTCCTCATACAACATTACTGACCCCCAACCAATAAGGGCATACATTTTTTCCATTCTTAGAGATTAGTTTCTCCAAAAACCATAAATATTTTTCGTCCTTCATGAAACTAATAATGGATATTTGTTTACAATTGACTAGGTTATAGATATTGTCTGTGAACTTGGAACATATAAAACTAAACTGTGGGGAATCCATCAAACCTGTAACATTGACTTTATTTGTACCTTGCCCTGATTATCTGAATTGTCTTGACTATCACTTTAAAACTTCAATCTTGATTGTCACTTCAAAACTTCAGTCTGGCAATTTTCCATAGATACAAAATCATGGTATCTCAAAACTGAAAAAATCTTTAGAAATCTAGTCAAACTTTTTTTTTTTTTTTTTTTTTTTTTTTTAGGCAATTGGGGTTAAGTGACTTGCCCAGGGTCACACAGCTAGACAGTGTCTGAGATCAGATTTGAACTCAGGTCCTCTGGACTTCAGGGCTGGTGCTCTATCCACTGCGCCACCTAGCTGCCCCTAGTCAAACTTTTTAATGCCCTTCAGGAAACTCATTTTAAATATGTGATCATTAAGACTTTGCTTGAATCTCTGCAGGGACAGAGAGTTCACTACTTCACAAATCCATCCATTCCATTGTAGAACAGCTATAGTTATTGAAAAATCCATTCTTATTTTGAGCTAAGCTGTGCCTCTCTGTATCTCCCACCCATTAATCCAATTTTTGCCCTTGTGAGCTACTGAGAATCTTGGCTCTACTAGATAATACAAGTATGATCTTAGACAAGACACTTTACATCTCTGGGGCTCAGATGGCTCATCTAGAAAAAGGAAAGAGATCATTAAAGCTTTTTCTAGCATGAAATCCTAGGCATTTAGACTCTTAGTCAACATGACAGCTGTTCAGATACTGTTCAGGCTAAAACACATGTAGTTCCTTCAACAGTTTTTTATATGAAAGAGTTAAAATGATGCTGGTCACATTCCTCTGGACTAGATCCAACTGACAACCATTTCTAAGACAAGAGGATGATGGGGGTGAGAGTAAAGTGGAGCTATGTTCTGCTAAAAGCTAACTTTTAGTACTTTATGAATTTTACCTCAATAACTATACTCTGCTAAAAGCTAACCAAGAGCTCCTGCATCCAGGACAGATTCATTTGCAGGATAAATAGTAATGAAGATAGTCATTTTGTTGTGTAGAGTTATGCTTGGAAAAAAAGTCCAGTCTATGCCATTGGTGTATCCATCATAGAATCATTGAACTAAGAGGGACCTCAGAGACCATCTAATCCTAAATTTTTATCTTTTGCAAATGAAGATACTCCGACTCAGAGACTTTCTTAGAGTCACATTAGTAATGTCTCAGGCAAAATTTGAGCCCAGAGTTCTGATTCCAGAACCACATTGTCTGCTAACAGAACCAGAACTTCTAACTCCTGGGAGGAGGAGGGGAGACTGGAGGAAGGATGTAGGAAAGAGATGACATGCTTCTGAGATGCCAGGATCCTAGGATCCTGAGGCATGAAACTAGGGGACAAAAAGCCCCTCATATAGGATTCTCCTGGGACACAGTCCTACCTGCCCTGTCCTAGTTATGGTTCTTTATAAGGAGATTAAACACCAAATCATATAAAACTGAAATAACTGGAGATGTTTGAGAAAACTCAGATGAAAGAGTTGGGTAATAAGGTGACATTATAGTTTTTTCCAAATATTTAAGGAATTATCATGGGCTATGCAACTCAGTCATTCACTTGTCAAGGCTTTGGCCAACTCTTTGAGATTCTCTATGTTGCCACTTGCATTGCTAGAGAGTTTTCTACACCTGTGAACTCCCAAGTCTGGGCCTTATCTCTATCCTTTATCCCTTATGGACAAGAGAAATTGACCCTAGAGGATTTCAGTGAAGAGGTTGCAGAGAGTTAGGTTTTATAAAGATATAAGGAAATACTACCTAACAATTAAAGCTACTTTAAAATATAATTGAGTTGTTTGAGGTAGTGAGTTCCCCATAAATAGAAATGTTCAAGCAGAGGAAGAATGACCACTTGTTGGGTATGACGAAGGGCTCCAAGACCAGAAAGCCTCTGGCACGCTTTCAGCTCTGAAATTCTGTAATCTTTCCTAATACACAATACTATCAATCATCCTGGGTACAGTTTCCCTGTGAATGCAACTAAATCTGTTCCATCTGACCTGGGGAAACTGTGGCAGACAGTCCCTGCCTGAGGGTCCATGGATGACTTCTCTCTGTGGCCAGCTGTCCTGGGTGGCCCTTGTGGGGGAGAATGGATAGCACCAGTTACTTATGCCAGAGAAGTCCCCAGGGTGAGGCTGTCTTGTGACTCACCATGTGTTTATAAATGGACAAGTGCTGAGGAAAGAAAGAAACTCTATTTATGGTTTTGATCAAGATTTTCCCATGGCTGGGGTGCAATCCCACTGGCTCTGAGTTCCTAAGATTTTGCCAAATGTAGCATGGCTCACAGGAGGCTTTTCGCCTGCATGAGTGCATGGGCATCCATCAAGAAAGCAAGTTGGGCCAGGATTTTCCCTGGAGGCAGGAGTAAGGGTTGAACCTTCAGTTTTCCCATGACCAGGAAACTTCTCCTGCTGTGGGATTCTATGCTCGTGTGCCCCAAATCCTCTCTGCTGACCTGACCATAGGCCATTTTTCAAGAACTCATATCCATAATTATATTAAGTCAACTGAAGGAAAAGAAAGTGGCCTCTGCTTGACCTGATCTTTTTAAATGGTCAAGGTTTGGGGGAAATGCAGGCAAAAAAATAGCTATTATCAGATTGCAAAGAATGAGTATGAGGCATCGAAGGGGCTGGGTCATTCTCGTCATGTCTGACTCCACATGACCCCATTTGGGGTTTTCTTGCCAAAGATGATGGAATGGTTTGCCATTTTCTTCTCTAACTCATTTTATAGATGAGGAAACTAGAGCAATGACTTGTACAGGGTCATACAACTAATACGTGTCTAAGGTCAGAGTTAAAATTATCAAGTTGAGTTTTCCTGATTCCATTCTATCCATTGTATCTAACAGCATTTAATTATTCTGTTATTTTCACTAGTTGGATTAATATAGAGCTTTAAGATTTGAATATATGCATATTTATTTAATGAAGTAGAAAGCAATTATTAAGTATTTACTATGTGCTAGACACTGTGCAGATCAGAATATAAATATAAACAAACATAATAATCTTTGTTTTCAAGATATTTATATTCTCAAAAGAAGATATAATACTTTTAGCTTAATGGTGGCCAAGAGTTACTTGGATAGGAAAGTCAAAGTAAATAGTAAATGGAATCATAAGACAATGATTCTTTTTCAGGAATGGTCATGTTGATTTGATTATTGTTCTCAAAGCAAAAGATTGATAGAAGGGTGAGTATCAAGCATGGAGATGAGAGGAGGATCAGGAAAAGCCTCCTGTAGAAGGTAGCACTTGAGCTGAATGATGAAGGAAGCAGAAAGTTGAGAGGGAAGAGCATCATAAACACGGGAAAGAGCTGATTTAAAGCCACAGAAATGAAAGAGGAAGTATAATGTATGAGGATCAACAAGACGCAATGAGGGAAGTAAGGCATAAGATGACCAGAAAGATGAGAGGGAATCAGGTTGTGAAAAGCTTCAAATACCAAACAAATGAAATTATATTTGATCTTAGACTAAAGAGAGAATCCCTGGAGTTTATTCAGAAAAGGGAAAATATGGTCTGACAAAGGCTTTAGGAAAAAATAACTTTGGCAGCTATGAGAGAATGAATTATGGTGGCTGGCAGAGCTGGGTGGCACAGTTGGCTAGAGTACTAGTCCTGAAGTCAAGAAGACCCGAGTTCTAATATGACCTTCAACCCTTACTTACTAGCTGTGTGATTGGGTCAAGCCATTAACCCTGTTTGTCTCAGTTTCCGAGAAGAAAATAGCAACCAGTCAAGTGCCTTTGCCAAGAAAACCTCAAATAAGGTCACAAAGAGTCAGACATGACTAAAAGTGAAAGAAACTGGAGGAGTGATTGTGGGAGTAATGAAAAGGGAATATAGAGATGTGAGTACTTTTGTATATGTGTATATATAGCTATGCATGTATATATGTGCATGCATGTATAGGTATGCATGTATATAAACATGCATATGTGAACATATACATTCACAATATATGTGTGTATAGGTATGCATTTATATAATGTGTATATATATGTGTGTATGTAAATATATGCTTATATATAGACACACAGATACACACAATATATGTGTATAGATATTATGGATACACACACATATACTTGTTCATATAGGTATACATGCACATATATACACAGTATAGATTATATATGTACACACAAGTATAATGTTTATATATGTGCATTATAAGTATGCATACAAAAATTGTGCATGCATATATACATGTCTTTATGCACACATGCATATATCTATATAATGCATATATACATCTATATGATATACATATATGCACACATACAAACACATCTATATCATACATACATATATACACATACACTCACACTTCAGCAGGTACTCGAGTCCATCACTTCTCAATCTAGAGGTGGATAGCATATTTCATCATGAGACCTTTGGGATTGTGACTGATCATTATACCGATCATAGTTCCTAAGTCTTTTAAAGTTGATTATCTTTACAATGTTGCTGTGCTCCGTCAGTTCACTTCACTTTGCTTTAATGCACACAAATCTTCCCAGATTTTTTTCTGAAACCATCCCCTTTATCTTTTCTTCCATCACAATAGTATTCAATCACATTCATACACTGTGTATGTTCAGCATTCTCCAATTGGCTGGGTATCTAAGATGAGGCAGGATTAAGGTTGAATGTAGAGGGATTAGTTTTGGTAAGGAAAAGGGTCACCTCTTCAGGAGAGGCTGGAGTAAAGGAGGAGATGGTGGGAAATAATATCTGGGGCAGCATGAGAAGAGAAAGCTTTTGGCAAATGCTATTAGCTATTTGCAAATGCAAATTTTTTCAGTGACATACAAGGTGAGAGTCTCAGCTGAAATTATGGGGGAAAAGAGGTATCAGGTCAGGTTTAAGGAGAAAAGAGAAGGTTTGGAATAGCCAATGTGGTAAATGGAACAGAGAATCAATTAGGAAGGTATGGAATTGCTTTGCTACAGTGAGGGCTTAGCTGAGAAACCAAAATGATAGTAAATCTTTCTCTAGCTTTATTAAATAGCAGTTAAATAGGAGTAAGGGAGGTAAAGTATAGAAGAAATGCAATGTTGGGGTTTAGCAAGGTATGAATAGCATCACACAAGGAAACAAAGAATTCTAGAGTAAAAGATATTGTAAAAATAACATTGGCTCACAAAGAACTCAGGATTGGGAAGGGAAGAGTATAGTCAGAGCATGGGTGATAGCTAGGAAAAACATTGAGGCATTAAGAGATTGGGAGTCCCAGTAAAAATGAAAAATATATTTAGGAGAAGTAAGGCCCAAAGAAGGAATAATAAAAGAAAATCAAATAAAAGAGTTTTGGATTAATTGAACATGAAAAACAAATACTTGTGGGTGATGGTAAGATCAAGATTATGGCCATTCCTGTTTGTGGCTAATGTGGAATAGAGAAGTACTTCCTTGTATTAATTATATCAGATAGCTTATTGTCTTGGCAAGGGAGGATATAAAGGAGAGAGAAAGAAAAAAAGTTGGAATTCAAATCTTACAAAAATGAATGTTGAAAACTGTTTTTACATGTAATTGAAAAAAATTCTTCCTAGGAATTGAATAAACTAAGGAACTAGGAAATGAGGGTAGTTGAGAGAATATAAACATGTATGTTTAAATTCCTTGGAAGGAAGAAAGGAAGGAAGGAAGGAAAGGAGAGGGCAATAGTGAGCAAAGTAGAACTCACTGAGACAGTAGATAACTTGCATTAGATAATAAATTTGAATAGAAGTAACCTCAAAAGGAAGAGAGGTTGCTGGGCAGAGATGGTAAAAGAGTCTAAAAGTAGTAATGGGGAGCAAAGACCCCTTTGCTCCAGGACCTCTGGATTGAGTAGTATGAGGGATAGTACATCTGGTATTGGAAAGGATATTCAGGAATACAGTATCATTTGAAAGGAACTAGGTCAGGGGTCCTCAAACTTTTTAAATAGGGGGCCAGTTCACTGTCCCTCAGACTATTGGAGGGCCGGACTATAGTAAAAACAAAAACTTTATTTTGTGGGCCTTTAAATAAAGAAACTTCATAGTCCTGGGTGAGGGGGATAAACATCCTCAGCTGCTGCCTCTGGCCCGCAGGCCGTAGTTTGAGGACCCCTGAAATAGGTTTCAGTGAGTGCCAGAAGATGAAAGGATCAAAAAAGGAAAAGGTCTAAAATTAAAAGAAATTAGTTAATTATAGAATATGGATTCTAGAGAATATGGTGAAAGGGGAGGAAAATTCTGGAGTGGAACATAGGGGTGTAGGATTGATGTAAATGGAAATGACAGAGCAGATAGTAAGAACTGGGGTTCCAACTCTTGAGCCACTTGAGAAAGACCCATTCTAACTATGTAATAGGCCAACCACACTATTATACAAGGGGAATGCAATGAGAACTAAACAGATAAGTAAAGGTCTCATAATAAGGGATTTATCTGACTCTGGGAGGAGATGGCGGGGATATTCATTTTAAGAAGTAAAGGAAAAGAGTGAGAACATTCTAGGTCAGGGACAGAAAACCTATACAGTAAAATAAAGACAAGAAACACAGTGCTGTATGTGGGGAAAAAACCAGACGACAAGACTGGACCACAGAGTTTGTGATGGTGAATAACATGTAATGGGAGTAGAAAGGTAGGTTGGTGCCAGGTTTTGAAGCCCAGTGATAAGAGTTTATATTTGATTCTACAAGTAATAGAAAACAACTGGAGTTTTTAAGCAGAAGTGACCTGGTCAGATCTGTGCTTTAGTAAAATAACTTGGACCATTTTGTGGATTACAGATGGAGTCTTCCATCTTTCATATAGCTGTAATTTTATCAATATCAATTTTCCCACCCTCCATTAATGTCTACAATTTAGAAGCTATTTGGCAGTTACTTTTTCCCAAATGCCCTATAACCAACCTGGTGATAAATCACCCAGTACTCAGTACTCAGAGAACAAAAACAAAAAGACTATCATAGGATGAGTGTTATTTTCATTTTGTTTTTAACTTCTGTTCCTCAGAATATAAGGCCATCCTGACTATTCTTTTTTCTCCTTTCCTATCTGCTCAGAAGGAAGGGAAGCTTGCTGTATAATTGTGGAAAATGAGGAAGTAGTTTCCCCCCCCTTCTGGCAAGCAGAGGAAGGCCTGCCTCTCAACTAATTCTGAAGACAATTCCTTATTCCCACTAACATGAAAGCTTGAAAGTAGTGTCCACTGGAGTTTGTGACCATAAGGAGAGAGAAATAAGCCAGTATGGCTGCATGGGAGTGACCATTGGAGATATCATCCTAGGTTGCTTTCAAACTATCAATGAACACACTCAGAATCCAATTATTCAACCAGTTACAAATTATTTAATTATTAAAATGTTTAAGATGAAGAACCCCACTTTCTCAATTTTCCCTAATCCTAGTACTTTACTTCTGTTAATTATCTCCAATTTGTCCTGTATGCATTGTTTTCACATAGTTATTTGTATGTCATCTACCTAATTAGATTCTTAGCACCTTGAAAATGATTTTTGGCCATTCTTCATATCCATAAAGCTTATTTGTTTCTTTATTTATTTTTTGCTGAGGCGATTGGGTTTAAATGACTTACCTACAGTTATATATCTCTAGCGTTTAATACAGTGCTTGACACACAACAGGTGTTTAATTGACTGTCTCAAAAATAACATGAGAGATTTTTTCAAATGCTTTGCCCAAAGCTGGGAAAGCTGTGTTCTTTTCATCCACCAGTCTAGCAACCATGTCAAAAAATGAAATAAATTGATCAATAAGCTTTTAAATGCCTACAGTGCTAAACACTAGAAAAAAGTCTAGTCTGACCTGTTGTCAATGAAACTATGCTAGGTCTTTTTGAAACCACCATGTCTTTATTTTTGATGTTTATTAGCTATTTTCTTAACAGTCTGCTCCACAGTTTTGCTAAGAATTGAAGTCAAGCCCACTGACCCATACAATATCTGCTTTTTTCTTTCTTTTTTTTTTAAAGGTTACTTATTCTTCTTCAGTACTGTGACATCATTCTTGTTATCCTTGATTTTTCAAATCACTAAAAGTGACTCAGCAATTATATGGAACAATTCTTTTCATCATTATATGATGGAATTGATGACTTCAGTTTATAAGGAAGAGCCAGAGAGGTGCTCTTTTCCTAGCTAGTGGATAGAATGCAAGACCTGTATTCAAAATGCTCCCTCTAACCCTTATTAGCCAAGGAGTGAGGTTAAGTGACAAGTAGTTTAACTTCTTGAATCCTTGATTTCTTTATCTATAAAATGTGCTCAACAATTAGTTGTAAAATCTGCCTCATAGGGGTTATTATAGAAGCTTAAAAAATATAACATACATAAAATACTCTGCAAACACAAAGAGAATTATTAATGTTTATAATTATGGTTTCTATTCCCTATTAGACATTTTGTCCTGTCTTTCAGTCCCCCCCAAAAAAAATTCTCCTCAGAGAAAAGAGATGCTAAGAATTTGATAAATCTTTCTTCTCTCCATTGCTAATGATCACCATCTTTTTCCCAACCCAAGTGATAAGCTCTTCTTCTTCTTCTTTTGATCTTCTTCTTTCCCTCAACATAGTTTTTTTAGTCCTTTTTTATTGTTCTTAGATAACTTCACCAGCCTTAGCTCATTTTTAACTTTAACACTTGATACTGTTTTTAATAGGAGTGTGTCATAACCATCTCTTCTTACTCTGTTAACCTGCCCTTGTTTCCATCGCTGAAAGTGTCTTCAGGAAAAAAAAAAAATCTAAATTTTCCAATGAATCTCATGTTAGGACCTATAACAGCCTCTAGATAACACTCCCTTTCCCTCCTCATCAGAATTGTTTCTCTTGATATCATCAGAATATACTTCTCCTCACTCCTTGGCTGACTCCACCCTACAGATTTTTGATCCATGGAATCCTACCTATATTTTCTCTGTAACCTTTGAAATATTCTTAGTTACTTCTCCATAGAATAAAAACAAATGGACTTTTAAAGTAGTTGTTCATATGTCCAATCTTTCTTTTTCTTCTGAAATTCTCACTTTAGATTAGTGGCAGTTATAGTACCTTAGTTTCTTGCCCAAGACTTTATCATATTTAATACTTTCTCTGTTCCTTCTGGCAGCATCATTTTTACCCACATGAATCACCAGAAGCAAGTAGTAGTCATCCAGTTTGACAAGTCTTAGATAGCTCTGTTACATCTTGTCACATCAACTGAGACAGGCAACAAACAACTCTATTGTTGTTATAAAATAGATACATAGTGCCTCAATGCCCCATAAGCAGGGAATTAACAGTGAATTGTTTCTTTAATTCTTACTTGGTCATCTCCTACCCATAGTTCCATAGCACCATCTCTTTTTTTTTTTCATTTTTTATTAAAGCTTTTGATTTTCAAAACATATGCATGGATAATTTTCAACATTCACCCTTGCAAAACCTTGTGTTCCAAACTTTTCCCTCCCTTCCCCCACCTCCTCCCCTAGATGACAAGTAATTCAATATACCACATCATCATCTCTTAAAGAACAAACATTTGCCTCCCCTTCAGAAGAGGATATAGCCACTCTTTTCCCTTTGAGAAGAGCCTCATTTTTATGACTTAGCTCTAAGTAAACAGTGGTCCTTCTTCCTTTTTTCTTCCACATCACATTTTTCTGTTCTCCATCCTCGCAATTCAGGTCAAGATTCTCCTTCATCTCTTCAGATTCTTTTCTTTGTTTTTACATTGAAGTTCTATTCCCACCCTCTTAAGGAACTCTTTATTCTCCTTGTAAAGCTCCTGGGGAGCTTTGTTCCTTTTTCTTTTAGGAGGGAGAATGCCCTATATTTGGAGCACACATAATATTAAGAAGCAAAAGGATTCTCCCAGAATCTATCTATGAAAGTGCTCGGAAGTATGCTATGGGTTGTGTTCTTGCCATCATATTAAAATGTTCCTGAGGGAAAATCTTTTCCCCTTAAATTTAGATTGCAAGAAGAATGATAATAAAAATTCCATTTAACGTTTAAATTCTAATGGTCGAATACAAACCCAAATATTAATACCCAGAAAAACTACACTCTGATGAAAGACAATATGATATAAAAATAAAAACACTAAGCTAGGCATCAGGAAAACTGAATTCTAGCCTCAACTCAGCTACTTACCAATCATATCACTCCTCCAGTCACAGTTTCTATATCCCTTCCATCTTATTGGGGTTTTGTGAAAATTATGTGACTTCACAGGATCGTACACCTAGAATTGGAAGGAACTTTAGAGTTCATCTTGTCCAATCTCCTCATTTTACAGAATAGGAAACCAAAAACGAAAGGGTCTAAATGGTTTAGTCAGAGTCACATAGGAAGTAGCAGTCAGGATTTGAACTCAGTTCCCGTATTCAAACTCAGTCTATAACTAGAAGTTCACCTTTCTTCCTATTTTCTCACATTCTATTCACATGGATTTGAATATGTTTTGGGAACAGTAAATAATCTATCAAAATTGGAATCAATATTATATATCTGGGTAGGCTATAGTCAAGAGACCTAAACCCTAGCTTAATTTTGCCATTAACTAGATGTAAAACTTTGGATGAACCATTAAACCTCTCTGAAGCTTCATTTCTAACTCATCTCTCCACCTTTGGGGATTTTTGGTGAGGACAAAAATAAGGAAAGTGTAAAATTGCTTTGAAAAACCTAAGCATGTTACATAAATGCAGAGAATCACCACCATCTTATCCTGAAAATACAGTAGAATCTGTCATGGACATATTATGGGAGTATGCATTCTTGTCTGCATGGATCTCAATTATCTATTGCTGGGATAGCATTCTTCTCATGAAGTGACTAATGTGTACCTGGAGTCCCAAAATGTCCAGTTTTGTAAGATCTTCATGCTCTCTTTATTCCAGTCAGGTTGACCTGATGACTGTTTCCCATGCATAAATTCAGTTCAATTCAATAATTTTTTAACATCCTACTCTGTGCTGAGCACTTTTTAAAGTATATGACATTTCACTTTCTATCTCATGCTTTTGTATAAGTCTACTTACCCCCTTGAATGAGTCTAGAATGTACTCTATTCACTTCTAGAATCCCTACTTTCCTTTTTTGCCACTTAAGACTTTTCCTTCCCCTTTCCTTCTCTCCCTCTCCATCTCCTCCACTTATTAACACTCTCCCTCTTTTGCTCCATATTACCTCATGTATATTTTGTATTGACTTTCTTGTGTGTCTGTTAATCTCCCCAGTAGAATATAAGTATCTTGAGAACAGGAACTATTTCTTTCCATCTTTGTTTATCTCAACATCCAATATAGTGTCCAACACATATGAGATTCTCAGTGAATGTATGTTGGGCTGAATTGAATTGTATTCAATTCTTTGTGTCTGAGAGAGACATCCTCTGCTCTATGTTTCTCTTTTCCCCACACTTTGCCTTCCATATCAATGATTTCAACAACACAGTTTGTTGTTCATGAACATTTATCTTAGAAAATTCAAGGCAAGAGAAAAAAATAAATTTGGAAAAGGAAGTGAAACACATATGGTTACAGAGAAAACAATAATCATTCCTTATGATTGACATTGTTCCTCATAAGGAGACAAGCATCTTCAACAACTGGGAATTCGTTAAAGTTGGCGTCAGTTTGAAAGGTCACACTATGAGACCTGGCACACAGTCTAGAAATAGTTATCTCAGCAGTAGATGAATACAACATGCTTGGCTAATGTTTGTACCATTGTATTTGTAAAAAATCAATTCAATGAATATATATGAATTCATAGGTCTACTTACTTATATGTCATATTTAGGTAATATATACATAGCACATATATATAGATAAATTAGATCACAATAAAAGATTTGGGGTAGAGATCAGGAAAAGTGGGTTCCAACCCTGGTTTTGCTACTTTCTAATCATATCACTTCTCTGAAATTTAGTAAAGTATATATTGAGACTTCCTTGAGATACTGAAAGATTGAGGGATTTTTCCAGTATCAGGATGTGTCAGAGATGTGCCCTGAACTTGAGTCTTTCTCACTACAAGATTGGTTCTGTATTCACTGTGACACAGTGCCTTGATGTTATTATAATATTCTCTAGTAATATATCTCTGAAGATTTGGTGCTCAAAATGGCTTGGAAGCATGTGAGTTGGAAAAAAAGCCAGTCTGAGGAGATAGCAGAAATCCTTTCTTTAAAAAAAAAAAATAGCTTTTTATTTTTAAAAATACATACAAAGATAGTTTTCAACATTCATCTTTGCAAAACCTTATGTTCCAAATTTTTCTCCCTTCCTTCCCCTCTCCCCCTGATAGCGAGTAATCCAATATAGATTAAACACATATAATTCTGCAGAAATCATTTCTAGTCAATTGGTAATCACTGTTCAGTCATGTCCAACTCTTCATGACTCCATTTGGGATTTTCTTGGCAGAGATAATAGAGGGGTTTGCCATTGCTTTCTCCTGCTCATTTTACAGATGAAGAATCTGAGGCAAATAGAGCTAAGTGACTTGCCCAGGACCACACAATTAATAGGCACATGAAGTTAAATTTTGACTGTGGTCTTTCTGAAGGCCAGATGCTCTATCCACTGTTCCACTTCACTGCCTACCTGAAATCATTGCAGGACCAGAAGAAAGACATCAATACAACTATATCCCAGAGGCTAAAAAGAGCACCCCCAGGGAACCATGACGACAGGATTGTTGGCTAGATGCTAGGGACTCAAGGCCTTTTTCCCTCCATGGGAGCAGGAGCTCCTCACAGTAAGAAAGTCTGGCTATTGAAGCAGGCAACCTAGTGATGACATGCTCTGGGTTCACCATAGATAAATAGAATGCTAGGGTGGAGCAGCTGGGGATGGGGAGATAGGGAGAAAATGTGTCCTAAATCCTATGGTTAAGTTCTATCCCAGTTTCCTATTGTGGGCAATACTGAGGACTCAGGAAGGAAGGACAATACAAGCTCTGACATTTACTGTCTGTATTACTGTAGGCAGAGAGCACTCAGCTTTGTTTTGCTCACTTCTTCATCTGTAAAATGGGCAGATGAAAAAGAGCACTACCTGCACTACCTACCTCAATGGCTTCTTATGTAAAAAGAGAATTTCGAAAAATTTAAAGAGCTATTATAAATTCATTTGGAAGACAGTGTACTATAGGGGATAGAGCACCTGGACTTAGAAATGATCTATGTACAGGGCCCTTTTCTGACATTAATTTGCCATGTGTATACTATCATTTAAACTCTCTGACCTCAGTTTCTTTATCTGTAAATGTGTCTAAGAAGAGGCCCTCCCTTATAGTATTGCGTGAGAATCAAATGAGAAAATATATCAAGTTCTTTACTAACCTTAAGGCATTGTGTAATTTTAGCATGCATTTTTGTAGCTCTTAAGTTTTATAACACATTTTATATGTATTATAGCAATTTTCCTAATGCCCAGGTCAAACCACGTCACTCCCCACCTCCAATAAACTTTAATAGCTGTCTTTTACTGGTAGGATTAAATTTAAACTCCTCTTCGGGGCATATGTGGTTCTTTACAACCTGGTTCTTTCCGATCTTTCTAGTTTTCTTATTATTCCCTTTTGTTCACTGTCTGATCCAATCATTCTGACCTAGTTGCTGCTCCTCATTTCCTGCCTACGGGCCTTTGCATTGGCTATGTCCCATGCTTAGAGTGCCCTTACTCCTCACTTTAACCTCTTAGAATCTATGACTTCTTTCAAGATTCAGCCAAAATGCTATCTTTATGCAGGAAGCTTTTTTCCCTGACACTAATGTTTTCCTCTCTAAAATTACCGTCCATCTATTCTATATATATTTATTTATATGTTGCCTCCCCTCTTGAAAAGCTCCTTAAGAAAAGGGACTGTTTTTTTTTTTTACTCTTGTTCTTGTTCTTCTTCCTCTTCTTGTTTTTCTCCTCTTCCTCCTCCTCCTTCTTCTTTATCATATATATACAATATACGTATATGTATATAATATGTGCACATGTGTGTGTGTAAGTCATGATGTCACCTTTCCGATGTCATGGTCTTCTTTGAGAACAAAGGACAAACAACAAACAATAAACAGCAACAATAATACATGCACATTTAGCTATCTTCATCCCTGGGAATGTCATCCTAGGAGGATTACAGGAAATTTCAATCTTCTTGGGGTAGGAGTGTCAGGAGAAAGAAAGCATTCCTGGATGCTGCCCCCATAGCAACAGGGCTCATAGTTTCTTTGGTCCCAGCCAACGCTAAGCAAAAAAAAAAAAAAAATTAATGTAGAACAGCTCATTCATTTGTTCAATAAACATTTCCTGAGTGCCTACTTCTAGGTAAAACACTGTGCCCAAGCCCTGTAAGAGATGGAGATGAGTCAGACATGGTCTCTGCCCTTTGGAAGCTCATAATCTAGTAAAAGGGAGGTGACTCGATCCCCATGAGCCACAATGAAAGGCAGGATACGGTCCCTTGGGTAGGTGCAGATAGTGGGAGTGCTAAAGGAATTAAGTTGAAACAAAATCATTCTAGCTTAGGTTGGAGTGGTGGTCAGGGAAGTCATCATGGAGAAAATGACATTTAAACTTAGGCTTTAAGAATTAATACTTGGGTTTTGACAGACAGAAAGGAGTAGGATGATTACTCTAGTTAGGGGGCACAGCATTAGCAAAGGTATGTCTTCTGCACCTCTCTTTCTGTCCTCTCTGAACCCGTCTTCTTTTAATACTCCTTCGAATGAAGTCATGATCCTCCGACTACTTGTGCCTACTTCATCCTAGCCCTGATTTCTATTTCTTTGCCCTCCTTCTCCCAGCAAGCAAAACACACCTCTTCTTTTATTTCCCTTAGAGAACTGTTCCTTTTCCTTTGTGACCATCTTATTTCCTCTCAGAAGATAGGGATTATAGCATGGTGGAAAGGGTACCGGGCTTGGGAATCTTAGCTCCAATTCTGTTACTATGTTTTATCCCTGGGCTGATCGCCTCCCTTTTTTGTCCTAAGTTTTCCTATAGAGTAGGGATGAACTAGGTCATCACTAAGATTTTTGGGGGGTCTAACATCATAATTCTATACCCATTTTCCCTTCTCTGCCATCCCACTCCCCAAACACAGTCATTAGCATCATGTTGGCAGTGATCAGTCAAGAATTGTTAATAGAAGGGAAGTAGGTGGTGAAGTGGATAAATCACTGGGTATGGAGTCAGGGAGACTCATCCTCCAGATCTCAAATCTGGTCTCGGATATTAGCTGTGTGACTCTAGGCAAGTCACTTAACCTTATTTACCTCAGTTTTCTCATCTGTACAATTAGCTGGATAGAGAAATAACAAATCACTCCAGTATTTCTACCAATAAAACCCCAGATGAGGTGGAGAACTGGGCAAAACTGAACCACAAAAAAACATGGTGCAATGGAAAATGCAGAGGCCGTGGATGACTTTTGAAGTCAAAGGAATTGGCTTTGAATCTTTCTGATGCTCACTACTTGTTCGGCTTTGGGCAAATTACTCAGTGTTCCTAGACCTCAATTTCCTCATCTATAAAATGAAGAAGTTGGATTGTATAGGCTCTGAGGTCCCTTCTAATGCTTGATCGGTGATTTTATCTTCCTGCGGGCTGCTTTCCAAAAGATATCTTGCTAATCTGATGATCTGAAATATATCAGTGGGTGCCAAATGAGATCATGTATTACCCCTCCCAGGTAACATGTGCAGGGAGGTGCCTTCTGTGAGCACAATCCCTTAACCCTCGAGTGTCTAAAAGCCCTCTTGTAAGCATGTTGTTAGCCAGTAGAAGATGCATCCCCCTGACTCCACTCTTCCTGTGGGGCTGCCCCCAAACTTCCGAGCTGAGCCACACAGCCCCTTGGTTCCAGAGACTATCCGGGGGTCTGTTGGGTCCTCTGGATTCAGAAAGCAAAGAAAGTGGAAAGAAGCTCAGAATTAAAACTCAACCTCCTTTCCTTCTGAGTTACCAAGTAACAGAATTGGCAGCCCTGGGAGGAGAGGTTAGGTGTTGATTTGGCCTGTCGGATGACTCACTTTTTTGTATGCTTGTTAATTCAGAGACTTGGGTGCCACACATAGGGCCTCTATTGGTGGATTAGGTTATTATTTTTTCCCCAGTGTCTGCTCCTAACCCCAGCTGTGAAACTAAGAGACCTTCGAATGCTCAACTGGGTTGGGTTCACCAATTGAGCTTTGTCTTTGACCCTCCCGGGCCCCCCAGATCTCCAGTATCTGCCCTCTACAACTAGAGAAACAGGAGATGCATCCCCTCATGGAGACATGGAGGAAAGAGAGGAACGTTCAGCATCAGAAGTCATTTGTCATTTTTCCGAGATGAAGTTCTTTCAAACTCACTTGTTTGTCCTTTTTTTTCCCCAAGAGGTTCCCTCATTATGAGGAGAGAATTTAAAAAATAAAATAAAATAAGGCTCAGATCCGCTCACATCATGTTCATGTTAAAATATGACTAAAAATAAATCTCCTGTTGCCATAGGAACCTCTGCTGTTGCTAGGGTTGAGTCTGTAGGGGATTGTGAATGCTGCTTTTCCTGGACTGGCTCTATATAACATTGGCTCCTCAGCTCTGCAAAGCGCCCAGCCTCTAACGCTCTGGGGACCCTGCCCTCCACTGCTCCCTTCCAGGGAGCCTGGGGTTCCAGCTATCTCTTCAGCCCCTGTGGAGCTGTGAGACACCATCAGACACATCTTAGGAAGCTGACATCTTTCCTCTCTCAGCCAAGCCCCCAAAGAGAGATTTTTCTTCTCTGAAATTTTTCTCGCTTTCAGCTTAAAGCTGCTCTTCCACATACTTGACATGGGATAGCAAGGAGACTGAAGCTAAAAACAACCTAGTGATGTACAAATAATACTGAAAGCCAAGTCAGGCTGATACCCCACCACAACGGCATGTTTATGAAGCCAGGGATGCCATGTGTACATAGAATTTACACCGTGTACTTCTGAGGTCCAAGCCCAGCTCTGCTATTTGTTTCATCTTGGGGAACTGACCTATCTCAATGGCCCTTTGTCTCCTCATTTGGGAAATGAGACAATTTAAACTAGATGAGATTAAAAAAAAAAAAAAACCTTCTGGTCCATATTCTAAAAACCATCTCCAAAACATATGTCTTCAAGCCATATGCAAAAGGAAGAGAGGTTTCTAGGCAATTTGCCTCATGCAGGAGGCAGTGTGCTATATAGCTCTCTCTATTGCCAGCCTCAGAGCAAATAAGATTTATCTTATCTTACAATCCTAGCTGTATGACCTGAGAAATCGCTTAACCTCTCAATGATAGACACTCTAACAATAGTAAATTGAAAAAAAAAAAAGTATCACTATGTATTGGAAGAGGGAGTTTCCTCATCTGGGAGTTCCCTGTATCAATCATATCCCAGGTTCAATCCCTCTCCAGCTCTGACCTATCATTCCCTCACACTTCACTGAGTGTTCCAACTGCCTCCTACCCTTGGGTGTCTGGGCTTGCTCCTGGCCAGCTTGAAAGTGAGAGAGTTGCAAAGGGCTGATCTTCATGGCAGGGATGGTAATGTCACTTCTCCTATCTTTAGAAGGGAGATGCTCCTTATAAGCTTCCTAGGTTAGCTGGTAAGGATCGAGGGGAGAGATGAAGGTGGGTATTGTGTGCCCATTTGGAGGGTTAGGAGAGTCTTGTGGAGTTCTGAGAACATTCTGTAAATTACTCTTTTTGTAAAGCAGCACTTCCCAACCAAGGCAAAGAATAACCCCAGAGGTACAAGACGCTTGTCAAGGGAGTACAGAAGATAGTTGGTAAATAACTATATCATCCTTTTAGAAAAGAGCTTTCCAAAAGTCTTAATGTAGTTACAAGCTATTAATAGTTGACTTTTGAGATGCCTTTAAACCTACATTAAGGAAGGGAATAAGTATTTATTAACTGCCCACTATGTGCCAGGTCCCTTACTAACTTTACAAATATTATCTCATTTGATCCTCACAACACCTTTGTGATATATATCCACTTATTATCTCCACTTTACAACTGAGGCAGACAGAATGACATAACCAGAGTCACACAGCTAGTAAGAATCTGAGGTTGGATTTAAATTCAGATTTTCTAGACTCCAAGCTCAGGTTCAGCACTCTATGTACTGTACTATATAGGAGCACTGAAACTTTAAGGTTACTCTGTATTTCTAAAGTATTAATACTAGTAGAAAAAATAATGAATTTGAGGTTAAGCATTTTAATATAGTGAAAAATGTTTTACACCAAATAGTTTTCTTTTTTTAATTATGTGCATATTCAGGATGAACTCTAGAATTTATTCCCTTTCCTATGGAACAGGAGATATAGGATAGTTTTCTCAAAGTCTCAAAGGAATGGAAAAAGTTTGGAAAAACTCTTCTGTGAAGGACTCCTTCATGCAATACAGCCCTGCAAAGGTTAACTGGGCTGTGGTGATTTATGGCCTTTTTTTCTTTTCCCTACCAAGGAAAGTGATATTTCATGTGTCCCCTTGTATTTTGATTCTCCCTGCTTTGAACTCATGATCATGCTTTTTGCCTTTTACAAGTTACCACATCCTGTTCTCCAAAAGGAGCTTCTATAGAACTTAGCCCCATAGGCCAGAATAGCCAGAGTCACTACTTTGGAGTATAGGGGCCCCAGGAATTAGAGAGAACATTAAGAAATTCACAGGCAGCCTGTGGTTTGTATTCCAGCATTCCAATCCCTCAAACATTTCTTCAATGCCTATGTGCCAGACATAGTGCTAAACTGCATAATGTCTAAACAAAAGACCAAAACACAATAAAAAATAGTTCCTGTCCTCAAGGAGTTTATATTTTATTGAACACTAGTGTTTAATTGATTTTTTCTTTTTTTGACATCAACAAGCATTTGTCAGTCAACAAGCACTTTTGGGCCAGGCCCTCTGCTAAGTGTTCAAGATATACATGATATAAATAAATATAAGTAAAGGCAAAAATATGGCCCCTGTTCTCTAGGAAATCAAAATAAAGGGAGAGATAAAATGCAAACGGCTATGTAGACACAAGATATATTCAGTATAACCCTGGACAAGTCACTTAATCCTGATTGCCTTGCCAAAAGAAAGGGCGGCAGGAGAGGCAGCTAAGTGGTATAGTGGAGAGATCACTGATTTTGGGGTCAGGAGGACCTGCGTTCAAATCTCACCTCAGGTACTTGATACTTTTCAGCTTTGTGATCCTGGGCAAGTCAGTTAACCCCAAGTATCTTGCCAGGAAAAAGAAAAAAAGATATACTCAGTGTAAATGGGTGGTCTGGATGTACTCACTAAACCACAGTGTATAAGAATCCAACAGAGTTCCTACCCTCAAGGAGCTCATAATTTAATGAACAAGCAAGACAAAAAAGGAATTTTTTCTTAAGTGGATGGGGAGGGGAATTTATAGCACCTTTCTTCAAAGAAGCCCAAGGTATTATTATAAAATAGTTGGCATCGTTCAAATATTTCCAAACAAACCTTTCTAAACATCCCACTGCTGGGAAAACCAAGAGTAGGAACAGATGGGAAGGAGGGAGGGAGGCAGAGGATCACAATGAATGAAGGAGAAAAACTCAGTCAATGAAAAGGCAGCGTCAAAAAATGGAAATCATAAGAATGACCTCATTCCAATGCAAAAAAGGAAAAAAGATGAAGAAGAATGGTATGTTTCAGCCCCTAGAATAGGTAGGTAGTTGCTAGATGTTTATTCAACTGAGTTGGAAAAAAATCAGTTTTTGATTTGAAAATTAAATATAGTCAGTTAAGTATATTAACCAGCAGTATAATGAATTGAGAGCCAGCTTTGGAATAAGACAGATTGTATTCAGCCTGTGCCTTTAACAGGATGTGATGATTGTGAGCAGTCATTTAACTTTTAATATCTCTTGATACTTTCTAAGTAACAGACCAGTAGCTGTCCTGAATTGGCAGAGTCTGCTTTTCAGAATTTCCATAACATGTTACCCATGTAGATGAACTCTAGTAGGTAGACATAGCAGAAAGAGAGTTTGATTTAAAGTCAGGAGAACTGAGTGTGAATCTTGGCCCTGCCAATCACTTTTGTTCTATGAGCCTTAGTTTCCTTGTCAGTTAAATGGATGAATTAAAACAGATCAGGGGTTCTCAACCATTTTTGTGTGATCCCTTCAGCAGTTGAAGAAAGCCAATAGACTCAATGTTTTTAAATGCATGAAATCAATATAAGAATTATATATTAAGTATATTTATTTATATTTTATTATATATATATTTATATTGTTTATTATTGTGTTATATTATTATTTATTACATAAATAATAATATATGTTATATTAATTTATTTTTATGTAAACATGTTTATATAAAATTATATTTATAATAGATAGGATTTATTTATATATTTTAAAAATAAAAGAAATTCATGTAGAAATAGCAAGAATTATAAAGAAAACTTAAATATAGATGAAATAGAATATAGAAAAAACTATAAAGAATAAAAGAAAATCAATTACATCAAAAATTATCAAAATATTTAGCAGACAAGTTCATGAACCCTCAATTAAGAATCATTAGATCAGTTAATTTCTATGGTCCTTCTGGTTCTAAATTCCATGATGAATTTCAGTTGAACCTGTAAGTTTTAGTAATCATTTGGATTGATGATGAATAAAACTGTTAGGGAAAATGTATATCAATCAGCATACATTTAAGTGTCCTATGTTCTTGGCACTTTGTTTAGTATTGAGAATATAAATATAAAAATGAAATTGTCTGTCTTGAGGGAGTTTGCATTCTAATGGAGGAGCAAACATCTAAGTAAATAAACATATGCAAAATAAATATATCCTGGCAGCGAGATGGTACAGTACAAGGTGGGCTCGGGGTCAGAAAGACTCATCTTCCTGATTTCACATGGTATCAGACACTAGCTGTACAACTCTGGGAAAGTCATTAACCCTGTTTGCCTCAGTTCCCTCATTGATAAAATGAGCCACAGAAGGAAATGGCAAACCATTCCATTATCTTTGCCCAACCCCCCCCCCAAACAATATCACATACTGTTCTTCAACAAAAGTCAAACATGATTGAAAATGACTATCAAACAAAACCAGAAAGAAGAACAAGAAGTCCTACAACATTATGGGGGTTTTCTTGAACCATATTGTTGCATCTCTGTTTGTTGTTATTGTTTATTTTTTCAATCATGTCCAAACTCTTCATGACCCCACAGACCAGGTCCTTCTATTTTACACTTTTTCCCAAAGTATGTCCAAGATTACATTCTATTTTTCTTTACCCTTATCAGCTTTTAAAATTCCATCCTTCCCCCCTAATTCTATTAGCTTACTAATTCATTAATCAAACAACAAATAACTATTAAGCACCTACTATGTACCAAGCACTGTGCTAAGCACTGGGTCATCATTTAAACTAAAAATTTTTGGGGGGTCTGAAGGCCCTGAGTTATACTAGTTCTTGCCTACATCCTTTTCCACACTAAATTTTTAGCATCACTATATTCTGATTTATCTGATAAGAGTAATATTGTTTTCTATTCATTTTGGAAAATGTCTGCATTAGGACATCTTTTTGCTCTTCTTCCCACATAATTCCATTTCCCACTTCTATGTTTTGCATTTTCTGTGCAAAGAAACTGGTCTTGTAGATGGTCATTGACAAAGCAGAATTTAAATTCAAATATTTTGGCTCTAAGTCCAGAGTTCTTTCCTCCATATCACCATGGATTGATTGGTGTGGTGGGCTATAAGATCACTTGCAATTCTCGAATTCTATCATCTTTGCTCAAAAGAGAGCACAATAAAGGAGATAATTACCCAGAATAATGACCCATTTGGGAAATATTGGGGGGTAGGAGAGTCTAATAGTGTCAAACAGCTGAGGTCTTAAGAGAAACTCAGTTGAAGAAGACAGATGATTCAAAAACTGTTAGGAGTACAGTTTTTGTTTTATTTTTTATTGGGAATTGAGATGAAAACTGAATAGGATAGGATTTAAAAAGGAACTAGAGCAAAAGAAAATCATGAGCTATAAGAGTCTGATTGGAGAATACACATAAAAGCAAAAGGAGAAGACTCAAAAACTGGCCAACAAGATGGCAGAATGATGAGGGAAAAGCTAGTAAAGTCCTAACCATTTAGCACTATAACTCCTGCTTATTACCATTATCACAAACTACAAGCCCAGTTCAGAAGTTATTGAACATAATTTGCAAAGAGAATGTGTAAAGACACACTGACATCCCATTGGTTTGTCATCTAATTAAAAAAAAAAAACATGCTGACAGCATATCATCTTCAGTCTGTTGACCAAGAGAGAAGAAAGTATTAACCTCTGCCCTAATAGTCTCCTTGGAAGCCTCTTCAACCCCATCCCTCTCTGGGGCTGTAAATCAGAACCAAGATTTGCAATTTTTGACTTTGGAGATCAAAATATTCATACTCATTGAGTTTCAGTGATCCCTTTGTGACTACCTCTTCCTCATCCCCTGGTGCCAACAAAGATAGGAGAGCTTTTTACCCAATATCCTGGAGATCTCTCTTCCAGTGGAAGTAGAGAAGCTACTTGGAGAAAGGAATTAGGGAGTCACTATCAACCCTCCGCTAAGTAGAGCTATAACCAGGGCAGGACATTAGGACTTTTTCCAGAATATGGGAAATTTCCCTCAAATAGAGAAAATTGTAACAAAGTGGGAGATTTAAAGAATTACTGATGGAAGTATTCCTCTAAGGAAGAAGGGAGGATAAGGTTTAGTAATGAGATAAGCCTATTATTGTGGGGAGTATAAAATTTGATGTTTGGGTTGGGGAATGAAGTTGTGGCTGGGTGATGAGGAGGTAAGACAGGAGATAAGACAGGCTTCCTGGTGAGCAGTTTGATTGTCAGTGATGGAGTTTCTCAAGCAGAAGCCATGATCCAAACAAAAAGGAAAATTGCTAATATAGCAAGTAGGTTGCTTCAGCGCCAGCAGTAATGACCCCAAAACCAATTCACCACATGTCTCATCGCCTGTCTCACCGCCTGGGGAGAAGCCACCCCTTGGCTTGCACTCATGATCAGCTTATTGAAAATGGAAGTCTGAGGGTTGGGAAGATAGCAGGCATGCCCCTTCTAGAGGTTCACCTTCCTGGGTGTGCTTCCACAAATTAAGCGATCTTGCTTTACCATCTCCTGCTCAAGTTTTGCCCCCTTCCCTGCTTCTCAAACTAGACTTCCTGCAAACCCCCAGACTCTGGTCTTTGGATGGAGAGTGGGATCGCGAGTATGGCAGACTCCCTTAAAAGACAGAGAGATGTTTCATAGACATGAGTCCTGTAGAAGAGACACAACTTTTAGTATAAAAGATTCCTGCCTTCCTCATCCCTGATTTTTTTTCCTTTCCCCCAAAACTTTCTCTTTCAAACCTTTTTATTTTTTTCCAACGAAATTAAAATTGGAAGTAGACTGGAGATGTGAAGCTTGGGGGCTATGGTGTGTTTGGAAGCACCAAAGGGTCCTCTCTGTCAGGGCATTCAGCCCTACTGTTCTCCCAAAAGAAGGCAAATTTCAACAATGGGGAACAAAGGACATTGGATTAAGGATCAAGAAAGAGCCCTCTACTGGAAAATTGTGTCAAAATTGAATTAGCCTTGAAGACAAGGCTATCTGCTTCAGATCCTTGTTCTGATGATAATAACTAGTCTTTATTTTCTCTTCTGTAAAAGTATAGACAAAGTGGTTGAACAAAGTGGTTTCTAAGGTCCCCTCCATCTGTGAGATTATGAGCTGCTCCATTTGACTCCCCTACAGCTCAGCCTCAAATTCAGTAAGAGATGAATGAGCCTTCTCTGGGATTTGGGGCAAGCTATCTCCTTAAGTCTTGTAATCCTCCTTTGCAAAATTAAAAAGCTGGACATGGTACTTGGATGCTTCCTAATAGTCTTTCCAGCTCTACATAGGATGATACTCTGATAGTTGTTACAAAGTTGGCTTCAAGCTCTTACTTAGCCTCCTTCCTGAAAGCAGCTATTAGTTTACTATAATGATTATCAATCTACTCCTACCCCTTAGTAATCAGGTTTCTTGGAGGCCAATTGTAAAGAAAAAACTAACCTTAGTTCAAATAGTCCAATTTAAGAGGGGGAGGGTAGGAAAAGGAGAGAGCAATTTTAAGGACTTCCCCCATCACCATCTTTAGAGTATCCCTGGTACTCAAGTCATCCTCACTCCCATACTCCCTTCATTTTCACATATGCAAATGAGAGGGTCTTTTGTGGGGGTTGGCTTGCCACAGGCCTGATTTGCTGTATTTATTTGCTCGAGGTACAAAAAATTCCTACTTATAGTTCAGTTGGTTGCTAGATGCAATTCTTGAAAATCTGGAACATGTGTAGACATGAAATTTTAACTATTCCTTTTCCCTCCCTCTTTCCATTTGAAATTTTTGGATTGTCTCCCTTAGAAATGAAAATGCTAAGTCTTGATTTTTATTCCTTGGGTTTTATAGTCTGAGTATTTGTTTCCACTCCTCCACTTCTGTAAGTTGTGAGAACTGTTTTTCTTTATTGTTGTTTATTGTTGTTGTTTTAAATACATGTGGTGGGGGAAGAGAAGGCTATGAAATCTTATAATCTTGAGCAAGTCAGAAGTCTATATCTGTGTCGGAGAATATACATAGTTAACATCAACCAATGCAAAAGACAAAACCATATTAAGAAATTTATTTTTCTTCTTCAGTGAGTGAGAATGGAAATACCTCCATATTTCTACCCCCATTCCCCACTTCCCAGTAGACAAGAAGGACTTGGGCCCTGATTGGACAAGGTATAGTGGCCACCAAAAACATAGGGACTGATAAACATTCAAAAAATCCTGAGTTCTCCAGCTCCAAAAGAAAAGTGTCTATTTATGAGGTGCTGGGTTGAATTTACATAAATTTACATGTAATGAACCAAAAGCCCAACCTCCAAATATGTGGAATAAACTAAAATAATCAGTGTAATCTACTGCAATTGTTTCCAAGTTTTGAATTCATCCCAAAACCCAAACATGAGACTTCTTAATGGGTTTTAAACCAAGGTGACTGGAACAGAACTAAATAAGAAAAAAACTGTAAGGTTAAGGAAAAATTGGAAAGCAACAACAGAGGTTGGGAAATAAATCACTTTCTCCCTCTGAGTGTCAGTTTTCCCATTTATTAAAAGAGAGGCCTGGACCAGATGCTTTTAAGGTCTCTCTTGGCTCTAAATTTATGATTCTATGACCACTCTGTTGGTCACAGCCATTTTCCATCCATTGAATCTTCACCAGACAATCACTTTTCTTTTTTCTTTCTTTTTAAAAAGGCTGCTTCCTAACCTCCACTCTCTCATATAAGCAGTAGGGGTAGCAGTAATTAAAAGGTTAAAAAATAAAAATTTAATTCAATCAAATTTTTAAAAAAACTCATTGAATGCAGATCAAATCTAGTTCATGTATTCTATGAAGTATAATGCCTAAAGGCACAAAGGATCCTTCCTAACCTTTCCCCATGTTTCTCAGGGGAAAAAAATCTCTAGGAAGCCTTGGGCATCCTCTTAAGTGTCCTTTCTAGTCTAGGCCAAGGTTTCCTTCCTTTGTTGTATCCAAGCCCTAAGCCAGCTGTGACTAAAATACAGTGCTTCTGGAACACTATCCTGTTTGGGTAAGAATGTTTTTTATTAAGGGGCACAGCCACTTTCTGAGATTCCCCTCACTTTGGCACTTTGCTTAAAAATGGTAGGTTCTTGACCTTGGTTTTAACCCCAAAGATAAATCTTAAAATAGTGAAACATAAGTTATGAGTATATAAGTTATAAAAAGCAAAAGATACTTATAAATTAATTACCTCCACACCTTTATCCAAATTTATAAAAGTTAGAGAAATCTCTTTTCTCATAAATTTTGTCATCTTAATTTATTATCAAACTCTAGACTCACAGGCTTAGACAAATATCAATGTCACTGGCTATTTCAGCAATAGATCTATATCTGATCAAGGTTATAACCAGGATCATCAACCATTGGCTGCCCCTGCTGACTGTACCTCAAAATAGGTACTACAAGAAGGCAACTAAGTGGCCCAGTGGATAGAGCACAGAAGACCTGAGTTCAAATTGGCCTCAGACACTTTCTAACTATGTTACCCTGGACAAGTCACTTAATTCTGTTTTTAATGACCGAGGGACACTAAAACAGCTTAAACATTCAGTTCTTTTGAGACAGCAGTTTAATTCTCTCAGAAATTCTCTAAATGTCTTCTCTACAGAATAAAAGTAAAACTCCATTCTCTGAAATTGTTGCTGCATACTCTATCGAAGTGACAATTACTTCTCATAAACTTGTGCAGACTCTGTCTCACACAGTTATCTGTCTGAGGCTCCTTAGGAAAGATTTTTCTCTTCACTCTCTCATGACTCTCTCATAGATGCCTTTAAACAATTAATTCAGCCTTTCTCAGACTCTCCCTGCAAAGGTATTTAATCTACCATATACCTCTTAAAAATACAAAAACAATATTGTGATTGTCTGTGAGAGATGGTATTCATGTTGGTGGTATGTATATACACACGTGTCTGGATGTGAACATGTGTGTACATGTATATATACATGTCAGCCTTCCTATACATGTAAACATGTGTGCATGTGTGTTTGTATGGGTGTATACAAATAGATAGGTTTTTTTGTATACACACACATCTATTCCAAAAGGAAGAAAATCTCTGCAAACGTAGGACAGCACTTTCTCAGTGTCTCTTGTCTTGGAGTTGCCTAGGGGGCTGAAAGGATATGTGGCTTGCCCAGAGCCACATGGGTAGTATAAGTCAGAGGTAAGATTTAAATCCAGGATTTCCTGGGTTTGTGACCAGTTTTCTCTCCACCAAGTCACACATGCTTTGCACACTCACATACTCACACACCCTATTTGGAGTTTTCTTGGCAAAGATATGGGGTGGTATCTTCAACTTATTTTACAGATAAGGAAGCTGAAGCAAGCAGAGTTAAATGACTGCCCAGAGTCACACAAGAGTAAGTGTCTGAGGCCAGATTTGAACTCAGGAAGCTAAACCTTCCTGACTCAAGGCATAACACGCTATCTAGAGCACCATGTAGCTGTCCACGACTGTTGTGGGTGATGTAGACACCAAAAGTTGGGGTTCAGTCATGTGAAGAATTCCCAATGGCCATTCTCTCTGGCAAAAGGTACATTTATTTAGGGGAAGGGATTACAGACAAAATGAACGGATGCAATATTCCAGGAATGGTAAATATGAAATAGAGTTGGGAGAGCATAAAATAGGTTTTAATAATTAATGATTGACATTTACCAGGAGAAAGGAAATATCCCATGAGTTAGTTATAAGGAGGAGAAGTGGGGCCAGGAGAGACACCACAAGTCATGATAGCAGTCATGGAGAGACCACATGACATGGGGGAGGAGTGACCCAAAGGAGGACAATGAATATGGCATGGCCATAAAGAGATTTATAGGACATGGTAAGGTAAGATTGCCCAATACCCAAGAAGGTAGTCCTCAAGGATTTGACATAATTTAGACCTTTTCAGAGAGTGGAATCATGGAGCTAAATAGATCGTTATCGTTTCCTTCTTCTTGCCTTAGGGATCAATTCTTCAGTCTCTCTCTGCCCAACATACTCCACATTCAGGATCTCCTCACAACTACATGTAGACCTATTCGAGTTATCAAGCATAAATGTTATAGAGTCATTGGAACGAGATTATCAAAGGAGAAAGAAGAGGACAAAATCTTGGAGATATTCAGAGTTAAGAGACGATAAAGCCTAATGTCAGGTTCGATATAACAGAGAGAGAGTCAAACCACAGAAGACAAAGTGGGAGAGAAAGGATCGTTAGTGAGAGGCAGTCAACAGTGCTCAAAGCTATAAGGGGAATAGGGAAGAAGGTGATTAGGAAAAGGTCATCATATTTAGCCCTGAAAAAATCTTTGGTCATCCTGGAAAGAGAAACTTCCAACTTCAGAAGCTTGCCTATAAGGAGTAGATAAGTAAGCAAGGAGTAATCTAGTGTTTGATAAACTCAAAGACACCAGCTTCTGGGATAAGAACTTACTACTTAACAAAATTGCTGGGAAAACTGAAAAATAGTATAGCAGAAAATAGATATTGACCAACACCTAATATCCTATACCAAAATAAGGTCGAAATCACATAAAGAGTGGTACTATAAACAAATTAGAAGAACAAAGGATATTCTACCTCTCAGATCTGTGGAAAAGGAAGGAATTTATGGTCAAAAAAAGAAATGGATAATTTTGATTGTGTTAAGGTTAAAAGTTTTTATACAAACAAAACCAATGCAGACAAGATTAGAAGGGAAGCAGAAAAATGGGGAAAGATTTTTACATCCAAGTATTCTAATAAAGGCCTCATGTAGAGAATTGATTTAAATTTATAAAAATACAAGCTATTATCCAATTGATAAATAATCAAATGATATGAATTGACAATTTTCAGATAAAGAAATTAAAACCCTTTAAAATCATGTGAAAAATTGCTCTAAATCACTATTTGATCAGAGAAATTCAAATTAAGATAACTCTAAAGTACCACTACATACCTCTTAGATTGGCTAAGATGACGGGAAAAAGATGATGATGAATGTTGGAGGGGATCTGGGAAAACTGGGACAACAGTTGTGGGTAGAATTGTGAATTGATCCAACCATTTTGGAGAGCAATTTAGAACTATGCCCAAAGAATTATCAAATTGTGCATACCCTTTGATCGAACAGTGTCTCTAATGGACCTGTATTCCAAAGAGATCTTTAAAAAGAGAAAAGGACACACGTGCAAAAATGTTTGTAGCAGCCTTATCTGTAGTGGCAAGGACCTGGAAATTGAATGGATGTGCATCAGTTGGAGAATGGCTGAATAAGTTATGATATATGAATGTTATGGAATATTATTGTTCTGTAAGAAACAGTCAAGAGGATGGTTTCAGAGAGGCTTGGAGAGACTTACATGAACTGATGCTGAGTGAAGCGAGGAGAACCAAGAGAGCATTGTACACAAGAAGAAGATTATGTGATGATAAATTCTTATGGGTGTGGCTGTTTTCAGCAATGAGGTGATTCAGGCCAATTCCAATAGATGAGATAGAGCCATTTGTAACCAGAGAGAGTACTGTGGGGACTGAGTATGGATTACAAAATAGTATTTTCACCTTTTTCATTGTTGTTTGCTTGCATTTTTTTTCTTTTGGATCTTATTTTTCTTGTGCAGCATGATAATTGTGGAAATATGTATAGAAGAATTGCACATGTTTAACATATATTGGATTACTTGCTGTCTAAAGGAGGGGGTGGAGGGAAGGGAGGGAGAAAAAAAATTGGAACACAAGGTTTTGCAAGGATGAATGTTGAAATTTATGCATATATTCTGAAAATAAAAAACTAAAAAAAGAAAAGAGCCAGTAGATACGAAGAAATTGAAGATAAGAAAGAAACAGATTTATGGCAGAGAATGAATAGGACAGAATCAAGGGTATGAAAAGAGGGTTCGACCTTGGTGGAAAAAAAATCTAACACACTTTTTCTCTAAGAAACTGAAGCGAAAGAGACAAGGCTGGGCAAAGATTTAGTCTAGGCAATAAATTTTTATTTGCTTAATTATTTTGGTTAAAATCATTTATTGTTTGCTTAAAATTTATTTAATTTTTGCTAAAGTTCTGTGCTAAGCAATGGGGATATAATTGATATAATAGAGGGAGAAATAATAAAAAGGGGGGAAAAACAGTCCCTGACTTCAAGGAACTTGTAATCTAATGGGAGAAGTTAATACCTAAATGGAAGGTAAAAAGGGTGGGGTAGTCACTGGGGGCAAAAATATAGACTATAAAGGACTTCTGATTTATGAGTGGGAAAAATAGGTGATGGTCTCAATTGTCTTAGTAAAGTAGAAGATGATGTCATTGGTTGGGAGGGAAAGGGCCAAAATTGTTAATATAGGTGGTTTGGGAATTTTAAGGAGGGGAAGTATCCTAAAAGCTGGTAGATAGTGGCCATAGGGAATCTCACCAAACAAAGATAAGTGACTGAAATGAACTCAAAAAAGGAAAGATTACTAAATAATGGGGGAAAGAATGAGCCTAGATGTTACAGCAGGGATCAAAGGAAGCACTGATTCCTTTTCTTAGCCCAATATGGGAAGTGGGGTGCTAGAGAAAGGTGGATTTGAGCAAGAACAAGACATATCACAGTGTTTTGTTTGCAAACTTTGGTGCCTTCTGGAGAAAGCCAAGGTTTACCAGAAGGTAAACGAGAGAGAAAGAGAAAAAGAGAAAGGCAGAGAGAGAGAGAGAGAGAGAGAGAGAGAGAGAGAGAGAGAGAGAGAAAGAGAGAGAGAGAGAGAGAGACAAAGACAGACAGAGACAGACAAAGAGAGAGACACACAGAGAAGATGAAGAGTTCAAGATTAAGAAAAATAGTAGCTAACATTTATATAGTACTTCAAGATTTACCAAGTGTTACATATCTTATCTCATTTGATCCTTTCAAAAACTCAGTGAAGTGGCAACTATAATTAACCTCAATTTAGAGATGGAAAAACTGGGGCTGAGAGATGTTAAGTAAATTTGCTTAGCTTTACACAGCTATTAAGTGACAGAGACAATTTTTTTGAAACCTCTTTCCATTAAGCCACTTCAGCTCTCTACGAAGTTTGTTAACTATAGAACAAGAGTTCCAGAGGGCACAATGGAAGGAAGAGTAGCGAAAGATAGGTTTATGGATGACTGAGTTTGATAAAATGAGAATTCAGAGAGTGATAGTTGTGAAGAAATATTTTCACTTTGGTAACTGAATCAAAGTGATAAAAGGGGACTGGGTAGAGGCATGTGTGGGGATATAAGGGAGTTTGTCAGTCAGAAGCCTATTCTCTAAAATGAATATTTTGAATATTTCTCAGGGAATCTTTATAAAGACTGTAATGGACTCAAATTTATTGTGAACTTTATAGCCTACTCCCACAGTAGCAGAGGACTTTAGAGTAAGCACTCACTCCTGTATTCCTTTACATTTCCATTGCCTTTTGAGTCGCATAGAGTGTTTTTTTTTTTTAATTCAACTTTATTTTCAGTTTTGAATTCCCTACCTTGCATCTCCCCTTTCCCTATTCATTGAGAAAGCAAGAAAAACAAAACCCATTACAAAAGCATTTTCAAGCAAAAAAAAAAAAAAATCCAAATTAACTAAGAACAAAAAAAAGAAAGTATACTTCAATCTGTACTCTTAGTCCATCATTTCTCTACATGGAAGTGTATCTCCATGATACACTTTTTCATGAGTTCTTTGGAATTGTAGTTGGTCATTGTGAGGATCAGAGTTCCTAAGCCTTTCAAATTTTTTATTATCTTTTCAATATTGTTGTGATACAAATTATTTTCCTGGTTCTTCTCACTTTGCTTGCAATGTTAATTTTGCTGAGATTGAAGTGCTCCATGATTCTCAGTCATGTGCTATTTTCAAAATATTGTCACTTTCCAAGGAGGAGCTCGAGGAGTCATTGAAAATTGGTCACAGTTTTCCAAAAGTGCTCTAGCTTAATCCCTTCCTGTTCAATTCTGAACTCATTGTCTACTTTAGTGTACTTGTTCCCTAACTTTAATGGAATGTCCATTTTACTGCAGGTCTTAAGATTTGGGCAATATGTGCTCTTTATCCACTTTGTTTTTCAAGTGTAGATTTTTAGGTTGATCTCTTCAGAGTAACTACAAACTTCATCACAGAGATCCTGTTTTGTTCTGGGAATGGAAACAGCCTAATATCACTTGCAAACAGGGCCATTTATTGAACCTCTCAAGATGCAATTCCTCTTCTTTTTGGATTTTGCATGAGTTTTTACCTTTTGTATCCCTGGTAAACCATGAAGTGCAGAATTGATGTTATGAGAAAAAGGTAACTATTTCCCACAAACTAAGCAGGAAATTCTAGCTGCCTTGTCAATACCTTGTTCCTCTTTGCTCACTAGACCACAGTAGGAGCCTAAAGCTCCCTTATCAAGCTACTTCTTCTGCTAGGAGGGGGAAGGAGACAGCTGAGAGCCAAAAGACAGTCCAAGGTCTCCAAACACAAATGGAAAGAAAAGCAGCTTTCTTAATTTCCTCCGCTGAATGTGGGGGAAAGATAGCCAAAGATAATTAATGGGTCAAGAGTACCATTTCCTGTGATTCTTCAAGGAATTGTCATAATCAAAAACCTAGGATGATGAGGTCATTGACATGAACAAAAGGGATCTATCATTTTTTCCCCTTTTATCTTGAGAAAAAGGGTCTTGTCCAGCTAAGCAGAAAAATATTTCATATGAGTCATTCCTCATTTTCTCTTCATGAAATAAGATTTGTGGAAAGAAATTATCTATTCTGGGAAGAAGTCCACCCTGAAGGGAGTCAGTGGGAGTCTCTCAATAGTCCCATGTCTATTATGTATTTGTTAAGAATCTTACTTCTATCGTTGCAAAGATGAATTTCTGCATTGGATAATGAAGAGAACCCTGGAGTTAGATTTAAATGAAATGGGTTTGTATACTGGCTCTTCCATTTACTATCTGTGTAATCAAGGGCAAGTCACTTCACCTCTCTGTGCCTCAGTTTCCTCATTGAGGAGGCAAGAAAAACAAAACCCATTACAAATATATATGGAAACAAAACAAACATTTTTGAGACCAATTGACCTCTAAGCGCCTTCCCAACTCTGAATCTATGATCCTATAATGCTAATAAGAAGTGGTCTCTGAAAGACTTATAGAAACGCCAGCTCTATCGGGGAGCTTTTAGTAGTATCAGTATTCTATGACTGTCAAAGTCCTGAGATCCCTGGCACAGAGACACACAACAGAATGGGACAAGGCTCCAGAGGTATGGGCAATGACAAAGGTGTAACACCTCTGTGAGGTCAGAGGAGAATGGGGGGCCTGAAACTGAGGTAAATAGTAAAAAATTATCTCTGCAGTATCTAAAGAAATAGACAACAGTGAGACCCCACTATATAGATATGAGGCCCCTGAACCAAGAAAGATCTTGATAACTGAGGCAACCTTGTGTCTCAGACAAAGAATTCTGAAATGGCATGACATAGATCTGAGAGCAGAAAAGAATGGGAATCTTGGCTAAATTGAATGGGCAGAGAGGAGATTTTTCCTGCTCTGTGAATGGTTAGGTATGGCAAGTCATGTATATTTCATTTATTTTTTTCTTTTTGACTGTTTTAATGATCTTCTCTTTCCCTTCCTTCCTTCCTTCCTTTCTCCCTCCCTCCCTTCCTCCTTTTTTCTTTTTTCTTTTTTTTCTTTTTCCTTCCTTCCCTCCTCCCTCCCTTTTTTTCTTCTGTCTTTCCCTCGCCTTCCCTCCTTCCTTCCTTCTTTCTTTCCTTCCTTCTACTCATATCTCCTCTATACTTGGAGTTTATCACTAGAAGGTAGGTTTCACCTTCATTCCTCTGAAGTCATGATTGATCATGGCATTTATTAAGGCTCTGAAGTTCATTATAGACTTTATAGAGTTATTGTTTACAAGATTGTAAAATCTATCCAGTCATTTAAGCTGAATGTCATTATTAGCAGAACAAGAAAGAGAGTGAAGAAGACTCATCCTGCATATTCTGTGCTAAATTCTAATGATAGTTTGGGTATTTAAAATTATTATTATACTTCTTTTTCCATTAGAAATGGTAGAAGATCTTATCGAATTTCTTGATGAGCCTATATTTAGGTAACAGCACACAACATTCCCTACCTACCACTCAATCTTACTTTTCATAATTAAGAGGGCATTGCCTGTGTGCTCTCTACGGACACTTTCCCAGATCACATATCTTTGCTCCATTTTATTTGAACTTGGATTCATTTGATTGGCAAATATCAGCCAACCATTTGCCATTGTTTCTAGTAGGTGGGTGATAAACACTACACACTTCCCGAGAATCAAACAATGTTGTGAATTCTGGGGGAGCTGGACATTTTTCCCTAGTGTTTCCTACTTCTCTCCCAATCCCTGACTCATACCTGACATTTCATCTTAATTTAATCCAACAAGCATTATTAATTACCCGTTATATGCAAGGCATCCAGTAGGCAATGGAGATACAAATGGTAGTGCAAGTGATAGAGCTCTGGATCTGGAGTCAGAGGACCTCAGCTTGGAAACCCTGGTTATATAACTTAGTATTCCTGAACAGGTCATTTTACTTCTGAGTCTGTTTTCTCTCCTGTAAAATGAGATGTTGAACTAAGTGACTTTCAAGATCCCCATCATCTCTAAATTTCTGATCTAAAAATAAAATTAAAACAATCCTTGCCCTCAGGGACCTTACATTATGTGCAATGGAAAGAAGGAGAAAGGAGAATACCAAATATGCATGAATAAGTAGATCCACAATATAAATAAAGTGATTTCCAAGAAAAGAAGGGAATACTAACTAGAGAATGGGGTCAGGGAAGGTCTACTAGTGAATTAATTAGAAGTCAATACTTTTAGCTTAGTTAAGAGTTTGATCTAAATCTAATAACCTCTCAGACTTTTGGAAAAGTCATTGATAGAGAAATATTAGAAAGATAGGCATACTGAAAATGTGCTGGAGTCAGCTCATATAGGCCCAAGATATCTGATAGTTAAATTTTCAGGGTAATCATTTGCATTTCTTAAATTTGCAAATGCTATAAATCAGGGCTTGATTTAACATTTTGTTGATTGTCTAAACTTATGAAAGTGATGGAAAAACATTAATAATGTAGATTAAATTTAAAAGTATATCAATTGTATTTTTTTTTCAGAGAATAGGCTATTAAATATTTACCTGCATACACTTGGACACACTAGCATATGGTTGGTAAAGCTATGATCCAACTTTTCAGGAAAGTAATTGAGAATTATGTTAAAGAGAATGACTAAATGTTCATAACCTTTAATCCTAAGATACAACTATTAGAAATATATCATAAAAAAACAAAGAAACACTGAACAAAAGATCTCATATGCATCAAAATAGTAATATCATAACTTTTACAGCATCAAAAAACAAGAAATAAAGCAAAAGTCCATCAGTTAGGAAGTATCTTTACAATTTTATGGCTCATGAATGCAATAGGATACTGCTGCACCATTTAAAAAATGATGACTGTGGAGAATTCTGAAAAATATAGGAAAACAAATGAAGTGATATAAAGTAATATAAACAAAACCAGGAAAACAATGTAAATGTAAAAAACAACAAAAAACAAAACCTAGAACTTGAAACTATATAATCATAATGGTCAAGTTCAATGACCTTAAAGTGATAAAATGTACCTTTTCTCCTTCTTTACAGAAGTGTGAACTATGAATTGGAGGACTGCATATTTTGTCACACTCTGGAAAAATGGGTTGGTTTTGATGAATTACTTTTCTCCCTCTTATTCTTTGTTACAAAATATAGCTTTCAGGATAGAACAGAGAGAGGGATATATTTGGAAGTGGAGGTGATATGAAAATAAAAGGTATCAATTAAATGTTTTTTTTTAAAAGTGTAAGGAAGGGAAAATTTGGTCCCTTCTTCCATAGTTGATATAGTCACAGAAAGGGAAGAATAAATAATAGTTGATTAACATGGTGTTAACATCTCTTGTCTTTCCCCGGTCTTTACTCTTATGAATTGTGGACATATTTCTTTAACTGAATTAAAAGAAATAACCTCATTAAATGAGAAAAAAATGGACAGACTTTTTCAAAGATTGAAATAGTAAGCTCTGAAGACATTCAGAGTTTGAAAGAATTTAGACCAGGAACTGCCAATGGATGAGACTCTTGCAAGATGTGGCGGGGAAGGGAAAAGGATGATTTCTTTCTTGTCCCCTCCCAATGATCCATGTAGTTTTACAGAGGAACTACTCAACCATAGGAGTCACTGTATTGGATGGAGAGTGGACATACACTTCAGATAGATATGAATATGGAGAAGTGGTCCCTGGAGGGAAGAAACAGATTCAAGGAGCACGATTTAGTAACATAGAAGAGAGCTGTTTATGGATTAAAGAAAATGCTGGTGTTAATGAAAGAGACTAGGTTAAAGAGAGAACTTTTCAGAGAGATATAGGGCTTCTATTCCCTGTAATGCCTGAGTTATGAATTGCCATTCTATCATTGTATTCAAAGTTAGCGCCCACTCTGCCCATGATCATTGTGTGTATTTGTTAAAGAATTTTCCCTAGGCTTTAGGAAGGAAGGAATATTTCATTTTTTTGTTCATCTTTATCACCTTAATAAATGCCATTGTTGTGTCTGTTGGCTGATTATTAATGGGAAGCACATAGGTGGGCATTCAGGAGAAATAGTGTTTGTAGTACATACCCACATGGTTATTCCTAAAATTCAAGGAGATGCTTTCTGTAGATTCTATAAGATAAAAGAGGGCAATACAGAGGTATTTTTGTTTGTTTTTAAAATCTAAATTCCCTTGAGAGATAACATTTTAATATGAATTGGACCTTATATTAAAATTGTATTTTGTTCTGGTTTCCCTGCCCACCCCATCTTCTTTCTAATTGGTAAAGTTAGTAAGTTTAAAAGTGGTATAAAGTGATAATACCAGAAAATAAGATTGCAAAGAGGAGTCTGAAAGTCATACATAAACCATCCCAAAGATCAAAGGAGCATAATTTACAATATGTACCGTATATTAATCAAAACTCACATACTGGTAATATGGGCCAAATCAGCAGAAGTCATATAGGCATTGATAGCAGGGCTTCTTGGGTCTATGATGTGTTAATCCCAGACAAACTTGAGATTTCTCACAGTAAAGACCAAATAGTGTGATAATTTGGATATGATGTTAATGTGTTAACTTTAAAGTTTTAATGACAATTTTGAAATGATTTGGAGATGTTAATGAATTAACCCAAAAGTGACATAGATTTGAGTTGGTCAGTTTCCTAAAAAATCTTGTTCTTCTCCATGAGCCCTCTTTCTACTCCATCAGATCTATGCGTGTTCCCTATTTTAATCTATGATTTCATGAATATTACTGTTTGCCTCTCTCCCTCCTCATTCTCTTCCTTACAATACCTGTTTTCCTTCACCATTCCACTCTCTACCATATATTCCTTGTATTGTTTATTTCTTGTACTTTCTTTGCTGTTTTCCCCGCATTCTCCATCTTATTTTAAAACTACATTTTTTATTTATTCTTTTCTTTTTAAACTTTGAGTTTCAGATTCTTTCTCTCCCTTTCAATCCTCCCCAACTCACTGAGAAGGCAAACAATATGATATTAATTGCAAATGTGAAATTATGTAAAACATTTCCATCTTAGCTGTATTGCCAAAGAAAGAAAGAAAGAAAAATAAAGAAAATGAGAAAATTATACTTCGATTTGTACTCATGGACCATTAGTTCTCTTTCTGGAGGTACATAGCAATTTTTCATCATGAGTCTTTTGAAATTTTCTTGGGTCATTGTATTGATTAGAGTAGCCACGTCTTTCATAATTAATTGCTGTTACTGTGCACAATGATCTCCTGGTTCTTCTCACTTTACTTTGCATCAGTTCACATAAATCTTGCCACATTTTTTAAAATCATCCCCTCATCATTTCTTATAGCACAATAGTATTTCATCTGTGCCTTTTAAAAGTTTAATTGTAGCCCCATTACCTAGTGCCATTGTGGTCTTTCCCAGTGAATATCCAAAGAACTGGGTGTGCCTGCACCCATTTCATAATTTCATAAATAAATCATCAATTCAGTCCTGGTTGGGGATGTTGGGCATATGCTGTGTGCTTAAGATGGCAATTAAATAAGATTATCCCTGAGGTCTATTTTAACTAGAAGAGTCTCCAATTCTAAGTAGCTACAAATACTGCTGTTTGATTAGGTACAGCCATTGTTGCTGAGAAAGACACAGTAAATGGTCTGAAACAATGATCTTCTCATTTTCCCAAAGGATCTTTGGTAACCCCATTCTTGGCAGAGGTATTTCAATGTGTCATTAAAAGCTTTCTTCTGCACACCCTGTTCATGCTCAGCACATTACTTCTCACCATGTAGCAGCTGCTGGGGCACCTGGTTGGTATTCATTCTTTGCACATGTTGGCACATATCCACTCAGGTGGTGTAAAAATACCCCCTCCATCCTCTCTGCATTGAAATGTTGGGCTCAGTGCCATGAGAAAATATTTTTTAAAACAGTATAATGGTATAACTGAAAAAAAATTAAACTCTTGCAAACTGACATATCTGTTCTATTTTCTGAGATAGTAGCACAAAGGGGTGTACACAATGAGCAGCTGGAATTTGAGAAGCAATTTTCTTTTCTGCTCTGGTGCAGTATGGGAGAACCTCTCATCTTCTTCTACCCATCTTCCTGTAATTTCTCATAGGACTTTAGTTGGAAGAGATTTTGTTTTATCAGTTATTATTAAATAATTTTTAAATTGTCAAATTGTTAATTAATGAAAATCAACAAAAAAGGGCAAAAAAAAAAAAAAAAAAAAAAAGGCCCAGGTCCCTAGGCTTTAATTTAAAAAAAAAAAAAAAAAAAGCAAGTTAATTAACAAATAATGAACAAACAAACAAAAAACTTTCTTTCTTCTACTTTTTACTTCTCTTTTCAGGACTGTTCAAAGTTCTTCTGCCTTTAGCTGTTATTTTCTTTCCTTCCATTCTTCAAAGGGGTTGGAAGCTGATAGGTGGTTCAATGAAGATAGTCAGCAAGACCTGAATTCAAATATGGCCTCAGACACTTCCCAATTGTGTGAACTTGACAAAGTCTTTGCTTCAGTTTCCTTATCTGTGAAATAGGAATAATAACAGCACCTGTTTCAAAGGCTGATAAAGGTTAAATGAGAAAAATAAGTGTAAAACACTTTACAAATCTCAGTGTTTGTAGTATATGTTAGCTATTAATATTATTTCTTTTAGCAATGTCAAGAGTAGCAAAGTTGGGAAAATAAATTCAATGACAGTGTTTGTATAACAGTAAATTGTATAAAACAGTAGTCTCTAAAACTTTTTGATGATGCACCCTTTGAAGCAAAGTTTTTTGAACATGTGCTTCCATATATGTAGATTTACTTTTAAATAAATTATATGCGTGTTCTATAAAACTTACTCATATAATTGATATTTTTTAAAAATTAGATAAAAATGAATTCTATTTGAATCTAGAATCAATAGGAAGCCACTGTAGTTCACTGAGTAGAGGAGTCAGTCTTGTATTTTAGATATATTGCTTTGGTACCTATATGAAGGATAGAGAGGACCTGGAAAGATGTGAGACAGAGAAAATAACTAGGGTGAGAGCTGCATGAATATAAAAAAAGAAATAGATATGTGAAAGATGTTGTGGAGTTTATAACAACTGGTTGTATGACTAGGGTAAGGAAGAATGTGGAATCAATGATCACACCAAAGTCTGAACCAGTGTAACTTAGAAGGATGGTGGTACCTTCCACTATAATAGGGAAATTCACGACAGAGACGATTTGGGGAAAGAGGAAGATAATGCAACCAGATCTGCAATAAAACCCATCCTTGCTCATCCAATCTAACTCACTGTGTTCTACCCAACATAAAAAAATGGGAATTTGGGCTCTTAATGGAGTCCCTGCACAGCTAGCCTGCAGCTACCAATAAATAATCTGAAGGCAGAGAGCATGGTAATTTTTCCAGTGACGTTTGGGCAGCTGTAGTAGTGATTGGGTTATAGATGCCTTGAGAGGTCATCAAGGGCAGATTGGCTGCTTGAAGAGTAGAAGAAGAAGGCAGAGTAAAGGACTACTAGGAATCCAGAATACATGGGATTATATTTGAGATGAGCCCCATAATTGGCTATTATGGAAGGGTGGAACATAAACCTACATTTCCACTCCTTCCACATTAGCGTCAGACCTTGGCCCCGCAGAGAACCATGAACTCCTTTGGAGACTACTGGCATAAAGGATCTATCTGTAAGACTTTTATGTTCATTCAATGCATGGGGCCAATAGAAAGACTGATTTTCACAAATTCTGGATTATATCTCCCAGAAGTTTATGGGTGAGTATGGTCCATCAGCCCCTTTAGAACAGCAAGAAAGAGAAAAACTACCAAGTTTAAGCTACTACTTTTTGATCCACCTTACATGCAATTTATGATTATCTATTAGGGGTCCAGCACTAAACTAATAAGTATCATTGGTGGGGAAGAAGGCATAATAAATGAGAAGATAGTATAATTTCAACCCTCCATGAGTTTTTTTTTTTAATTTAAGGAGAGACAAAGCAATATGTGAATACACATTAGAACATCTTAGTAGAGCTCAGAATGGGGTATGGAGTGAGAGTGAGCAAGTGGGCTTAGTTGGGGGAAGTTTCCTAGAATGAAGAAGTTTCAAGCTGGGTCTCAAAGGAATAAATTGACTTAGAATGGCAGAGAGATGAGATAAAATAAAGACATTTTATATAGGTTTAGGGCTCATTACTAAGGTGAACAGGTAATTACTCCAGCTGGAGGATTATTCATGATATAAAATAAAGAGGCCTTTGAAGAAGAAGTATGGGAGATTCTAAAGATGGATCACCTGGAAAGATAAGGTACTGGACATTGAGGTCCTTTATCCAACTTAATTGCCAATCTGCTGCAGTATGCACAACTCTAATGTTGCCATGTTGTTCAAATGCCAGATATAGCTTTGCCTAAAATACTATTTTAGAGGGAATTAGCACAAGAAGATCAGATTATGTGATACAAAAGCACTCTCAAGTTCTCTCTGAAGAACTTTGGAACTGATTGTGAGACAAGGGAGGACTATTCAGCATGGCACACTTGCTTTATGAGTGAAGCAGAATTGCAGTAGCTCAAAAGAAAAATAAGATGTTCAAATATAGAAACATCTTCTCTCCAAATATCCCTATAGATTATTTGTACCCGACCTGTGTTAGAGCCTTCCAAGCTCCTATTGGTCTGATCAACCACTGTTGGACACACCGCACCTTAACCCCAACATATTGATATCATATTGATCCTCAACATATTGACAACAGCCAGCCATGTGACTGGAAGGTCCTGAATGCTGGGGTAATAAGAAAACATTGTTAGTTGGATCAGTTCTTTGATTTTTCTGTGAAGCTTTCAGAGTCTCAAGGAGGGAGAAGGCCCCAGTAATTATAGTTCATCTTCTTCCAGAGTGTGAATCTCTTTTCTGTTTAAGGACTGAAGTAAATGGAAACTTACCACTTCCAAAGGCAACCATATAGTCTACTCTGGCAATAACTTTGTTAGGAAGTTTTCTATATATTTAGTTTAATCCAACTTTGTAGTTTCTACTCATTGTTCCTCTTTTACAGTCCAGTTCTTTAAATACTTAAAAGGAGCTATCAAGTATCCCTTCTCCCACACTCCAGTCTTCTTTTCTTCAGATTTAATATTCTCACCTCTTCCTCTGGCATATTCTCCATTTTCTGATCATCGTGTTATTCTTCTCCCCAGCATCAATCAATAAATTGATATACAAACCATTTATTAAGAACTTACTAGGTACTAGAGACTGTGTTATCCCCTGGAGATACATATATAAAGAATGAAGTTCTTGCTGATTTTTTAAAAAGCTTTTTATTTTCAAAATATATGCATAACATGTTTAACATATATTGGATTACTTGCTGTCTAGGGGAGGGAGTGGGGAAAAAGAGGGAAAAAACATTTGGAACACAAGGTTTTTACAAGGGTGAATGTTGAAAACTATCTATGCATATTTTTACTGGTATTACTAAACAATTTTTTTATTATTTTTAAAGCTTTTAAAACTATATGCATAGTTTTCAACATTTACCCTTGGAAAAATGTGCATTCCAAATATTTTTCTCCCTCCCTTTCCCTTCCTCTCTCCCCTAAATGGCAAGTAATCCAATATATGTTAAATATGGGCAATTCTTCTATACATATTTCCACAGTTATCATGCTGCACAAGAAAAATCACATCAAAAAGGAAACAAGTGAGAAAGAAAACAAAATGCAAGCAAACAACAACAAAAATAGTGAAAATAATATGTTGTGATCCACACCCAGTTCCCATAGTTCTCTCTAAGTGCAGATGGCTCTCTCCATCACAAGACCATTGGAACTATTGTGAATCACTTCATACAGCTTACATTCTATGGGAGGAATTAAACTTGTTTCATCTGTATCGTGGGGAAGTCAAGGAAGAGCAAGACTTTAATTCCTTTCATTTTAGATACTTTATCTCTCTTGATGTATCTTAGCATATTTTCCCTTAGTTTTCCTCTTGAAGATTTGTGTCTTCATTGATTCCATCTCTGACTCAGATGATGGAATCTACTTCTACTGTCATTAGACTACAGGTTCCCTGAGGGCAGGGGCCATCTTTTGCCTTTTGGTTTTTCCAGCACTTTACACAGTACCTGGCACAAAGGCAAGCATTTAATATGGGGTTGGATGAGTGGCTGACAGCACAGGACAGCAAAGCTTACAGGAAAGAAATCTTATCAATCATAGGCATGAAGAAAAGTTCAGTGCTTCAATTTCTTCTGATTTTTCCCCATCATCTAATGCTCCTGTACATGGACAGATTTCTGGGGACAAAATGGGTATTCCTAGGAAAACAAATATCAGGAAACAAAAAATAAGGCAACTTTGTCACTCTAATGAGGCAACATTAAAGCATTTAGCAGGGGGGACACTTAAGGAGCCATGAATCCCAACTCTTCCTGCAGCCTGAATTTTCTGGGATAGAGCAGTCAAGATGTCAAGGTCACAGTTTAAAAGAGAATTTGGAAAGTTAAATGTTTGGTCTATTAATTAATGATAACCCTCCTCCTCATCTACTCTGAGGGAGAAAGTGTTCCTGTCATAGAATTCCTCTCAGCAGGAAAAAACAAGATATCACAGAAGTTCCTGAATGTTATAGGCCCTTCGAACCTCTGCCTTTCTTGCTTTCGGCTCTTCCTGCCAAAGGGTCTTGTATGAAAAGAACAGGCTGGCCCTTCAATTCCTCTTTCTGTTGATTTGATTTTGATTAATCACAGGTTGAGAATAAAGGCTTCCATGGTTAGACCCACACCATTCTGGACCCTCGGTCTTCCGGTCCCCATGAATAACCCTCTGAATCTGAGGACAGCTCTGGAGGAAAAGCTGAAGAGGACTGAGTAGTAAAGGAGCTCATCACACTGTCTCTGGGATGAGATTATGTGGGACAAAGGGAAAAATCCTGATTCCACAGTCAAATTTTATTGTTCAGTTTGTGTCTGACTCTCCATGGAGTTTTCTTGACAAAGACAGTTTGCCATTTCCTTCTCCAGCTCATTTTACAGACAAGGAAACTGAGGCAAATAAGGTTAAGTGACTGACCCAGGGTCACACAATTAGGAAAGGTCTGAGGCTGGATTTACTCATGAAGGTGAGACTTCCTGATTCCAGGTTCAGCATCCTATCCCCTGCACCACCTACTTGCCCCTGCTATTTGTGTGACCTTGGACAAATCATATTTACCTAGTCTTAATTTCTTCATCTGTAAAATGACTAGATGTTCTCGGAGGTACCTTTGCACTTTAGGTTGGTGATTCCATGATTGTTGTTGTTTGTCTTTCATTCTCAAACAGGACTATGATATCAGGGAGGTAATGCCACGACAACAAGTGAATTGAATTTAAATGAGGGAGGGCTGGCAAGGTCACCTGTCTCACTTTCCCCTCCAAAGCCATGAGGTCTAGTGCCAGATATAAATCAAGATGACTAGAGATGATCCTATATCTACCCAGTCATAGGTAAACTTCTCAATGGCAGGGTTTATTTTGCTTTTGGTTGGTTTTTTTTGTTTGTTTGTTTGTTTTGCTTTGTTTTTGTATCTCCACTGTTATAGAATGTGCCTTACAGACAACTAGTAACTAATAAATATCTTTTGAATTGAATTGGATGCAGTTGAATAGGATTTAGACGATCACTGTGTTCTTGACAAGCAGTGGTTCCACTGAAATTCTATCAACCAAGCTGCATTTTAAATCCTGAGCTTTAGTGAACATCTAAAGCTGGAAAAGGAGATGAGCAAGAAGGAGAACAAGAAAGAGAAAGAATATGGACAGCTCAAAGATTGTTTTAGAATAGAAAATGTTAAAATATTAGCAGACCTGAAGCACATTAGGTAGATTCGAGGAGATTTGGGAGAGGCTGAGAAAAATCATGCAGGACAAAAAAGGACAGATGGAGTGGTGACTTATAGCCATAGTGCTAATACATACTCACCTTTATAAGAACCATCAACCTGTCAGATTTAGGGAGCTGTCTGTTAAAGACAATCAAATATAAACTCTTTCCCAAAGCAAATACTTGATCCTCCACTGATTTTTCTTTATATTTACCCCTAGCATTAAGAGATGAGTTTGCTAGATCTCCTGAAATCCCTGTCCTGATTCCAGTGACCCAGAATCATAATTTCATATTTTCATAATCATCAAAATCATAATTTCAGCACTGAATTTAAAGACCATCCAATTCAATTTCCTCATTTTACAATTAAGGAAAGTGAAGCTCAACAAGAGTAAGTGACTTTATCCATGGTCACACAATTTATAAAGGTCAAGGGCAGAATATCACCCCAGTTCTTCCTAACTCCAAGTACAATGTTCCATCCACTGTCCCAGTAAGATGGGCTCAGATTTGATCACACTAAGATTTTGAGTCACTGGACAGCTGGGCTCTGGACTGTTATGAGCCATGAGAGATTCCCAGTGCTAAGAGATGGCATGTCTCATAAGCAGATGGGATGGGGGCTAAGGGATGATGTACCAATTTCAAGCTTATGATATATCATCTCACAGGTAATATTTTGAGGAATATATACTCAATAGGCACCACTTATACTGCTCATTTTCCTTCCAACTCCTCGCAGCTTCCTTTCATCT